>NW_028258410.1:2234625-2959332 GCF_053883595.1 Heterocephalus glaber
AGGAACTAGACAAATAGGAAAACCTAAGTAAGTACTGGCTGAAGGGTTGCATACATGGTGCTTATCTTTTCAAAATACCTCTACTGGGAAGACACAGCAAGGAAATCCTTTGGGAGCTCAAAATCATATTACTAAGTGAAAACATTAGCATATACCATAGCTGTCCACACAACCACAGTGTTTAATAAGCTAAATTGAAAGTCTGTGCACAAGTACCCTGAGGAATTTTTCCATCACTTTAAAAACAATTTCCCTTTAATATCCAATGTATGTCATAGTAAATTCATAGATAAAAGTTAGAAAATAAAGTGAAAATTTAATTTCCATGCATGCTTTCTAGTACATTCTTCCTGGAGAAAACTTTCAGTGTTTTCTTTTTTTAATCAAAAGTTAATACAAATGATACATAATGATTTATTAATACAGAGGATATGATGTTGCTTTCTGCTACTATTTTTTAGGATATAAATGAGAATTGCCACAGTCCTGAGGATATGTTACATTTATTTCCCACAGCAGCACTTGCTTTGTGCCATACTGTACAGAAAATAATCTTTTATTGGCAATTTCTTCAAATCATGAAATACTAGAAAGCAAATTATAGTAATTTCAAAATGCTTCTATGTCCTGCAGTTGATGCAGGATATTCAGTCTGAAAATGATTCAACCAAATAGCAGTTGTAATGTCAGTTGTTAGGTTTTTAAATGCTCATGATTAAACAGAGCTATTTTTTGTCTGCATCTATGCATATTACTAGTTAGAAAATACAATAGTAAATATATGTAAATATTACAAGTAATGTCTTGTCTTAATATTAATTTACAAATAATTATTTTTCTCTGCTCATTCTTATAAACTTGATGTTTTATATCAGACATTATATCTAATAACATTATAATAAGGATAGTTTTTTCATAATTTGGATAATCAACAATCAAATATTAATAATCAATCAAATATTGTATCATATTTCTCCTAAATTTTGCACTTGATTGTTCATATTTGTCCCATAGTATTTATTATCTTTATCCTTAAAATGAAGAATCTGTTCATATGGTGAGGGAACTTATATCAACAAACTACTCCAATTACAAAATACTATATCATATATATTCCAATTTAATTAGAAAAATAAAAGTGAAGTTTAGTCAATCATGTTTATAAGGAAAAGTTTTACAGCATTTCTCATTACTCTAAAGGAGCAGTAGTTCATTTACTAGGGATTCAGAGAAGGTCCTATCAAATGTAATCCCTGAACATGATTTTTGTGACTATTTGGTATAAATGTGGAATTATAAGCACTCAAATATAATGAAAACCAGCATAAGGGATGTGCATCTAACATTATCTTTCCACTGGAAATTGTCCAGAAATCAAACTTTTGTACTATTTATAATTTACTCATTTTTGCGTAGTCAGTTCTAAATGTATCATACAGGATTTTTTTTCTTTTCAGTAAATAGTTACTTCAAGTTTTTGCTATATAAAGAAAATAACACCATCCAAAGAAGCAAAAATATCACACATGGTCCTTAAACTTGAACAAAATTAAAGTTTTGTTACATTTACTATTTCAATATCAACAACATATTACTATGAATAAGAGAGATTATTTTACCAAGAAAATTATTCAGCAAGAACACAGGATGATCAGGCCAACCAATGGGAGCAGTCAACAAAAGTAAACTCATCACTTAAATTTAGAACCCATGTTAGGGGCGAGTCTATCATTTATATCAGACCTGCTTTCCCTAAGGAAACATTATAGTGAAGCATCTAGAGGGAATATTCCTCTTGTTCAAAAACCCAAATTACTTCCAACATATTAATGGGAATAAATATGAATATAAATATAAATGTAATGTAAATTCAAATATAGTGTTAAATCACAGGAGTGGCATTTTTGTTTCCTGTAATGGCCTACTGGAAGTGAAAAGAAAGATTTTTGTAGTAATTGCATGACCAGAAAAGGTAAAGGATAAATTTATATATGCTAAATTTTCTGTAATCACAGTAATCAGTCTTTCAACATACAGCTATATCAAACTTTTATAAACTTTCATTTCCACGGCAGATTAACAAATCTTAATGCAGTGTCATTCCTGATTACATACTTTTAGTTTGTGTAGCTATGTGCCATCCACATGAAGAACCAAACTGAGAACAGTTTAGACTAAGAGTGGGTGGAAAAGTGAACCCATTGAATCTGTCACCTATAACTGAGCTTCTATTGATAAATGGATTAAATGATAAAATAATCTTTGTTGATAGCTAGCTACATACTTGTAGTCATAGCATCGAGGTGAGGTAATATATGTCAGTGCTATCCTGTTTACATTTTTTAATCTACTAGTACAGGTTTGTAATAGATATGCCTGCTTTCCTTGTGTGGGCTTGATACATGTGCCTGGCACATCCTAGGTCTTTTTCACATCCCCTCCACCTCCCACCCTTCCACTTTCACTCTATTTCTTGGTCTTCTTCCTATTAGCAAAGGGTCTGTCTTCCTTTTTCCTCTTACTTATCTCTTATTTTACTCTTTATTTATACTTTGTATTACCACATGGGAAAAACCATACAGTATTTTAACTTGTGCATCTGAATTATTTCATTTAACAGGCTTTTAAGGTACATTCATTTTCCTACAAATGATTCAAATTTATCCTTCTTTCAGCAGACTAGCTGTCCCAAAAAGGATTAAGTTAGAAGAGTTGTCTGGAATGTAGATGCTCCCTGAAGTGGCCTTAGCTTTGTGACTCTCTGCAGGGAGGCCTTCCAGAGTATACCCAACAACCATTCACACAGGGGAGGGACTCATCACTCCCAAATCCCAGCCATGCCCAAGAACTGCTCCCTCCAGCCACACAGGGCTTGACACCAAGTCACCTTTGTCTGAGCTCTGTACTTAAGGAACTGAGAAACTGGGTCTGGTACAGCACATTCTCTCTCCCTACCAAAGGTGAAGGCTCCACCTTACAAGAGGTCCTCCCTAGAGGGTTTCCCTTTCATCTTTGGTGCTGTCCCCTGCTTCATCCTGTGGTAAGGTTATTCCACTGTGCTCATATCTGCCATATTTTATAATAAAATTACTTTCATCCTTTTAAAGTCATTGCTTGGCTCTTTGCTGTTGGTGCAGCCACATACCTGTGACTCTTGCTGTCACAATGCTGTTCCTTTGTGTGTACAGGCCCACAATGTTTCAGCACAAAATGGACAAGTTCAAGCAGGAACATAAAATGACACAGAGATGAATGTATCTCACACCTCTCCCTCAAATGCACAGACTCACTCATCTTTCTGCTGCTGTAGAAAGAGCAACAGCATCTCAGCTTCTCAGCACTTCTAATTGGGTGTATTTTATTCTGACTTTGTGATGAGTCTGTGGCTATGTGAGCTGTGTGTGTTCATGTTAGCCTGATAAAGAGCCCTGGGCTCAGATGTGCATTACTGCTCAGCACCACGAGGACCCAAGTTCAAATTGAGCAGCACAACAGGAAAACTGTCCTTGCTTGATGAATCTGAATTTCATAATCTCACTGTATGTTTCATATTTTACTCTTTGTACTTTACAAAATTGACTTTATCCTTGATGTATGATTTTAACTGTTTGGGCCTTTGGAGAAAGGATATTGGTACTCTATTAAAATATTAAGTATTCATTATGTATTTCCTCTCAAATCCTCCTCTTTTTCTTGGAATTCAGTTAAATATTGTGTTTTGAAGATCCCAATACCTTTACTTCAAAATCTTCTCTCAGCACTGGTGCTCTCCACATTCAGGGTCTTGTCTCTTTCCCATCTGAACCCACAGACCTGACCAGCCCAGCACCCACTCATGCTTGGTCCTCTTGCTCTCAAGTCTAGAAACAGCAGAGAGAGTGCCCTGGCTCCCAGGTCCTCCTCACCCAGGGCATCAGAGATCTGCGGTATGCCCACCTGGCTCCCATTCCTATAACTGTGCATAGGCCAGGGGACACTTCACACAGGACAGGGCTGCTCAGACCCTTTCTCTGGGAGGCTGGGTCTAAAGCAGTTCAGCCTGGCTCTCTGCAGTCTTGGAGGTCCAGATACCATGGTGGACCTGGGCAAGGAGGCCTGCAGGAGACATCATGAGCATTGGGCAGCAGGCCTGGCTAGCAGGGTCTGCTTAGGACAGCCCAGGAAAGGGGAGCTGAAAGTCTCCTCAGGCTCCACAGCCCCTCTGTCCATCCTGGTGACCACACTGCCCACACCTGCCCTCTGGGACACACCCATGTGAGCTCTGCTCAGCACAGTCATCCTCCAGCTGCACCAGCACCACATCACAAGGAGCAGGAGCGGTCAGCATGGGGAGGCCCTGGAGAAGGCTTATCAGGGCAGTTCCAGCAGAACTGCTGAACATGGACAGGGAAAGTGGAGGAGAGGGAAGAGGAGAGAGAGAAAGAAAAGAAAAAGGAATTAGATGTGTTTTGTGCATGTGCAAATCCCCCTAATAAATGTGACTGTTATGTATTGCAGACATGCAGTAATAAAAACTAAATCTACCCCCCCTGCCCAGTTACTGTGTATGTGACTATGTTACCAGATGCTCATCAGATGCAAGGGTGTGATTCTGGATATAATGCATTTTATATAAAATGGCTTTCAAAAAAACAGGGATTACTATTAGATACTGCACATATGTTGTTATTCTCTCTATATAGAATATCCACATATATAACTCATTAAAATATTTTAATTCTTATTTTTATTAGTACAGATTCGCCATACATAGTAGCATTCATCTCAGGGATTTGATCCATGTACATAAGATGAATTTTTAAACTGTGTGTGTTGAATATCAGACTAAACTATTTGAAAACCATTGGTCATATAGAACACATTCCACTCTTTTGTATCTCTATTTTTACTCATTTTTTTGTGATTTTTATTTATCAATAACATTTATTATCTTTTTTCTTATTTATTCTTTGATAGGATTAGTAGCCTTCAGAAAATGCTCATCACCTAAGTGTCATCTTCAAACATGCCTTTCAGTCTGTTGCTACTATCACCAGCCTGGCAGTATCTGGCAGGACCAGATAGTGCAGTCAGATTAATGAGATAACAGCAGTTTTGATGTTATTACTCTGGTGTGTCTTCATAAAAATGAAAGAGGTTGTTTTGTGCCTTCCTTTTCATAGTAGCTGGAGTGAATCAGACATTTCAGTTTGCTTGTGCCATCACCTGCATGTTCAATGGCAATAATGGAAAAGTGCAGAGTGATGTAGGAGTAAAGTCTGAAGATCTGGGAAAGAGAAACTTCTGCAGTGGACCACTGAGTCACAAGCCCAGGACTAGGAGATGGGACACATCTTTCTCAGTAAGCTAGCATTGCTTCCTTATTCTGTAAGTGTGCTACATTTATTTCTCACCACAATCCCTAGATAACCAAAAGAATGGATTTATGTCACAAGATTTAAAAATACTAATGCTAAGCAATATTATGCACTGGAACTTTCATTAATATTGAATCTATTTAATCTAATTAAAATTTTACAAAAAGAATGATTCATCCAAAGTGAAGCTTCTAAAACATTATTGGTTTGTTATTCAGCACATTATATTGTGCATTTGAGTTTCCTGGACAGTTTGTATAGATGTACAGAATGGCACTGGTGGTCTGCATAAAATTATGCTGAATATACAGCATCAGTAGTCTAAGAAAGAGAAATTTTATTGGGTTATCACTTGCAGTCTCTTAGTATGGTATGTGTTCCCACTTACATATTTAATATCTTTTATCAGATTTTTATGGTACATGTGAAACAAATAAAGTATATATTGCATTTAAGAGTATATTTAATTATTACATTGTTTTTGTTGGTATTATTGAAGGTTTACCAGTTACTGATTTTTCTTTCAAGATTTTCTTTGCTGATATATAGAAATATGATACATTTTTAGATTTTGATATTCTATTGTGTGTTCTTTATCATATTGTTTATTAATTTCAAGTCATTTTCTTTCTTTAGCAGATTTGTAACAGAAATCATGATGTCTTGAATTGGGCATTTTTGCTTCATTCTTTATTGATCATCACAGATACCTATCACTCTATTGATTTATTTATTTTGGTAGTGAGAACATTTTCACTCTGCTTTCTTTGCAGGCCTCAAGCACAAATAAAAAGGCTATTATACTCATTGAGTTGCACATTAGGTCACCAGAATATATTCATCTTGCAGAATGGAAAAGTGCATCTCCACCTCCTCTTCCCTGTGGCTGTGCTGCATGACCACTGGGCTCCTTCTCTGCAGGACTCCAAGACTTCAGGTCTCTCAGATGAGTGGGGTCATGCAGTATGTAATTGCCTCTCTGAATCCTCTTCTTCTACTGAACATAAGGTGACAAGTGTTCATTCATCTTCTTATATGTAGAAGGATTTCTTCCTTTTTTAGAACAAATAAGAGTCCTGTGTGTGTGAACCACATTTTATCAATCCATTTCTGTGCCACTGGACACTGAAATAATTCACCTGTATCTAATGTTAGGAATGGCACTGTAGTAACCTTAGGGGTGCAGATACTATTTCAAGATCCTCCTTTCCTCCCTTTAATTATATATATCCAGCAGCAAGATTGCAAAATCCTTAAAGAATTGGGTATTAATTTTTTAGAAAGTTCACTTCTTTCATATATTACTTATATTTTCTGACATTCTCCCCAACTGAGTACACACTTCTCCACATATTGTGAAACACTAGGAGGTGTGATCAAAAGTACAGTGAGTATTGAAATTACACAAAGATGCAATAAAAGACAAATTGCCATAAATGCTTTTCAAAGTGTTTCCCTCCATATATACACACTTATCCCATTGTTCTTGGAACTTTTTACAGGGCTTCTGAAAGTAGACTTTTGCGGGTGTCTAGTTGCTCTGTTGTGTCAGCCTGGAAAGCTAGAATCCACACAAAAAAACTTTCTCTTTTACAGTGTTTTTTCTTTGGGGGAGGCCCAAAGCTCACTCCATGCCAGATTCTGTGAATAAGGTGGGTGAGGACACACCATCATTTTTTGATGAACCTCACTTAAAATGGGTTGACCTTTGACAAAGTGACAAACGGCAAGGAAAATTTTTTCAAGAAATGATATGGGGGAAGTTGATGTTCACAATTAGAAGAATGAGACAGGAACCTTATCTCATCCCACATACAAAAATCAAGTTAAGAACTTCATTTAAGATTTTGTGCTGTGAAGCCAGTTGGCACTAATCTTGATGTTGTAGGTTACTGAGATGATAGATAGAGGGTAGGTATAGGCACATAGATATGGAGGAGCAATTAAAACTTGCTAACTGATGAACTGATAGATATGTTTTCTGAAAGAAGTCAAAAGATTGAGTATGGACTACAAGGATGATGGAGTAGTCCCTGAGAAAATCAGAAAAGTGAACAGATTTGTAGGAAAACTAAGTTTGATTCTGTCTTCAAATGAGATGAACCAGAGCTTTTAGTAGGTTGTGAAGGATGAGCAGGTTGGATTAGCCACATACTCAGCTTTTGTCCAGTGTTCATTCTGTTGTTCTAGAGATATGAGTTCTGGAGCTTTGGCTTAGCACTGCCCTCAGACCTAGGAGATAAGCCCCTCATGCTCAGATGCTAGTCATTTTTCAGAATACAGACCTTGTCACAGGCACATTAATGATAGAGGCCATGACCTAGTCCCTTCCCCATCTTTGCAGGGAAACAGGAGAATGGCTGTATGTATGGGATTTCCAGCAAGGTTTACTCCAGCCAGAGCATATTGGATTTTGAGGGAATCTTCATGCAGCTGGCTCCCCTTGTAAGTCAGTGTCTGCCACATTCTCAAGCTACATCAGCACCCAGAGGACAATAAAGAAGACTAGAACTTACCTTTTTGGGAAGCCCTTTCCTAGAGTCTTCAACTAGTTTGTCTTTGTGTCTCAAGTCCTAAATTGGGTCCCAATTCTTGAAACAATTGTTGGTAAAGAGAATATAATTTGTTTTTGTGCTTTAGATAAGGTCTTGGAGTGTAGTTCAGGCTGGCCTTGAACTCCCAGCAAACCTGCTTCAGCCTCCCGAGTGCTGGGTTTACATGTGTACACCACCACATCCAGTGAGAATAAATTATTAAAGCACAAAGAAAAGATTTTGTGCTGTGTAAGTCGTAGAAGAAATGATAGGGGAACTTTTTCCCAATGTTGAAATGGCCAGAAATCTGCTAGGTATGACTGTGAAAGTACAGGCAACAAAAGCAAATAAAACAAACAAAAGCCATTTCATATGACATTGCATTAATCTAAAAGTCTTTCATAGAAAAGAAAAAAATTTAATAGAGAATGAGACAACTTATACACTGGAAGAAAATATTTGCAAGCCATGTACTATGTGACTAATACCTAAACTATATAAAGAACTGAAATTACTCAATATGAAGTAAAGAAATAACTGAATAAATGCATAGGCCAAATACCTACATTGACATTTCTCAAAAGAAGACAAAAAGTAATCAATAGATGCATGAAAAACTAATCATCGTCAGTCATCAGGAATGGAAATGCACACTAAAAAGAGACATTACCTCACAATTGCTCTAATGCCATTGCAAAAAAAAAGATGACTAGTGAGTGCTTGTGAGAGAATGTAGAGTAAAATCTCCATTTGGTGCCCTTTGGTGGGTTTGCACATGAGCACAGCCATCATGGAAAACAGCATGGTGGTGTCTCCAAAAATCAGTGATAGCATATAATAGAGGAATCCCATCCCTGGGTATGAACACAAGGACCTGAAATCAATATACTGAAGGAATGTCTGCTCTCTCCCCTTTATTGAAATATTGTTCACATAGCCAACATACAGCAGCAACCTAGGTTCCCTCATCAGATAAGAAGAGAGAGAAACTGTGGCATATGGACACAGTGGAATATTATACAGTCTGAAAAATTGGGAAAGTAGTTTCATTTGCACCAGAATAGCTGCATCTGGACAACATTTTGCTGTAAATGAGGCACAGAAAGACAGATACCCATGATCTAACTTACATGTGGAACCCATCAAAGTTGAATTCAGATCTATAGAGCAAAGTGAATGTTACCAGATCCTGGCAGAAGATGTTTGATGGGTGCTGTGCAAATATTGATCAAAATGCACAAAATTTTAATTAAACAGAAAGGTCAAGGTTTACAGATCAGTTGAGCTGAATAGTTACTATAATAGTGTTCCATGGAATATTTTTCAATAGCTGATAAAAGAATATTTTCAATGTTTCACACCCAGAAGTGGTAAATGTACTGGGGACAGATTAGTTAATTAGCTTCATTGAAAAATTACATTTTGTATACATATCATGCTTTGTCCCACAGATATTTGCAATGATTAGTTTTCAGTGAATGAAAAAATATAATTTCCAAAGGAAAAACTGTAAAAGTAAAAAATTTCCAAGGGGAGAATCCCTGACTTCATTATTGAAAAAGTCTAACTCAGAAGATGCTGAATCACCCTGCTGCAGACAGGCAGGTCTACCCATGCCCTACCGAGGTCCTCAGTCATGTGGAACACACTGAATCAGCCCACTGCAGACAGGCAGGTCTGTGCAGGCCCTACTGAGGTGCCGAGTCCTGTGGAAGATGCCGAATGACACCACTACAGATAGGCAGTCACTTGGTTCCATAATACAAAGATGCAGAGGACACCAGACCACCAGACCAAGGTACTGAGTCCTGCTGCTCCCAGCCCAGAGCTAGGGGCTACTGAGCCGCCGTTCCACTGCTTCTGGTCCAGAGGAAGGGGCTTCCCAGTCACCATCGCTCCCGCTGCTCCCAGCCCACAGGAAAGGGCTTTTGGGCAACATTCTGTCCAGCTACTCCTGGCCCAGAGGAAGGGGCATCTGAGTCACCAGCCCTCCCACTGCTCCCGGCCCAGGGGTAGGGGTTTCTGAGCCACCATCCCCCTGCTTCTGGTCCAGGGGAAGGGGCTTCCCAGTCACCATCCCTCCTGCTGATCCCAGCGCACAGGAAAGGGAATTTGGGCCACCATACATACCGCTGATCCTGGCCCCATCCCATCTCTCCCAGCTCAGAGGAGGTAATCTGTGCAGGTGCTAACAACACCTCGCCCCAGTCGAAATGAGAAAACATGTAAACAAGTCTCAAAACCAGACTTCTAGATCACCTAAAACAACCCCAAAGGGAAATGAGATGGAACACTCTGATACTCAACCACCTGGACCCACTGAACTGGCAACAAAAGGGGATCTGGAAAAAATGAAATCAGAAATAATTTCTCAGATAACAGGAGAAATTGTGCCCCTACTGCAAGACATGATTAATAAATCTAGAGAGGAGCTCAGGAACATGATGGAATCCCAACATAAGAGACAAATGGAATCCATAAAACAGATGGAAATAGATTTCCAGGACATGAAAAACTCCATTGAAAGTCTACACAGCAGAATGAGCCAATGTGAGGACAGAATTTCAGACATAGAAGATAAGATTGCAATTAGTGACCAGGAAAAGAAAAATGGCTTCAAAATTAGAAGAAAATATGAGAAATCAATCCAGCAGCTGCTAGATGATGCAAAGAAGAACAACATAAGTCTGAATGGGCTCAATGAAGAAACAGGAGAGAGTGGAGATGACATAAAAAATCTCTTCACAGAAATAATGGCAGAAAACTTTCCAAGCAGGAGAAAAGAGCTTGACATACAGATAAGTGAGGCATATAGGACTCCAAATAGCCTTGGTCAAAAAAAATCTACACATGGGCATATAATTGTTACGATTCCAGAAACACAACAGAAGAACAAATTTCCCCAAGCAGTGAGAGAAAAGAAACAAATCACATACAAAGGAAAGCCCATCAGAATCACAGCAGACTTCTCAACACAAACCATCAAGCAAGAAGACCTTGGACTGACATATTCCAAGCCCTAAAAGAAAACAGCCTCCAACCCAGATTGATGTACTCTGCAAAACTATCTTTCAAAATTGGATGGAGAAATCAGATACTTTCATGACAAAGAGCACTTTAGGAACTTCGTGAATACCAAACCAGCACTCCAAAGAATTTTACCCAATATCCTAGGAACAGACATTGAGGATCACAACCCCAGGAAGCAAAGCAGAATGAAGCCATCTGGCATGACAAGAAAATAATGTAAAGAGGGAGAACCGAACAAAAAGAAAAAAGTCATAGCAATGACAAGTCAATATGTTTCAGTTATAACTATCAATGTTAATGGTCTCAATTCACCAATCAAAGGAAATAGACTGGCAGAATGGGTCAAGAAGCAAAATCCAACACTGTGCTGCATACAAGAAACACACCTAATTCAAAAGGAAACTCACTGACTGAAAGTTAAAGGGTGGAAAACAATACTCCATGTGACAGGAAGCTGAATAAAAGCAGGAGTAGCTATCTTCTTGGCAGATCAAGTAGATTTCAAACCAACACTGATGAAGAGAGATGAAGAAGGACACTACATCCTTGTAAAGGGAAGAATCCAAGAGGAAGAGATGACAATCATAAATATCTATGCACCAAACACTAGTGCACCCAACTACATAAAACGAATACTAACGGACATGAAAAGTCATATATGCACTAATACAATTGTAGTGGGGGACCTCAACACCCCACTGTCACAAATAGATCAACTAGACTAAAAATAAGTACTGAAATACTAGAACTCAATCAAACTCTTGAACAAATGAACTTAACAGATGTTTACAGAGTCTTCTACCCCACAAAATCAGGATACACATTCTTCTCAGCTGCACATGGGTCATTCTCCAAAATAGACCACATACTCACACATACAACATGTTTAAGTAAGTGCAAAGGAATTGAAGTTATCCCCTGTATATTATCAGACCATAGTGCATTGAAATTGGAGATCCATAGCAAAAGAAACTCAAAAAATTTCATAAACACGTGGAAATTGAACAACACACTTCTGAATAACCAATGGGTCACAGAGAAAATTAAAGAAGAAATCAGACAGTTCCTTCAATGAAATGACAATGACAATACAACATATCAGAATGTATGGGACACAATGAAAGCAGTCTTATGAGGGAAATTCATAGCAGTGAATACGCATATTAGGAAAACAGAATGAGCCCAATTAAACAACCTGATGCTGAACCTCAAGCTTCTAGAAAAAGAAGAGCAGGACAACCCCAAAGCTCATACAAGGGAGGAAATTATAAAGATCAGAGGAGAAATCAATGCAATGGAGACTAAGAGAATGATAGAAAAAATTAATGAAGCCAAGAGTTGGTCCTTTGAAAGAATCAACAAAATTGACAAAACTTTAGCCAACCTTGTCGGAAAAAGGAAAGAAAAGGCCTAAATCCATGCAATGAGGAATGAAAAGGATGTAATTACAACAGACCCAGCAGAAATCCAGAGAATCATCAATACCTACTTCCAGAACCTATACACCAATAAGATGGACAACACAGAAGAAATGGACAGATTCCTAGATACATATGAATTACCAAAGTTGAACGAAGAAGACCTAAAAATTCTGAACAACCCAATATCAAACAATGAAATTGAAAATGTAATTAAAAACTTATCAACTAAGAAAAGGCCGGGTCCTTATGGCTTCACTGCTGAATTCTACAAGGCATTTAGAGAGGAACTGCTGCCACTACTGTTTAAACTCTTCAATGAAATTGAAAGGGAAGTAATACTCCCAAATTCATTCCTGGAAGCAAGCATCACCTTGATCCCCAAAGCAGAGAAGACGCAACTGAAAAAGAGAACTATAGTCCAATCTCCATAATGAACATAGATGCAAAAATCCTGAATAAGATACTGGCAAACAGAATGCAGAAGATCATCAAGAAGATCATACTCTCTGAACAAGTGGGTTTCATCCCAGGGATGCAGGGATGGTTCAATATACGAAAATCAATCAATGTAAAACACTATATCAATAGAGCCAAGGACATATCCATATGATTATCTCCATAGATGCAGAAAAAGCATTTGACAAAACCCAACATGCGTTTATGATAAAAACCCTACAAAAAATTAGAATAGATGATCTCTACCTCAAACTGATAGAAGCCATCTAGGAAAAACCAACAGCCAATATCATACTAAATGGTCAAAAACAGAATTCCTTCACACTCAAATCAGGAACAAGACAAGGATGTCCACTATCACCACTCTTGTTCAATATAGTTTTGGAAACATTAGCCACAGCAATTAGACAAGAGAAAGAAAAAAAAGGAATAAATATAGGTAATGAAGAAGTCAAATTGTCCTTATTTGCAGATGACATGATACTCTATATAGAAGACACCAAGAGCTCCACCAAAAGTCTTCTAGACTTAATAACCAAATTCAGTCACGTAGCTGATTAGAAGGTAAACACACCAAAATCAATAGCTTTCCTTTACACCAATGACAGACTCACTGAGAGAGAAATAGGACAAATAATTCCTTTCACAATAAAAGTTTTCACAAAAAACTGAAATACCTAGGAATCATCCTAATGAAAGAAATCACAGAACTCTTCTCTGACAACTATGGCACTCTGAAAAGAGAGATTGAAGATGATATCAGAAAATGGACAGACATGCCCTGCTCCTGGGTAGGAAGCATTAATATAGTGAAAATGGCCATACTTCCAAAACTGCTATATAGAGTTAATGCAATTCTAATTGAGATCCCAGCAGCATACTTCATGGACCTTGAGAAAACAATCCAAAAATTCATTTGGAACAAGAAGAGACCCAGAATACCTAAAGCAATTCTAGGTAACAGAGACATGGCAGGGGGTATCACAATCCCCAACCTGCAACTCTACTACAAAGCTACTGTGATAAAAACAGCATGGTACTGGCAAAGAAACAGACCTGAGGACCATTGGAGCAGATGAGAAGATGCAGAAACAACTCCAGACACACTCAGCCATCTCATCTTTGATAAAGGAGCTAAACACCCTCACTGGAGGAAAGATACCCTCTTTAATATATGGTGCTGGAAAAATTGGGCTTCAACTTGCCAAAGATTAAAACTAGACCTATATCTCTCACCATGCACTAAACTAAAATCAAAATGGATTAAAGATCTAAATATTAAAATAGAAACTCTGAACCAGTAGGGACAGAGGTTAGGTAGAACCCTTCAAGACATCGGTGTAGGAAAAGATTTTATGAACAAAACCTCAGTTGCCCGTGAACTAGCACAAACAATCAATAAGTGGGATCTTTTCTTGTTAAAAGACTTCTGCACAGCAAGAGAAACCACCAGCAGTGTGAAGAGACAACACACAATGTGAGAAAAAAATCTTCACTTGCTATTCCTCAGACAAAGGTCTACTATCTCGAATCTATAAAGAACTTCAAATGATCCGACCTCCCAAATTTAAAGACCCCATCCGAAAATGGACATCTGAAATGAACAGATATTTCTCAAAGAAGTTGAAATAACAAATAAATACATGCAAAAATGTTCAACATTACTGGTCATTCGAGCGATGCAAATGAAAACAATGCTGAGATTCCACTTCACTCCAGAAAGAATAACTGCTATCATGAAATCAACCAATAACAAATGCTGGAGGGGCTGTGGGAAAAGAGGAACCCTGTTCCACTGCTGGTGGGAATGTAGACCGGTGCAACCATTGTGGAAATCAGTATGGAGATACCTCAAAGAACTAAGACTGGAAGTGCCATTTGACCCCACTATTCCACTGCTGGGGATCTTCCCCAAAGAATTAAAAGAATCATATTGCAATGATATATGTGCACCCATGTTCATAGCAGCACAGTAATAGCTAAAACTTAGAAACACCCCAATGGCCCATCAGCTGGAGAATGGATCAAGAAAATATTTTATTAATTAAATAGAGTACTACTCAGCCATAAAAATGAAAACTTAGAGATATTTATAGCTAAATTGATGGACATTGAGGCAATAATCTTAAGTGAAATAAATAGGACACATGTAAATACAGAATTGATTCTCTAGTGTGAGAAACTGAAAGTGTAAATAAGTCCTAAAAGGTATAATAATGTGAAAGAGGAAGAAAAGTTTGTAATTTTATTTAATTTCCTTTCTTTTTGGTTTTGTTTCCTCTTTCTGTCTTTTAGTTTCAGTTTCTACCATTATGTTGAGCTTTCCTACTCATCCTCTTTATTTTCTCTATTATCTATTTTGAGGTTATGGTATTTTCATGAGTGGAAATCCTTTTCTGTCTTTCTAGTTCATGCTGATATTCTTTTGCTTTATCCTTCACACTTTCTCTCTTGCGCTCTTCTCCAGTTTCCCGAACCTTGGCTGATAATCTGCTGTCCTCCAGTCTTGCCTCTGCTACATCTCACTTCATGTATCTCTCTTTTGCCCCATATCCCTCTTAAATTTCCCCCATAGGGAATAAACTCACCCCACTAAGAGGAAACTTATTGCATACATGCCTGTGGTTTATGCTACATTGTGTTATATAACTGTAGATCATGATCCCATGCTTAAAGGTACCAAATTAATATTTACCACAATTTGTCAGTTTCTAGGCTGTGCTTAAGGCTATTGATGCTGCTAATTGTACTACTTTCAGCAGGGTGTCCTATCTGTTGTAATCAGTTGTGCTCCCCTGTATGACAACACTGTGAATGTCTGGAGCCATAACCACCACCATAGTCCAGTATATAAGGACTGAGTACTGAGCCAAATAAATACCAACTTCTGATCCTTAATAAATTGGGAAGGTAGGAGCTTGGGACAGACACAAAGCCCAAGAATCACAAGTGCCCAAATGATCTCTCTGAGAAATAGACATTTCCTAGAGAAGGCTTCCTAATAGTAATAAAGCTATCAATCATAAGAAATTCACAAGCATCAACATAGAAAACAAAATCAAAAATAAGAAAATTGAAGCAAATAAGGAAAACACTTAGGTGTCCAAGTAGAACTAGAAAAGGCATTTTTAAAGGTAGACAATAAATGGAAGATTGCAGGAACTGATTTCACTTTAAATACTGTATGCCTTAATTCAGTCATCCTATGAAGTAAAAAGTAAAAGGATATCAGCAGTGTAGGGAAAGAAAGGAAAATAGAAATAAGTATGTTCAACATAGTTGATTTTATCCATTTATTCTATCCTAAGTAACCGATTAGAAGCCACTCTGTAGTTTTACCAGGTTCTCTATATTCTGCTCATAGCATCCTCTGCTCACTTTAACCTCTGACTCTGTAGAGACTATGGCAGGTGGGAAGACATCGACAACCTCACTGTCTTCACAGAATTCCTCCTCAAGGGTGTCGCAAACTCCCTGGAGCTCCAGGTTCTGCAAGGTGTGCTGTTCTTAGTGATTTATATGGGAACACTATCAGGGAATCTTGTGACTGTCACTTTAATTTGGCAGACACACATCTGCACTCTCGCATGTACTTTTTCATAAGCAATGTGGCCCTCCTAGACCATGCGAGCCTCTCAGTTATTGTTCCCAAAGCTGTAGTGAATTCCATGACAGGAAATAAGTCTATATCCCTGATAGAGGGTGCTGCATAGATTTTCCTATATGCAATGTTAGATGCAGCAGAGATTGCCCCCCTGGTGGTCTTGTCCTATGACCACTATGTGGGCATTTGCCATCCTCTACACTACAGGATCATCTTCACCCAGAGTCTGTGCTCCCAGGCCACAGCTGGCTCTTGGACCTCTGGTCTGGTCTTCTCTGCTATCCACACAGATGCTCTGTTTAGGCTTCCCTTCACCAAGACCAATGTAATCCAGAAATATTTCTGTGATGTTCCTCAAATTCTGAGTATTTTATCTTCAGATGTCCAGTTTTCTGAATTTCTTCTCCTTGCTGTATGAGTTTGCTTTGTCTTGGTATGTTTTGCCTTTATGTTTTTTCATAGGTTAATATATTATCAAATTTTTAAGATTCATTCAGGGGAAGCCTGTAAGAAAGCCATATCCACCTGTATCCCAGAGCTGGCCATTCTCTTTTTGTTTCTCATTTCTGGGTCAGTGGCTGCCTTTTATCCTATTCCAAACAAACTATCCCTTGAGAATCTTCTGACTGCCATGTTTTATGGCATGATGCCTCTATTTGTAAACCTGATCATCTACTGTCTACACAACAGGGAGAACAATGCTGCCCTTCAAAGAATATTCAACAGATTATCTGAGTTCCAGTCAAAGATTTATAAAACTAAACCTTAAATATCAATACCTCAAATGAAAAAAGTTTAATTTATATTCAATATACATTATGTTGGAATGAACACTTGTGCATCATCTATTTCCAGTGGCTTATGCATTGTCTTTTTGTGTGGACCTGTTTTGAAGTACAAATCTACATCTTCATTTTCCTGCTAGGCTTATTGTATATGTTGTATATTTTATGCCTGGTTCCCAAAACTGAAAGTTTGGTTTACATTGCATGAATATTTTGAAAATATTTGGATGATATTGACCTAGAAACAAGACAGGCATCATAAGGCACAGGGCATGAGTTATGTACTCCAACTTAACAGATACCTATGCTATTGAAAGAAACTCAGGTGCTGGATGTGACCAACCTGGAGAAGTGCACTGAGTGGTCCTGTGAGAAGACTCTGCTGTTTGCACTGTGCTCTTTGTACTTGCTGTTCCACGCAGGCTATGATGGGTCACATGGTGATTAAAAGGGGACAACTAAGAACTAAGTACAAAGTGGGGCTTTGGAAACTGAGACCTTCCCTCACCCCTTCTGCTGCATCTCCTAAAAACTTTTTGCTCACTCAATGCAAAATAAAGACACACAGATAAATGACCCTCCAAAAAACTGTAATTTGGAAGTGTGGTTTTTTTTCCTGCCTATAATCCTGATGAAAATATGCAGCCCATCCTTGATCCATTCAAACTTGGTTAGAATTGAGGAAAATAAATGAGAGTGTAGCATGGAGAGAGATGGATTGTTAACATCTCCTATTATTTCTCTGTAGAACTGTGGACAATGGTTAACTGGGTAGTGCACCTTTTTCATCCAATAGCACACAAAATTGGATTCACTCAAAATCAACAAAGTTTTGTTTCTCTGACTTTCAACAGCTAACTCTGCAAACTGGTGGCTAATATACATATTGGAAATATTGTATCTGAGAACTTAATGCCAAATTCTCCATCTGTTTGTTTCATCAAGCTGCACTGTCTGGGAAAACCTCAGCATGGAGGCTCTAGTGACCATTTAGCTACAGTCCAGTCCTGAAATATCAGGTGCATCAGGCTCCCTGAGTTTCCCTATTTATTGCTCCTCACAGAAGCAAGTGGTGTTTGGCCCCCATGGACATCCTGTCATCCAGAGATCATGTCCTGGTGAATGTCTGGATGTGACTTACCCTTCTCTGATGCCTGAGATATTTCAACTTTCAATATTTCATCACTGGGGAGGTACATCCCTTGAAAGTTAAAATTTGTGTGAATTTAAGACACAAAACTTGATTTGATCTCTGTAACTTGTGAAATATTTGCTCCAATCAAGGCAACTAACATATCCATATTTTAAAAAAAAATCTCTATCCAAGTCATTTTTGTAGCAGTTTTTAAGGTAAAAATACACAGTAATTTAGATTCAGATAAAATTTACAAAGGTAGGATGCTAACATTTCTGAAATCTTTTGAATGGATTTCTTTTGCTCTATCTCTGTATCTGTCAAAATTGACAAACAGACTTTCTCCACATACTTTCATCCACATATTTGAATGAACAGGTAGCTTGATTTCTAATTTTCAGGGATAATTTTTAAATTATTTCAACCTAGTTCCTCATTTTATCTTTTTATCTGATTCCATATTGATATATCTGCTTGTGCATTGACAATGAATCTATAATTATGAGTTAGACTATTTCTTTTTTTGTACTAATTTTTTTATTGGTACATAGTAGGTATACAGCACAGTTACATTTCTCATTGGGAATTGTACCTTTACATAATGCATCTTGGTTCTTATTTTTCCCCACTTCTAGCCCTCCCTTCACACCCTCCACCTTTCCCTATTTACAAAGGCTTTATTTCCATTTATCCATTTCTCATCATTTTTCCTTTCCCTTCTTTCCTTTCCACTCCCCCTCCCACTACCTGTATCCCTTGGACCATTTCTTCCTATTTTACATTATTGATTTTTCATTTTAATCTTTGTACATTTTAGGTATACAATATAATGACATTCATCATTGGAAATTTGCACCTTTACATAGTCTCTCTTGGTTCTTATTTTTCACCCTTGCCCAGCCCTCCCTTCAACACCTCCTTTCCTCCCTATTTACAAAGATTTTGTTCCTATTTTTCCATTTTCTCATATTAATCCTATTCCCTTCTATCCTTACCCATCTATTCTTTCTCTTCCTATTTCACAGTACCTATTATACATTTAGTCCTTATTTATACTTTTAATTTCTCACACCAGAGAAACTATTCAGTATGTATACATGTGTGTCCTATTTATTTCACTTAAGAGTATCACCAAAATGTGCATCCACTAAGCTATAAATGTCTCTAATTTCTCATTTTTTATGGCTGAGTAGTGTTCCATTTTATAAAAAGACCACATTTTCTTTATCCAGCCTTCAGTTGATGGGCATTTGGGCTGTTTCCAAGTTTTAGCTATTACAAACTGTGCTGCTATGAACATGGGTGCACATATATCATTGCAATATGATTCTTTTAATTCTTTGGGGAAGATCCCCAGCAGTGGAATAGTGGGGTCAAATGGCACTTCCAGTCCTAGTTTTTTGAGGTATCTCAATACTGATTTCCACAATGGTTGCACCGGTCTACATTCCCACCAGCAGTGGAACAGGGTTCCTCTTTTCCCACAGCCCCTCCAGCATTTGTTATTGGTTGATTTCATGATAGCAGTTATTCTTTCTGGAGTGAAGTGGAATCTCAGCATTGTTTTCATTTGCATCGCTCGAATGACCAGTAATGTTGAACATTTTTGCATGTATTTATTTGTTATTTCAACTTCTTTGTCTGAGAAATATCTGTTCATTTCAGATGTCCATTTTCGGATGGGGTCTTTAAATTTGGGAGGTCGGATCATTTGAAGTTCTTTATAGATTCGAGATAGTAGACCTTTGTCTGAGGAATAGCAAGTGAAGATTTTTTCTCACATTGTGTGTTGTCTCTTCACACTGCTGGTGGTTTCTCTTGCTGTGCAGAAGTCTTTTAACAAGAAAAGATCCCACTTATTGATTGTTTGTGCTAGTTCACGGGCAACTGAGGTTTTGTTCATAAAATCTTTTCCTACACCGATGTCTTGAAGGGTTCTACCTAACCTCTGTTCCAACTGGTTCAGAGTTTCTATTTTAATATTTAGATCTTTAATCCATTTTGATTTTAGTTTAGTGCATGGTGAGAGATATAGGTCTAGTTTTAATCTTTGGCAAGTTGAAGCCCAATTTTTCCAGCACCATATATTAAAGAGGGTATCTTTCCTCCAGTGAGGGTGTTTAGCTCCTTTATCAAAGATGAGATGGCTGAGTGTGTCTGGAGTTGTTTCTGCATCTTCTCATCTGCTCCAATGGTCCTCAGGTCTGTTTCTTTGCCAGTACCATGCTGTTTTTATCACAGTAGCTTTGTAGTAGAGTTGCAGGTTGGGGATTGTGATACCCCCTGCCATGTCTCTGTTACCTAGAATTGCTTTAGGTATTCTGGGTCTCTTCTTGTTCCAAATGAATTTTTGGATTGTTTTCTCAAGGTCCATGAAGTATGCTGCTGGGATCTCAATTAGAATTGCATTAACTCTATATAGCAGTTTTGGAAGTATGGCCATTTTCACTATATTAATGCTTCCTACCCAGGAGCAGGGCATGTCTGTCCATTTTCTGATATCATCTTCAATCTCTCTTTTCAGAGTGCCATAGTTGTCAGAGAAGAGTTCTGTGATTTCTTTCATTAGGATGATTCCTAGGTATTTCAGTTTTTTGTGAAAACTTTTATTGTGAAAGGAATTATTTGTCCTATTTCTCTCTCAGTGAGTCTGTCATTGGTGTAAAGGAAAGCTATTGATTTTGGTGTGTTTACCTTCTAATCAGCTACGTGACTGAATTTGGTTATTAAGTCTAGAAGACTTTTGGTGGAGCTCTTGGTGTCTTCTATATAGAGTATCATGTCATCTGCAAATAAGGACAATTTGACTTCTTCATTACCTATATTTATTCCTTTTTTTTCTTTCTCTTGTCTAATTGCTGTGGCTAATGTTTCCAAAACTATATTGAACAAGAGTGGTGATAGTGGACATCCTTGTCTTGTTCCTGATTTGAGTGTGAAGGAATTCTGTTTTTGACCATTTAGTATGATATTGGCTGTTGGTTTTTCCTAGATGGCTTCTATCAGTTTGAGGTAGAGATCATCTATTCTAATTTTTTGTAGGGTTTTTATCATAAACGCATGTTGGGTTTTGTCAAATGCTTTTTCTGCATCTATGGAGATAATCATATGGATATGTCCTTGGCTCTATTGATATAGTGTTTTACATTGATTGATTTTCGTATATTGAACCATCCCTGCATCCCTGGGATGAAACCCACTTGTTCAGAGAGTATGATCTTCTTGATGATCTTCTGCATTCTGTTTGCCAGTATCTTATTCAGGATTTTTGCATCTATGTTCATTATGGAGATTGGACTATAGTTCTCTTTTTCAGTTGCGTCTTCTCTGCTTTGGGGATCAAGGTGATGCTTGCTTCCAGGAATGAATTTGGGAGTATTACTTCCCTTTCAATTTCATTGAAGAGTTTAAACAGTAGTGGCAGCAGTTCCTCTCTAAATGCCTTGTAGAATTCAGCAGTGAAGCCATAAGGACCCGGCCTTTTCTTAGTTGATAAGTTTTTAATTACATTTTCAATTTCATTGTTTGATATTGGGTTGTTCAGAATTTTTAGGTCTTCTTCGTTCAACTTTGGTAATTCATATGTATCTAGGAATCTGTCCATTTCTTCTGTGTTGTCCATCTTATTGGTGTATAGGTTCTGGAAGTAGGTATTGATGATTCTCTGGATTTCTGCTGGGTCTGTTGTAATTACATCCTTTTCATTCCTCATTGCATGGATTTAGGCCTTTTCTTTCCTTTTTCCGACAAGGTTGGCTAAAGTTTTGTCAATTTTGTTGATTCTTTCAAAGGACCAACTCTTGGCTTCATTAATTTTTTCTATCATTCTCTTAGTCTCCATTGCATTGATTTCTCCTCTGATCTTTATAATTTCCTCCCTTGTATGAGCTTTGGGGTTGTCCTGCTCTTCTTTTTCTAGAAGCTTGAGGTTCAGCATCAGGTTGTTTAATTGGGCTCATTCTGTTTTCCTAATATGCGTATTCACTGCTATGAATTTCCCTCATAAGACTGCTTTCATTGTGTCCCATACATTCTGATATGTTGTATTGTCATTGTCATTTCATTGAAGGAACTGTCTGATTTCTTCTTTAATTTTCTCTGTGACCCATTGGTTATTCAGAAGTGTGTTGTTCAATTTCCACGTGTTTATGAAATTTTTTGAGTTTCTTTTGCTATGGATCTCCAATTTCAATGCACTATGGTCTGATAATATACAGGGGATAACTTCAATTCCTTTGCACTTACTTAAACATGTTGTATGTGTGAGTATGTGGTCTATTTTGGAGAATGACCCATGTGCAGCTGAGAAGAATGTGTATCCTGATTTTGTGGGGTAGAAGACTCTGTAAACATCTGTTAAGTTCATTTGTTCAAGAGTTTGATTGAGTTCTAGTATTTCAGTACTTATTTTTAGTCTAGTTGATCTATTTGTGACAGTGGGGTGTTGAGGTCCCCCACTACAATTGTATTAGTGCATATATGACTTTTCATGTCCGTTAGTATTCGTTTTATGTAGTTGGGTGCACTAGTGTTTGGTGCATAGATATTTATGATTGTCATCTCTTCCTCTTGGATTCTTCCCTTTACAAGGATGTAGTGTCCTTCTTCATCTCTCTTCATCAGTGTTGGTTTGAAATCTACTTGATCTGCCAAGAAGATAGCTACTCCTGCTTTTATTCAGCTTCCTGTCACATGGAGTATTGTTTTCCACCCTTTAACTTTCAGTCAGTGAGTTTCCTTTTGAATTAGGTGTGTTTCTTGTATGCAGCACAGTGTTGGATTTTGCTTCTTGACCCATTCTGCCAGTCTATTTCCTTTGATTGGTGAATTGAGACCATTAACATTGATAGTTATAACTGAAACATATTGACTTGTCATTGCTATGACTTTTTTCTTTTTGTTCGGTTCTCCCTCTTTACATTATTTTCTTGTCATGCCAGATGGCTTCATTCTGCTTTGCTTCCTGGGGTTGTGATCCTCAATGTCTGTTCCTAGGATATTGGGTAAAATTCTTTGGAGTGCTGGTTTGGTATTCACGAAGTTCCTAAAGTGCTCTTTGTCATGAAAGTATCTGATTTCTCCATCCAATTTTGAAAGATAGTTTTGCAGAGTACATCAATCTGGGTTGGAGGCTGTTTTCTTTTAGGGCTTGGAATATGTCAGTCCAAGGTCTTCTTGCTTGATGGTTTGTGTTGAGAAGTCTGCTGTGATTCTGATGGGCTTTCCTTTGTATGTGATTTGTTTCTTTTCTCTCACTGCTTGGGGAAATTTGTTCTTCTGTTGTGTTTCTGGAATCGTAACAATTATATGCCCATGTGTAGATTTTTTTTGACCAAGGCTATTTGGAGTCCTATATGCCTCACTTATCTGTATGTCAAGCTCTTTTCTCCTGCTTGGAAAGTTTTCTGCCATTATTTCTGTGAAGAGATTTTTTATGTCATCTCCACTCTCTCCTGTTTCTTCATTGAGCCCATTCAGACTTATGTTGTTCTTCTTTGCATCATCTAGCAGCTGCTGGATTGATTTCTCATATTTTCTTCTAATTTTGAAGCCATTTTTCTTTTCCTGGTCACTAATTGCAATCTTATCTTCTATGTCTGAAATTCTGTCCTCACATTGGCTCATTCTGCTGTGTAGACTTTCAATGGAGTTTTTCATGTCCTGGAAATCTATTTCCATCTGTTTTATGGATTCCATTTGTCTCTTATGTTGGGATTCCATCATGTTCCTGAGCTCCTCTCTAGATTTATTAATCATGTCTTGCAGTAGGGGCACAATTTCTCCTGTTATCTGAGAAATTATTTCTGATTTCATTTTTTCCAGATCCCCTTTTGTTGCCAGTTCAGTGGGTCCAGGTGGTTGAGTATCAGAGTGTTCCATCTCATTTCCCTTTGGGGTTGTTTTAGGTGATCTAGAAGTCTGGTTTTGAGACTTGTTTACATGTTTTCTCATTTCGACTGGGGCGAGGTGTTGTTAGCACCTGCACAGATTACCTCCTCTGAGCTGGGAGAGGTAGGACCGTGCCTGGGAGCAGCGGTAGGGATGATGACCCAAAAGCCCTTTCTTGTGGGCCGGGAGCAGCGGGAGAGATCGTGGCCAGGAAGCCCCTTCCTCTGGACCAGGAGCAGTGCGATGGCAGCTTAGAAGCCCCTACCTCTGGATTGGGAGCAGTTGGACTCAGTACCTTTTTCTGTTTGTCTGGTGTCCTCTGTGTCTTTGTAGTGTGGAACCAGGTGGCTGCCTGTTTGCAGTGGGGTGATTCAGCATCTTCTGTGTGGCTTGGGGCCTCGTTAGGGCATGGGCAGACCTGCCTGTCTGCAGCAGGTTGATTTGGTGTGTTTCATGTGACTCAGGACCTCAGTAGTGCGTGGGCAGACCTGCCTGTCTGCAGTGGGGTTATTCATCATCTTCCATGTGACTCCGGACCTTCGTAGTGTGTGCACAGACCTGCTTGTCTGCAGCAGGCTTAGTCCACATGTTCTATGCCACTCAGGACCTCGGTAGGGAGTGGACAGACCTGCTTGTCTGAAGTGGGCTGATTTGGCATCTACTTCAGTTTTAATCTTAGGCAAGTTGAAACCCAATTTTTCCAGCACCAATTATTAAAGTGGCTATCTTTCCTCAGGATTTTTGGCTCCTTTTACAAAGATGAGGTGGCTGAGTGTGTCTGGAGTTGTTTCTGCCTCTTCTAATCTGTTCCACTGGTCCCCAGGTTAGTTTTTTCCCATGACCATGCTGTTTTTATCACAGTAGCTTTGTAGTACAGTTTCAAGTTGGGGAATGTAATACCCCCTGCCATGTCTCTGTTACCTAAAATTGCTATTGCTATTCTGGGTCTCTTCTTGTTCCAAATGAATTTTTGGATTTTTTTTCTCAAGGTCCATGTAGTATGCTGGTGGGATTTCAATTGGGATTGCATTAAATCTACATAGCAATTTTGGAAGTATGGCCATTTTCACTATTTTGATTCTTCCTACCTAGAGGAAAGGGATGTCTTTCCGTTTTCTGATATCATCTTCAATCTCTCTTTTCAGAGTGCTATAGTTTTCAGAGAAAAGATCTTTGCTATCTTTTGTTAGGTTGATTTCTAGGTATTTCATGTTTTTGGATGCAATTGTGAAAGTAATTGTTTTCCCTATTTCTGTCTCAGTGAGTCTGTTGTTCATGTAGTGAAAAGCTATTGATTTTTGTGTGTTGACCCAGGTACATTATTGAATTTGGTTATTGAGCCTGGAAGGCTTTTGGTGGAGTTCTTGGGATCTTCTGTATAGAATATCATATCATCTGCAAACAACGACAATTTGACTTCTTCATTTCCCATCTTTATTCATTTTGTTTCTTTCTCTTCTCTGATTACCATGGCTAATGTTTTCAAAACTATATTGAACAAGAGTGGTGATAGTGAACATCTTTGTATTGTTCCCAATTTTAGTGTGAAGGATTTCATTTTTTGACCATTTAGTATGATATTGACTGTTGGTTTTTCCTAGATGGCTTCTATCAGTTTGAGGTAGAGACCATCTATTCTAATTATTGTAGGGTATTTTTTTTATCATAAATGTGTGTTGAATTTTGTTGAATGCTTTTTCTGCATCTATTGAGATGATCATATGGTATGTGTTCTTGGCTCTATTGATAAAGTGTATTACATTTATTGATTTGCATATGTTGATCCATCCTTGCATCCCTGGGATAAATCCCAATTTGTCAGGGCGTATGATCTTCTTGATGATCTTCTGCATTGTATTTGCCATTATCTTATTAAGGATTTTTGCATTTATGTTCACTAGTGATATTGGCTATAGTTCTCTTTTTCACTTGAGTCTTTCTCTCCTTTGGGGATCAAGGTGATTCTTGCTTCCAGGAATGAATTCGGGAATATTTCTTCCCTTTCAATTTCATTGAAGACTTTAAATAGTATTCACAGTAGTTCTTTTCTAAATGTCTTGTAGAATTCAGCAGTGAAGACATCAGGACCCAGGCTTTTCTTAGTTGGTAAGTTTTTGATTACATTTTCAATTTCATTGATTGATATTAAGTCATTTAGAATTTTTAGGTCATCTTCATTCAACTTCGGGAATTCACACGTATCTAGGAATCTGTCCATTTCTTCTGTATTTTCCAACTTATTAACGTGTAGATTCACCAAGTAAGTATTGATGATCCTCTGGATTTCTGATGGGTCCATTGTGATTTCACCCTTTTCATTCCTACTTTTATGGATTTGGGGCTTTTCTTTCCATTTTCTGATAAGATTGGCTAAGGTTTTGCCAATTTTGTTTATTCTTTCAAAGAACCAAATCTTGGCTTCATTGAGTTTTTGTATTATTCTCTTAGTTTCCATTGCATTGATTTCTGCCCTGATCTTTATAATTTCCTCCCTTCTATGGGCTTTGTGTTTTCCCTGCTCTTCTTTTTCTGGAAGCTTGAGTTTCAGCATCAGGTTGTGTTGGGGGGAATGCTACATAATTTTAGGGTAAAATCATTTGGTTAGCCTAGGTCTCCTGCCTAAAACCCAGCTATGGAATTCTGAGACATCATTGCATTTTGGCCTCCGATCACAACTGAGACCTCAATGATCCGGTGATGCTGTCTGTTATTCTCCAGGACAAGAAACATCCTGGGAGCTGAGAACATCCTGGAAGGAACAAACATCTACTCAGTCCCTCCTTGTTCTTGGATTGTTACATCTTATTTACAGATGATGTACTGAACTCTCTGCAAGTCATTTGTTACATTTGTTTCTCCCGATGTACTGAGTACTGAATAAAAGGTGTGGTAAACTGGGGGCTTTCCTCTTTGCTGCCCAGAGGAGCACTGATCAGACCCAAAGATCAGCTTCTTCTCAGTCTACCTTTCCTGTAATTCGCCTTGTGCTGCCATGGCTCACAGGAGACTAGGACTTACTGCAGAGGTTCTAGTAATGTCCCCTTTCCCTGTTCCCTACAAGGTTGTGTAATTGAGCTTGCTCTGTTTTCCTATTGTAAGTATTCACTGCTATGAATTTCCCTCATAAGACTGATTTCATTGTGTCCTATAGATTTTGAAAAGTTGTATTGACCTTGTCATTTAGTTATAGGAACTGTCTGATTTCTTCTGTGACACATTTTTAATTCAAAAATGTGTTGTGCATTTCTCATGTGTTTATGAAATTCTTGCATTGTCTTTTTCTATTGATCTCCAATTTCATCAGCTATGGTGTGAAAATATACATGTATAACTTCAATTCCTTTGCACTTACTTAAATGTTCTACGAGCGAGTATATGGCCTATTTTAGAGAAGGACCCATGTGCAGATGAAAACAATGTGTATTCTGATTTTGTGAGGTGGAACATTTGTAAACATCTATTAATTTCATTTTTTCAACAGTTTGATTGAGTTCTAGTATTTAACTCATTATTTTTGTCTAGTTGATCTATCTAATTGTGACAGTTGGGTATTGAGTTCCCCCACTACTATTGTATTAGTGCTTATATGATTTTTCATGTCCATTAGTATTTTTTATATACATATTTGGGTGCAATAGTTTTTAGTGCATATATACTAATGGTTTTCATCTCTTTCACTTGGATGGTTCCCTTTTCAAGGATGTAGTGACCTTCTTTAACTCTCTTAATCAGTGTTGGTTTTAAATCCACTTGATCTGCAAGGAGGATAGCTACTCTTGCTTTTTTTTCTGGTTCTTGTCACATGAAGTATTTTTTTCCACCCTTTAACTTTCAGTCTATGAGTTTCTTTTTTAATTAAGTGTGTTTCTTGTATGCAGCATATTGTTGGATCTTGCTTCTTGACTCATTCTGCTAGTATATATCTTTTGATTGGTAAATTGAGGCTGTTAACATTATTGGTTATAATTGATATGATTTGACTTACCCTTGTCATGACTTTTTCATTTTGTTGTGATACTCCCCCTTTGCCTTTAAGTCCTTGTTTTGCCTGTTGGATTAAGTCTCCTGGGCTTCCTGGGTTGTTATGCTTGTTGTCTTTTCCTAGGATATTGTTTAAAATATTTGGAGTGCTGGTTTGACATTCATGAATTTTCTAAGGTGCTCTTTGTCATAAAAGTATCTAATTCCCCATCAATTTTGAGAGATAGTTTTGCAGGGTATGTCAATCTTGGTTGGAGGTTGTTTTCCTTTAGGGCTTGCAATACTTCACTCCATGCTCTTGTTGCCATGTGGGTTTGTGTTGAGAAGTCTTCTGTGATTCCGATGGGCTTTCCATTGTATATGATTTGTTTCTTTTCTCTAACTGCTTATAGAATTTTGTTCTTTCATTGGCTTTCTCGAATCTTAACAATTATATGCCTATGTGTAGATTTTTTCTTGCTCATAGCTAGTTAGAATCCTATATGCCTCACTTATCTGTATGTCAAGTACTTTTCCCCTATTTGGGAAGTTTTCTGCCATTACTTCTTTGAACAGACTTTTTATGTCATCTGCACTCTCTCCTGTTTCTTCCTTGACTCCAATCACTCTGATGTTATTCTTCTTTGCATCATCTAGCAGGTCCTGGATTGATTTCTTGTCATCTCTTACTATTTTTAAGAAATTTTTCTTTTCCTGGTCACTAATTGCACTCCTATCTTCTATATCTGAAATTCAATCCTCGCATTGGCTCATTCTGCAATGTAAACATTCAATGGTATTTTTAATCTCCTGGAAATCTGTTTGCATCTGTTTATGGATTCCATTTGTTTCCTATATTGGGATTCCATCATATCCTCAGCTCCTCTATTTTTTAATCTGTGTCAATTATAGATTTATCAGGCCTTGTACTATGGGCAAAAACTCTGCTGTTATCTGAGAAATTATTTCTGATTTCATTTTTTCCAGGTACCCTTTTGTTTCCAGTTCAGGGAGTCCAGGTTGTTGAGTGTCAGATTGTTCCATCTTGTTGCCCTTTGGGGCTCCCTTGGGTGATCTGGAAGTCTAGTTTTGGGACTTATTTATGTGTCTTCTAATTTCAACAGATACAGCCTGCTGTGTCTTTGTTGAGGAGACTTTTTGTTTTCCCAGTGGTCTTGAATTCTCAGCAAGCCACTGAGCAGCCTTTACTCTGCTGCTCACCAGTACACCAATTCCTGGGTTCAGAGTTGTGGCCTTCTAGATCCCTGAGCTGACCTGCTGTCTGGGTGGGCTTCTGACTGGGGCCTGAGCACACTTGGGATGGTATCTAGGCATACCTCTCACTGGGGCCCTTATGCAGCTATTCTCTGGGAGAGTCTTTGGTTGGCAGCTGTGCACCCCAGTTTCTGTTGTCTGTTCAGGCTGTGGCTAGAGTCTCCTTGCACTTATCAATGATATCAGGGTTAGAATCTGTGTATTGCTTATGTGACTGTATAGCTCTTCTCCAGGTGGGTCCCTAGCTGTGGCTTATGGTATGGCAAGCCTCTGGCTGAAGCTTGTGTACCTGTGCAGCCCCTTTCTGGTTGGTCCCAGGCCTCTGGCATAATGCAGAGCCCTGTCTGACATCTGCCCAAAGCTGTGCTTGTCTGGGCCACACAGATGCTCCCCAAGATCTGCCCACACTTAAGGGATGGAATGGGCATGTGAGAGCCCACATGTTCATACAGCTCCTCTCTGGGCAGATTCCTGGCCTAGGGGTCCATGTCTGAGTATCTGATGTTGGGACAGACCCCCAGCATAGCAGCACAATTCACAATAGTTAAATTAATGAAACAGCCTAGATGCCCATCAACAGATGAGTGAATAAGGAAAATGTGATACATAATGTATATATGTGATAAATCTATATGGTACACATGATATATATGTACTACTAAGTAAAATAAATCAGGTTAAATATCACACAGTTTCTTTTATATGATAAGCCCCTAATAAAAATAATTTAAAGAGTAAAGTAAGAAGGAGATTATAGAAAAGCTGGAGTTGGGATTTTAGAGATGGAGTAGGAGATCTGGAATAGGAGGGGAGAGGATAAGAAAGGGGAGAAGGGGGAATATATATATATATATATATATTCTCCAAAGTAAATGCAATTATTGTGCATCACAAACCAATAAAATATTTGCAATTACTATTTCTTATTCCTCTCACCTCCCATCATATTTCCTGTCACCATGGTTATAAATGGAAGAAGCAGTGCAGCCTGAAAGGTTAGAATGTGATCCTTCCTATTTTGTGCCTGGTTCACAGCCCCATGATGAAAGTCAGTGCACTTTCAGAGATGAATCAGAAAGTCAGGAATGTGTTCATACCCAGAGCAAGGGTACAAAGGAAGAGGGAAGCAGTCCATGTCTAGCAGCACTGTGAGTGCCACCACCCTGATGTGGAGGGAAGTAGTTGCATGGACAGAGTGCGGGACAGATGTGGCACAGGACATGTGTGTGAGGCTCTGGCCTCCCTCCCATCTCAGTGCTGCCCAGGAGCAAGGACTCTGACTTATTTTTCCTCTTACCTCTGGTCCAATGGTGCCACCCCTGGCGCCACATACAGCTGGCACTCAGGAGACACAGGACTGGGCTGATGCCCCATGGGTGAAGGCCCATGCAGGTCAAGAGAGCCAGGAAAGGGCTTCAGGGCAACATAGAGGCCACAGACATGGGCGCCTGGGGCAGCAGCCCTCAGCATCCATCAGGCAGGCAGACAGTCCCAGCCCCAGGGCCCTGAAGGCAGACTGTAGCCAAGTGACCTGTTATGCCAGTGGATGTGAGGGTGTGTGTGTCCCACCTGTGAGGGCATGACAGCTAACCACTGTGCCTCCAATTGTGCATGCCAAACTCAGAGTGGTCCTTGGCTCTTCCATCCTTCTCTCCTCATGTCCTTCCTCAGGTCATCCCATCCTACATTTGAGACAGATCTAGAACCAGACCACTCCCTCTCACCTAATGTTCAGATGTCTACAATGTCCCACCAGGAATATGCTAACTCTGTTCTAGTTTACCCCCATGGTTGCCCCTGTTGCTTTCTGACTGCATCCTATTTCTCTTTTTTTAAAAACTAGTCTTCTGGAAAAGCCATCTTCATTAAGATCTCTACTCACTATTTGAGCATTTCAGGCACTTCCTTCTCTTATTATAATAAATAAAATAACACTACCTTTCTCTAGGGTCACTCTCCATTTTGCTTTTCTACAGAACACTTAGTAGTACATGCTATACTTAATATTTATTTAATTTTTGTTCTCCACAATGTAATTTCTATGAGGGCAGTGGTTGTATTTACTTCAGTGGCTCATCCACAGTGCCTAGAGTAGTGACTACTACATAGTAGGCACACAAAAATATCTCTTAAATGAGTGTACAGTGCTCTGTCACATCACAACCTCCTGAAACTTCACAAGAGCCTGGTTGAGCTGAAGCACAGCTGGGAGAATTTAGCCTCCTGCCAAGGAGAGGAAATCTGAATCCTGGGGGTAGGTGAAGCTTGCCCACAGCTCAGCAATCAGTCACTTAGCTGTCTCCACAAATCCACCCCATTGCACCTTGATTCTTCCTCAAACTCAGAGAAAAACAAGGCTCAAAAAATATGGAAAGGGACAAGGCCTTCAACCACCTCTCATGTTGTAGGAATTTAAATCTTATCTACTGACAGAAGATATTTCAGTTTTACTGCCACGAAGAATATGCATACAGTATGAAAGTTTGAGAGGAAAATTTAAATTGTAAACAAGAGAATGAAAGAATAATGATTCTATTACAGTATAATCCTGTTCTTCTGAATAGCTATAGCTATGTACTTAAAATTTTAAATTTAATCTTTCTCCTTGAAAGGATGAAATCACTTCATGAAAACCTGCCCCTCCAGCAATAGTCACAGGACATTGGTAAAATACATGTTGACTGCCTTTTGTGAGTCCTGTTTGAATAATTCTTTGCTGAGAATTTTAAAAAGTTAAAATGCTTATTTCCATGACCTTTGTACAAAGTAGAATTGTTTATTAAAATGCCAAACATAAATAACCTGCTTTGTGAAAAATATTTTTAAAATGGAAACTCTTCAGTTAGCATTGTCTTTCTTCACTGATCATTTCTGTCTTCCTTCCCAGGACCATCTGTTAACCCAACCTTCTCTGTGGACCATTCCTAAGTGTGGGAGTTTTGTGACAACACCATGTGGCTTGTCATGGGCCCATAGTAGTATTCATTATTTGTGGGAGCTAAGAGTTCATTTCTGTTCTTCAGTAAATAGTGTAATGACAAAGCTTCAAGTGAAGTCCTCAGGATCTCATCTTGAACTAGAGTCCCACAACCTAAGATGTATCTCTTAAAATTTTTGAACGTTTTATTTATGTAATATTATTGCCATGTTTGAAGTGTGAAATAAAAATCTTTAAGTTTTTGATAAAACAGAAATGAATTCAGGGTATCAGAGGGATACATGTACACCATGCTTATGGTGACATTCCTCTGAGCCAGGACTTGAACAATCCACAGTTTAACCCTAATGCCCACCAGTGGATGAATGGATAGAGAAAACTCAGCACATACACAAAACATGATAAAGTGGACTAGAAGATATTAAATGAAATAAGGTAGGTGTAGAAATACAAGTTCTGCACTGATGTCTCATATATGGAATCTACAAAGTTGAGGTGATACTAAAGTGCAGTTTACAAGACATGGGGAAGGGAGAATGGGCAATTAGTTACCAAAGGTTAGAAGGCTCATTTCATTTTGAAAGGTGGAATAAATTTAAGAGCTCTATAATACACTGTGTAGACTATAGTTAATGATGGTGTAATGCATTTTTGAAAATTGCTAAGTCAGTAGATTAAGTGTTCGCATCACATGAAAATATTAAGTATTTGAGGTAATGCATTAATGAATTATTTCAATGAAATCAATTATTTCAATGTATCCATCCCATAATGTACAAACTTCAAAATAGCATGTTAGGCATAATACATATATAGATTAAAAATTTTCACATAAAATAAATTTTAACAAATCCTAAACTTTCCCAAACTCAGTTTTTGGGTTTCTAATCAAAGAGATGGCTTGTGTGATATTAAATGGAAATGTCACGTTGATGTTAGAGCTCCTCTTGAGTGTTTTCTCTTCACTGAAAAAGTGGTTTTCTTACTTATTTCACTCAGTTAACAGAAACCCTATACACTTAGTCCTACTGTTTTCCCTACCTATATAGAGTACTCAGGTTTTTGGACATATGTTAGTATTTTTGAAACTCCTATAATGCACCCTTGCTTCAAATTTTATGCTGTATTACATTTTAAGTCATCCATAGTTTTACAATGAATTTATTTCTTAAAAAAACCAAACTTCTCCCATTTGACCCAACTATTCTGCTGGTGGGTATCTTCCTGAAAGAATTAAAAGAATCATACCACAGTGATATATGTGCACCCATGTTCATAGCACCACAATTCAAGATAGCTAAAACTTGGAAGCAATCCACTTGCCCATCAACTGGAGATTGGATAAAGAACATTTTTTTTAATATATAAAATGAAGTATTACTCAGCCATAAAGAGTGAGAAACTAGAGACATTTATAGCTAAATGGATACACATTGAGATGATATTCTTAAGTGAAATAAATAGGAAACACAGGTGTAAATACTGAGTAGTTTCTCTAGTTTGAGAAACCGAAAGTGTAAATAAGGACAAAAAGATATAATGGATAATGTGAAACAGGAAAAAAATGGTGCAAAGGGAAGGGGGAAGTGGGAGGGGTAAGGGAAAGGAAAGAAAGGAATGGGATTAATATGAGAAAATGAAAAAAATGGAAACAAAATCTTTGTAGCTAGGGAGGGGTGGAGGGGTTGAAGGGAGGGCAGGGGAATGAGGAAAAAACAAGAACCAAGATGGATTATGTAAAGGTGCAAGTTTCCAATGATGAATGTCATTATATTGTACCTTAAATGTACCAATAAAATTAATTTTTTAAATAGTCTCCATTTACTCATTTTTGTGGTCAAATTTTTAAGTTAAGTGCTGTTCAAAGCACACAGAAATGTTTATTTTCTATTACTTTTGTAAATGACGTATTAGTTTTTGCTGTCTTAACCCATCTTAGTGCTTCATTATAAAGAGACATGGAACTTCATAGTTGAAGAGTTAATTTGGTAAGCTGGTGTAGAAGAGTAACTAGGTGAACACATAGATCAGTGGCTCACACCCCCAGATTCAGGTGGAAAATCACAGGGCAGTCACCAGTCAAACTCGCAGGCATACATCACAGACTAAATCAACAGGTCTGCTGTTATTATTGAAGACTACAACTGACTCTAATGTAAGTGAAAATGCAAGTTAGAAATACTGATACAGATTGAAGACTTTACATATTTTGAAGATTAGAAGAGAAATGAATAGTTCCCTAAGGTAAGATAGAACAGTGGTGGCACATTTGTTTGAGTCTTCACAGTGTGTCATCCTCCTCACTCCTTTACCCAGTCAGTGCTTCCAAGGAGCAAACATCCTGTGTGCAGACAATGTTCTGGGTTCTAAGGATGTAGACATGAAGGGCACTTTTCCTCAATGAGCCAGCATGATATTTGTGAGGTATTAAAGTACAAATGAGAGAGGGGACTGATGGGCACAGTTCCTATCCCTTACCAGAGTATCCCCTACAATGATCAGGGAACAATCCCAGGGCAGAGGGAGGAAATAAATTTTCATGAGTTTTCTGCACTGTGACTCTGTTTAGTTGAGTGTTTCAAGGTCTCCCAGAGGATAGTATTTAAATGAAAAATACTCCTTGTTGGTGCACTTCTGTGATTCCTTCAACTGACAATGATATTTATGTCCCAACACTGCCCTACCAAAATTTTCAGTCAACTGAGAACTTATTTGTTCCTGAAACTATAGGTGAGTGGATTCAGAAAATAAGTCAGGAACATTCCGAACAGAAATATACCCTGATTCAGCTTTAGAGTCTTGCCAGAGCCAGGTCTCATGTAGATAAACATTCTGGGACCAAAATAGAGCACCATGACACAGAGGTGAGAGAAGCAGGTAGCCAGAGCCTTGCTCCTTCCTTCTGGGGAGCTTATTTGAAGCATGGCCAGGAAGATGACAACATAGAAGGACAAGATGAGTGACAAGTGCAGCAGCAGAACAAGGTTGCTGGTCACCACCACAGCCTTCTCATAGACCGAGATGTCCTCACAGACTATCCTGAGGACTGCCATGACTTCACTGAAGAAGTGGAGGATCTCTCTGGGGCTGCAGATGTGAAAGTGTAACGTGAAAGCAGTGTGGGCCAGGAACATGAGCGCCCCTCCAGCCTAGGCCATGGCAGCTATCTACAGACAAACCCTGGGGCTGACTATGAGCATGTGCCAGAGGGGTTTGCAGATGGCCACATAGTGATTGAAGCACATGAACATTATGAGGGTGCATTTTGCAGTGGCTACAGTCAGGGAGAAGAAAATTTGAATCCCACAAGCCAGGAATGAGATTCTCTGCCAGCTAGAGAAGTTGATGAATATCTTGGGAATGATACTGGAGGACAAAGTGATATCCATTAAAGAGAGCTGGCTGAGTAGAAAGTACATGGGGGTGTGCAGGTGGGAGTCCAGCCAGATGAGGATGATCAGAAGAGTGTTGCTGGTGAAGGTGGCTGTGAAAATCAGGAAGATGATGGTGACCAGCACTGTAATGTGTCTAAACTCCAGGAAGAAGCCCAGGAGTGTGAAATCAGTGTGTTCTGTGTCATTTCCTTTAACTATGGCTGTGAAGACAGTGAATGGGAAGAGACAGGAATGTCATAAAGGTGAAGCAGTTTGCTATTAAAGCTTGAGATGGAATGTGACTATGATGATAATGACAAATATAAAAAATATTCATCCACAATCACTTGAATCAATTCTTACTAATTTTGTAGTTCTGGTCCATGTGCTAATGTAATTTAGAACCAGAGTATGCCTATTATAATATACCATTAAATTTATTGTTTTTGATATTTTCATATATTATTACAGCTTTTTAAAAATTATAAATGTCTCTACACTACAAAATATGCTGAGTTGGTAATTTACAAAATTCATTTGCATATTATTCACTTTTTCATTATTTCAGAAAATGATGCTGGTTCAATTTTTCAACTTTTCAGTGATTTCTTTAGTAAAACATTTCTGAAAAAAATTTCAGGTCAAATATTATTGGCCAGAAATAAAACAGTGTGAATTTAACCTATGGGAGGATTTTTTAAAAAATCTTCATGCTTTCCTCATACATCCTGGCTATAGCCATTATGATCTAAGGGGAAATACAATGAGTCATTAGGGCTGCTCATGGTGCTTTACACATTACAGTTATTTAAGCTTTTAACCTAATTGGCCCAGTGTTCTACCTGGGGAAAATGTTCATTTTATTTACATGGTCTATAATAAATTTAGATTATTAGTAATGAGGAATTTTTTCTTTTTCTGTGACCTTGTAAATTTCCCGCTGCTGAAAAATTCATACAACTCTCAAGCCCTAGTTAAGCAGTTATTTGTATGATAAGCACAGGGAAAATTTTAGGGCTTCATTCCTCCAGGGTTACAATTTCCTCAGCATTGCTAGCTATGTACAAGGTGTGATTAAAGACTATATTGAATGTTTAAATTTTTAAAAAGTTTATTATAGTAAAAGACACACTACCATAAAACTCACTCAAAATCCTTCTCACTTTAAATACACTTATCACATTGCTCTTGCCACTTTCTGAGGCAGTTCTGGAGCAAACTTCTGTGAGTTTCTTTAGTGCACTGTTCCTCAATTCACTGAAAATGTTTTCTTGTCCTGGTCATTTTGACTTTGGGGAAGAGCCAGAAGTCTTAGTGCCAGATCCAGTGAATAAGGTGGATAAGGACCCATGTAATGTTTCTACAAGGGCACATTTCCATTGGGTGGCACTTGGCAGTACCATTCACTGAATTTTTAATAATATCTCTTAAGGACACTCAGGAAAGAAGACTTCCAGAACTGCTTCAGACAGTGGCAAGAACAATGGGATAAGTGTGCTTGAAGTGGGCTGGTGCATTTTGATGGGGATTAATAACAATGTGTCTTTACTGTGATAAATTTTTAAAATTTAATATTCTTTGATCACATTTTGCCAGTGTCTATAAAGCCATTTAAACAGCTACACAAATTCTTCCTGAGTTTATAACAAGAGATAACACACCCATCATCTCCTAAAGCTTTTATGTCCTCATTACATGAACTTAACAAGAACAGTAGGAAGAAAGGACAATTGCAAGAAAATTGCAGTTATTGAAATAGTGTTAGAAATTCTAAAAATAGAGAAATTTACACCAGTATCATATGTAAAAAAACATAACTATATCTCAATGTAAGGAGATTCACCTTAGAGCATTTATAAAGTTACCTCAACAGCCTAAAGAGGAAAAATGCTCCTTCTATTAGTTATCAAAAATTGATAAATTTTAATAACATGATTTTAACAGAATCCTAGAAAACCCATAGTAGAATAACATACTCTAATATCCTATTCTGCTATCTTCTTGACAACCCATGATGCTCAGTTCTTCATGAAGTCATTAAAAATCTAATCATAAATGGTTAGGCTATCCTATCTTCTTCTGAAAGGTCTGTTTATTTTGTATGTGTCAACATCAACAAGACAAAAATTTCCTTTGCTCTACAAAGACAAGTCTAGAAGAATCAGTGCCTTCTTCTCCTCAGAAGAGTGAAAAGTGGTCTCAAATATTTGGTTGTTGCTTACTTCTCCAGTTCCTATGCTGTTTTGCTTTCAACTCACTGATTCCATCCAGACCCTTGATTTAAATTTGTTCACCAAAATAGAGATTGATTTTGAATCCAGAGATTTTAACAGCAGAAAATATCTTAGTACACTCTCCACTTGCAGTCATTAAAGAGGCACAACTCCTTGCAGACACCAGCAGATCACTACGGGCTGGTACTCACAGAAGTTACTAATCTCTACACATCCAGCCTTTATTATAACTCTACATGACCATCAGTTTCAGATCAAGAGATTATGTACTGACCATGTCTACAACATGTTAATGGATGTCTGACTGACTTGAGGAGCTTTCTTACTTTAGATGTGAAAGCAGGCTTAAGATTTAAAATGCTTGGTCTCATGGAAATCAAAAGCAGAACTATGGTTGTCAGAAGCTGAGAAGGGTGAGGGGGCAGCATAATAAGGAGAGGTCAGCTAAAGGATACAAGATTCAAGTTAGATAGAAGAGAGTTCTATGATCTGCAGCACAGTAGAGTGAATATGATTCATGACATACTGTATATTTCAACATGACTACCTGAAAGGACTTTGTTCCCAGCCCCCCAAAATGTAAATGTTTGAGGTAACAGATACATCGATTACTCTTGGTTTTCTCACATTGTATACAGGTACTGAAATTTCACACTTTATCCCACATATATGTATCATCATTACATGTCAACTAAAAACATTTTAATAACAAAATTGTCCAGTTTGCATCTGTTCTTTCTTTCCTTACAGTGAGTCTTGGTGCAGTTGATAGGTTGTCTGTGCCTGACCTAAAGTCGTTAAATGGAGAGATACAGAGATTGCAGAGTAGTGGACCTTTGAAAATTGTTTAACTTTGCAGGGCTCTGAAGTTTCACTATTATGTTATGCAGTCTCCAGTCACCTTCATTTCTAGTTCAAATGCTGTTTCCCAAGGCTTTTAGCATTTTGAGATTGGCTGGGTTCTGTGATTATAAAATCTCATCTGAAACTTTCGTCACAGAGCCTGGATTGAAACATCAGTGTCATCTTTTTTGATTACAGACACTGACATCTGTTTCAACCACTAAGCCATGAGACTAATGACAGAAGAAACTGTGTTAGCTAGACTAAGCTTTCAGACTTTGTATCCAGTGCATGGACTGTTAGAGGCCTTTATTACAAAAATTACACTAAAAAGCAATAATTAATTTTTATCTTATTGGCTTCAAAGCACTGTCCAACATTTTATCACATTGGTATATGGGAAGACACTCCACGTTATTATGTTCACTTCAATGATACATAAATGTGCACCTAACTTTGTCTCCTCCCATAGTTGAACAGTAGCTCTCTTGAGCTCTGTCATGTACCCAGTTACCAAGATTGCACCTCATAAATGCCCTTGAGAAATGATTAAAGAATTATCCTTATGAATGGATTTTCACAAACCAGAAAAATTGGTTTATTTCTTCACCAAGGTGCTTATCTTGTTGTTTGTAGTATCATTTCTTGGGAAGTGTGAAGCATGTAGAATTCCTTCTGGACATTGGTGCTGATACGCAGTTGAAATCTAAGCTGTTTCATAGGAAGTGAGACCATGAGCCGATGGTCTGATAGATGCAGCACCTTCCTCCACCTCAGCCAGGACAGCTCTCTCACTCTCACCAACTCAGCCCTGCCAGCTGCTCATTAGGGGCACAGGTGTCCAGGTGCCAAGTCCTCAAGGAATCCTCTATTATGGTAACATTAGAGTTTTTCCAAATTAGCTACTAAATACATATTCTGGAATTTAATTTTTGGTTAATTTTTAAATTAATGTCACTGTCATTTCCCTAGAGGCTCATAGTGAAAATTTCTTTGACTTTCAATCATTGATCCCATATACTCACAAAGTTATTGATTTTTCTAATTTCTTATATTTTTCTTTCTTTTCTCTTCCTGGGATCTATACTCTAGACCAGTTTCTCCTGCCTGGAATCTCCTGTATCCTATGTTCCTAAAATCTTCCCCTACTTCAAGATCAAATTTAAGTCTTACTTCTCTCTGTCTCTTTTATTTAATTTCCACTATGGATACAACACTTTTTCCAGTTCTGATTTTCCTCTGTGTCTGTCAGTCTGTCCATTTGCCTGTATCATTTTGCTTATCACAGCTATGTTGCACTGTTACTGAACTCTCAACCTTTTTTTACAGTTATAGTGGGATTTTAAGGTAGGGAAGTCTAGTGTTTTGACTCAATCTTCTGTTGGTAGATAGATTGTCATAGTCTTAGTGGATACTGACTTAACTCTATTAATTAAATTAAAATTTGATTAAAATCAACAAATGCTAAACTGCACTGGGAATTTCTTTCAGCTAATGTAGAAATAATAAATTCACTAAGGACTGAAATAATATAACAAAATTATTTATAAAAAAGATTACTGTATGGAAGATAAGTACTGCAATAAAAGTGTACCCCCATGCCAGCATACGGAAGAAAGGACATTTATCTAGGTGAAAATTTGGCGAATGATCAAAGAACAGTTTACGTGAGAAAAATATTATCTGAGTCGGATCTTGAAGATCAAGTAAGAATTTTCTGTGAAGATAATCCATGAAGGAAATTTAACTATGAGAAGCTGGATTTGAGGCCAAATTAGATGGATTAACATGCTTTTATGGAAAAGTTTAGTTGTTCATAATTTTTGCTGGATGTAGAATCTGTGGGATGGATGGTAAATGATGCTGGAACAGAGACAGAGGCAAACTAAAACTGTACACCCAACTCAGAAGGGGGAAGTGATCTGGTCACTAAGTTATTGCACCCCCCACATATCTAGGGGGAAGCTGTTATGGATATACATTATGAAATAAAGAAAGGTGTTAGGGTAGGTATTGTATTTTATTGGTCACACTGCTGAAGCCAGATTGAGCAAGTACCTTGAAAAATTAAAGGAAATCTGATGACATCTTGTGTTTGAAAATACTTTATTTCTCCTCCACACCCTGTTGATAGTCATCTGTGTTGTTGCTAATAATGGCATCATTTGGGTTTAGTCACTTACACTTGGTTAACGTACATGATTTAGCTTCTTTCTAGGTGTTTTTCTCCTAATTATGACTACAAATAGATCTCTGCTTCAAAAGAAAATTTATTTGGCTTATTGCTATTGTTTAGACCTAAATTATCCCTTAAAAGTCTCATGTGTTTGGTAGGTGATTTGATCAAGGGGTGCTGTATTCATCAGTGGAATAGTCTAATAATGAGTTCATAGCTGGCTTACTATAAGGAGGTGGGCCTTGTTAGAGATAAGTAACTGGGGATGTGACCAGGAGCAGTGTGTTCTTGTCCCCAGTTCCTCCCTTCACTAGTCCTGGATGCCATGGACTAGCACCTTTTCTATTGCCATGCCCTTCTGACAATCTGTTTCTGCCTTGGAGCTAGCCAACCATGGAGCCAGCCAAATATGAGCCCAAATATACCTCTCCTCTTTTGAACTGTGGGTCTCGGGTATGTTGCCCCAGTAATGGGAAAGTGGCTAAGACAAAAAAATTGGTGGCAGAAAGATAAGATATTTTTTACTATATTCTGGACTATGTAGTTCAGAAAATTTTGAAACTGGTTTGTGGAAGGAATTTGGAATGGTTTAGAGATGCCTACTAGAGAAGCCCTAGAATGCTGTCAGCTAAGCTTGATAGGAGATTTTATTCAGAGCTCAAAAGCTTAGAATATTGATAGGAATGTAGAGAGTAAAAGCCAAGCTCACTAGATTTCAGTTGGGAACAAGGACTCCATTGGCAGTTGGATTAGAAGGCATATGTGTTACTTGATAGAAAATTTGTATATATTTTTCCAACATCCTGAGACTATGGGAAACTAAGATTAAGGGCTGTGGACTAATTAATCTTGTGCAATAAATTTTAAGGCAGCCCAATATTAAGGCTGTGGCATAGGTACTCCTGGCTGCCTTTAGCCAGATGTACAATGATAACCAGGAGTAAATGGTAGATATGAATATTTAAAATTTTTCAGTTTTGCCAGAAAGGAAGTTTCTACAAAGGTGAGGCCATGAAGAGGATCACTGCTGAAAATATTATCATTTAAAAAGCCAAATATTTTGAACAGGGACAAGAAGAAAATTTCCTTGATGCAAAAGGCAGCAATACCCCACTAAGCACAGGTTCAAGGGTAAAAAACTAAATATTTCATTTGAGAAGAGAGTCTATAGGTTTTATGGTCATTCAAGGATGCCTAGGAAAGTGTATATCTGAGTTCAGCCTTTTCTACACACAGAGGCCATTGTAGCCATGGCTCAAGGGGACCAGGCTACTGCTTGAACTCATGGCCGTCTTTGGTGTCATCCATGTGGTGCTCTTTTTATGGGAATGCAGAATGCAAGAGTTATGGGATCAGGGAGGCTTCTACTCAGATTTTAGAAGAAGGCTTGAGAGGTCAGGCAATTTCCACATGGTAGGGCAGAGCATAAAAGTCAAGAGAATGAAACCAAAAGTGTAGTGGAGACCCCAGGATGTTGGAGATGCCAGGAGAATAGCAGAAGTGATATAAAGAAGTGAAATAAAAGTTAGAAGAATGATATAAGAAAAGGGGAAAAATTGGAAAGAAGAAAATATATAAGGTGATGTAAAATTTAATTAAAGGAGTGGAGAAAAAGTAGCACAATAAAGTAAAAGTATGAAAGATATGAAAAATATTAGAAAACAGGAATGGCAGAGGAAAGGGCAAAAGGAAAAGAGAGACATGAAAGACAAAATTTGCCTTAGTCATTTTCCAACCACCCACAACTTTAAAGAGGAGAGGTTTATATTGGCTCATGGTTTTTAGGCGATTCAGTCCACAGTCATCTGGTTACAAGACAGAAAAAGCATGCTAGGTGGACCTGCTCATCCTATGACAGCCAGAACAGAGAAAACAGGGAAGAGCTAAGAACAAAAGTACATCCTTTCATGTTACACATGTAGTGACCTACTGCTTCTGATCAGGCCCCACCTCCACAGAACATTCAGCTATAAAGTCATCAGTAGATTAATTCATGAGTATGGCATCCCGTGATTCAATTCACCTTCCAAAATTTCCACCTCTGGACTCATGAAACTTTGGGGGAACATTCCAGATATAAACCATTTCATTCCACTCCTGGGCCCCCAAAACATCATGTCCATCTCATTATGCAAAACATATTTAGTCCATCTCTAAGAGTCACCAAAGGTTTAACAGTTCACAGCACTTCTGAAAAGTCCAAGTCTGAAATCTCTTCTTATAATTTTTTTAGCTGTGAGCTCCTATGAAAATTTAAAAAATAAATTTAAATCTTTCCAACATACAATGACATAGGGTGAATCCTCTGATTCTAAAAGGGAGAAATAGAGGGATAGGAAGAATAGGACTAATGCAAGACAGAAACTCAGCAGGGTAAATATTAAATCCTGTAGTTCCATGTCAGTGTTCAGGGTAGGTTGTGATGAGATGTAAGCTCCAAGTACCTTGAGTGGACCCCCTCCTACAGCACTGCTGATCACAGCCCTCATGGCCTCTCTCTTGGGCTAGCTGTACTCACTGGAAATGGCTTTCCTCAGCAGATGTTCCACATTCCTGGCATCTGAAACTTTCTGGGGTCTCCACTACACTTTTCATTTCACTTTCAATTTCACACTCTGACCTCGCAGGGAGAAATTCCATGGCCTCTCAAGCCTTCTTCTGAAATCTTGGTGGAAGGCTCTCTGATCCCATAACTCTTGCATTCTGTGTGGCCATAAATCCAGCACTACATGGATGACATCAAGGACTGCTTCCAGTTCAAGCAGTAGTGTGATCATCTTGGACCATGGCTGCATAGACCTCTGAGTGTCTGGATGGTTGAACTCATGAACACAATTTCCTATGTGTCCCTGAATGAGCAAGGCACTGTGGAGCTTTCTTTTCAAATGGAAAGTTGAGTTTTGCACATTTGACCTTGTGATTGGTGGAGCATTTCTGCTTTTTGAGAATCCCTGAAGGCATTGTTTTTCTTGTCTCAGCACAAAATAGTTGGCTTCTTTTCAATGATATCCTTTTAGCAATCATGTTCTCTATGACCTCAACTTATCAGGTGCTTCCTTTTGTAGTGAAACTGCAAACCTTTCCCAATTGCTTTTGCTTTTGCTTTTCATTGTAAATCTGGCTAAAAGATGTCAGCAATACCTACACCACAGCCTGAACATTGGGATACCTTAAAAGTTCCTTCCAGATTTGTTAGTTCATTCCCCTAAGTCAGTGTCTCCCACAACATCCTAGCACCTAGGTAAAATGAAGAAAAATTTTGCACCAAGGTGTAATAAACATGGCCTCTGGTCTAATTGCAATGGAGCCCTTGTTCCCAACTTAAGCAATCTGAGACTGGCCTTTATGGTCTATATTTCTATCAGTATTCTAGTCCTCTGAGTTCTGGCCAGAATCTCCCATGTCAGTATGTCATGTAGGTTGGGTCACCTTCTGACAAAATCCCTGAGCTGGAGCAAAAGTTTACATGGACCAGGGCTTTTATCTTCAGATAGGGCCTCTGGCCATCTGGCAATATCAGGGATTGCTAACTTTTGGTTTTGGCATTGTGTTCCCTTTCCCCAGCCCAGGGCCAGGTTGAATTTACAAGTTGCTCCATATCTTTTTGTGTATTTCTTTCCAAAATTTGTGCTGTTTTGTTTCCTTTTGCTTCTCTTCATTCCCAGAACTCTCTCTCTCTTTGAAAGAAATATAGTTTCTCTTTTGTGGGGATGACTCTTCTTAATTGCAGAGTCACACCAAGGTTACTTCCACTCTGCTATCTTCTGGCACCATCCCATGTATGATAGTAATTAATATTCTTGTAAGAATCCATGATAAGAACTCAAAATGAGGTTCCTTGTGGTATAAGTAAAATTGCTGAATTCACACCCACAGAGACCAACCATCTTTGTCTCCATCTGATAAATAACACAGCCATGAGCTACACTGTTCTAAGGAGAAGGAAGATTATTTTGAAACAGAAACTATGCCTGGGTTAATTCTGGGCATGTGAAGAGATAAACATGTGAGTGGAGGGAAGTGTGGGACAACCCAGGTTTAAAAGTTCTATGTGAAAATTTTTACAGGTACAAGTAAATGAAAAACATTAATCAAACATGTTGATAAATACTACAAATAAATAGTCAGATAAAGGAGATTATCAAGATAAATGATCTTTAAATGCAATTAAAAATAAAACATCCAAACATTATTGCATTCCAGTGACTATTTAAACCAGAGCTGAACTCCTGTTAGCCCAGGTTTGTGACCTGCCCACACAGTCACGGGTCTACATCTGTCATAGCACCAGGCCGGGTCCAACCTGCAGGCTGGTCCACATGGCCCCAGGCTCCAGGAGACCAATGGTCCCAGCTGGTACCAGCAGACCCAGAGTCCAGTTCCACCCCAGTAGACCCTGGTGCTTGGCTGGGATACATAGTGTGTACCCAGGACCACACTGGCATACCAGGCTCACCTACTCAGCCTCAGGCTCCAAGTTTGCCTTTTTGCAGGCCAGGCTACAGTTCTGTCCCAGTGAATCCCAGTGAGTCCAGGTCACAGGTTCAGTGCAGTCTGAGGGCATCCCCTGTGGATCCCAGGCTTTCCGGCTTCCCAGTCTCAGGTCAGCCCTGCAGATCCAGGGCTAGGCCTACTTCCTACCAGCTCAGGCACTGGACCAGGCTGACTGAGGACCCCAGCAGCAAGCCCACTCACAGCCCATGGAGAACACCCACTCAGAATTCTGTAGCTGACTGGTTTAGGGCTTTCCTAGAAAATAATCCATAGCAAAGAAATGTTTTCCTAGAAAAATTATCTACAAAGACTGGAATATGTTACTGCTTTCTCAAATGTGCAGATTAGATGTAAAGTGAGAGAGATCATGAAGAACCCAGGAGATATAATACCAAAAAAAGAGGACAATAATCCTGCCTGGGAAGCTCCAAAGAATTAGAAATATACAAACCACCAGACAATTTCAAGGTAATTGCCTCAAAGAAGCTCAGTGGACTTTGAGAAAATACAATAAATTCAGTGAAATCTGAAAAATAATAAATTATTGAAGCTACAAATTTAAGACAGAATTATAGAAAAACAAATTCTAAGTCTGAAAAATACAATGATTGAAAGAAAAATACAACAGAGGGCACCAATAGCTGAATCATGGAAAGAAAAACTGAAAAGATTAATAGTAAGGAGATTAAATTAAAAGTAAAAAAACCCTCTCTTTAAAGAAAAGTGTGGACCTGATGACTTTAATAGTACATTCTACCAAATATTTAAAGAAGAACTAATACCAATTATTTTCAAATTCTTCCTAAAATTGAACAAGAATGAATACTTCCAAATTTGCTTTATGACACCAGCATTACTCTGATATCAAAGTCAAACAAGGACACAACAAATGTACACTACAGGGCAGTGTCTCTAAGGAACATAGATGGGAACATTACCAAGATAAAATGCTAACAGAATCAACAGCACACCATAAGGACTGTTCACCATGCTCAAGTGCAGTTTGGTCCTGGGATACAAATGTGACACATAAGCAAGTCTGTAACTGGGATGCAACACATTAAGAGAATAAAGGATGAGGACCAGGCGATCATCTTAACAAATGCAGAAAAACTCAATCAATTTCAACACTCTCTCATGATAAAACTTCTCATTAGACCTGCTGTGGAAGAAATGTGCCTCACAGAGCCATAGATGATAAGCAGGTGGCATTATCCATAGTTGTGATTCACTGGAAGCTCTTCTTGAGATCAGAGACAAGACAGGGTGCTCACCCTCACCAGTTATACTCAACACACTAATGAAAGTCCTAGCAAGAGCACGGATGTGCCAGAAAGAAATAAAAAGATATCTAACTAGGAAAGGAATAAGTGAAATACTTCCTGTTGGTGAAAGGATCATATATAAAGCCCTGTAGAACCAACCAAAATATTAACACCAATACTTGTATCAAATTTACAGGACACAAAATCAATGTTCAAAAATCAGTAATCCTTTAAAACATTTTAACGCCTCATGTATATATTTTTCCTTAAGCATTGTAGTAACTGAATGTTTAAGGAGTACAGTGTGATGATTTGAAACATGCATACAATGTGTCCTGAACAAGGCATTTAGCATTTTCATATCCTTATTACTTTCTGCAGTGCAGTCACTTTCCTGCTCCATGTATCACACTGGCCTCTCCCTGCCCTCCCAACCCTGGAGGTCAGTCACTGTTGAGTTGCCTACTCTTCCCAACCAGCTTGAGCACATCTCACCTTCCCAGCATCTCAATGCCCTCCTCTCTAACATCCAGCTGTTGCTACTCACTGAGGGCTCTTCTGAAGGCAGTTTATACAAGGCAAGCCAGCATCCCTCCCCTCTATGGCATGCAAGCACCCAGCCACAGAGTGTCTGGAGCTCTCATCTGCATCCCAACTCTGCTTCTCCCTAGGTAAATGAATCATCCAGCCTCCCTGTGCCTCTGTTTCTCACCTGCAGAATGAGCATGGTATTTTTACCTATTCTACAAATTAGCATTTGTGATGCCCTCATTTAGTGCTAATTACTATTCAGTAAGTGACTCTTTACCAATTACTTCCTTGTTGCAAATATCCCCTAACTTCACAGGGGGATTGGATGACTTCTACCATCCCTGGAGACATCCCTGTCCCACTCTGTTCTCTGCTTCCAGCAGGACTTCAGGTTGATGATGGAGTAGTGAGAAGATCTTTCATGGCTGCCCTCTCTGACTTCTCTTCAGTGGAGACTAGAATCACCTGAAGATCCCAGCTCAGTGCTTCATTAGATTCACAGGCATCTTCTAAACCTGTTTTCCTCCAGAAAGAGGTGAACAGAAACAATGCTAAGAATAGAGAGAGAACCTAAAAGTCATTGGTGCGTAGGATAGCATTTCTTGGTTTTTATTTCCTGTTTTTGAGGTGTATTTTGATTGAAAATGATCAAGAAAAGATAAATTCCCCAAAAGAAATGTACCTGTTATGTACTGGACATGTGGACTAATAAAAAAGACACAAAATGCAACAAATACTGCTGAGGATGGGGGGACAAAAGGAACCCTTGAACATTGATGCTGGGTACATAGTATTACATAGCAGTACAACCACTATGGAAACCATTGTGGAGATTCCTCAATAACAAAAGTAGAAATTCCATTAGACCCAGCTATATTTCTTCTAGATATACTTCAGAAAAAGTTAAAAACATGATACTATAGTGATACATGTGTTTATAGCAGCTCAATTCACAGTGACTAAGTGCTGGAAACAGATTACATGCCTATCCACAGACCATGGATAAAAATGATGCAGAACATGTACAAAATACAACATACTCAGCCATAAAGAATCATTATTTTCAGGAGAAAGGGCAGATCTTGAGACTGTAATGTTATGTGAAATAAGTCTGATACAGAGAGTTAAATATTGCATGGTATTTCTTACATGAGAAACCCAAAATATAAATAGAGGAAAATAAAGAAAAGATGGTAAAAAACAAAAATCAGATTTTTTGGAGATGGTGAAAGATCTCACGGGGGAGGAAAATTTATATAGAGAGAAAAAGGGATAGAAAACTATCAAAATACGTTCTCATACCAATTTCCAAAAATAAATATAACTATTACGTATTGCAAACACACACATAAAATAAAAAAGAAGTGAAACAACATAAAAACAGAATTTGCTAAAAATTCTAGTGTGATATGGGACATCTGTCTTCACACGTCCCTGAGAGGATCTGGTCATTTTCCTTGTCATTTGTCAACATCACAATCTAGAGATAGGACTATGAATTTGGAAACAATTCAGTATTTTCTGCAGTGAGGGCCATCTGCATCACACAATTACCTCTAATGTCTGAGGTGCACTATTTTGGTCTGAGATCAAAGCTAATTAAAGTCTGGGGACCCTGTCCCTCTGGGTCATTTGCTGCAAAGACTTCTAGACCATTAATGATGGATTAGTTAGATCTTAGCTGACATACAAACAAGTTTCTAAACCTCAATAATAGTATAGAATCATAGCTATGGGACTCATTTCCTAAAATTTATGACTTCCCTCCTACCCCTAGCCAACTGCATTCTTTTTTTAATGTAAAAATGGCTTAATGCTGTGTAGGGAGAAATTACTCTTGATCACATAAAATCTAGTGATCAGCAACTCTAAGCAGCAGGAGGGAGTGGTGAAAAAGAGAATTTAAGGTAGATGTCAGCACATCCTGTACTATGCCTGGTAAAGTTGATTCTATACAGAATTTATATGGTTATTGTTAATTCTCACAGATGCTAGAGTTTGGTTGTTTGGCAAAAAACAAATCAATGGCAGTCTTTGATATGTGTTTGGTAGGCTGCTCAGAATTCAAATGTATGGGAAAACTGCATGACTCATTTCCATTTGACTATCTGCACCAGTCATAGCATTAAATAGTGGTATAAGAAAGAGTTTTGCCTGACCAAACCTTGTATAATATGAAGCAGGCACCACCATGTGGCTAAACTCAGTAACCAAGCAGCACAGTACCCTGAATTTGTCCTTTTGCATTTAGAAAACCTGTCTGCTTACTAAGCTAAGACTCTTGTGATGAGTGTATTTGAAACTGCATTGTATGAACCCATGGCAAACCTGAAATCATTCTACCAGTAAAGAAACATTGTGCTCCAAAATGACCTAGATCATTTTAATCTGGAAGATTTTTCAAAGGATAGTAAAATTCTTAATTAGTAGGCATAACACTGTTCTCCTCGTTTTGAGTAGACCTGCCTACTCAAAGGGTCTACTAAGGAAATAATGGAAATATATTTAAAGTTGGCCCTCAATAAATATTTATTCTATCAAATTAATTAAATTATGAAATTTTCTTAATTTTGTGGGAACAATTTAATAAATAATTTAAAATTCTTTATAGTGACAATTTGTATTCTACTCAAATAATATGTTCAGTATATAGTTTTCTCCATGATTCCAAGATTTTACTTCCTAAGAAGTGACATGCAGTGTGCTTCGGACATTTGGTTCATTGTTAACACATATGCAAAATATTTAGTGAAATTTTAAAAATAATGACTACTAAATGAAAACACAAACTAGTTAAACACATTTTGAGTTTTTTTTACAGTTTAGGTTTTAATATTTAAACATTAGCTCCTTTATACTTTTATGTTTTGAGCTTTTCACTAGTTTTATTCTCCAGTTACAAATTCATAACCTTATGAAGGTAAAGTTTATAAAACCCAAAAGTTGCAAGCTCATCTCATTGAGCACTGTGATTAGAAACGGCATTTAAACTTTTAGGTTTATAATTCTAGAAAGTGGGCTCATAGTTTACAAGATTCTCCAATTTAAAAAAAAAACATATAGCACTGAAGGGGTAGTGAAGTTGATCATTCTTTTCAATAGTCTCTATTTTAATAAGAGTTTAGGCAGCTGTTCGCAGTATATGGTAAAATGCCTCTGATGTGATGGGGGCGAGTACTAAGAATCCCCCATCAGAGAAAGCGTTCAACCATTTGATCCACAGATTGACACAAAACTTGAGCTGAATGGCAGTACTTCCAATCTGTTGTTTGTTCCCCAGCCTTGTTATAATTTTGGGGAATAAATGAAGGTAAGCTTTTATTTGATTTATGTTAAAATTATTTTTTTGCTTTAGGGGTGGGGTGGGGTACACACCGAGGAGGAAGTAACCCCACAGCACCTCCCCCAGGGCCACCTCACGTGTCTCCTCAGCACCCTGCCTTACTGTCACTGAATTTTCTCTGAGCAGAAGACCTGAGCCTGAGGCATTGCTTTAGAGAAACTGAGAACCAGACCCAAAGGCCCTCAGCATCCTGCCCTCCACACAGCCTCCCTCTGCCTTTGTTTAAGCCTCCTCTCATCTGGAGCACAGGGCATCTCTGAGATGGGCTGGGTCTCCTGGACCCTCCCAGGACTGGGTCCTAACTTCCAAACCCAGGAATATCATCTCTGTTTTTTGCTTACCCCCATCATGGGACTAACACATCTGTCTATTCTGGCCCTGCACCTTTCCTGTACCGATCCCTGGGAACAAGTCCTCTGGGAGGGACTTTGTCCTCATGGGCCTCTTCCCTAAGTTCTGGCATTCCCATCATCCTCAACTCTGCGATCCTCTTGCTCTACATCCTCACCTTCCTTGGAAACACGCTCCTGATCATCCTCATCTGGGGCAGTTCTTGGGTCCACACACCCATGTACATCCTCCTCAGCCATCTCTCCCTCATCCACTGGATGTTCATGTCCACCATCATCTCAAAGATGGCCTTCAACTTTTTCACAGGCCAGAGGACTATCTCGTGGACTGTCTGTTGAATGCAGGGCTTCTTCTTCCTGACTCTGGGAATGTCACAGTGCCTCATCTTGACCCTTATGGCATATGATCCCTACATTTCTGTCTGCAACCCTCTGCTCTACCCCACGATCATGAACACCCACATCTGCCTGCAAATGGTCACTGGGTGCTGGGCCGCAGGCTCGGGGAGCTCCCTCATCCACACCATCTACCCCGTGCACTTTCCTGTCTGTGGCTCCGGGGAGATTCACCACTTTTTCTGTGAGGTCCCAGTGCTCATCAAGCTCTCCTGCATGGACAACTTGGTGTACCAGTCAGTGGTGGTGGTGACAAACATGGTGTGTCTCATCATCCCTTTCAGTCTCATCACAGCTCCCTACACACTTTATCTTCCTCACTGTCTTCTGCATGAACTTGATCAAGGGCAGGATAAAGGTTCTGGCCACCTGCTCTTCACATCTCATGGTCATGAGTCTCTGGCCAAAACAACTATCTTCATCTACATGAATTTCACCTCCTCTCACAGTCTAGAGCAGGACCAGGCACTCTCTGTTTTCAGCAATGTCCTTAATCCCATGCTGGACCCCCTCATCTACAGCTTGCAGAACAAGGAGGTGGTGGCAGGTCTCAGGAAGATGGTCAGGAGGTGTACAGTGTTTGAGCAGATGAATGCCCCTTCCGTGTGACAATGACATGCTCATGACATAGGCAAAGCTGCAAATTAATGTCTGAACACAAAGCATGTGTTGTGTTCCTTCAAGAAACCAGGAAAACTTTATGTAAATGGAACTTTTCTTTTATGACTTTCCAACCTCCAATGGAGACTTACATACTTGTAAATATCACTGGGTCACCATTAAGTTTGAAAAGTATTCAGAAGATCTGTATTAATTTTAAAAATTAAATTTAGTCCAAAATCTCTGATATTATTAGACATTTCCAAGAAATAAAAGCTCATTTCTGAATTAAAAATAGCATAGATTTCTTGAGTCTGCTTGGTACTTATAGTAGAAATATCATTTGGAATTCAAAGTTTTGTAAATAGGAAGGGATAGAGGGGTTGAAGGGAGGGTAGGGGGAATGGGGAAAAATATGAACCAAGAGAGATTATGTAAAGGTGCAAAATTTCCAATGATGAATGCCATTATATTGTATACCTAAAATGTACCAATAAAATTAATTTTAAAATAAATAAATAAATAAAATGCAAAGTTAACTGATATTGGGTAAATTCAAAAGTCAAATATTAAGATTAACTGGCATGTTTTGTAATACAAAGTATTGAGGAAAGTAGTCTGTTGAACTACCAAATTGTAGGGTACATTTATTTGAATATGTTAACTGTCAAAACTGAATTTTTGTCAGTATGAGTATTACTATATTGTGTATTTGTCTGCTATAATAAGTTATTATAAGATCCACAACTAAACTAACTTTTTTGCCTCCAAAGGAAAGAATAGGACAGTATCAGAAGTACATTGAGCATCCGGGGCTGGTAGGTCCTACAGAACCATCCAATCCTTCCCTTCTCCCCTCTGATTTCTCTTATGTGCTTCTCCCTTTCCCCAGGATAAACTTGTAGGAAATCTCCACAGCTGATTTCCCCCCCAAATAGTCAAAATCCCTTATTCATGTTTAGCTACAAGAATAGTTTCACTTTAATGAATTTAGTAAATTGTCTTGCTTCATTTACATGAATTCCAACCCTCTCCAAGTGCAGTTAATACTCTAGTAGGACTCATAGGGTGTGGAGAGAAAATGCCTTTAGTTTTCCTTCTTTCTTTAGGCTGTTATACCTAAGGCTGGCCCTCCCCCAAACTGTGTTCCAAGGTTACCCCAATGGCCATTTCCAGTTTAGGAGGGGGTGCTGCTCATCACAATTGATGTGATGTATCCAACAAGACCAGGGCACAGGGGGCATCTCTAGAAGTATGTCACTTACCGGTCCTTAGTGTTCTGTCTCTAACAGAAACCAGAAACATGCTTAGAACTCTTAATTTTAATCAATTTTAATTGACACACAAAAACAAAATTCTACATATTAATGGGGTACCATGTGATTTTTTTGGATACATGTATAAATTGTGTGGTTCAAATCAGTATAAATACATTGATCTCTTTAGAAACATAATTTATGATAAAAATGTTCAAAATCTTCTTCTGGATTTCTGATACATATAAGAATGTATGTAGCAATTCATAGTCACCCTGCTGTGCTGTTGAACCATGGAGCTTCTCATACTAACTATAACTTAGTAACCATCACGCAACCTGTCCTGCACCTTCCTCCCTCTGCTCTCTCTGGTAACCACCATTCCCTTCTCCACGTCCACACAATCAGCTTTGTTAGATTCCTTGAGACATGTGGCATTTATCTTTCTGTGTCTGGCATATTCCATCTGACATCGTGAGCTCTAGTTCCATCAGCATTGCCACAAATGCAGGGTTTCATTCTCCTTTCTGTGGCTGAATGGTGTGACATTGCATGTGTCACACTTTCTGCATCCATTCATCAGTTTCACAGCACTTAGACTGTCCTTTTTTTGGTACTGGTGATTGAACTCAGGACCTTATGCTTGTGAGGCAGGCAGCAAAAACACTGAGCTAAATCCCAGGCCTTTTCTTGGCTGTCCTAAGTGGTGCTGCAATGATCATGGCTGGCAGGTGTCCCCTCAATGTGGTTATTTACTGTGGATAAACACCGTTGCTAGATCATATGGTATTTCTATTGTTAATTTCTTCTAGTAACCTACAGTTTTCCATAGTGGTTGTACTGATTTATGCTCCCAGCAGCAATGTGCCTGAGCTCCTTCTTCTCCACACCCTCTACAGCACTTGTTATCTTTACTTTTTTGACAGTAGCTTTTCTAACAAGAGTGAGATCCTGGCTCACTGTGGCTCTGGTTTCCATTTCCCTGACAATCAGGGATGGAGCTCTCACAAAAGGAAAGTCATTTTCTGCAGCTGATGCACAGGGTTACTCTAGGATGCTGGGGGTTGTGACCCACATTGACCCTCACTCATGCAGACACCTCTGGCATCAGACTCTGTGCTCCTGTGGCCCAAGTGCCAGGGCTTCTGCTCTGTTCCTCACCTGTCACAGTGGCTTCCCCTGGATCACTCACAGTAGCAGTCTCCTGTGTCACCTGGCATGAGCTAGAACAGGATCTACAGGTGTGTATTTTACCTGTAGAATCTCAATCTTTCAGGCACAGTGCTTCCTTCTCAGTGGTAGGAGTTGCAAGTTTCAACAATTTATGTTTTATTTTGGAGGGACCTTGCAGGCCCCCAATGCCACATCGTGTCTGTCCTTTACTTTCCAGAGTACCAAAGTCTTACCAAGATCCCAAGCATAATAACCCCTCTTATTATCTTGGCTTCTTTCTGAAACAATCTGCATTTTTTCTGTCCCACAGGGATGCAAATCATTTATACTCCTTTTAAAAAATCATAATGTATGAGAATACAGTTGCTCACTTAGGAACTAATTACCAGACATGTTACTAACACAATTCTGTTCTGATGAATTTAAATTGTCACATCCCATTTAAAAAATGTGAAACTTAACATTCCTACCATCGTGGATAAGAACACATTTAGCCTCATCTCCATCAGAGTTAGGAATCATCTCCCACCTTCTAGTGGGTCCCAGCTAAGTTAATGATGACAGACTATCTCTCACAGTTCAGAGGCTTCAACAGTCAAGGTCTCTTTCTTGTCATGTGATGCATCTGCTGGAGCCCCTACTATCTTTCTTCCTGATGACTCCATAGCAGAAGCCTGAGTGACAGGGCTGAGCCATCCAGAACAGGACCAGGCTCTGGGGCAGAGCTCAGAAAGGCTATAAATCAGCCACTGAGCTGCAAGTAACACTGGGGACCAGGGAGACTGGGTGACTCTGGGCAGAGATGCTCAACCACAATCCCAGCAGTCCTGTTTTGCTCCCAGGAACTAGTACTCTCTTTCTGATTTCATTGGTCCCCCAACCTGAACAATTTCTGCTTCACCTTAATGGCTTGACTTTTATGGGGCAGATGGACTCTCCACACCCTTGGAACATGTATCTGAGGTGAACCAACAAGTTTCCCTCTTGCACATGACTGAGATACATCCAGGTCACAGTGAGAATGAAAATCCTGGGCTGGGGACCTGGAGTTGTGAAGGAGCCATTCTCTAAAAGGAAGGATGGCTTATCCAGAAGAGAGGCTCTGGGGATGCACCTGCAGCAGCAGAAAATAAGAGCTACCCCTTAAGACATGCAGGAGCAGTAAAATAATAATCCACACAGCAGAATTCATGCATCCAGAATCTGGATCACACCCTCTGGTCACCACCACTGCGGTCTCAACTTGTACCGAGAATCAATTTTTTAAGTCACACAGTGTATCAAAATTATTTGTCTATCTAACACAATTTAACCTTTTACTTCTTTTCTTTTCAGTTCTTTTTATTTTAGTTTCTACCTCCCAGGATTTTCTCTATCATTATTGATCACTTGTCTTCCTCTGTTATTGAAACCATTGGAGGCTAGAACTAGGCAGGAAGATTTTTCTTCTGCTTGTCTATAATTTTAGTTTTTGTGCAATGAATTTTCATTGTTTTTGAAAAAAAGAGCCAGGAAATATAACAATATGGTTTGCCCTTCCTGAATTCATTTATGGTAAACATTGAGGCAATGTTAATTTTTGGAAAAATTAAAATTCTCTCATTAAACTCTGTGGGATCAATTTATATTTCTGACACTTTTTAGTGTGAATCTGGGCCCATGACTGACTTCTATCTCAGGTTTTTTGTCTGTAAATCTGGATGAAATTTTAAAAAAAACAACACTGTAGCATCATTGTGATAACTGAATCCATATATCCATAAGTGCAGACACATAAATATTTATACCCATGTTATACAAAGTTAATAGTACAAACTTATTGGAATTATTATTATAATAATTGTAACAATTCAAAGGAGAAAAATGACACTTTCAATAGATGTACCAATTAAGGATGAAGATTTAATATCCTGATAAGTTTAAATAAGTAGTTGTGTGAGATGGGGCTAGACATGGGTTTATGTGAACCGCTGCCAACATTTTTTCTAACTGACATTGTGAACTAATTCTCTGATTTTGGAGAACAAGAGGGGGGTATATTTTTTCTTTTTAAATTATTTTAACTGGCACAGTGGCTCTTCCCAATACAGAAGCAAAATCTTTGTCTTTTCAAAGGAAATACCTGAGACTTTTGTTGGGGTGGAGCAGCAGCCAGAAGGGCTTATTCAAGCCAGTTTTAGCCATCTGGCTTCCTCCGTGTATTAAATCCAACCTGGGGCTGTGGATTTTTGGCTGGAATTTTTCCTTGTTTGAATCAAAGTAATTAAAACCCCTATTCCAGATGACCTGAACAGAAGAGCTCATGGCATGAGAGAGATGGTGGAGCCTACAGAGGCACAGTGGCTACAGGTGAATCCAGAGGGCTCCTTGGAGAAATGCACCAGTGGGGCAGAGCAGTGGGTGCTGTAAGCTGCATCATCTGGGTCCAACCATCTCCCTTTCCATGAGTTGGGAGGTTGCAGCATTTTGGCGCAGGATCCAGCTCTCCCAGAATGGGTCACAGTACTGTTAATGACCCCTCAGCAAACTACATGTTGGCCCCACAAGAAAGCCAATTAACAGCAACAACTATGACACTTTGGGCATAATATTAAAATCAGGATCAATATAGCATTAAATACAAACTGAATATTGAAAACTCTAAGGACCAATAAAGTAACAGACTTGTCCATAGAAAAGAAATGTACAATTGTAGTATGAGCACTCAGATAAACCAAATATTGTCCTACTCTTGACCTACAGTAAATATCTACTAAATGAACCAACTTTACCTCTACTAGTGTAAAGTTAACTATTTATCCAGAGATTCATAAAAATTAGTAGTTATTCTAGTAAGAGTAGAGGGAGTGGAAAAAATTTTAAAAGTAAGATTTGAAGAATTAATTGGTAGTATATTAAAGAGGAAAGAAAGTATGATAGGAGGTCCTATTAAGGAGTAAAAGAAAGTTAATAGTGATAGAGAACAGTCTGAAAAGAACACACAAGAAAAAGAAGGAAAAAGCAAGAACAGAAATAAAAAGGATGATAAAAATGTTGGAAAAGATAAAAGGCAAACGATAAATAAAAAGAAGAAAAAGAAAGTGAGAGAAAAACCCCAAATCCTTAAAAAGGGAAAAATAAAAATAATACAAATTAGGAAAAACAAAAAGAATTGAGTTGAATAAAACATTACTGTGGTATTTCATGAGTGGTTTCTTTCCATGAACTGCAGTTTGGGGATCCAGACAGACATGATTTTCTATGCATAGCTTTAGGACCTATGGGTCTTTGAGGTGCTTCCCTTGCACTGAAGGCCCGGATGTTTATTATTCCCCAGACTGTGGTTGAAATTCATGCCAAGGTGTTTCCTGCTCCTTTAGGTAGATGAGAAACATGTTCAGCCCTCTTTTCTCTGCTGGTTGTACACCACAAGGTGGGGGTTCAATTAGGTGGTTGGAATTAATGTCCACAGCCCTGGGTTCTGGTTTTCCATTTTCATCTCAGGAGTTATCTTCAGCCAGACTCTGGTCCATTGATTAGTCTTTTCCTCTGCTGCCCCATTCTTGTTCTTTTGGGGGTACACTACTCCATCACAGAATGATTCTCTCATTGGGGAAGATGCTGCTCCTCTTACACAAGTGATCTTTCTTACACTGAGGGGTGGGGCACTGCTTTGGGTCAATTCTCTGTCATCAACATGATTGTACTGACTTTATGAGCTCATCAAAAACCAAAAAAACTACATGCTGAATGGCTATAACTTCCTTGCATCTATAAAATGCAAACTACCCACTTGGGACACAAGGTGCATGGGCTAATTGGGATAGGAAGATAGGAAGCGATTGCAAGTGGCCAAAAGGAAAGCTTCAAATGGTATATACATATGTGTGTTCATCATCACCCCTGAGGTGATGGTTTCCAGCCTTTACAAAGACTCTACCATGCAGTCACCACATGTTCTCCTGCCTTGCTCTACTGTGTTTTTCCAAAAATAAGACCTAACCGGTAAAAATGACAACATCAATCAGCCTATCCTTGCTTTACCTACCATTACAGAGTAGTCATAGAGCAAGACGATAATGAGGTACAATTTTCTGTATAACACTGGCCATTACCATGATAACAATCAGCTAGGGCTGGTTCCAGCTAGATATTTCCACTTAGGTCTTATTTTCTGGGAAACACAGGATGTTAGTATACTGAATACTACACTTTGGTATTTAGATCACTAGCTAAGAATGAATAATTACTCATTTGTTTGCACCTCAAAGCTACAGCCTGCTATGAATCCACCCCCCCCTTACAAGTTACACTTTGAAACAAACATTTTGTATCTCTTATGGAAAATTATTCTGGAAATTTATAGAAAGTCACAGAATGACCTAATTAAATGGAAATGGTGTTAAGAAAGGCAAGCATTCTAAAATTTCATGATTCTCTAAGTGTAAATCCCTACCACTGTATTGTCACAAAAATGGCTCCTTTATATGGAAAAGACCCTCAGCACTGTGCCCACCACATGCGAAGTGTCAATGTGCACATGTTGCTCTAAAAGTTAAGATATCACCAATGCCTAATATCACCAAAGTTTTCCTAGGTTTGCTGTTTTTAAATAGCATACTGAATCAGGAAGGATGGTGTGTAACTGTAATCCCAGGACTCTGGGCAGCTGAGGTAAAAGGACTTTAAAAGCTAGAGTCCAATCTGAACAATTTAGTAAATTAGAGAGACTCTTGCTGTTTATCTGAAAAAAATGAAGTCTGAGGATATACTCACATTTCACTGAGGAGATGCAAGGTACAAGCCCCAGTATTTCAAATATGAAAAACAAAAGATAAATGATAACTAGATAAAAACATTCATAGATACTAAGGTAAAAATAATAAAATAAGTGGCCACTGATATGTTTAGAATGAACAAAAATGGGCCATAGGGCTTTCTATCACATGGAGACTCCAGTTGTTGAACCCAAGACATGATCTCACCTCCTTGACAACATCTCCAAACAGAACTTGGAACCCTTGCTAATGGGCATCACAATCTAGTACCATCCATCTCCCAAGGTCCTTTGGCCAGAGATGGTCAACAGTGAACGTGCTGAGCTGCTTCTCCACTTCAAGAGGCCACAGCCTCAGGACGCCAGGCAGAGAAAGTATCTGTGAAAGATTAAGAAGATGGATGACTCCACCCAGACACCACACTCCAAGAGCCCAGGCAGAGAAAGTATCTGTGAAATATTAAGTAGATGGATAACTCCATCCAGATGCCACACTCCACCAGCTGCAGGACTGTCACAGTCACCCCAGTGAAGGTCTCCCTGGGAATGACCACCAGTGACCTACCACAATCAAGGTACCCCAGTGAAGTCTTCCTAAGCCCAAATACCAATGATACAGAAACTGGAAAGAGCACAGGGAAAGTATTTCAACCAGGCCCAGAAACACCCAGTAGCTCTGGGCAGGTCTCCCCAGAGCTGGCCACAAAAAAGCTAGAGAGTCAAACAAAGTTCAGGGAGGGAGACCAAATTCACAGCCACCAGCCCCAGATAGACACAGAGAAGCCTGGTGTACATCCACCCAGGCCTGGCCGCTGCTATTGGAAATAACTTCACAGAGAGCCTTGCAGAATTCTGGCCAGTGTGGTCCCTGCAGACTGTCAGGCCACACTCATTCTCCAACCCCTGCCTGCCCATTTTCCTGGGCAGGTAACCAATCTATATTCTCTTCCTCCCAGGCAACTCTACAACCCACACCTCTACAAGATCAGCCCTGATTTGGGCAAGATACATCATCACAAGGTCTCTTGACAATTCCATCTCCTTTGAGGGTCTTGTGATAAAGATCAAGATGTGTGATGTTTGGAAAATAAACAGTTAGTCACCATACCTTGGGCAGATGAGGAAGGAGACCCAAATACTCTGGCACCCAAGTTGGAGTTAGAAGAAGCCATTAGGCTTTCTGAGCTCAAGAATGGTTGTGAGCTCTTAATTCATTCATCATCATGTATTCCAGAACATCCTAAAGTTCCTTGTCAAGGAGAAGAGAAATCCATCCACCACAGAGCTGCAGGATGCTGGAGAAAGCTGTATTATTCAAATGGCCGTGCTTTTCAAGCCAAACTCTTCAGGAGGCAAGCTCACTGTGCTATCTGCACAGACTATGTAGGGGGACTTGGCCACCAGGTATATTAATGCACCAACTATAAACTCTTGGTTCACAAGAAGTTCCACAAACTTGTTACAATTGAATGTGGGCTGCATTCTTTACCATCAGAGCCCAAGATGCCAATGGGTCCATCATCAATGGCTTCAGACCCTGCACAGACAGCGATCCCACATAACATTTCAACTCATGAGGCTTTAGAACAAGTTGATGAAGAGAATGATGCAGGAAACACTGGGGAAAGTCACAAAGCTTCATCTGGTTTAGGTCTTGAGAACTTTGACTTGCTCCACATGATTGGCCGAGGAAGTTATGGGAAAGTACTGTTAGTTCAACTGAAAAAATCAGATCTTATGTATGCAATGAAAGCAGTGAAAAAAGAGCATGTCAACATTGATCATGTACAGAGAGAGAAGCACATTTTACAGCAGGCATCTAATCATCCCTTTCTTGTAGGACTGCATTCTTGCTTCCAGACAGAAAGCAGACTGTTACTTGTTCTAGACTGTCAGTGGGGGAGATCTACTGTTTCATATGCAACAACAAAGAATGCTTCCTGAAGAACATGCCAGGTTTTACTCTGCAGAAATCAGTTTAGCATTTAACTATCTTCATCAACGATGGATACTTTACAGAAATTGGAAATTGGAAAATGTATTACTGTACTCAGAAGGGCACATTAAACTCACCAACTGTTGCATGTGTAAGGAAGGCTTATAGCCAGGAGATACAACCAGCAGTTTCTGTGGCACTTCTAATTTCCTGACTCCAGAAATGATGAGGAGAAGATTACAGTTTCAGTGTGAACTGGTGGAATCTTGGAGTACTGATGACTAGACAGTCTCCATTCCATCTTTGTCACAGCTTTGATAACCCTTATGAAAACTCAATTGATTATCTCTTTCAAGTAACTTTGGAAAGAGAAATTTTCACACCTCATTGTCTGCCTGAAGAAGCTGCAAGTGTCCTTGAGAGATTTCTGAACAGGGACCCAAAGGAACAATTGGGTTGTCATCCTTGAAAGGGTTTTGCTGATGTTTAGGAGCATCCATTCTTGCAAAATGTTGACCAGGACATGATGGAGTGAAAGCAGGTGGTGCCTCCCTTTAAACCAAATATTTCTAGGGGATTTAGTTTGGAAAACTTTGGTCCTCAATTTACTAATGAACCTGTCCAGCTCACCCCAGATGATAACGCCATCGTGAGGGAAACTAATGGATATGAATTTGCAGGTTTTGAATATATCAATCATCTAACAATGTATGAAGAAGAATGGATCTGATCCTCATTTTTCAATTATGCATTTTGCTTATTTTGCCATTTAATGCATGGAAAACTTGTTACCAGCCTGGATAGAGTTAGCCATTTCAGAATTGTCTGGAAGCTAATTTTAATTTATTGTTTTGAAGTTACATTTAGATGTAATCCTTGATTCTTATAGTCTATAGTAGGGAATACAGAATTTTTTGTTCAAAGATTTGATTTTATGAATTGATTTAAATAACAGTAAAGCAATTTCTTGTTAATCACACTTGTATACACATTCCATTTGTTGAGTTAGACATAATGCCTATTTTTTTCTTTTTACTTATGATACAAGAAAATAATTTGTCTTTTAATTAGAATGTCTTATCCATGCTAGTTTCTCTCCAACCACATTACCTGTAATTTTGGGGCTCAATTTATGTAGTCTTCAGTGAAATCCAAAAATAACAACAATTTGAATAAAAACATATATACTTGTATCTTTTTAGTTAAGTTTTGCAGAAAACACATATATTATAGTTCTATCTCCCTAGTTTTTTTTTTATTTAGTATGATATGACATGAAATACATACATTATTTTCAGGGGCAGATTTCTTCAACTGTTTTATTAAAATTAGTGCTTAGAAAGTTCTTTTTTTCTTTATTTCTTTTTTATTAATTTTATGGGTACATTTTTGGTGGGTATTCTACATTTTGATATGCCCTACAGCAAAGAGCAACCCTTAAAAGCAAGATCATAAACATATTTCTGACATCTTAGAATTCTCTATGTTGTGAATACTGTTTTTTTTTTGTTTTAAAACAAGTTCCAATCATTAAGAGAAACATACATGCCTCAGAAGTGAACATGTGAATAATTATAAACATTTACCTTTGCTGTTTTCATTAGTTTTAAACTAAATTATATGAAGAAAAGACTATATGACTATGAGCTTTGGGAAGGTAAGAGTTCTCATGAAATAGGGCATCTAAAATGGTTAAAGGATAATTTCTTAAATGTCTACAAATTTTAAATCATTCTAAATTTAAAACTAAGTTGTTAACTAAAATTAAATTAAAATAAAATTATAACTTATTTACATTTAGATGATGACAGTTACCTTTCAAATCCTTGGCATAAAAATGATACTAAAACAGAAGGATGCTATATAGCATCCTAATTTTGGTTAATGATCTAGTTTTAAATTTAGATCTAGAATGATTTAAAATTTATAAACATTTAAGAAATTATCTTTTAACAATTTTTAGATGTCCCATTTCATGATAAATATTACTTTTCCAAAGATTTTTCTCGTATATTGTCTTTTCTTCCTATATTTTAGTTTGAAACTAATTAAAATATTAAAGGAAAATGTTTATAGACATTCACATGTTCATTTCCAAGGCATGTATGTTTCTCTTAATGGCTGGAATTTGTTTTAAAATAAAAAGCAGTATTCACAACATAAACTTATAGAGAGTTCTAACGTCAGAAATATGTTTATGATCTTGCTTATAAGTGTTGCTCTTTGCTGTAGGGCATTTCAGAATGTAGTGTAATCACCCAGGGTGTTTAACATATTTATTACTGAGCCCACATTAGAATTCTTTTGGGCTTTTGAACTTCATTTTGACAAACACTTTCTTCAAGATATTCTTTTGTCCTTCAGTTAAATAGTAGAAAGTGTGTTCGTGGTATAAATTTTTAAGATGGTACAAGCAGAAATTTATAACTTTATGAACATTTTTGAACAAATTTTAAGTGAATGATGTCATTAGATATCTTCCTTGTTTCCCTCAACAAAATCTTATCAGTTTTCTGCCAATGATTCCAAATTATCAGCATTTTTCTTTGTTGAGTTTTTAACTATTATTCAGGTGCTCTTTTGTTTTTAAATTTTTTAAGTAATAAGATTAACTGTATATTTTTTACAGAATTGCATTACAAATATGTTTTCATCTATTTTGTAGTATTTAAGTGTTATGTCAGTTCTTTTCATGCCATATAGAAATTGTCTCAAAATACTCTTTAGGGGAATAAGTCAGTTTATAGTCAGAATGGTTGGCATTCTGGTGTTCTAAAAATTTTATTTTGCATAACCCTGTGATCAGATCATTTTATGCATATGTAGCTTGGATTAAATTTCAAGTACTGTGTTCTGTGCTGGTATATGTACTGTATAAATTTGCTTTGTTTTGATTTTGTTATGTAGAACACTGCCTTGGTCATCATAATAAAATCTGTCTGTGTTCTTTTTTCATGTTTACAGCCTTTAAATAAAACATTTAATATAAATTTTAAAAACTATTGTGTGTTCCTTGCTGATCACATCCCCTTGAGTCTCTTTTTAAGGGGTAGTCATCATCAAAACCTTTTAATTTGTTCTCATGTTTTCTTAAATTGTCTTCACAGTGCCTAATGTGTAACCTTAAAAAGATTATGTTTCTGGTCCCATAGAAATATAGTATATGCATTTACTTGGTGAATTTCTGTTATTTATTTTTTCCACTCAGTATTATGTGTCTGAGATTCATCCATGTTGATACATTTTGCTATGCTTCAAGTCTTACAGTGCTCTGTATCTAGTCTATTATATGAATAGACCATAAGCTTTAGGTCTATGCTACTTTAGGTACATATCTGCATGCATACTTTTGCTATTACAAAGACAGCTACTAGTAGTATACTAACACATGCCTATTATGCATGGTTCTAAGGCATTTTCTAGTGTTTGTTACCTGGGAATGAAATTGCTGTTTTTTACATTACTAGAATCTTTCTGGTGGAAAAATATGAGTTCCTTCTATTCTACATAGTCATCAATTGTTGGCACTTTTAATGTTTCAAAAACTTTATGGCAATGTGCTGGATCTTTTTTTTTTTTTGTAGCACTTTGTGCTAATCATTGGGAAGTGTTCATGCTAATGAATTTGCACAAATGGCCTCATTTTCTGGTACTTTTATTTTTTTAAGGGATTTTGAATAGTTTACTTCATTCATGCAAATAAGTGAGAAGGAAGAATTCAGATCTATAAATGGAAAAATCTATTGGGTTCATTCTAAGGAATTGATTACAAATGCACACTTGGTTATCAACTTGGTGAGCTGTCCAGTGTAGGGGTTCAATTTTGCTATGTAGTATTTTAAGTTCTCAAGTTTAAGAAAATTTTATCAATGTGATTCACAGATATGGGGAAAGTAATAATGCTGAAAGCTTATCCTGGACATCAGTAATCCCTGATTGGTCAGTGTCCATTCCATTTCATTGCAAAACCCCCCTGATGTGTCTTGGAACCATTGCTTGCTATTTTCAGTCCATATGGTTTGGACAGATGACCTAACCATGGGATTTAAGGGTGGCCATATAATTTAGACCTTGTCAATTAGCAAAGTCTACCTACTGGACCATACCAATTTGTTCAGGAGGGTTTGTGTGATTCAGGCTTTGGACCAATGATAACTCAGCCCTTACTAAAATATGGAGGAGGAAAAATTGGCTTAACTAAGATGCTTTAGTTTTGTAGGATGAGAATCATTTCAAAGAAACAGGGTGTACCACGATGAATGAACCAGTGAGAGAATGAAGCCCAAGCAAAGGAAGCAGAGCTGAAAGATGGGAAGACATGAGTCCTGATGACAATGTTGGTGCCCCAGGATCCAGGATGTCTGACACTGGTGTATGCCCTGGACTTTGTGGTTATGAGAAATAGTGAATGCAGTTTTCACTTAAGTTTTTAAAGAAAAAACAACATTAAGTATACTGCATTTTCCGTGGGCTGCAACTACAACAACAGAAAAATTTTCTCAGGAGTCTTTATTTTATTTTATTTTATTTCAATTATTAGCCTGATATAGGCTTGTTAGAATTAATTCCTTAATTTTTTATCATTTCATCTATTGTTCCTACCTTTAGTTTCTTGTTTTGTTTTCAATTTTGAAGTTCTTTGTGTAATTTTTCTTGGAAGTTGTTTGCTATTTGGGGGGTTATATACTCTCATATTTTAATTTCTCAGTGTTTTCCTTGCCTTTTGGTTAACAGCATTCTTTTCTAGTTTCACATATAAACATAATTTATTATGTCGCATGAAAAAATTTTTTCTGTTCTCTCCACTGCTTCTATCTCTGTAGGTCTATCTCTGTCTCTGTCTCTCTCTTTCCCTCTCTCTTTCTCTCTCTCTTTCTGTGTGTTTGTGTGTGTGTGTGTGTGTGCCTGTGTGTGTATTTGGATTGCTTGTGTTTAGGTCTCTGACTTTCATGTTGGAAGCTTTTCACAAACCCCTTCTGATATCTTTTAACCTTCTCTCTAGTAGCTATGACACAATTGTTCATTTCTTCCATGTTGTCCAATAGAATTTATAATGAAAGTCATCCTCTATCTGTACAGTCAACCCAGTTACACCTTGCATGCTGGTTACTCCAAGTGAGGAACTAGCCTTTTAATACTAAATTAAAATTGAGTTTTAATTTTATTTCAGTAGCCATTTCTAAGTTGCTACCATATTAGATAACACAGTTCTAGAATTTAGTAGGAAGCAGAGGGCTGGAAAATTCCACTATTGATTTAATGAACTTCCCTAACCCTTCATTTATTTGAGTACCCTTCTATAAATAATATGTTTGAAACCTTTTAGTCTTCAATATATCCAAAGGATAAAGCTCATGCAACTTTTCCAAAGCTTGTAGTTATATGTTGTCTTTTCCTCAAATAGTTAAGTCAAAGAATGATGAAAACAACAAAGAAATGCATTTATATATATTAACAATTGTATTGGAGAGGTTAGTGTGTTTGTCATAGTGAAAGGTCAGTACCATGACCTTATCATACTTGGACTATTTATGATTGGAATGTACAGGAATGAGAATGAATATATTTTACACCATTTTTAACCTGGGGATTTGATTTCTTATCTAGAGTCCTAAAGAATATTCTGATCAGAAGTATGGATTTGCATATAATCATATGACTTTGAACTCTAGGGATGCATGATGATCCAATACATCTCCTTGTATTTAGCAAGACAAAAAACTAATTGTAAGTGGACCTCTAGTTTTCTATGGCTCCCAGAATTAACATTAGCAAAGTAATTCTTTTAGTTTATATCCTTTTATCCTAGGGAAACCAAAAAACTTAGCAAAAAATAAAATAAAAGATACCAACTTTAACTAATTTAGGCTGCTAGACAAGGCTATTGAGACATGAATGACATCTCACTTTTCATAATAGATTATAATAATATGTTTTAGAAGAATACATACATTTAATTACTATTTCTAAGCTCATTATGTTTCTTTTAATCCTTAAAACATGCTGTATGATATAAATTATGGTTATTATCTTATTCTTATCATCTTATTCTAAAGCACAGAGGCTAAGTAATAGCAACATGAGAATCCAACCAATGTGAATCAATATTCTGGACTTTTATCCACCACTCTCTACCTTTCTGTGATATCGAGTCTATTCCAAAGACTTGCAGGAGAAGCATCATTTTCAGAAAATCAGAGTAAACAGCAAATGCTAAGGAGAGTTGTTACAAGATACCTGCAAACCTGTAAACTTATTCTGTCTGAATTTGCTGGGAAAATATCTTTACAGATGAATAAAAGGGGGGAAGGTGTGGGAATAATTACATTACCATTTGGGAGTTTTGTTAAAATAGAATTTAAGGGTGATATTGCTTTGCTTCTTTTCTGAAGAGATGGTGAACAGAATCAGCAGATCTCAATAAATGGTAGCATTAACAACTTCCATCAATCCCCAGAAAGCAAATTATCCCCACAATGAGGATTTCTCCTTAGTTCAGATCTGCTCTCTCCTAGGGAATGAGTCCCACTGCATCACACTACTACTATTTCCAGTGCAGAGCTCCAGCTTAGCCTTGTCAGGGGAGAGCAAAACTATGTATTAGACTGAGTGGGCTACTTAAAGGCCAGTGATGGTCCATTCTAGAATTAATGGATGCATTAGGAAAGTAGACAAAGAATGATAGATGGAGGAAATCAAAGTGCATGGAATTTGATTTGAACTGGGAATAGAAATACTACCATTTTTCCAAAAATGTTACAAAAATACGTGCAAAATATTTCAAGCAAAGCTGAAGATAAATACATTAAAAACAAGTGTCTTTCACTGCATAAACTCACTGAAATGTCAAATGTACATTAATTATGTAGAAATCATTCCAATGACATTGTATTGTTAATTCATTTGTCATACAACAAAAGTCAGCAGCCCCCAGAAGGAAGTTGTCAAATGTATAACTTACAGGGCGACTTGGCAGGCAGGCAGGAAGACTGGCAAAGTCAATACTAAACCACTTAAGGAAATATAAAATGTAATGCTGTTCTGGGTAAGTTTGGAATTCAAGACCTGGCAGACTCAGGGATAGAGGACAAAAGTATATATTTATTTACATATGCATGAATATGATACTTTGGAAAGTGACCTAATTTAATGCAGATTTATATGCTTGGCAGTTTTGCTCTTCCTCATATCTTTCACTTAATAGCAGGAAATTTTTTCTCTGGTTCTTGTTTGTAACATATACCACACAGAATTTTACAGATATATATATATATATATATATTTTTTTTTTCCTTTTAACTCCTCACAAATTATTTTAGCTCTGAAGATCTTTGTCTAGCTAAAGCTTACCTGAAAAAGATGTCTTAATTCACTAGTTGCTTCAGCGAATGGATGGGGTCTTGGTAATTTCAAAGGATGAGACCTAGACAGTACAGGATCAGTATCAGTCATATAACTCCAGGGAGGTAAATTACTTTTCCCTGCCCCTTGAAGAAACTCAGATATGTCCATGTTTAGGATTAGAACTTATGAAAAGATAGATGGACAATTTCCTGTTTCATAGTAGACAGAGTTCCTGAAGGTGCTGAATAACTTAAGTTTAAATAATGCTGCAGAAATGATTCTTAGGTAGTTGCTCTGAGTATACTTTGTCCAAATAATAACTGGTGTTTCCAAGACTTCTGGAGACAAACTGTTTCATTGCTTCTGCAGGTAATTGAGCCATGTGAACCAGAAAGTGACATATGCTTTCTTCCTATCACTAAAGGGAGTGAGAACAACTAGCAAGTTAATATAGTACTTAGGAAACTAATAATCTGTAATTGAATAGTTCGGTGTCTACTAAGGAAAATAATATAAGAAAAAGAACTCCTAAGCCCTAAAAGAAAACTTAATTATTGAATGCCTGTTAATTTCTATGCACACTTTTTCATGAACTATTAACTATCCTATATATAATTTTTTCTTCAACTAAATGTTTGCTTATTGGTTTTATACTTATAGAAGATATTTTTAATCTTCATTCTTCAGTAGGAATTATTTTATTCATTATGCACTTCTTTCTCTTTTCATTTCCACTCAGTGATCTTTGGCAGGAATTGCCTCAAGTTTTAATGAGTATTTTAACCAGATTTCTGGAAACTGCTAAGACTACTGCTATCACCTAGAACTTTCTGAGATGATGGAAATGTTGCTTTTTGGTGTTGTACAGTAGCCACTAGCCACATGTAACTATTGAGCATTTGAAGTTCAGTTAGTGCAAATAAGAAAGTGAATTTTAATTTTAACTTCAACTAATTTTAATTTCAAAGAACATGGGTAACTAGCGCCTATCATATTGGTAATTATAGTTTAAAATATCAGAAACCAAGCCAGCCTAAACTTTAAAAAGTGAATGATTTTCCGGGGATTTAGCTCAGTGGTTTCGCCACCTGCTGTGCAGGCGCAAGGACCCGAGTTCGATCCCTGGTACCAAAAAAAAAAAAAAAAAAGAAAGAAAGAAAAGTGAATGACTGTTTACCTCACACTTAGTTTTAAAGAACCTGTGTAAAGTAGGGAGATAGGTATTTGCTCTGGAGCTGTGGTCAGCTGAGGGTGGCATGCAGTGAGTGCAATTATAGTTTTTCTTACCTTTCCAGAGTGTTTAGCAGATACTGATTGTATCTGTATTAATCAAAAATAGGAAGGTACATGAAATCTTTAAGGAGTTTTTCAGAATCTTTCAGTATCCAGGCTTCAGAAGGGCAGCATCCAGAGAAAGCCACGTAAGAAAAAGTGGGCAGTGCCTCCCCAGATGCCCCCTTGGAATGAGACTCTCCAGTTTCTCCCTCTTGGGACCTCTCTGCTTCACATGCAAAGTCCAGATGTTTGTACTGAACACTGGATAATGTACTACTCCTTCTTCAGGGAAAGTCAGATGCTTAAGTAACTGTTAAATTTCCTCACAACACTCACCCCTTCTGCCAAAATTCCAGGGATCATCTCGCATCAGAATGAGAAGGCAGGACAACAAATGGCAGATGTCAGTTTTGGTGAAATAGCAAGTATAATGCTATATTGAGGGTTATAGATTAGATTTACTGCAAGACATCTTTGTTTTCTGAGCTTTCATACTAAGGATATTTTAACCTAAATTGAAGACAGAGAGAGAGAGAGAATAGAGAGAATAGAGATAGATAGAGACAGAGGAGAGAGAGAGCTTGTAGGCACTTATGCTAAGTCCTTTGGTCTACACTGTTTCATTTATGTATTAAGTTTTCTCATTAATCTTTTCATTTGCCATGTGAAAACTGTAGTTGTCATGTTCATATAATATATTTGTTTGTGTAAAAAGGCATCGGATTGTGCTTATAAAACCATGTTATACAAAAAGCAGCACCACAGCATAAGCATATTCTTGAGCTGGGTTGATTTAATCTATTCAAATCTTTTACTTTTCAGATGAGGAACCTGAGAGTCTAAAACTACGTTGTTCATTACAGTGCTCCTTGACGCTATGCAGCTACTGAAAAATTGCAAGCTGGCTAGCCTAAAAGGAGAGAAGTATAAAATGCACAATGCATTTTGAACATACAGTGTGAGAGACGGGATGTAAAATGCTATGATGATTTTGAAATTGATTGCATATATTTTGCATATTTTGGAGTAGAAAAAAATTTAAAACAGCTTCACCTATTTCTTAATTTTTAAAGTAGCTACCAAATCATTTTACAAGATGGCTTTAGTTATATTTGATTAGACAGTGCTGGTCTGGAAGGATAAATGACTTGATCATGTCCTTGCAGCTAGACCTTGGCAAGGCAGAAACAAAACCTAGTTCTTGTGATCTTCCCCACACTAAGACTAATGTCCCAGACATTCCTTAGCTGACTTGATCCCCCTTTAAGTTTTTTCCTAGTGTTATTTTTCACTACTGTGCAGAACATCTTTCTGTTTTTTTTTAAATTGTACCTTATAATTATGTCAATTTGCCTAGCTTTTAATTACTATAGCTATAAAACTACAGCTCAATAAAAAACAATAGGCAAAGAGAAATTATGTCAATTCACTGCTTTTTCAAATCCAAATGAGATAAGCATCAAAGGACTTGGGAACATAAGATAGATGTTATCCCCCAGGACATTAAATGCTGGACCATTCCATGCCACACCCAGAAGTCAGCTTGAGTGTAGCAGGTTCATAACAGCTGTACAGGTTTGTGTTCATTAGTATTAATTTTAAAATAAAACATCTATTTTCCCTCTCTGTTCCTCTGTATTAGCATTTTGAAATCTCCCTTTTTTGCACAAGGAAGTGAGAGGGTCCTACTTCAGCATATATATCTTTTTCTTAATCTATTCATTCACTTACAGGCATATCTTGGTTGATTCCATAACTTGGCTACTATAAATAGTGTCCCAATAAGCACTGGTGTGCAAATGTCTCTATCATGGGCTGGCACTAATTACTTTGGGCATTAAAACAAGGAGGCGTATAGCTAGATCATATGGTATGTTTATTTTGAGTTTTGTTTGAGGAAGCTCTGCACTGATTTCATAGTGGCTATACTAGATTTCGCTTCCACCAACAATGTAAATGTATTCCATTTTCCCTGCACTTCTCAAACTTGTATATTTGCATTCTTGATGGTATCCATTTCCACTGGGATGAGAAGGAATCTCAGTATAGTTTAGATTTGCATTTCCCAAGTGATGATGAGTGTTGAGGTTTTTTATATAATTATTTGCCACTTCTACTTATTCTTTTGAGAATTTTTTGTTTAGATCTTTGACCTATGTATTGATTGGAAAACTTCTTCCTTTGGTGTTAAATTTTCTGAATTTTACATGTTCTGGAAGTTAATCATCAGTAAAATGGACAGCTGGCTAAGATTCTCTCATTCCATAGATTGTCATTTCACTCTGCTTAATGTTTCTTTGCCATGCCAAATACTTTTAATTTCATGAAATCTCATTTTAAATTTTCCTTTTTTTTCCTGAGCCATTAGAATTGTTCAGGAAATCAATGTCTGTACCAATATCTTGAATTTTTCCACTCTGTTTTCCTCCATTATTTTTAGACTTCAAGTCTTGAAGTCTTGAATTCTTTTAGACTTCAAGTCTTATTTTTAGACCTCAAGGTCTTTGGTTCATTTTGAATTGGTTTTTGTACAGTGTGAGACATAGGTATCCAATTTCCATCTTCTATAGGTTTTGTTCAGTTTCCCGGGAACATTCACTGAAAAAGCTCTTTTTTCCAATGTATACTTTTAGCTTTTTTGTTGAGAGTCTGGTGGATGCAAGGGCATATTCCTCAGTCCTCACTTTTTATCCATTGAACATACAGCTCTGTTTTTCAGCAAAGTCTCTCTAGGATAATTTGAAATCAAGTGTTGTGGCACTTCAAGCATTGTTCCTAATGCTCAAGATTGCTTTGGCTGCTCAGGGTGTGAATTCTTTCATAGAGATTTTAACATTTGTCTAGTTTTGTGAGGAAAAGGTTACTGGTATCTTTATGAGAACTGCACTGAACCGTAGGTCACTTTTGCTGGCATGGTCACTTTACAATATTATGTTTCCAGTCCAAGCACGTGGAAGGTCTTTCCATCCTCTCATGTGCCCTCATGGAAAGACAAACCCTGCCTATTCTCTATTCTATGTGGAGTCTAAAAGCTTTGCACTCATATAAGCAGGCTTCATTTGTGAGTAACAAAAGCTGGAGCCTGAATGAAATAGGAATATGAAAATGAAAACAGTAAAGATGCCCAATTAGATGGGAAGATAAATATGAATCTTTGCAAAGTAACCACTCTACATGTTGTCTAAAACTCTGGATCTGAATGTTCTGTACATTCAGCATTTTGAAAACTCTTTTCAACTAACTCCACATTATATTCAGACCCCATTTTTAAATCAAGCAGGTTAATACTACTTATCCTTCATCTAAACCATCTGAAAATTTTAATTAAATTAGTGTGCTAAAAATAAAACCCTTCACATTCTTTCTCAACTATGAAATATAATACTAAAATATATTTTTAAAACCCTAGGGAAAAGCAATAATTTGAAAGAAAGCATTGTAGATTGATAGATGTAGAAGGATGGGAGGAATCATCCTGCTTATCTCTCAAGGGACCTGGGTAATGCAGCATCTGGCATCTCCTCCCTATGCTCTGTGTGATATTTCAGTGCTTTCTGCAACAAATGGTGCTTTAGGAGTAATAAAACCATCACTTTCTTTGATGGGGATTTTGTCCCAGAAAGTAAATGTTCCTACTATATTTGGGATGGGGACAATGAATCAATCTTTACTGTAAAGTGGAGGAATAGAATTCATGGAAGTGACAGTGGAAATGAGAACTGAGAATCCATGCCTAGGCTCTCAGGAAGGAGTACAAGGAAAGACCACAGGTAGAAACTGAAGGAAATAGTCAACAGTATCCATCAAACAGGGTCTTTCAGTTCCTATATGAGACCTGATGCAGTCCTTGGGAACCTCCAAAATTATTTCACTTTGGACTGAAGGATTATCAAAAACAAACAAGCCAGATTACCTCAAACTAAATTGCTTCTGATCAGCAAAGGAAGCAATGAACAGAGTGAAAAGGTACCTTACATGCAATGAGAAAATATTTGCCTCACATATTAACAGGAAAATCCAGATTATACAAAGGATTTATAAAAGTCACAAAACACTGATTAAACACTTATTTTTGGATATTTATCAAAAGTAAACATTTAAATAGCCAGGCAGAAACATCATTTTACAATTATTAGAATGGCTATCACTAAAAAGACAAAAGATATTAAGTATTGGTGGAATATGGAGAAAAAGAAGCCTTAAACACTGCTGAGGAGAATTCAAGTTTGTGGGAGCACTATAAAAAACACTATAGATTCCTGAAAACCTTTAAAATAGAGCTACCCTACAACACTCCAATGAAGCATCTTGTCAATTTTGAAATTAAATAAAGTTAGGATTTAGAAAATAAACCTGGAATACCATGGTCTTGTCATATTATCTGCAATAATTAAGATGGAAAGAGCTTAAGTTTCTGTAAGGAAGGATGAACTTTGTTTTATAGATGCAGATATATTTGCCGTGATATTGATGAATCTAGAAACATTGTATTATAGGAAATAACTCAAGCAGGAAATGACAAATACTGCACAATGTCTCTTACAGAAAGGATTTTAAAATGTCAAACTCATAGAGGAATACAGTAGAATTTTCACAGGCAGGGACATCAAATGGTGGGAATGGGGCTTTTCTGCCAAAGGACATTCATTCCTGAGGAATGCACACTGAGATCTAAAGTGAAGCAATCCTGTGTGTTAGACTTGAACTTTGCTTTTTTTTTTTTAAAGTGTATCTTAAGTGCTCTCATCTCAAAAAAAAAAAATATGAGATGATGGCTTCAGTATTTATCTTGGTTATGGCAATCATGTCACCAAGCATACATAGGTCAAACTTCACACTGCACATCTTTACTAAGTACAATATTTGTGATTCAGCTATATCTTTATGAATCTGGGAAAAAGTGAGATAGAGAATTTTATCATGTGTTGCCATTTGTATATCTTCTTTTGTGAATGTTACTGATATAATTTGATCACTTTTAATAAGAATATTTTGGTTTTGTTTCTATTGAGTTTTTTTGTTCCCTGTGTATTGTGATATTAGTCATTTATTGGAGAGATTGAAAATGTTTCATTCCATACTGTATTTTGGCTTTTCACTTTTTTGGCCATCTCCTATGGTATGTACAATCTTATAAGTTTAAAGTGTTGCTATTTGTCCATTTTTCTTTGGTTGTCTGTGCTTTTATGTTGTTGTCCAAAAAATTTATGTCTATGCCATTCTTTGGGTGTTGCCCTATGGTTTCCTCTCATAGTTTTATACTTATGAAATTTACAAGGATACATGTTTTACAATTAATTACATCTAATCCACTTGAGTTTTGGATATGATAAAGTCAAAAGGTTTCATCTTATTGTTTTATATGTGAAGATCTCATTTTCCCAGAATCATTTATTAAAGAGTGTTTCCTTGCCCATATTTATGCTCTTAGCATCTGGTGGAAAATCATTTGGATGAAAATAGAACCACCTCTGTCTTGGCTCCCTATTCATTCCATGTATTTGAGTGTCCTCTCGTATGCCAAAAACATCCTGTACTGGTTACTATAGCTTTGCAGTATATTTTGAAGTCAGGGCATGTGGTGCTTCCCAATGAGAAACAAAAGTGAACAACACCAGAAGATGTCTTCTCAGTTAGAATGGTTCTTATCAAAAAGACAAAAATTGCAAATGCTAGAAAGATGTGGACAAGTGGGAAATCTTCTACAGTTTTAGTAGCAATGTGAATTAGTGCAGCAGCTACTGCACATAGAACACTATATAGTTGGCTCAAGAAATTAAAAATAGATCTTGAATGTTACTTAAGGAAACTACCACTGGTGTTTTTCCAAGATTTGTCCTTTTCCCATTGCTGTCACAAAATTATTGAGAAATACAACTAAATAGGAGGAAGCGTTTATTGTGGTTCATGCAATCAGAGGCTTCAGCACACAGCCTGCTGGTTCCAATGCTGTAGAACCCCGGTGATGCAGTACATCATGGCAGAGAACATGTGGGGGAAGTAAGCTCCTCACCTCATGGTGGATAAGAAACAGCATGAAATAGAAAAGTGACCATGACTCTGTCTGTCTAAGCCTCAGACTCTTCCCAGAGTGCTGCTGGCTGTGAGGATAGCTGGGGCAAGGAGTGGCCAGTGTGGGCCTCACCGGAGGTGGGTGGCCACGCACTCAGAGCTCTGGGCTCCAGGGAACCTGGCCTCCTCACCCAAGCTCTCCACCTAGTCCAAAGGGCTCCTCTCTGGCCTCTCTGTGAGGCTGTCTTCTCAGGTCAGAACAGCATGGGTGGAAGGGCCAAAGGTGGCCCTTCAGTCTCTGGGTCCCCATAGGATCATGAAGGTTTGGGGGTTGGCAGCGGGCATTGTGTGGTCCACTCCAAAGGCCACAGAGGCACAGTGTGCATGGCTGTGCTGCTTGCTCTCTCCTGAAGGCTGCTCTTCCTCCATGGCTAGGGACACTCCAGGTAGGGCTCACTTCCTGGTGAGCACTCGGCTTGCTTTTAAGAACAGAATACTGGTTCATGATGCTCAACTGATATGCTTCCCTTTGCGTTTTCTGAGTTTAAAACTTTTTAACTTCACCGGGTATGGTGACACCTGGCTGTAATCCCAGCATTTGGGAGGCTGAGGTAGGGGCTTGCTGCAAGTTCGAACCCAGATTGGGCTCTATAGTGAGTTCAAGGCCAGCTGGAACTACATAGGGAGACCCTGTTTAAAAAAAAAAGGTTTAAACTGCACTTGAAATTGTGCATATTAGCAGCGCACCCTGTGACATTTCCACACATGTATAGAAATTGCTGACTTTGATAATTCAGTTCTCCCTGAGTGGAGACATTTTTGTGATTCTTGGGCTTGAAGCCACAGCCTTTGCACTGAGCCACATATGTAGCCCTATTAAATTATTTTTATTGGACAGGGTCTTGCTAAATTGCTAAGTAGTCCAGGTTGACCTTAAACTTGCCATCCTCCTGCCTCAGCCCCCTGAGTGCCAGATCCAGGCCTGTGGCCCCACAGCTGGCTGAGTGGAGATTGGGAAAGATGCTCCTTAACCAGATGCCTGGAACCCTGGGACCCCAGCTTGGCCCTGAGCCCAGGCCCTCCCTGGTGCTGCTGAGGATCATGACCAGAACCTGCTGCAGAGTAGCTGGTTTCCTGAAGGACCTGTACTGCTCAGAATTCAAGAAGTTCAAGATGTACCTGGAGTACTACTCCCCACAGAGTGGCTTCACCACACTCCCCATGGGCCAGATGGAGTGGGCAGACCACATGGACCCGGCCACTACTATGATTGACTTCAACAGGGAGGAGCAAGCATGAGCCATGGCTGTGTGGATCTTTGCAGCCATCAACAAGAGAGAGCTGCATGAGAAGGTGAAGCGGGACCAGCTGCAGTGGGGTGAGTGGGCAGGCAGGCAGAACATGTCTTCCTAGTGTGCAAGGGGTCAACGCAGTGGGAAGCAGATCCACATGTTGCACAACCTGTATCCAGAGTTCTTTGTGTCTTGCAAAATGGAAACCTCTTAGTGGTCCTGCAAGAGCCCTTGTGACCCAGTCTCCCTGACCAAGAGCCAAAGGTCTAGATTCTGCTCCTCTGTGCTCGCTGCTGCTTGGCTTCCTCTTGTGTGTGTGGGGGGGGACCAAGGGCCTCTGAGTGGCCAGCTTGTTTCAGGTGGCAGCCCCCCGGTTCATGCACGCATGGCGGCCGACTCAGTGTCTCCTTTCGTGTGAGTCTGAGTGCCTTTCCCTGTGTATGTGCAAATGCCATGTGAAGCTTCTGTATCCACATGTGGGCAGACACTTGTGGAACCACCACCTTTTGGTTCTGTGAATAGTGATGATATGAGCCTCAGCATGCAAATATCCTGTGCACATCCTGACTTGGACTCTTTGAATTTTGTGCCTGGATGTGTAATTAAGGATCATGTTGCAATTCTTAATTTAAATTTTTTGAGGTACTTCCAGGTGGTCTTTTTATAGCAGCTGCACCATTTTCTCTTCCCACTCATGGTTAACAAGAGTTCTGACTTCTTCATGTCCTCATGAATACCTGGTATTTTCTGCTTTTTTGGAGTAACCATCCAAATAAATAGGGGGTGGTGTGTCAGTACCTCTGGTTTGCATTTCCCTGATGATTGGTGCAGTGGAAATCATTTTCTGGGCTTGTTGATAATTTGGGCAGCTTCTTCAGAGAAAGATCTACTGAACCCCTTTCCACTTCGTAATTAGTTTTTGTTGTTGCTGACTTGTAGTGTTCTTTATGCATTTTGGATGTTAATTCCTCATCGGATGTATGATTTTTTTCCATGCTGTGCATGTCTCTTCACTGTTAATTGTGTCTTTTCATGCTGAGAAATTAGTATGCTTTACTAATCATTTCTTGTAGTATCTTGCCTTTTTCTTTTCCTTCCTCTCATGGTTGTGCTATGATAAGATGGAGGAAAGCAGTTTGCTTTTCACACCTCCTTATAAAGCCCAACTCCAAAGTGACCAGACTGAGGTCTGTGGTCCTGTCCCATCCCTGGTGTTGGTACTGGGCTCCTCCAGCTCTCCGTTCCTCAACCCCTAGTTGCCCAGGTTTGCTTGCCTGGTCCCCTACTTGGAGTTACTCTTTTCCATGGCTTATAAGGAGTCCCTGAACTTAGAGTATTATCCAGGACATGGGTAACACCTGTCTGATGCTATCACTGTGAAAATAGGAACAGGCAAGGAGCAATCCTTAAGCTCAGCATGCACTTTGTGCTAAGGGTCTTCCTTCTGGACCAGGAAGGTGCAGAGCAGCCTGGAGAAACAGAGCATAGTGATGGTAATCCAGTGGGGGTGGGAAGGAGGAATTGACTCAGGTCAGCAGTCAAGGAGATGTGTGGCAGGACAGGGATGCAGGGTGCAATGGGGGGGAGGTGATGTGGGGAGAGGGGCAGGCAGCAGGGACCTCAGGAGCACATATTGGGAAGTAGGCAGCTTTGGCACCATGCACAGCCTCCTGTCACCAGTCAGTGTATGATCTCAAGCCCCTGAGTGTTTCTCACCATGTTCCTGTGCTCAAGTTGTACAGTGAACCTGAAAGCGCTATCTGCCCAGGGCCCCTTTGGGTCAGAGACACAGCAGGGTGAAGCCAGAGGATGTCTTAGCCCCAGTGCCATGTTGATGCCTTGCCAGGATTGAGTGGAAAGATTAGAACAAGGATTCACATTTTTATTGAGGTCTGGGGTGAGACTTCAGAACAAGTTTGTTGGGGATTTGTTTGGGTTTTTTGTTAGGATTTGCTTGGAGGTTTCAGGGAATCAGAGTCCCTGAAAGAGTCATTTCTGCTGCTCTGGTCCCTGCACACCTGGAGCAACTTGATTGGGCTGGCTACTCTTCTGTGTTCCCCAGGGTCAAGCCCTCTGGGGCTCTGGTGTCTGCTGATGTAGGTCCATTTTCTCATCTGTGGGTTGTGTTGGGGTCATGGGGGGCTTTGAATGTATGGTGGTCTTGAGCTGCACCTCATTTGGTTGTGGAAGAATCTCCAGGGCTGGAGGTCAGTGTTCTCCCCTGTGAAGCTTCCTGAATGAATCTAAAGTCAGCCAGGATTAAGAACATTAAATCAGAGATAAAACAGACTGGGATCATCACACTTTTCACTACTTTCCACAGTTCTGGGGTGGAACCCAGGCCTTATGCAGGCTAAGTAAGCTCCTCCCCAGCACCAGGACTCTCTGCTGGCCTGCCAGGGAGGCCTAGAAATCTCATTTTGAGATCACAGATGTGGGTAGAATGGATTGCAGGCACTGAGGCCAGGCCTCACTAGGCCTCACTGGGCCCAGCCTTCTCAAGGGTCCGGAGATCTTTGGGAAGTCTCAGAATTAGGATCCAGGGCCAGCCACAGACAGATGATGATGAAGATGCTGCCTACTGACTGACTCTGGAACTGGGAAGAGGTTCTGCCACTGGATGTGTGTGTGCGTTTATGCACAAGTGTGCTCCACAGAGGAGTATAGGACATAGAGGAGTCTAGGACATACCTGGGGCCTCTGCCTACCCTGCTGTCACCTGCACTTGGAGCTATGTTTCCTTAGCAGTTTTCCAGGCCTGGTGCCTTTGACCGGTGCACTCTGTGTTAGGAATTCTGGTTCCTGAGCCTGTTTTTCCTTCTGAGTTCAGATAACCTCAAGGTGGAGTGCTGGGAGAACAGCATTGAAGAAGAGTGGATGGGCCTCCTGGGCTTCCTTTCCAGAATCTCCATTTGTAAAAAGAAGTAAGATAAGCTGTTGGTGACACTTGGACTTCCAGTCCAGAGCCTGGGTGAGCAGGTGCAGGAGTGGAGCAGCTGCACCTAGGCCTCCCACCTGCTTCCCATCCAAGGTGCAGATTTTGGCCAGCAAAGAGACAGATCCTGGGAGGCCCAGAGAGAGGGAAGGTGCTGAGGGCAGGGCTGAAGACAGAAGGTAGGGTGGCTAAGGAAGGGCCTCCCTGCTGGGGTTGCACTTGCAGCATCAGCCTCTGCTCAATGAAGATTGGGCCCTTCACAAACAGGCAGTGGACAGAAGAGGCCCCTCCTGTCCCTCTGTCCCAATTCCCACTGCCTCTGGCACCAATTTGTTGCTGTGTTTGTAGGAGAGCAGACCGCTGTGATATGAATTTGTTTGTGTGACACCTGGACATGTTGGCAATGTACATGCACACAGGGAGGATGTTCTTTGGCTGTGGGCCACGCAGATGTGTGCTAGTGCTCCTGGATCTTCCCCCTCCTGATGCCTGCAGAGAGCCAGGCCTGTTCCAGCCCATCCAGGGCATGACTCTCTGTGTGGCTACAGATTTTAGCAGGAAATACAGATGGCATGTGAGGAGCAGGTTTCACTGCATGGAGGACTAGAATGCCCATCTGGGGGAGAGTGTGAACAACAAGTGCTACACACACCTACATCTCATCTGGGAGCACCCTAGCTGGCAGGAGTGGGAGTAGGAGCTGCTGGCCATGGGTGGGACCAGGCTTTGGGATGGATGCTCCCCTCACCCCCCTGAGGCTAGAGTCACTGATACTGATCCTGTGAATGAATTCCCAGAGCCTGTGCACACCATGGTGGTGCAAGGTATGGCCAGGATTGGGAAAACCATCCTGGCCTGGAAGATCATTCTGCAGTGGGCAACAGGGAAGCTCTTCTAGTACAAGTTTGACTACCTGTTCTAGATCTACTGCTTTGAGGTGAGTCTCTCCATGCCTTGGAGCTGCAGGAGCTGATCACCAGCTGCTGCCCAGATGCCAGCCCCCCCCGGGGGGGGGGGTAGAATCATGCACAAGTCCTCCAGGATCCTGTTCTTCATGGGTGGCTTTGATGAGCTGCAGGGCACCTTCAACAAGAAGGCCGGGGTGCTATGCACAGACTGGCAGGCAGCTGCTCGAGGGATATGCTGCTGGGCAGCCTCATCTGGAAAAGGCTGTTGCCCAAGGCCTCACTGCTCATCACCACGTGGCCAACTGTGCTCAAGAAGCTACAGCACCTGCTGGAGTGGCAGTGCCACATCCCAGCCTTCTCCAAGGCCCAGCAAAAGAGGTACTTCTTCAAGTACTTCTCCAGCAAGGCACAGGCCCAGGTGGCCTTTTTGCTGATCCAGGATAATGAGGTGCTATTCACCATGTGCTTCATCCCCCTGGTCTGCTGGATCGTGTGCACTGGCCTCAAGCAACACATGTACAGCAGCAAGAGCCTGGCACAGACCTCCAAAACCACCACAGCCTTGTATGTATTCTTCCTGCTCTGCCTGCTGCAGGCCCAGGGAGGTGGCCACGAGCACCAGCCCTCTGGACACCTCCATGGGCTCTGCTCCCTGGCCACTGAAGGCATCTGGAACCAGAAGTTCCTGTTTGAAGAGAGTGACCTCAGGAGCCACCATGTCTGGGAGGGGGACGTGTCTGCCTTCCTGAGGATGAGCCTGTTCCAGAAGGATGTGGACTGTGAGAAGTTCTACAGCTTCCTACACATGACATTCTGGGAATACCTCACTGCCATGTACTATATGCTCAAAGAGGAGGAAGAGGAGGGCCTGGTGGGGAGCAGCATGGAGCTTTCCAGCTAGGACATGGCCATCCTCCTGGAAAACTGCAGCATGTTTGAAAAGGGCTACTTGATTTTTGTTGTCCATTTCCTCTTTGGCCTCCTCAACCAGGAGAGGACCTCCTATTTGGAGAAGAAACTGAGCTGCAAGATGTCCCAGCAGATCAGGACAGAACTGCTGAGGTGGATCGAGGCCAAGAAGCTCCAGGTGAAGCCCAGCCAGCTGGAGCTCTTCTATTGCCTCTTCCAGATGCAGGAGGAGGGCTTCAGGCACAGGGCCATGGGCCACTTCCCCAAGATTGAGGTCAGCCTCTCCACCTGCATGGACAACATGGTGTTGTCCTTTTGCATCAGAAGCTGTTGCAGCATGCAGAGCCTTTCCCTGGGCTTTCTGCACAACTTGCCTGAGGAGGAGGAGGAGGTGGAGGAAGGAATGGGTCCTCTGGCCAATGGGGCTCTCAGGTGAGGGGTGCTCGAGGCAGAGGGGGACATGCCTGCTGCCTTCTGGCTTCTTTTCTGAGTGTTACATCCTCTTCTCTATCTTCAACCATCTACCAAATAGGGTCACCACACCCTTTGATAATGGCCCTATAGTTTGTTTCTCCAAGTTCCTTCATGGGGGAGATCAAGTTTTTATGTCCCACCGATAGATGGGCTAGAAAAAGCCCACTCAGAAAGATGTGTGGGGAATCCAGGTCAGTGAGGCCAGATGTGGTAGGATTGCCTACGGGGCTTGCAGTCTGCTGGGAGGCCCAGGTCAGCATCCTGGTCCAGTGTGGGCTGCTCTAACAGAACACAGAGGCAGGGTCCTTAGAGGACAAGGCTGATTTATCACAGTTATGGCAGCTACAGAGCCCAAGCCAGAGGGTCCACATCTCAGGAGAGACTGCTATATCATGCCAGGGTCCAGGTGAAGGGCATAAGAGGTCATGGGCAGGTAAGTGTGCAGAAGAGGGTGCAGGTGAGTGTGAGGTGAGAGTGGCAGAGGTGGCCCAGCCCCAGTCCATTCACACGGTGGTGCACTCATACCCCGTCCCCTTCTGCTCATCCTATTGCCTTGGGCCTTGGCGCTGGTTTAGACCCAGCCACAGGAAACGTGGGCCACACCCCCAGGGTCTGGGCTGCAGGGCCTGGAAGGTGAGTCAGGCGGGCTGACTGAGAAGTGTTCAGTGACATTGAGAAGGACACAGCTTCCCCTGAAAGAAGTCATGCCTGTAGAGCAGGGGGAGCAGGTGGGAGATGTGGAATCCCTCCCTCTCTGCCCCAACATTAGCTTTCAAATTTGGTTGATCAGTATGGGGGAATTGGTACTGGAGATTGAACCCAGGGGCACTCAAACATGCAGCTACATCCTCAGCCCCCCTTTAATTTAATTTATGTATTTGAGACAGGGTCTCCCTATGTAGCCAGGTTACTTCAAATGCAAGATGGTCCTCCCACCTCAGCTTTCTGAGAGCTGGGATGCCAGGCCTTTTTATCAGTTAGTTTTGGAGACAAGTCTCAATACACTGACCAGGCTGGCCTCAAACTCACCATCCTGACTCAGACTCCCCAGTAGCCAGATCACCGGTGTGCGCTACTAGGCCCAATCATTTTTCCTTGGTGGGTGATAGCTGGACTCACGGAGGAGGGTTCAGCTTTTGCAGTGCAGGTGTCCAAGCCTCGTCATGGTCCTGTGAAGCATGTGCCAGTCCCTGAGCCACCCCAGCCCTGGTGTGTCCTGTCAAGGTTTTGCTCCCTTTGGCTGGTGACAAGGTTATCAGTTTGGGACATGCATGACTGTTAGCTGCAGCATCACTAAGCCCCTACAAGCTGAGACTGAAGGGCGGTCCACCCTCCTCCCTCCTCCCTCCTCCCTGACCAGTGCCACTCCCTGTCCCCTCCTATGAGACTCTGGGATTCCCCACATGGCTGAGCATCAGAATTTCCCCAGAAGTAGTCCCAGTCCTGGAGATACAGGGCATACAATATAAGGATGATATGTGGGAAATATTAGAACCCTCAACCTGCAAGATGTCTGACACACAGAGTCCATGTTCTCTAAACTCAGGGTAAATTCTTGGAACGATGGAGGTTATGAGTAGGAAGAATTTATTGAGAGAAAGATAGCTTCTGTCTAAGATAGACAGAAAGGGGCTCGGAAAGTGGGTTGCTCCCAAGACTGCTTTTCAAGGGAATTTTATAGAAAAAAACCAAGAGGTGCAGAGAGATCAAGATGGGACAAAACTATAGTTAACTAATAAGATTGTTAGTATAGTTGCTTAGGTAACACTGGTCCAGTGGGAAATCACAAGGTGAGTATGAAGTGGGACAAAACTAGGGTCGACCAATAAGATTACAATAAGTATATTCACATAGGTAATATTGATTAAATGGGGATCAAATGGGAAGAAAGTCACATAGCAAGCATATCAGGACCTAAGGAGGATTTCTAGGAGGGGATGGTCAGGGACCTTTCCTTGAAGGGATGGTTAAGGTCTGGGTCCCCACCCAGGTGATTGATGCCTACTTAGAAGATCAATCACTGCTGTTCATCCCCAGGATGTGGGGGGTCAATTTTCTTTCTCAAAACTGATCTTCAAGGAATGCGCCTCTAGCCACAGTTGTCTTCTGCACTTAGAGGCCCAGCCCTGTGTGACTGCCACTAATATTTCTAATTCTGTCCTGATATAGGTCACCAGTGTTTCACATACCCAGCACTGCATTGGTTGTCACATTTCCACTTCCGGGTATAGTGTCCTATTTGGCTGTGTCTTCTGGCCCAGTCCTTTTATTAGTGACCCTGCCATGGCCTTCCAAGGAAGCTCAAAGGCCGGAGCACACCCAGACCTCTGTGCAGCACTTGGACAAGGCTCCCACACTGCACTGGGGAGAGTGGGAAGATCCCAACCCACCAGGCTCACCCCCTTGCTGGCTCAGCCCAAGGTCAGCTGCAGCAGAACAGCTGATCGCAGGCTAGGGGTGTGCAGGAGCGGACCCTCAGATCTGCCCAAGGCTCATGTCATGCTCAGGGTGCTGTGGAGCCTCAGCACTCACCCTGTTCATTTCTCTGTGACTGTCTTTGGATTTGTGGCCTCTTTCTCCCTCCCCCTTCTCTTTCTTTCAATACTGGGGACTGAACTCAGAACTGGCACTGGGCACTAGTCCTCAGCCCTTTTAAAGACAGGGACTCCCTGAGTTGCAAGGCTGGGCTTGAACCCTGGACCCTCCTACATCAGCCTCCAAGCTGGGGATCCCAGGCTGTGCCTGGAGTGAGCTGTTTCTTCTCCCTGGAACCCTTCCTGTGGGTGCACCCCATGCCGCGGCTCTGCCTGTTCTGACTCTGCCTTTCTGTGCCTCCAGCTCTCTGAGCTGGTACTGGAGCTCTGGCAGGGCCTCTTCTGGGCTCTGAGCATCACACCCAGCCTCTCAGAGCTGGACCTCGGGGACAACATGCCGGGGAACTTGGGCCTGAGCATGCTGTGCGAGACACTGCAGAACCCCTGCTACAGCTTCCGGAGGCTGTGGTAAGGGCAGTTTGAGCGTGAATGGGAGCACATGTGCATGTGTGTGCATGCCCATGCACGCATATGGGAAGCAGGGGCACAGGGTGAGCCCTCCCTCCCTGACACAACACCTTCCCTCAAGGCAGCTGAGGTGGGCTGATGCATTGTGTGGGGTCCCAGGATGCACCCCACATCCCCAGCTGCTGCTCTGTCCACAGGTTAGGGTGCTGTGGCCTCTCACGCCATTGCTGCTCAGACCTTGCCTCCGTCCTGAGCAGCAGCCAGAAGCTGGTGGAGCTGAATCTGAGTGACAAAGCCCTGGGTGACATTGGGCCCAGCCTGCTGTGCTGGGACCTGGCACACCAGCTCTGCTGCCTCGCCCAGCTCTGGTGGGTCGCAGCCTCAGGCAGGAGTGGGCCAAAAGCAGGTCGCCTGTCTGTTGCATGAGATCCCAGAGAAGAGGGGGGAAAGAGGCTGAGGAGGCTCTGGGCTCTGCAGGGCCATGAGTGGGCGCAGTCCTGGGGCCAGTGTTGGAGTTGACGTTTCCCAAGCAGTCACGTGGGGCCACCTGATCCATCGGGCAGGTGCCATGCATGCCAGGGATGCAGAGCACAGGGAAGGCCATGTCCTCAGCAGCTCCAGCTGTGCACGCCTTTGGGCAGGAGTGGATGAGGGGCGGATGTGTGCCTGTGCGCCCTCAGGCACCAGCTGCCAGGTGCTGTGTGGGCCACCCCGCCCTGTCCCCAGGGCAGCCTGCCAATCCCTCTGGAGTGTGTGGGGATGCAGAACCCACCTGCTAGGCCTGGGAGGAAGGCCTGCTTTCTGTCTCCTAAGATTAAAACAGTTCGGGAGCTGGACAACAGTGTATCAGTAAGGCCAGGGAACTGTGCACTCAAAAGAGGTTGAAATGGCAAATTTTATCATTGGTATGATCAAAAACCAGGGTAAATGTTTGAATTAAAAGTTATTATACTAAAAGAAACATGCATTCATACCCCCCAATCCTCCCCCTGCTTTGACACACTCATTCCATCGTCCTTGCCACTTTCTGCTGCAGCCTTGGAGTGCTGTTTCCCTGAGCATCTATTTGTGCAGTCTTGGCTGCCTAGATGTCCTGAATGAATGCAAAATGTTTACTTTCCATGGTCAGTTTAACTTTGGGGAGGAGCCAGAAGTCCCTGGGTGCCATGGTGAAGAAGGGGGATGAGGACACAGTGACATGTGTTTAGGAGCTGGCTTTCTGCTGGATGGCACTGGTCAGTAGCACTCTGGTTTTTTGTTGTTTTGTTTTCATGGTACAGAGGATTGAACTCAGGATCTTGCGTTTGGAAGGCAGTCGAGGTGCTGCTGAGCTAATTCCCGTCCTGTAGCACTCTGTATTTTTGATAACACCTCTAAAGGCACTCATACAAGTGGACTTCCAGAACTGCTTAGAAAGTGGCAAGATGATGGGATAAGTGTGTTTGCAGGAAGCAGAAGCATTATGAGGGGAATTCACAGCAAGGTGTGTTTTACTGTAATAAAAAATGTTTGAAAATGTTGCTTATTTTCATGATACCTTATGTCTTAATTATTTTTCTCATTGCTGAGACAAAATGTCTGATACCCAAAATTAAAGGAGAAAAACTTTATTTCGGCTTACACTTAGCAGAGGTTTCAGTTGGTAGCTGATTCCAAAGCAGGGGGGTCTGGCAAAGGAGAAACAGTCCATGGCAGGCAGAAGACAGTAAAGCAGCAAAGTAGGAAGCAGCCCCAGGAACAGCCCTCTTTCTGACCCTCAGAGTCTGTCCAAGCTATGCATCCATAGGGTGTAGAGCACTCACACCCAGGGTGGGCCTTCCATTGTCCACACCCAGAACTAGGCCAAGCACATGAGTGGACTGATGTAGTAATCACACACCCTGGATCTAGGCCCTCTGCAGAGCTCCATCTGACTGCACGGTTCTTGGGGGACATTTGTCCTTTACCTTACTGTGATAAAGATAAGTTTTGGAAGCTGGGAGATGTTACAGTGTTGGGTGGCCTTGGAGGCGCTTGCTTGCTATTACAGCCAAGGATGCAAGAAGTTTCCTTGGGGCTGGGCCACCCTTTAGCACCAGGCAGTGGTGGGTTCTGGGTGGGTGGTTTCTGGGGTCTCCCTGCCCTGGGGAGTGAGTGGTGGGAGACAGCTCCTGACTCTCCTGTCACTGAAAGGCTAGTGAGCTGCTGCCTCAGAACCATATGCTGTGAGGTCCTTGCCATGGCCCTCAGCACCAGCTGCTCACTGACCAGACTCTACATTGGGGAGAACTCCCTGGATAAACTGGAGGTCAGAGCTCTGTGTGATAAAGCCAGTTTGGTGGCGTTATACCTGCAGAAACTTGGGTGAGTGTCATGGGCCTCCCAGCAGAAAGGCAGACTGGGCAGGTGAGACATGGAGTCCTGGCAGAGGGCAGCATTGGAGTGGTCTTAAGCACTTAATTCACATGACACAGTTGGCGCTGGATCCACAGGCCAACAGCACAGGTCCAGCGGGTTGTAGGTATAACTGCCAGAGCCAATGGAGATTGAAAAGTCCATGTCTGTGCTGGGCAGGCACGCTTGTCCCTGTCCCCCAGCAGTGCAGTGTGACAGCATTCTTGGTATGACAGGTACTCACTCCAGGGGCCCCTATTGACCTCTGTGTGAAAGGCCGGTGTGGTCCCTGAACTGGACTGCACTTGTCCCAATGCAGACTCTCTGGCTCTGTGCTTTGGTCCTTCCCAGGGGTGTCAGGAGCAGCTGCAAGCCCAGGGCCTCAGTTCGCCTCTCCACAGGGCCTCTGTGTCCTGCCCAGTGACCCGGACCCACCTTCCCTTTGTGCTGCTTGACACACTGTGCCCAATGCCTTCCAGGGTGAGGCAGCCATATCCTCACACCCTGGGCAGTAACAGCAGGTTTTTGGCATTGGGATTCTGCCCTAAGTTGTAAGAACACAGATACCAAGCAGCATCATTCAGGAGTCTTCGCTTCCTTTGCTCCACATGGGTAGTGGCAAGTGGACTCCTAAATGACACAAAGCAGTCACAGTGCCTAGGGTTGAGAGGTGTGGGGCTCAGAGAGTGCAGACCCTCCCCCTCTGGGACAGCTGCCCCAGGACAGCCCAGACCCAAATGTGGGGCATGCTTGACTCTGAAACTCCAGGGGCCCTTGCCTAGGATCCAGGGAAAGTCCCTAGGATTCTTTCCAGGTCCTGAGTGTCCTGAACAAAGGATGAATGAGACTCGGGAAAGGCAGGGAGGGTGAGCATTTATTGAAGGTGGAAAAGAAGCATGCTTGCAGGGTAAGTGGGCCAGTGGAAAGGCTCACAGAGCCAAGGAGAAGGGAAAGGCATCTTTTGCACCCCAAATTCCTGGGGTATTTATCTCCTACTCAGACAGATAAGGCATCAGGACAGTCCTCCCATCAGATACTCACTTGAAAAGCTCCTTTGGCTTCCTGCCATGTGTAAATGAAAGATCAGCCAGGCTTGGTGGCACACATCTCTGATACCAGAGTTTGGGAGTCTGAGGCAGGAGGATCACAGGGAGTTCAAGGCCAGCCTGTGTTACATAGTGAGTTCAAAGCCATAATGGACTATATAGCAAGACCCTGTCTCAAAACAAACAAAAAATCAGAACAATGTCTTTTGATTGGTTATGTCCATATGCAAATGAATAGTTGAAAAGAGCATTTTCTGATTGGTCCTTCCAGCACAACGGATTCAAATGAAGGACTGAAAATAGTGCTTTTCTGGTTGGTTCTGTGTAGTGGTGCCTGCGTAACCATATTGGGAGTGCCTTGCCCCTGGGAGTGTCCCTTACCCTGATGCCCTGTCTTACTGTCACCTAGACATTTTTGGATCTTGATTCTGCCCATACTATCTATGAATACAGTGAGAAAGTTGCATATGGCTTGTATTCTTCCAGCCAGAGCACCATTTAAGACAGTCACAGGAGGGAGGGTCTTTCCTGAGCAGGAACCAGAGGGCAGCATTAACCGTGCATGCCCCACACTCTGACAGTCCTGGGATTGTCTCCTGAACCTGGCTGCAGACACCACCAGGCCTGCACACAGCACCTGTGTCTCTCTGTCCCCTTCTGCTACTCCTCAGCACCTCAGGCTTCTGTGACTGGTTTGATCAGCAGATACATTGGCCCTTGGGTCCCAGGCCCCTGGGGCTTGGGGAAGATTGTAGAAGGAAAGGCAATGGACCAGACTCTGTTTTCACACAAATTGCTGCAGAGAGGCATGACAGAATTAGCAATAGACAGTGATGTGTCACACACATCAGCACTGTGATAAACACTGGCAGGACCAAAGGCCACAGCTTTGCTGGCTTCAGTGAGGAGAGGCATTGGAGAAGGTACTGGTGACATGTGGCCCAGTCAGGAGCTGGGAGGAGCCCTCTAGGCAGAGCAGAACCTAGGCATGAACTCAGCTACCCTCAGAGATGGGCTGCTCCCCACTGAGTCCTCCGCTCATCCCATCTCAGCTGACTCCTGCTACATTTTCTTCCCTTACTCCTCCCCCTGAATGTCTTTCCTCTCTTGGTCTTAGAGTGCTGTTCTTTTCCTGTTTGTTTTATAGTTTCCTCCTGCTTGGGTCCTGTGCTGGCCTCTCTTCTTGTGGTCTGGGATTTCACCACCAATTCCTTTTTCTTACCAGTGTTTGTGCACTCTAGATCTCTCATGTACCCAGTAAGGGCCTGCACACATGGCATTGCCCAAACAAGTCTCAAACCCAGACACCACTCATGAGATTTTTATTGCAAAAGTAACATATGCTTAGTGTAAACATTAAATAATACCGATATGAAATGCACCACCTACCCCCTCTCCATCCACCCACTCATCCACCAACCCATCCATCCTCTCATCTACCCATCCATCCAACCATCCATCCATCCGTCCATACATCCACCCACCTACCTATCCACCTACCCATCCATCCTCCCATCCACCCCCAGCCCATCCATCCACCCACACATCCATAGACCTGCCCATCCATCCATCCGTCCATCCAACACCCATCCTCCACCCATCCAAGTATCCATCTGTCCATCTACCCACCCAACTGCCCATCCTCAATAGTGTGCTCTACATATTAGTTTGTTAGGGGTCTATAACAAAGTTCCATGAAGCACAGTGGCTTAAATAGCAGTCACATATTCTTACTTCTGGGGCTGGAATCTGACATTAAGTTTTGGGCAGGCTGGGAGGAGACTGTTCCCAGCAGTCTTCGAGTGCCTTGTGGTCTACAACAGCCTTGCTGGGAACAAGGCTCGAGGAACCAGGAAGCATGTTGCTCAATGATGGAAAGGTCAAAAGCTGAGTTCCTTCTGCCACTGCCAAGGAGGGATGGATGGCTTTATGTTTTATGGAAATTTGGGAAGAGACAGCATTTGGGAACAATCAGCCAACAAACTTGTGTTACTCATTTGACCTGCATGATGGAGCAGACTTGAAAAAGAGCCTTGGTTCTGAAGAGGAAAGAAAAATAACTATAAGCATATAGGTTGAATCCAGCTAGCTAAGCCTGTGATTTTTTCTCTTGCTTTTTTTTTTTTTTTTTTTTTTTGGTACCAGGCATTCAACTCAGGACCTTGTGTTTGCAAGGCAGGTGAAAGCACCACTGAGATAAATCCCCAGCCTGCTTGCTTTGTTATTTTGTTTGCTTTTGCGGGCCAGAGTCTCACTATGTGGTTCAGACTGGCCTTGAACTCACTGCGTAACCCAGGCTGGCCTTGAATTCATGATGATCCTCCTGCCTCATCCTCCTGAGTGCTGGATTACAGGTGTGAACCAACATGCCCAGCTAATGCCATGATTTCCTCACAGTAGCTTCCCATACAAGCTCAGGTCTCAGAACCTGTGGGCCTGGCTGAGAGAGATTTTTCCATAGGTTGGACAAATGTACCCTCACCTCACACAGCTGTTGGGACCTCTCCATGGAGCTAACCTCCAGCCAGAGCCCAAAGACGCTGAGCCTCATCAACAATGACCTGGGTGACCTGGGAGTCATGATGTTCTGTGAGGTCCTGAGGCAGAGGGTCTGTGTCCTTTGGAGCTTGTAGTGAGTGTGTGGCTGGCCAGCAGGTGGGGACTTTGGCTGGGGTCAACCAGCCACCCAGCTTGGGCATCTGGGTCCCTCTGTGACAGCTGGGGGTGGGCTGTGCTGCTGCAGGTTCTTTCCATTGGTGTCTATAGAAACAGCTGGTTCAAAACATAGCCAGCTGTGCATAATGGCACATGCCTATAGTTCCAGCAGTTTGGGAGGCTGAGCATCAGCACTGGAGGTCAATCTGGACAACAGAGTAAGACTCTGTCTCAAAAACCAACCATGGAAACCACATTGGCATGAAACAGCCTTTTGAGCTCAGAGTTGTGGGGCCAAGGGAAATGAGGTGAGATTTTAAGACTCAGAAATGGGGGGTTTCTGAAGAGTATGACCCAGAATCCTCTCTGTATTTCCAGTTTGAACTAGATGTATTTCAACTATGAGACCAAGCATGCATTAGATACACTGCAGGAGGAGCAGCTGGGGCTGAACCTGGTACTTGAGCCTTCTTCATAGGGCAGGAGTGGGACGGACCCCACCCACCCTGGGTCATGACAGCTCTGTTGTGCATCGGAGAGCAGATGCTTCTGTTGCTCCCACAGGGGAGACATGTGTCTCTGTCCCACCTTGAGGGAGATGGCAGGAAGGGGACTCCAGGAGATCCTGTCCCAGAGCACCTGCTCAGTGGGAGACGTGCTCTCCCCTTTCCCTCCTCACTCCAATTCTCTTTCTCTCTGGTTTCCCCTTATTTATCTACTTACTCTGTGCCCATTGCATCCCTGTCTCCCTTAACTGAGTGTCGCACAGAACCCTGGACTCTATGCTGTGTTGCAGTTTTCGGGCAGCTACTTATTGTTATAACAATTATTTTTCTAATAAAACAATTCATCCTTATTTTATCTCATTGAAAATTCAGAGATATATAAAACCATTTTATTTATTGATCAAGTTAAATTTTCTTAATTAAAAAAATGTGCCTAAAAATCTTTTAAATCATTTATCTAAACTTGCTTCCTTCATTTCTGGGATAAAATACCCAAGACTCACAGCTAAAAGTAGGCGGGGTTGATTTTAGCTCATGTTTACAGTCCATGGTTGGCTGGCTCCAAGACAAGAGGCCCTGAAGAGGACCCTGGAGGAAGAGAGGTGCTCACTGCATGGTGGACAGGAAGTGGGGGCAGCTGGGGAGCGAGATGGAGCCTTCCAGGTCTTGCCCCAGTGACTGCCACTTCCGACCAGGCCCTGGCTCCTAACAGCCACCATCACCCTCTGGAAGGCCCAGTTCAGGCGGGGCTTGCTAGGCATTCCAACTGAGTAGGTGATCTGCTCAGCTGGGGGCTGTGGTTTCCTTATGGGTCACATTTGTGGGTCCCCAGAACCCTCCTGTGGCTCAGTCCTGAGCTGTATATGTGGTACTGTGGCCCTGTGGCCCAGGGACAGTGACCTGTGTGTGTGTGTGGTGCAAGCATGGCTGCAGTTGTGGCTGGCATTGCTGCAGGTTGGGTCTTGAGGGCTGGGGTGGGGACAGACTGGGGACATGCCACCTGCATGCTGCAAGTCCATCTTCTGCAGCAGCTCTCTGCAGCCTGGGGCAGAGGCTGGTGTGCAGAGCTGTGACCTGAGCTGTCTTCCTGCTGCAGCCTGTCCTGGTGTTCATGGGATGCCCTGGCTGAGCCATGGGGACAGGGTGTTGTTGGGCAGACACACAGGAAAGGGGCAGGGCAACCATGGGGTGGACCCAGGGAGGGTGCTGGCTCCTGGGGTGGATACACTGCCCGGCTAGGACTGAGAGCCTGGTCTGTGGTAAGTGGTCGATATTTCATGACACCCAGAGGATGGTGCCAAAGACTCCTTCTGTCCCTTGACTGTGGATCCTGTTCCCTGCCTGGCCCATGCTTTCCCTTCCCAAGGTGCCAGGTCCCACTCCAGCATCAACAGGCAGCATCACCCATCCCTGCTACCCTCCTGTCCACAACTGTGATGCACTGCTTCCTACAGGTGGATTTCACAGGCCAGCCCAGCAGCCTCCTGGCCCTGGGCCTCTCAGGGCTGTCCCCATGGCCCCTGCCCCAGGTCACCCTGTCTCTCCCCACCCTCGTGTGCCACGTGGACATCCTGAAGCTGACTTCACCTCCTTGTGTGGATCTAAGGAGAGTGGTGCCTTGGTGTCTACTGAACCATCTGAAGTATTTAATGTTCTCTCTCCTGAACAGGCAGGGCTTCCCATTTGTTCTCTCTCTGCACACCATAGCGGTTCCTTGTTTCTCAGTTCTCAGTAGCATAACAAGTGCATCTCACAGAAGCCTGTCTGTCTGACTCCACACCTAGTGATGTTTCCGTTCTTTATTGACCATGTAGTACCAGGATTGGAGCTCTGGAGGGCTGGGAAGCACCCACCCTGAACTGCAGCTGATGGTACAGCCCCTGAGGCTCTCTGACAGGCATCAGCTGTGTCCACTGCACACTTGGGCAGAAGCAGCACCCACTGACTGGTATTGATCTTCAGCTTGTCCAACAGTGCATTTCCCCTCTGCAGTGCAGACAGGAGGGTGGCACCTCTCTGAGGGTTTAGGAACAATCAGTAGCACAATCTCCACAAAGGGTGCACTGACTCACCTGTGATGCTGTCCACCCCTCTCAGGGATCTGATGGCTCAGGGCCACCCCTGTGCCAGTGGGCTCACAATGCAAAACACACAGGTGGGCCAGTTACCAACAGGTTTGGACGCTGAAAGTCCAAACAGAACAGTGCAGGCTCTGTCCAAGGCCTCCGATGGAGGAGGGGTGTGTGGGGAGAACTGTACCTGGAAAAAGGTGCTGACTCAGGGAATAGCTGAGGGCAGTGAGGGACACCCATAGCCCCTTCTGGGTGCCACGCCAGTGACCTGGGGACGTCCCAGTGGGCCTCGCCTCCAGAAGGTCCCTCAGCCCTTCACTAAACCTCTGGCAGATGGGCCTTGTGGTGTTCCAGACTCAAAGCTATGGAATCGGGCTTCTATCCAGTGGCCCACTGTCTGATCCTGGTCCTCTGAACTCGGTCCCTAGGCTTTTTTTATTTTTTATTTTGTTTTCTAATAGAAGGAAAAAATGGAAACAAAGCTTTTGTACATGGGGTTTGCGAGGGGAATGGCATGAAATAAAATAAAATGTATTAATTAACACAAGAAAGAAATACAGAAAGACACTAAAAAGTTTTTGTTTTTATTTGTGTAAGTTTGTAGTACATAATGATTACGTTCAGCGAGGGGAGCTGCATGGATTAACCCTAGGTTAACTGCCCTGCTTTCAAATGTGGCAGCCATGGTTTCTACACTTCCTCCTCCATGTGCGTGGGCTGTGATTTGTGATGATCACAATGACTGACCACCAACTTGGTTTCCTCCTGGGGATCTATTTTCCCTGTTGGAAGAATCTCCATTCTCTTTCCCACAGTGGGTGGGGCCACTCATGTCCCCCTAGTGGGGTAGAAGGACACCCTTTTGCTGTGCCTCCCCAGAGGTGGCTGTCTTTCTGTTTTTGGTACTAGTCCTTTTCACTGAAGTGAGCTGATAGATTTCCTTGTGGTTTTGAGTTGCATCTCCTCAATGATTAGTGATATTAAGCACTTAAAAACACTGTTCTTGGTTATATGCATTTCTTATCTTGAGAAATATCTATTAGCCCATTTGTTCACTTATAAATTGGATTGCTTATTCTTTTTTTTTATTTTGCTGTTGAATTGCATGAGTTTCTTACATGTTTTGGACACCAGCCCCTTGTCCAATGAACAGCCTGCTCACATTTTCTCCCATTCTGAAGTCGATCTCTCCCTTCTGTCCCTTAAGTCCCTTGCTGTGCTGAAGATGTTCAGATTGATGTCCTTCCACTGATCTGCTGTGGCTTTGTGACTTCTGCCACAAAAGCTTTCTGCCAGTCCTCTCTGTCCTCTCTGTGTTTCCTTCTGTTAGTTCCCCAGGGTCAGGTCTTATGTTTGGTCTTTGATCCATTCTGAGTTGAGTTTCATGTAGGCTGAGGGGCGGGGATGTAATTTCGTTCTTCTTCATATGCATACTCAGGTTTCCCAACAGTTTTTGAAGAGATTCTTTTCTCAAACTTTTGTTTTTGGGCATCTTCTCATAAGTTAATTCACTGTAAATGTGTGGATATTTTTCTGGTGTCTCTATCCCTCTCTATTGGTGTGTGTGTGTATGTGCATGCGCACATGTATGTAGTGCCATTTCCATATTATTTTGAGTACTCTAATAGCTTTGTAGTACATTTGAAAGTTACTGTTATGCCTCTGGCTTTGTTCTGTTTGGTCAAGATTGCTTTGGCTGTTCAGAACATTTTGTGGCTCCACATGAATTTTAGAAATCTGTTTCTATGTATGTTAAGCGCATCATTAGAATTTTCATACAGATAATACTGAATCTGTAGATGGTGTCTGGTGGTATGGATTTTTAATTTTCATACTGGGAATCAAACTCAGGACTTTGCACCTGTGAGGCAGGTGTGCCACCACTGAGCTACATCCCCAGCCCAGTATGGGTATTTTAACAGTGTTCATTCTTCCAACCCATGAATAGGGATGCTTTTGGATTTACTAGTGCCTCAGTTAATTTCTTTAGTCAATATTTTACAGTTTTCAGTTTGTCTTTCACATGCAAATGTTTGTAAAGAAGTTATTCTTTGGTGATATTGCATATGAGATTGTTCCCTCAATTTCCTTTTCAGATAGTTCATTTTTTATGTATAGAAATGAACTTATTTCTTGGGTGTTGATTTTGTGACCTGTAACTTTCCTGAATTCATGTATTAGTCTCAACAGTTATGTGTGCATGTGTGTGCCCATGTGTGTGTTCAGGCATGCATGTAATATGTGGTTTTGTATATACAAGATCTCATCATTTATAAATGGGCAGTTTAACTTTCTAATTTCCTACCTGAATGTCTTTTATTTCTTTCTTTTGCCTAATTGCTCTGGCTGAGATGTCCCCCTTTAGTTATTTACTTCTAGTTTTATTCCTCTGTTCTCAGGAAAGGTACTTGGAAAGTTTCAGTCTTTCACAACTTCCAGACACTTGTTTCGTGACTCAGCATCATGTGTATCCTGGAAAATATCCTGTGTCACTTGAAAATATTCCATGAGCCTACTGAGTTAAGCATTTGTCCCTTGTGATCTCCTGTGACCTGCAGTGGGCTCTTTCTTTCCGGGTCCTCTGCCAGATGCTCTACCCATCCCTGAACCTGGGGCACCTTGACATCCTGCTTTCATCACTGCCCATTCCTCTCCCCAGGTCTGTCCATGGCTGCTGCTTCATGGGTTTCAGTGCTCTGGTACTGTATGTATGTATATGTATACTTTTTCATGAACTGACCATTTTATCATTTGTAGTGTTTTTCTTTATCTCTTCTGGTAAGTTTTCACTTAAAATTGATGTTTTCTGATTTGAATGTAGCCACTCTGTCTCCTTGCTTCCCTTTCACCCTGTGTGGCCTTATTCCAGAGTGAGTCTCTGTAGGTGGTGCAAGGAGTCCTTGCTTCCTGTACATCCAGATATGATCTGCCCTTTCCACGGTGTTCAGCCATTTCCACATCAGCTGATCACTGAGATGAACAGACTCTTGTAACTCTCTTTCTGTCTGGCAGCTCTGTCCCTTTGTCATTCTCTTATATTTCATCTATTTATTATACTGATGTGCACTGAGTTTCTCCCTTTTTAAAAGTATTATTTAAAGGTACTTTCTGTACAGTTACAGTGGCGTTATATAAACCTTCTTTTAGTGCTAATAATTTATTTTAAAGGGGACAGAAATTAACTTGAACTGTATGCAAAATTTTACACTTTAATTCTGTCTCTACATTTTGTGTTTTTGATGTCACAAATCACATTTTTAAATATTGTTTTTCCATGTACATATTCTGCAATGATTGTTTTCTGTTTGTTTGTTTGTTTTTAGTACTGGGGATCAAACTCAGGATCTTGCACTTGCTAGGCAGGTGCTGTGCCACTGAGCTAAATTCCCAGCCCCTGAAATGATAGTTTTTTATCCTTTTGTCCTTTAGTCTCTATATAGAATTAAAAGTGGTCAGTGTACCACCATTGAACTGTGTAGTATTCTGTAGTATTCTATTTATTTACCTTTTTCCTTTTGCACACTTCCTTGGTTGCTGTGTAGCCTTTATTTTCTTTCAGCTTCAAGTAGACCTCTGAGGCTTCCTGGAGGGCATATCAAGTGGTCATGAATTTCCTCACTAGTTTTCCTTTCATGTGGGAAGATCTTTAACTCTCATGCGTTTCCAAGGACAGTTTTGTTGGGTACAGGAGTCCTGCTGATATTTCTTCGTCTCAGCACTGAGTGTTCCACATGACTTCCTTCTGGCCTGCAGTGTCTGCTGGGAAATTTGTTGGGTCTCATGTGGTCCCCTTGAGCATGGTGAGTCCCTTGTCTTTCAAATTCCTTTGTCTTTGACTTTTTACTCTTTGATTATAATATGTCTAGATGTAGCCTTTTGACTACATCATCATTACCGTGAGATTCAGTGCACTTTTTAAAGTCTTGTCCACTTCCTACTCCAGTTTTGGGAAACTTGGGGCTATTTCCTGATTCTGTAAGCCTTCTGACACTTTCTTTTTCTCTTCTTTTCTCATTAGTTTTGTAACAACCGTGGTCACCCTGTGGTATCCTGTAAGTACCTTAGGTTTTCTTCTTTCTTTTTAATCTCCATTCTTATTGTTTGACTTCAGATGTTTTTGACTTCAAGTTTGCTGAGTCTTTCATTTGTTTTATCCAGTCTCCTTTTGGACCCCTTAGGGAATTTTTCATTAAAATAACTGCAATCTTCAGTTCCCAGACACATTTGGTTCTTTTTAAATATTTTCTGTATTATTATTATTTTTTGTTGTTGTTAGAGCTCCAACTCAGGACCTTGCGCTTGTGAGGGAGATGAGATGCCCCTGACCTAAATCCCAGGCCCTTCTGTATTTTCTTAAACCCTCACTTTGCTTATGTATCATCCTTTGGGTTGCTGTGTATTTCCATGGTGGCTATTTCCAGAACTTTATCTGATAACTCAAACCTGCTTCATTTAGGATACCTGGGGAATTTGCTTTCCCTGTGCTTGGACCATTCTCCCATTTCCTCATCTTCCCAGTAACTTTGTTCATACCTTTGAGAAGGAAAGCAGAGCCCAGGGAGAGCAGGCAGGCAGGGGACCTTCCCTGTGACCCATCTGTGCCAGCCTGCTCAGGAGCCTCCCTGGTGGTTTGCCTGGTCTCCCCCCCCCCCGCGGCATCCTTCCAAGGTACCAAGGGCTGCTGCCTCCCCTCACCCTCCTCTGCAGTGGTCCCTGGGTTCCCATGTCACCAAAGCATACAGAACATCTCAAGTCTTGAGTCTCACTCTAAAAGTTTATCCACATTTTTCTCTGCCGCCTCTGAACATGTCCTATGAATCTGCTTCAGTTTGCTCATCAGTTAATTAAATGCCCCTCCTTCAGCCTGGAGTGGTATCCATGTTTCTGAACTCTCCCTTGTCGGATTGCAGCTCCAGCTGAGTCCCAGGTCCTGTACTGAGGGGCTGAGGGCAGGCATCTGTCCCCTGGGTGGTTGGGGGACACTGGTTAGCATCAGTGGGTGGGTCTGGGAGGGTGGGAGCCACAGGGTATATCCCTCCCTCTTTGGTTCTGCCAGTCTTTCCTGGTACCTCAGGTTCCCAAGAGGTGAATGCAACTCATGGGGAGCTGCAGTTTTATTTCACACTCCTTCTGAGAGACCTAGAAACTCTTTCACTGATCTTTTAAAAATTGTTTTGGATACTGAGGACTAAAGCCATAGCCTTTTAAAAAAAATTTGAGCCAGAGTCTCAGTAAGTCACAAAGTTGCCCAGGTTGGTGTTGAATTTAAATCTTCCTGCCTCAGCCTCCAAAAGTGCTGGCATCATTGTGATATAGGGGGAAGAGATGCAACTCCCAAACCTGCTAGGTATCTGAAACTTGAGTTCATGTTCTCTAAAATCAAGAATGAATGGAGGTTAAGAGTAGGAAAATTTATTGAGAGAAAGAAAGCTTCTGTCTGAGAGAGACAGAAGAGGGACTGGAAAGTGACCCTATTTTCCAGGGGGGTTTTATGGAGCAAAGCAAAGAGGTGAGGTGGGTTCAAGGTGGCCCAAAACTATAAGACACAGTGGAAAATTACAAGGTGGGCATCAGGTGGGACAAAATCACGACCAACAAGTAAGATTACAGTACAGTCTCCCAGGTATTATTGATTAAATGGGGATCAAATGGGAAAACAAGTCACATACAAGGAATTTCCCATTTAGAATATCAGTCACTGCTATCTATCCTCAGGGGAAGCAGTGCCTCTTTTCCTTTTTTTATAGTGCTAATCAGTTGTTCTCCAGGTTGGCTCCATGCTATGCTGGCTACTTGAGGGCTGGCACCATGAGGGCGGCCCTGTCTAAGTGCCTACATGATATCTAATTAACTTACCTGCCTGCAATAATAGGTCTGCCTCACCACACACCTCATGGCCTCTTTGGCTGCATCCAGTGTCAAGTGAGTAGCTCGGTCCTCATGGACAGCAGGGAAGTTGGTCTTCATCTCTCACTGGGAGGCTGGAAGGGAATCTGAGCCCATGCTAAGCTAGTGTGTCTCTTCTGAGGCATCAACCTCAGCACCAGTGCCCCCTGGGTGTGAGGACACCTTCAGGCTGGGTCTGTGCAGCCTTCATTGAACTCTGATGGCCTAAGACCATTGCTGCAAAGCCTTACCCTGTAACTCTTTCTCTGCCAGGAAATTCTGTGCACCTTGCATGACTGTCCAGAAAAAACCCTCTGTGCCTTGGTACTGGGACAATAATTATTTTTTTATATTTCTGAAATAAATTTTACAGCTCTGTGGTTTATGCAGAAAGCCTTCCTCAGTTTCCTTTTTTCCTGATTTTCATGTGTTTATTGTGATTTTCCGGGTTTGGTTCTGTTATTGTTTGGCATGTACAAGGCAGGAGGATTTGAAATGAACAGATGGAAACAAACCCAAACAGGGAGAGAAAATGCACATCCACACTGCTGGAATCCTGGCTGGGCTCCAAAAGCAGTGACCAGCATGGGCCTCAGGGGGAAGCTCAGCTCCTCGGCCACCAGAGGATGGTGGCCTGGTGGTCAGGTCAGTGCAGCCTCTGACAGCCCAGCCCTCACTGGAACCTGGCTGGAGCTGCCAGGGCACCTCATGAGGCACTGTGCACATCACACGAGTGGTCATGCACAAGCAACCTACCATATTGCATCTTGAAAGCCACCTACAAATGCTAGTGTCAGAACTACCCTGAACAAAGTATGTGTGTGTGTGTGTGTGTGTGTGTGTGTGTACACATGCTGGGGCTGCACCCAGGGCCTCCCACTGCTAAGGGAGTGCCCTGCACTGAGCGACATTCTAGAACTTCAACCTTTTATTAAAAGTTTTTATTGTCCTTAATATTGACTGTATTTACATGATCCTTTTTAAGATAAGAGAATGCACTATATTCGTTGGTACCATGGTACCTCTCAAGTCCCTCTGCCATGGTACATCTGCCACCCTGGAGCCCAGCCAGTGTGGGAAACCTTTCTATAGAAGGAAACCAAGAGAGAAGAAGCACCATTGATGATCATGAAAGAAGAAAACAACCTTCTGCATTCTTGTCATATTTTGAAAAACTCATATAACCCTTATGGAGATTTAAATCCATGGAGAATATTCATTCATTATAAGTAGATAAGCATATATTTCAGTGTCACAGTCTGTGAACTTAGGAATAAGGAGAAAGGAAGGAAGAAGCTTAAAAAGAGAGAAGTGGGAGAAAAGCAGAGGAACCTATGAAAGGGGAAAGGGAAAGAGCCAAGAATTAGAAATTAAACCAGCAGGTGCTTATGTACACCAAGTCCTCTGAGCATTTGGGGAAAGCACCTGGTCTCTTAGGACTGCAGATTTGGGTCTGACTTGATCTGTAGTGTGGCTCGCAGGCACTGTGGGCACACAGAGGTGAGGTGTTTTGGGTAGGGGGTTTCGGGGCTCCCTAGCTCCCAGTCCTCACTTGACACCATGGACTCCCTGATGCATGGTGGTGTGGCACACAAGACCCCAACCTGTGCTCTCTGGGGGTGACCAGGACCACAGCCAGGACACATATACCTGCACAGCCTATAGATCCATGCCAGGAGCCTGCGGAGGGCACCCTTCACATCCTTGTTCTTCAGCATGTAGATAAAGGGGCGCAGCATGGGGGTGATGATGGAGTAGAAGAGGGAGACAAACTTGCCCTGCTCCTGTGAGTAGTGGGAGGGTGGCTGCAGGTACATGTAGATGGCAGGCAGGTAGAAGAGGGACACCACAGCCAGGTTGGACAAGTGCATCCTCAGGGCCTTGTGCTGGCCTGTGGGGACCCAGACCCTGAGTACAGGACAGGGGATGATGGCATAGGACAGCAAGATGAAGGCCAGGAACACCAGCATGAAGAAGGCCACCAGCTCTACCAGCATGGCATTTTTCATGGCAGTGTCCACGAATGACAGCTGGATCATGGCTGGGATCTCACAGAAGAATTTGTTCAGCACATGCCACCCAGAGTAGGGCAGCTGCATAGTCAGCGCCATGTGCACCAGGGAATTGCTGAGGCTGCTGAGCCAGGCCAGGGTCACCAGGCACCAGCAGAGCACATGGTGCATGATCAGGGCATAGCACAGTGGCCAGCAGATGGCTACATAGTGGTTCAGGGCCATGGTGTCCAGCAACTCACACTCTTTGAAGCCCAGCCAGTGGAAGATGGTATACTGCACCAATCAGCCACTGCAGCTGATGGTCTTCTGGGCCACGTCCATGTTGAACAGCATCTGCAGCACTGTCGTGGTACTGTAGCACAGGTCCAGGAAGGACAGGTGTCTGAGAAAGATGTACATGGGGCTGCCAAGGCGGGGGTCCAGCTGGGACACCAGGATGATGGAGATGTTCCCCATCATGGCCAGGATGTAGGACACCAGGAGCACCGTGAAGAGTGGCAGCTGTAGCCATGGGTGGTCAGAGATGCCCAGGAGGATGAAGTCCACAGGGGGATACTCCAGGATGCTCTGGTTTTACCCCTCATGGTGCGGCATTGTGGGCCCCTGTGAGGGCTGGACAAGTGGAGTGAGGTCCTGCTAAGGTGCAGTCAGCTGTCCCCACTCCTGACATGTACCCGCTGGGCCTTGGACCTGACCAGGCCTCTCTGCAGCCCACTCTGTGACCTCCAAGCCACTCAGTTCTCCTGAACTCCTATTCCCACCATGTTGAAAGGGGAGGGAGCACTCAATTCTGTTGCTGAATCTGGGGCTGGCAGAGGGAGAGCAAGTCAGCAAAAGCCCTCTACAGTGGGGTCATCTGTGATGCTGGTCAAGGCAGGGACAACCTTGCTGGCAGGGAGTGGCTGCACTGCCTGCCTCTAGGTGGTGGCAGGCCAGGGGCAGGAACACCCAGCAGGAAGGCTCAGTGAGGGTGAGCAGGGGCTGCGGAGTGGCCACCCCACCAGCCCTCAACCCAAAGCCACACTCATCTGTCCTCACTCATTCTAACCTCAGGCACAGGAAGGAAGCTGTGGGCCTTGGAAGGCATCAGCCTGGGGTTATCCAGCCATGGTAGGGTCAGGCTCCCCCAAAGCCCCCATTTGTCTCCTCTCTAATCGAGGAAGGGAACAGGCAGTGTGATTCTGGACACCTTTGCTGCCACCTCATATTCATGGCATCTTTTTTTGGAAACAGGGTCTTGCTATGTAATTCAGGCTGAACTCAAACTGACTGTGCAGCCCAGGCTGGCCTCCAACTCATGGTGATCCTCTTGCCTCAGCCTCCCAAGAGCTGGGATCACAGTTTCTGTGGTGTCTTTCTCCTGAGGTCCTTTGTCCCAGCCCCCATCATCTCCCATCTGCTCTGCCCCACCAAGCCTGTGAAGGGCTCCTCCACAGTCTGAGTTCAGTCCAGTGCAGGTAACAGGAAGCCCTAGATCTTGGGCTTCTGCTTGATTGCAGCAAGTGGAGATCTGCTCGTTTCCATGTTGCTGCAGCACACGCCCCCCAGGCTGAGCTTCCAAGAAGCCCACTGCTGTGTGAGGAGATTCAGATCCCAGGTGTGAGGGACACACAGCTCTCTGTCCTTTCCTCCTGCTAAGGATCCAAGCCAGTGTTCCCAAGGAAGCACTCCACCTCCTGCTCCCTCCCACCCTCCCAGGACTCTGAAAGGACTTAAGGTGAAACCACGCAGGAGACAGTGCTAAGGAGGGCAGCACCACCATTCTGGCACATGAGCTGTTACTGGGCATGGCCAGGCCGGCACTTTGTGCAGAGCTGGAGATTTCACCAGGGTGGCACTGGAGCTACACCCGAGGCCCCTGCCACACCTTAACACTTTTACTGCAGAGGCCGATGTCCGCACTGGGGTTGCCCAGGCTGGGCTGACTTGTGCTCCTCAGAGTGCCGGGATGACAGGTGCCACAGTGCCAGACTGGCCAGCACTGACCCCCACCTGTGGTGCTGGGGGTCAAACCCAGGGCCTCCTAGCAGCAGGAGCACTTCCCTTCATCCCAGTGCAGGAGCCCACTTCCCACCCACAGGGATTGCCACTCTTGCCTTTGTCAGGTCTGCTTTTGTACTTTTCTTTCAGAGCCTGAACTGGGAAAGAAAAGAAGTCACAGGGACAGCAAGGCCAGAGACTGGGAGATGACAGAGAGGAGGTGAGAGACCCACTGGGTAGGGAGGGATGCGAGTCCCACAGCCATATGAGCCCAACTCTGATCCACCATGCTGCTCTCCTGTTGGCCCTGTGCTCCTGGGGCTTTGGCAGTGGGTGCCTGGAGATGATGCACTGAGTGAATAAATCAGACACTCAGCCCAGAATCATGTGATTTCTCTGGTGTGAGAAGCCTAGAGTATCAATAGAGAGCAAAGTAGGAGCTCTGACAGGCAGCAGGGAGATGATCTTTCTCAAGGGGAAGGGGATGGAGAGCCGGAGGGGCCAGGGGGGAAGAAGAGAGTGAAGGCGCCTCACATTCTGTGCCACCTCCCAAGGTCACTCTCAGGGCAGAAGCAAAGCACCAGGGCATCCCCAAGACAGGAGCTGTGGTGTCCAGTTTCTGTGGCCATCCTTTGACTGCACTGGCCCCAGACAAGCTTTGTTTTCTGGTTTTTATACTGTTTAAATTAACAATACAAGAGGTGATAGAAAAATATGGTGGTTAAGTTAAAAAAGTAATCAAGTGAAAGACACATTGGCACAGAGCCCCTTATAACGCCCCCCCCAAACATATTGGTCCCATTGCCCTGCCACTTCCTGCAGCAGTTCCGGAAGTCCTCTTTCCTGAGTGTCTTACAGGTGTGATGAAAAATAAGGTGACTCCTGCAGACTGCCATCCAGTGGAAATTGCTGACATCCAGCTCTAGCAGAGATAAGTTCTACAAGTATCTGTGATGTTGGAAAAAAAAAAGATAGAATCTATTATTTTATTTTATTTTAACATGGGGTCTCACTGTGTAGCCCAGGCTGCCCTTGAACTCATGGTGATCCTCCTGCTTCAGGCTCCAAACTGCTGGGATTACAGGTGTGCACCACTGTACCCAGCTTGAATCTCTTTTATGTTGAGAAAATGCTGGTTTAGTTGTGGATGGAATCTGTCATGAAGGACATTGATACCAGGTCCTGCTGGCTTCTAGCAAATCATCTTGTTCCCCTCAGGAAAAAAAAAACATCAAGGAAACCATTGAGGTATCAGAGAAATGCAGTCATGAGAAGAGTCAGAGAGGACAAGAAGAGGCACTGAGAAGGGATGCAGCCTGGCTTGGAGAAGCAGCTGGCAAGATCCGCTCCTGCAGATGTGACATCCAACCTGTCATCATCATCCCAGCCACAATCCAAGCCATCTGGGATGGGCCTGGGTCAGTTCCAGAGGGTGAAACATCCCTCAGCTCTGGGCAATGTCTGTCTCTCTGTCTGTTCACAGTTGTGGCATGGCACAAAGCATAAGAGAGCCCTTGGAGTCACTCCAGGAGGGCCCAGAGGGGTTGTCTTCCCCAGGACCCCTCAGCCTGACAGCCTCCCAAGGACAGCCCTAGACTGAAGCTTCTCTCGCTTCTTATTGGCAGAACCAGGAAGCAAGGGTGAAGGACACAGGAAGGGTGTTGTTGCAGGATGGGGAAGGACAGGGGACGGTTCAGTGGTCTGCTACATGACTGACCCTGGGGCCAACTAAGCAGGGAGGAGTGGGCCAGAGCACTCACTCCTCAGGCAGGGTTTAATCCCCCTGCAGCCTGTGGCCTGCAGGCTCCCTTTCACTCTCTAGCCATGTGTTCCGGGAGGTTTGGGTCCCTCCCTCTGTATATCCTCTCATGCCTGCCTCTGGCCAACACCCCGCATCTGGCCAACACCCTGAACACTTTGTCCCTGCCCCATCTCACACAGGACACATGGCTGTGTGTCAGTGGTGAGCTCGGTGGCCTAGCCTGTCCTCTGCCTGCCTGGCAGAGCACTGTCAGATGAGCCCTGAGTGACTGAGGTCTTCCTTCTGGTCAGGGGATCAGCTGCAGCTCTGACACTCATTCCACCCAATGGCTGGACCAGGGCTCATCTCTCAGGTCACAGAGTTTGATGTGGACTCAGTGAGAAATATATGGATCATGAAGTCCTTGGACACCGCACCCAGGTAAGCAGCTCCCCAGCCTGGGCCTTCATCTCTCTTGGGTGTCAGACAGGAAACATCGCTTGCGATCTGTCAGAGAAGGGTGAAGTGCAGCTGCCCTAGAAAATGTTGCACAAGTAAAGCGTGACTGACAAGGCTTCATTTTCAGATTAACCAAACAGGAAACATGAACTGGGGGGAAAGCCTTACACTATAAGACTGGGAGATGAAGAAATATAAATGAAGATTTAAAAGGAGGAAGTAAATGAGAAAAGGAGGGCAAAAAGGGCTAAATAGTACATTCTATTCTAGGGAGACTGCTATCTGATTTCTTTTTTTTGTTGTTAAATTCTTTTATTGGTACATTTTAGGTATACAACACAATTACATTTCTCATTGGAAATTGTACCTTTACATAATGCATTTTGGTTCTTATTTTTTCCCCATTCCTAGCCCTCCCTTCACTCCCTCCACCCTTCCCTATTTACAAAGACTTTATTTCCATTTTTTCCATTTCTTATCATTTTTCCTTTCCCTTCCTTCCTTTCCCCTGCCCCTCCCACTACCCCTACCCCTTTGGACCTTTTCTTCCTATTTTGCATTATCGATTATTCATTCTAATCATTGGTACATTTTCAGTATACATTATAATGACATTCCTCACTGGAAATTTGCACCTTTACGTAATCTCTCTTGGGTGAAAAATAAGGGGAGGGGCTACCTGATTTCTGACAGCGGGTTGCAGCTCAGGAAGCATTTCCGGATTGGCTGAGAGCTCTGCAGGGACTCGCTGAGGGCATCTGCCTGCTGGAGTATATTCCCTGTAGCGCCAATCTCCTGCTGTGTCAGCCATGGGGATGATGACCAGGTGAAAAGGACGGCCCAGCACTGTGTGAGGAGCCAGCCTGATGCTTTGTGAGGGAGAGAAGGCTGGCCAAGCTCTTCTGGGTCTGGAGTCTCCGTGACTGCATCAGTCCTGCATATTCTTCCTTCAGGCTCAGAGCTCAGCAGACTGTGGCATGAAATGACTACACAAACTTCTAGTTTGGAACAGTAGTGGGACGGCTTTGGATAAGGAGGTGTGCATGTTACTTTTAAAAATAAATCTCACTGTGTATATTTAAGGTGTACAACACGAAGTTATGTGACTCAGGTAGTGACGTGCTCTTGTCTCTCTGTACTGGCACTGAATCCTCCAGGGCCCTGCTCATTCTAACAATGCCCTACCACTGAACTGCATCCCTAGCCCTTTTTATTTTATTTTTGCTGAAACTAATGCAAAATTTAATTTATTTATTTACTTTATTTTATTTATTTATTTATTTTAAATTAAGTTTATTGGTACATTTTAGGTATACAATATGCTGACATTCATCATTGGAAATTTGTACCTTTATGTAATCTATCATCTCTCTTGGTTCTTTTTTTTTTGGTACTGGGGATCGAACTCCAAACCTTGTGTTTGTAAGGCAGGCTGTGGAACCACTGAGCTAAATCCCCAGCCCTATCTTTGTCCTTACTTTTTCCCCATTCCCCTTCCCTCCCTTCAACCCCTCCACCCCTCCATATTTACAAAGACTTTGTTTCTATTTTTTCATTTTCTCATATTAATTCCATTCCCTTCTTTCCCCTCCCCTACCCCTATTACTTCCCCTTTACACTTTTTCTTCCTAAATCACATTATCTATTATACATTTGATCCTTATTTACACTTTCAGTTTCTCACACCAGAGAAACTATTTGGTATTTACACATGCATGTCCTACTTATTTCACTTAAGACTATCACATCAATGTACATCCATTTAGTTATAAATGCCTCTAGTTTCTCCTTTTTTATGGCTGAGCAGTGCTCCATTTTATTAAAAAAAAAAAAACATATTTTCTTTATCCAGTCTCCACTTGATGGGCAATTGGTCTGTTTCCAAATTTTAGCTATTACAAACTGTGCCACTATGAACATGGGTGCACATATATTGCTGTGGTATGATTCTTTTAATTCTTTTGGGAAGATACCCAACAGAGGAATAGCTGGGTCAAATGGGACCTCTAACCCTAGTTATTTGAGGTATCTCCATGCTGATTTTCCACTGTGATTGCACCAGTCTGGACTCCCAGGAACAATGGAGAAAGGTTCCTTTCTCCCCACAACCCTGTCAGCATTCGTGATTGCTTAATTTCTTGATAGCAGCCATTGTTTCTGGTATGAGGTGGAATCTCAGTGTTGTTTTCATTTGAATTTCTCAAATGATCAATAATATTGAACATTTTTTCATGTTTATTTGCTATTTCTATTTCTTTGTCTAAGAAAATTCTGTTCATTTCAGATGCCCATTTTGGATTGGATCTTTACATTTGGGAGGTCTGATTTTTTTAAGTCTTTATATAATATAGATAGTAGACGTTTGTCTGAAGCACAGCTGGTAAAAAATTTTTCCCACATTGTGGTTTGTCTCTTCATGCTGTGGGTGGTTTCACTTGCTTTGTAAAACCTTTTAAATAAGAAGAGATCCCACTTGTTGATTGTTTGTGCTAGTTCATGTGTAACTCAGGTATTTTTCATGAAATCTTTTCCTACACCAATGTCTTCAAGAGTTCTACCTAACCTCTCTTTCAGACAGTTTAGTGTTTCTCTTTTAATATTTAGATCTTTAATCCATTTCAATTTTAGCTTACTGCATGGTGAGAGATATAGGTCTAGTTTTAATCTTTGGCAATTTGAGCCCTAATTTTTCCAGCATCATTTATTAAAGAGGCTATATTTCCTTTGGTGAGGGCGTTTGGTTCCTTTGTTGAAGATGAGGTTGATGAGTGTCTGAGGAGTTGATTCTACATCTTCTAATCTGTTCCACTGGCCCTCAGGTCTGTTTCTTTGCCAGTACCACGCTGTTTTATCACAGCAGAATTGCAGTATATTCCTGTTAGGGATTGTGATACCCCCTACCTTGTCTTTGTTGCTTAGAATTACTTTTGCTCTTCTAGGTCTCTTCTTGTTCCAAATGAATTTTTGTATTGTTTTCTCAAGGTCTGTGAAGTATGCTGCTAGAATTTCAGTTGGAATTGCATTGAATCTATATAGCAGTTTTGGAAGTATGGCTCTTCACTATGTTGATTCTTCCTACCCAGGAGCAAGGGATGTCTTTCCATTTTCTAATATCCTCTTCGATCTCTTTTTTTCAGAGGGCAATATTTTCAGAGATCTTTCATTTCTTTCAGTAGGGTGATTCCTAGGTATTTCATTTTTTTGAATGCTATTGTGAAGGGATTTGTTTCTCCAGTTCCTTTTTCAGTGAGTCTGTTTTCTGTATAGAGGAAAGCTATTGATTTTTGTGCATTGACCTTGTATCCAGCTACTTTAATGACTTTGGTTAAGTCTAGAAGACTTTTGGTGAGTTCTTGGGGTCATCTATGTAGAGTACCATGTCATCTGCAAATAATGACAATTTAACTTCTTTCTTTCTTATCTTTACATATTTTATGTCTTCCTCTTGTTTAATTGCTGTGGCTAATGTTTTAAAAACTATATTGAACAGGAGTGGTGAGAGTGAACATTCTTGTCTGGTTCTTGATTTAGTGTGAAGGATTTCTTTCACTTTTTGAGCATTTAGTATGATATTGGCCATTGATTTTTCATAGATAGCTTTTATCAGATTGAGGTAGAGACAATCTCTTCCATTTTTTGTAGGGTTTTTATCATAAATGCATGTTGGATTTTGTTGAATGCTTTTTCTGCATCTATTGAAATGATCCTATGATTTTTGCTCTTGGGTCTATTAATATATTGCATTATATTTATTGATTTGTGTATATTGAACTATCCCTTCATCTCTGGGATGAATCGCACTTGGTCGGGGTATATGATCTTCATCTTCTGGATTCTGTTTGCTTTTGGCATGTATGTTCATTAGGGACATAGGCCTATAGTTCCCATTTTTAGTTGGGTCTTTCTCTGCTTTTGGGTTGGATCCAGGTGTTGCTTGCTTCCAAGAATGAATGGGGAATATTGCTTCCCTTTCAATTTCATTGAACAGTTTAAACAGTAGTGGCAGTAGTTCTCTAAATGTCTTACAGAATTCAGCAGTGAAGACATCAGGGCCCAGGCTTTACTTCATCGGTAAGTTTTTAATTACATTTTAATTTTGTTGATTGATATTGCATTGTTTAGAATTTTTAGGTCCTCTTTGATCAACTATGTTAATTCTTACATATCTAGGAATCTGTCAATTATTTTGTGTGCGTTTTACATTTCACTGACCTAAAATACCCTGGTGTTGTTTTTGCATCTTCTAATCTCTTCCACTGGTCCTCAACTCTGTTTCTTTGCCAGTACCATGCTGTTTTATCACAGTCATTTTGTAGTATAGTTTCAAGTTGGGGATTGTGATACCCTGTGCCATGTCTCTCTTACCTAGAATTGCTTTTGCTATTCTGGGTTTCTCCTTGTTCCAAATGAATTTTTGGATATTTTTCTCGAGGTCTATGAATTACGCTGCTGGGATCTCAATAGGAATTGCATTAAATCAATATAGCAGTTTTGGAAGTAGGGCCATTTTCACTATATTAATCCTTCCTACCCAGGAGCAGGGGATGTCTGTCCATTTTCTGATATCATCTTCAATCTCTCTTTTCAGAGTGCCATAGTTTTCAGAGAAGAGGTCTTTGATTTCTTTTGTTAGGATGATTCCTAGGTATTTCAGTTTTTTGGATGTTATTGTGAAAGGAATTATTTGCCCTATTTCTCTCTCAATGAGTCTATCATTGATGTAGAGGAAAGCTATTGATTTTTGTGTGTTGACCTTGTAACCAGCTACTTGACTGAATTTGGTTATTAAGTCTAGAAGACTTTGGGTGGAGTTCTTGGGGTCTTCCATATAGAGTATCATGTCATCTGTAAATAATGACAATTTGACTTCTTCATTTCCTATCTTTATTCCTTTTATTTCTTTCTCTTGTCTAATTGCTGTGGCTAATGTTTCCAGAACTATATTGAACAAGAGTGGTGATAGTGGACATCCTTGCCTTGTTCCTGATTTTAGTGTGAAGGATTTCAGTTTGTGACCATTTAGTATGATATTGGCTGTTGGTTTTTCACAGCTGGCTTCTCTCACTTTGAGGTAGAGACCATCTATTCCAATTTTTTGTAGGGTTTTTAATCATAAATGCATGTTGGATTTTGTCAAACGCTTTTTCTGCATCTACGGTGATAATCATATGGATTTTGTCCTTGGCTCTATTGATATAGTGTTTTACATTGATTGATTTTCATATATTGAACTCTCCCTGCATCCCTTGGATGAATCCCACTTGATCAGGGTGTATGATCTTCTTGATGATCTTCTGCATTCTGTTTGCCAGTATCTTATTCAGGATTTTTGCATCTATGTTCATTATGGAGATTGGCCTATAGTTCTCTTTTTCAGTTGGGTCTTTCTCTGCTTTAGGGATCAAGGTGATGCTTGCTTCTAGGAATGAATTTGGGAGTATTATTTCCCTTTCAATTTCACTGAAGAGTTTAAACAGTAGTGGCAGCAGTTCCTCTCTAAATGCCTTGTAGAATTCAGCAGTGAAGCCATCAGGGCCTGGCCTTTTCTTAGTTGATAAGTTTTTAATTACATTTTCAATTTCATTGTTTGATATTGGGTTGTTCAGAATTTTTAGGTCTTCTTTGTTCAACTTGAGTAATTCATATGTATCTAGGAATCTGTCCATTTCTTCTGTGGTGTCCATCTTATTGGTGTATAGGTTCTGGATGTAGGTATTGATGATCCTCTGTATTTCTGCTGAGTCCATTGTAATTTCACCCTTTTCATTGCTATTTGCATGGATTTGGGGCTTTTCTTTCCTTTTTTTGATAAGGTTGGCTAAGGGTTTGTCAATTTTTTTTTGTTCTTTTGAAGTACTAACTCTTTGTTTCATTGAGATTTTGTATCATTCTCTTAGTCTCCATTGCATTGATTTCTGCTCTGAGCTTTGTAATTTCCTCCCTTGTATGAGCTTTGGGTTTCTCCTGCTCTTCATTTGGGTTTCTCCTACTCTTCATTTTCTAGAAGCTTAAGCTTCTGCATCAGGTTGTTTACTTAAGCTCAATCTGTTTTCCTAGTATGAGTATTCACTGCTATGAATTTCCCTTGTATGACTGATTTCACTGTGTCCCATAGATTCCAATATGTTGTATTGACACTGTCATTTAATTCTAGGAACTGTATGATTTCTTCTTTAATTTGCTCTGTGACTTATTGATTATTCAGAAGTGTGTTGTTCAATTTCCATGTATTTATGAAATTCTTAAGGTTTCTTTTGCTATTAATCTCCAATTTCATCACACTATGGTCTGATAATATACAGGGGATAACTTCTATTCCTTTGTACTTACTTAAACATGTTCTATGAGAAAGTATGTGTTCTATTTTGGAGAATGACCCATGTACAGCTGAAAAGATTCTATATTCTGCTTTTGTGGGGTGGAACACTCTGTAAACATCTTTTAAGTTCAATTGTTCAAGAGTTTGATGGAGTTCTAGTCATTCATTGTTTATTTTCTGTCTAGTGGATCTGTCTATTTGTGACAGTGGGGTATTGAGGTCCCGTACTACTATTGTAGTAGTGATTATTTGGTTTTTCATGTCCATTAGTATTTGTTTTATATAGTTGGGGACACTAGTATTTGAATATATATTTATGATTGTCATCTGTTCCTCTTGGATTGTTCTGTTTATGAGTTTCTTTTTGAATTGAGTGTGTTTCTTGTATTCAGCATATCGTTGGATCTTGCTTCTTGATACATTCTGGCAGTCCATTTTTTTTGAATGGTGAATTGAGACCATTAACATTGATGGTTATAACTGACATGTATCAACTTATCCTTGTCATGACTTTTTCATTTTATTGGATTCTCCCTGTTTGTATTTAATTTCTTGTCATGGCTGATGGATTCATTCTGCTGGTCTTTGTAGAGTTGTGATCCTTATTGTCTTCTCCTAAGATATTGCTTAAAAATTGTTGGAGTGCTGGTTTGGTATTCATGAAGTTCCTCAGGTGCACTTTCTCATGAAAGCATCTTTTCACTCCATCAATATTTTTTGGTATCAGGGATTGAACTCGGGACTTTGTGTATGCAAGTTGGGTGGTGTAACCACTGAGCTCAATCCTCAGCCCATTTCTCCATAAATTTTGAAGGATAGTTTTGCAGGGTACATTCATCTGTTTTGGAAGTTGTTTTCTTTTAGAGATTGAAATACCTCAGTCCAGGCTCTCCTTGATTTGCGAGTTTGTGTTGAGAAGTCTACTGTGATTTTTATGGGCTTTCCTTTGTATTTGATTGGTTTCTTTTCTCTAACTGCTTGTAGAATTTTTTTCTCTTGTTGGGTTTCTGGAATCTTAACTATTATATTTCTCGGTATAGATTTTTTTTTTTTGATCATGGCTACTTGGAGTCCTATATGCCTCCCTTTTCTGTATGTCAAGTTCTTTTCCCCTGCTTGGGAAGCTTTCTGCCATTACTTCTGTGAATAGTATTTTTAATGTCATTTGCACTCTCTCCTGTTTCTTCATTGACTCTGCTCATTGTTATGTTATTCATGATTGGATGGTCTCACAGCTGCTGGACTGATTTATCATAGTGTCTTACTATTTATAAGAAATGTTTCTTTTCCTAGTCACTAATTGCAATCTTATCTTCTATATCTGAAATTCTGTCCTAACATTGTCTCATTCTGCTGCATAAACTTTCAGTGGGGCTTTTAATCTGGAAATCTGTTTGCATCTGTGTCATGGATTCCATTTGTTTCCTATGTTAGAACATCATGTTCCTCAGGTCCTCTATTTTTTTTTTCTGTGTCTGCTCTAGATTTATTAATCATGTCTTGCACTATCTGAAAAATTATTTATTTTCTTTTCTTTTTCTTTTTTTGGTACTAGGGATCAAACTTGAGACCTTGTGTTTTCGAGGCAGGTGGCCAAACCACTGAGTTAAATCTTTGCCACTTGAGAAATTATTTTTGATTTCATTTTTTCCAGATTCTCTTTCATTGCTAGTTCAGAGAGTCCAGGTATTTGAGTTTCAGATTGGGCCGTCTCTTTGCCCTTTGAGGTTCCCTTAAGTGATCTGGAAATCTAGTCTTATGACTTGTATACATGTCTTTTCATTTCAATAGATGCAGCCTGATGCACCTTTATTGAGGTGAATTTTTGCTCACCCAGTGGTCTTCACTTCTCAGCAAGCTACAGAGAGGCCTCTTCTCTGTTGTTCACCACTATGCCAATTCCTGGGTTCAGAATGGTGGCCTTCAGATTTCCTGAGCTGCCCTGTTGTCCAGGCTTTGTTCTGGCTTAGGTCTGTGCACACTTGGGATGGTATGTGGGGATGCCTCTGACTTGGACCTGGCCCCCTATGTAGCTATTTTCTGGGAGAGCATTTGGCTACAATTTGGGCAGCCCAGTCACTGATGTCAGAATGGGTTTCTGGCTGAGGTTGCCACACACTTATCAATGGTATTGGTGCAGGCCTCTGGCTGTTGCTTGTGCACCTGTGTAGCTCTTTTCCTGGTGGACCTTTGGCTAAGTCTGTGGGTCCAAGCTACTAGGGTTGGGGTGGGGCCCTGGCTAGGACATGCCTGCAGCCACACTGCTCTGGTCCATGCTGGCTTTTAGCTGGGATCTTAGTGTACATACTGATGTTAACTTAAATTTTATTTTGAGACAGGTTCTTGCTTAGTTGCTCCTGAGTGGCTAGAATTAGAGGTGCGTGACTGTGCCAGGATGTAAAATGGTTTCTATAGTGAAACAAATTACATATGCATTATCTCAAATTTTTAGTCATTATTCCACCAGCCCCTTCCTGTGGCAAGATCAGCTATAATTTACTCATTCAGAAAAAGTCCTAATGACTGTTAATAACTCTAATGCTTATGTTGTTCATTAATTCTTTCTCCTTATGTGTGCTAGGCATCAGCTGCTCTGTGCCCTCTGATCTGCACTTCCAATATCCTTCCCACTGTAGCCTGCTAACCACTGTCTTGTCTTTGTCTCTGTCTGTCTCTTTGTCTCTATCTATTTCTATGTGTCTCTCAGACTCCCCCTGTGTGTGAGGTCATGCCCTGGCTTTCTTTCTGCCACTGGTCTGTTCTCCAAGTCCACTCATGTGTGGCAAGTGGCAGGCTCTCTTCCGGTCCATGAGGATAACTAAGGCTCTGCTGTGTGTTTATGTTTATATCTGCATGTGGTCTCCTTGCCCCTGTCTACTCCTGTTGGGGCCCTGGAGCCATTCTGCCTCCTGGCCAGTGTGCATAGTGTCATGTAAATGGTTCAGATGTCATCTTCTCTAGGGAGCACCCAGAAGAGGACCTGCTGGGCCTAGGTCATAGAGCCTGTGTCCAAATCCTGGGCTTCCAGGGTGACCTGGACAGGGCACTAATCTGTACCCAGACAACAGTGGACAAGGCCCCTTGCCCACACCCTCACCAACTTCTGTTCCCTGTCAACTCTGATGCCTCACTATGGAAACCCAGGCATTTTATGAAGGTGTGTTCCTCAGCAATGAGACCCTTGGCAACCACTATGGGTACAAAAGGCAGGTACATCCTTGAGGACTTAACCTGGTACTCATTAAAACTAAGATTTGTGTTTTCTTCTGAGGCAGTTTGGACTTAAAAGCTTTTTTCTTTTTTTTTTCTCTGTGGTTCTGGGAATCAAACTCAGGACATTGTGCTTGCAAGGCAGGTGTGATGTAACTGAGCTAAATCCCCGGCCCTTGAAAGCTTTTTCTTTGTTTTTTTTTTTTAGTTTTGTTTTGTTTTGGCAGGTCCTGGAGATTGAACTTGGGACCTTGCACTGTAAGGCAAGCGGTGGAACTACTGAGCTAAATCACCGGCCCACTTAAAAGCTTTTTCTAAAACACAGAAACACTTCATGTAGGCCTATACAGGTATAATGAGTAAATAAAATCAAACAAAGATTGATCTTCAGTTGTTTCTGCCTTTATTACCTTAAACTTTGGGTCAGATTGATTTTCATCTCTCATATAGGCATGTTAGTCTTGTAGGAAGTGTCTGTCTGCAAACAGCAATACACGGTTGAGTAGCTCTGCATTTACACAACCCACTGCCTCCCCTTTAAGACAGAGGACACTGTCATAAGAGATTTACAGGGATATTCAATTATGGATGAGTGCTGGAAGTCTCTGTCACTGCCTTAAACCAACCATGGAATATAGGAGAAACTGAAATCTGACTCTACCAAGAAGAAATGAGTATCTCATAGAGATTGGATTTCATCCACTAATGCTAAGGACTTCTCTGAAACCATTGTAAATAACCCAAACTGAGGCAATGATCAATTTGACCCTAGCCACTCAAAGCCCTTGTATAAAAACTGCTTCATTCCTTTGTTTGTGGTCCAGGCTGATCCCTTCTATCAGAGCTGTGCCTTCTTCAGCTCCTCAACCTTTCCCATTTTCTCTTAATGCTTAACTGTGCCTAATGAATCAGCCCTTGTCTTTCACTGACCCTTCCTGAAATGCTTTTCTCTAATAAGATGTCAAGAACCTGCCGAGGCTGAGTTGAGGTCCACATCTTCTCTTGAGGTGGGGGATTCCTTGGAAACTGTCCCGTGAAAGTGTCAAATTCAGGTTAGTTCTATGCAAAGGAGAAAGACAGAATTATTTGGAGAGTGAAGATTGGATGTTGGATGTGGGCACTGTGTATAGAGGTGGGGGTGTGGAATAGGGTGATGGGCAGTGTTTCCATCAAGAGTACTCCTCTCTAATCCATGTTCACCCATGCCACTCAGTAACCCTTAGGATACAGGGTTGGGGACATCACCACCTTAACTGTCAGCCTGCTTGCAATAAAATATTCCCTTCTCAGAGTTTGAAAAAACTCAGTGGACTACATCATATGTGGGGACAGAAGGCATGAAGAAACAATGAAGAAACCAATGGTTTCTTCCTTCTAGAGAGAATTGTGTTTGTGAATATGAAACAACCAAATAAACAAAAACAAGCAAAACTATAATACCACAGAAGATCCAGTATCAAAGAGACAAGTTTTGTTGCTTGAGTTTAACTCTCATTTCCTTATCACAGGATAAGGAGCCTGTACCAACGATTCTCCATTCCTGTCTCTGGACCAAGAGTTGTCCCAACCTAGACACAATTGCACTTGATCCACAGGGCTGTAACATGGGACACACATGTAGCTCATGCAGAGGGAGTGAAGCAGATTCACTGGGCAGGCAAGCAGAGAGGTAAGAGCATTGCCATGTCAGAGTCATAGTCCGCTGAGCTACAGGCCTGATTCTCCCCAGTGCCTCCTGAAACAGAGCTAACCCTCCAATGGGAGTCTGCTGTGCCCACGATTGCTCCACTGGAGGAGATGGGAACCTTGCTTGGGGAATTAAATCTGGGAAAGTTTCCTTTGATCACACAGGGAAGGAAAACACATTCTAGGGGAAACCTAAGAATTTGTTCCTTACTGGAGGTGCAGTCTCGGCCATGACATTTACAGAAAGTACACATTCTGTATTGCCGAGTGACATCTGGTTTTGTTTGTGACTTCAGGCCACATCTTAAGTTGATCTAGTGGAGTGTTGTGAGGGGGATCTCACCAGAGTCTGAGGTGTGCTGTGGAGGGTTGGCTGTGAAGGTCTGGGTGCTGTTGGCAGCAGCACCAGCACACAGCAACAGTGCTGTTCTTCCCTTGGCTTCACACTTGGAAGAGAGAGATATGTATATTGAAACATTTTCACCAAGCAAAGTATACAAATACAACTAATGGGGTCCATTGTGGATAAAGAAAATATAATACTTTTTAAAAATGTTGTTGTAAGTGTAGATATAAAATTGTATGTATTTATGATGTAGAGAACAATATTTTGGAGGACATGTAAATTGTGGAAAGATTAAAGGCAATTAATTAAATTGTGTTTCATCACCCATACTTGTTTTTGTGGTGAGAACATTTATCATCCACTTTTTTAAATATTGGAATTGTGTTACAATATGTCACCACTAACGACAGTCCCTAGGCTGTATCACAGATCTTCCCCACTCCTGCTTCCTGGGTGGCTATGACTATGCCCCTCTGACCACTGTCACCCCAACCCTGAGGAAGCCATTCCCTGAGCCTCTGGCAACCCCCACCCTGCACTGAGCATCTAGGCGATTATTTCACCTCCACATGTGAGTGTGAGCAGGGAGTGTTTATCTTTCTGAACTCACTACTGCTGGAGGGCCTGTTCTAGAAAGGCAAAGATAAACGTTGACAAGAATCTAGAGAAAGGGGAATGCTGCTGATATAAATGTAAGTATTGCCAATATGGGATTAAGATCAGAGTTCCTCAAAAGATTTAAAGTAGAACATCTATATGACCCAGCAGTCATACTCTTGGGTACTTATCCATGAGAAATGACCAGTGTTTGTAGACACATCTCCACTCCACTGGTCACAGAAGCATTGGTCTTGGTAGTTAAATTATAGAATGAACCAGTTTCTAGCCATTCATGAGTTGGACAGATAATGTGGTAAATGCAAACATCAAACAGCATCCCACTTTAATGAAGAAGCAGATCCTGGTCCAGGTTGCAGCACAGGTGCACCTGAAGTCCATGACATTAAGTGAAAAACTAGGCACAGCAAAGCCCAAAGTTTCAAGTCTTCTCACTGTATATCAACACAATGACTACTGATTTGTTTCTATTTGGGTAACCAGCATTTGAGAATTAAAGACATTAACTCTTCATGAAGACAGGAATGAGTTTCAGGCCAACCACAGATTTCCTCATTGCCACATCTGACACACAGCCAGCCACAGGGATTGTCCTGTTTCCAGACACACATGCAGCCTCACCATTCCTCAGTGTTCCTGGCTGAGGATCCCCAGGAATCCCAGCCCTCAGTTTATCATTAATTGTTTTGAACACCACAGGGACCCACCAAAAAGACAGAATTTTGGGCAGGTTGTGTGAAATTAGCTGGCCTGAGGGACAAGGGGGTCCAAAGCAGCATGTTGTGCCCACTACAGATAAATGAGGAAACACAGACCTCAGGGCGTGACTCATTTCATTCACTTATTAGGTCTCAGACCCAGGACACAGGGCCTCCATGTGGAGAACCAGACACACAGTATCCTGTTGCATAGCCTGTGCCAAGTGACACCAGAAAGGGGACATTCTTTACACACCCTCCTGCCTGCCTGAGCCCTGAATTAGGTTGGAGTTTATCTTTTAAAAGTTTTTGGTACCTTCCTTAAGTGATTACAACCCTTGAGGTTAACACTGACTGTCTGAAAGGACCAGAAGACACCTGCCAGTTCCAGAGTCAGCTCTAAGAGAACTGGTCAGGCAGCACCACAGTCACCCCAGCTCCAAGAAGCCCAGGAGAAACTCTTCTGCACAAAGCACATATTAGTCTCGCACTCATGGCAGAGGCCTGTGTGGCACCACCTGCCTTCTCCCTGAGGATGCAAAGCTCTGTGTATTAACTCCGTGCTAAAGTCTATGTGTAGTTCTACATGGAGGTCTATGTGTGGACTGAATTCCTTCATGAAGGCAGAAAACCTGAGGGACAGTGGGGGTTCTCCATGGTGTCTGGCCTTGTCTTCCTGGTAACAGTCAAGTGACACCCAGGCCTACCTCTGTTGAGACATCTATGGTGTCCAATGCCTTGTGGGTCTCAATCCCATCCTCTGCACTGCTTCCCCCATCCTGGCCCTTGCACAGCTGGCTTCGCTTTCTCCCTCCCAGCTGACCTATTGAGAGAAAACATACCATGACCCCTGCACAAGCATGGGCTGTGCTGTGAATCCTCCCTAAGCCTTGATGACTCAGTCTCCCCAAGTTACTGTGAGTTCTTGCACATTTGCAGGTACTTGAATGTTTTGGGAGTTTGACCAGAGTTCAAGTTTCCTGCCTTCCCAGCACGCCATTTTGGCCTGGAGCAGCTATTTAATAAATGCATGAATTAATGCCTACATTCACTGGCAAGTGACATTTCTTTCACTTTTCAAGAAAACTGTCCATTTTTTTTGCCCCAAATTTTGGACAACACTCTAAAGTTGCTTGAAATTTAACTTTTCCCAAACTGTTTGTCTCTGTCATCATTTAGGGTACAGAGCTACACATTATATTTTCTGCTTTGTTGTGTTTTTCTCAATGCCCCATGCAGCACTTCATGCTTACTACAGGAACAGTCTTTTTTGGGTTATTATTTTCTTTCCCCTCTGGGGTCTTTTGCTCTTTGTTCTTTTGCCACTGACCTTTGAAAATGTTTATGATTTTCCAGTTTTCGTCTTTTCTGGAGCTGAAATCTTGTGTGGTGACAGAGGGTTGGGGGTAATAATTAGGTATGAGAAGATTTTCTCCTAGCAATTTCATTTTCCTCCTATGATTTTACTGCATGTGACCAAGAAGAGCCCACCCTCATGAGGTAAGTGAGAGGGTCTGCCCTGTGCTTCTCCATGGAAGTCACTGGGGGAGAAAGAATGAACTCTCCTGCTCAAGAACAACCTGGTGGCACTCACTCACCTTGAGGTGAAAGAGGAAGAGCTGCATGAGGGACAGGACAGCTGTGGACAGTTGGGCAGCTCTAGTGAGGCAGGTTCTCTTCAGATGCTTGGTTTCCTGGACAACAAGATGGGAGTGATCAGAATCTAGCCAGCAGGCAGAGTGATGAGTAGGGGCTCCTGAGGGTGCCTGGCTTGGCTCCTCTGATACCTGAGCTAATGCAAGGAGACCATTAACTCAGGGACTCTTGTGTAGAGATGAATGCTCTACAGTGAATTTCCCTATGATTTATTTGTCTTTAGGATTATCTGGCTCTCAGAAATATACCTGAGGGAGGTGAAGACAAGGCCCCAAAGCAATAAGCTTATCATACAGATGGATGGATGTGCAGACTATAGCCACATCATGCTGTTCCCGTGGCTCTGCATGAAAGATTATGCACAGGGCAGATTGATGTCATCCCAGGGGAGTTTTTGCTTAAAACTTTCATGATTTATTACATTTGAAGCAGTACACTAAATGAACAACTGCAACAGTACTGTAGAATATGGAGGAGCTCTTTAGCTGGTTAGATATTTATTTTCCTTACAGGAGAGAACTTTATGGCATGTTATGAAATACTGCATGTGTCAGTGCCATTTTTCTTGAAGTGTTCTTCCTTCAACATGTGAACCTGTTACTCACAGCTGTTGTCAGTCTTACCCCATGAGTGTGGCTTTTTGTGTCCTGAAAAAGTAATTGAGCAGAACACACAGCAGTAGTAAGGGTGGAGGAATTTGTTAAAGGAAGGTACAGTGCTCCGGTGGTTAGTGGTCTGATGAGAAAACTCAAAAGTGCTTTTGACAGGAGTGAACGCTTCTGCTTTAGGATTTGAGATTTTCATTGGAAACTTTCTTGTGTCTTGTGGTGGGATTAAGTGACTCTGTCTTATTGGAAATCTTCATCCTCACATCAGGACGAACATTTTTGCCTTTATGTGAGTCTTGTTGGAACCAGTGTTGGAGGCTGACTAATGGCGTTGGAGGAGGAGTGTGGAATCCGCAAGGCTAACGATGTCATAATGGCCACGTGGTCACCCTTGAGTTCCCCAAACCAGATTGATGACACATTCTGAGACTCATGGGAGAGGTCAAGAAGTGTGATAAGGGCCTGAGGGGATTTCTCAGGCTCATGTCAGGATATTATGGAAATATGGCCTTCAAGAGTCAGGAGGCACCCTGTTTATCAGGATCTTGATTGTAGAATGTGTCCCACACTGTCTATCTCCTGTCTCAAGAGGATCACTTTAATTTAGTTTTCCATTCTTTTTTTTTTTTTGAGTAGTGGAAATTTAACTCAGGACAATGCACTTGCCAGGTAGATGTGGCCCCACTGAGTTATGTCCTTGGCCCTAGTCTTCCATTCTTGTTATTTGTTTACTCTGAGAAAACTTTGGAGGAGATTAAACTGTCTGACTTGGTTTTGAACACCTTGTTGAACACAACAGCTTTGCCTCACCATGGGGACTGGTGAGGAACTTGTGTAAGCTGAGATCAGAAAGCAATGTTTCACCTAATGTCTACCATTGAGGCTCATCACATGTCTATGATATCTCCACCAACCTTCTTCTGTGCCCACTCTGTTGCAAAGAAAGGTTATGTGTGTATGACCCACTGAAGAGGTGGTTCTGTCCCTGTGGCCACAGGTCACCATCACCTGTCCAGCATCCTGTGGAGCAGGTCCAGGCGGTTGGGTGCAAAGAAACAGCTCTCAGCTTTACATGGAGAGGGGTCTAGGATCTAGAGAGCAGCAGTGTGGCAACTGACACCTGTGGGGAAGAAAGAATGGGACCAAGGGTAGAGGTAACAAGGAGGTTGTCCAAGGGAGAGAGGAGGAGCAAAGGGAGCTGTCAATGAACAATGTCATCTCCACTGGAGTCAGAATTCATGAAACAAAAATAACTTACATTTACTGTTTCAATAGTTGCTGGACTTGCCCATTGTGTTTGTGGGCTTCTTTGTATTTAGTATTTACTTTTTTTAAGCATACAAAGAAGTTGTATCCTTAAAATATTAAGTCCTGGAAAATATATTATGTCTCAGAAAGAAATATAAGCTACCTTTCAGAAGTGTTATGTTTTCATCCTATTGATGATTACATATGATACTGAGGCATAATTTTTTATTGTAAAAGTAATTTTTATCAAAAAGTTAGAATTGCACTTCATTATATGATGTAATCTTCTGTTTTAACACATGTGTACATTATTTGTTGATTAACTCAAATACTTAGGCTTTTGATCATTGCAAATATAATTCCTACCTTTCAATGAGGTCCTTTGCATTCTCTCTCTAGCCATTTTGAGCTGTATGATACAATATTGTTAACCATAGTACACATTTGTGTGGTATGACACACCATTCTGTCCTCTAATGGGCTATAGATTTATACCTGTTGAATAATTTCTCCTCTCCTTCATCACGTTCTCTGCCTCCCTTGTCTGGAGGAACCACTATTCTGCTCACCAGTTCCATAAGGTCAGCTTCATTTAATTCCACATATGTGCTAAATCATGTGTACCTTTCCGTACTTGGTTTATGTTCTCTATTAGGATCTCTAGTTCCATCTATGTTACCACAAATGCCAGAATTTTTCCTGCATATGACTATAGTATACCAATGTGTGTGTCTCCCACTTGGTTTTTATCCATTCATTCAGGGGTGGGTACTTTGGGTCATTCCATGTCTTAGTCATTGTGAATGGTGCTGAAATGCACATGGGAACACAGATGTCTTTTGGATGCACTGACTTAATTTCCTTTTGAAAAATATGTAGTAGTGGGATTGCAGGATCATAAGTACTTGGATTCTAATTAAAAGTTACTTTCATACTCTGTTCAGTTTTGGCTCAACAAACTTACATTCCTACAAACAATGTTCAAGAGTTTCTCTTTAGCCTCATGTTTGCCAGCATTTATCTTTTTTGTCTTTTATAAAAGCCATTCTGAGATGAGATGGTATAGTTTTGTGGTAGTGATTTACATTTCCCAGGTTCCAATCTTATTACTGAAATAAGTTACAAAAACATCGTGATATTGGCCAAAAAGTAGACATGTAATCCAGTGTAACACAGTAGAAATTCAGAAAAAAATCCTCATCATTACAGTCAAATCATTTGACAAATTGGAATAACACATATGTAGTCAGGACAAGCTCTTCAATAAGCATTCCTGAATAAGCTGGTGTCCACATGTAAAATAATTGTAGACGTCTCACATATCACACCATGTACAAATATCAGGTCAAAATGGATTAATTAAAGAAATGTAAAAGAAACTATACAAAGAGATGAAAACTGAGGGGAAAACCTCTATGATATTCATCTACACAAGCATATTCTAATTAAGAAGGTAAGTTCACAGACAAGAAAAGCAAAAATAGACAAGTGGGATTACCTCAAATGAAAATTTTTGCACAGCAAAAGGCAAAGTAACAAACTGGAGACAACCTACAATATAGGATAAAATAATGATGAAGTATTTATCAGACAGGGGCATAATATGCTGAATACATAAGAAATTATAAAAACAAAAACAAAATATAAATAACTTTTTTTTTTTGGTATCGGGGATCGAACTCAGGTCCTTGCGCTTGTGCAGCAGGTGGCAAAACTACTGAGCTAAATCCCCGGCCCCTAAATAACATTTAAAAAATCAGATATCAAGATTAAAATGCACAAATGGTATAAATAGATATTTTTCAAATAAAATATACAAATAGCCAACATGAGTATAAAAAATTTTCAACATTATCATTTTTTAAAGTTCTCCTCAGCTTTTTAAGTGTATGACTGAATAAAAATTATTGCTCATACTTAAAATACAGAATGTGGTGATTTTGTGTATATGTACACTGTGAAATGATTATATCATAGTGACTAGTAAGACACCCATCATCTCACACATTACCTTTTTTGTAGTGAAAACACTAAAGATCTCTTTGCTTAGAAAATGTTAAGTATATAATAGAATTTATTTTTTATTTTTTATTTTTTTTAGGGGGATAAGGAGACAGTTTTATTTCAAGTGATAGGGAAAGGTGAAAGAAATGCTTTCCCTTCATTTAAACTCAATGCCATATCCAGGGCTGGGTCAAAGCAGGTCATTTGTGCCTTAGAACGAAAGGTCTTTGCCTTCCTTTTCCACTCCAGGGGAGGACTGCATGCAGATGGGTAACAAAAAATATATCCCCGTGGGTTTTGGTTTTGGTTGACTTTTAAAGAGCAGCACTGTGGTTTGACTATTTTCCCCAAATTTCATGTGTTGAAAACCTAATCCCCAGCTCTCATTGTTTGTAGGAATGCAAATGGTAATTATGAATAAAGCTTCTGTGAACATCTATGTGCAGGGTTTTGTATGACTATAAATTTTCAACTCTTATCCATAAATACCAAGGAGCACAATGCTGGGTCATATGGTAAGGCTGTGTTCTTGTGAGAAGCCACCGAGTGTCTTCTGTATCATTTTGCTTCCTATCAGCAGTGAGTTCCTGTTGCTCTACATCTTTCAGCATTTGGTGTCATCAGTTTTTTTTTGGATCTTAGTGACTCTTAAGTGTGTCATTGTCATTTCAATTTGCATTTCCCTAGTGACACAGACTGTGGAGTATCTTCCATATGCTTATTTGCTATGTGTATACTATATCTCCTTTGGTGAGGTGTCTTTTCAGATCCTTTGCCTGTTTTTAAATTGAGTTGTTTTCTGACTGCTGAGTTTTAAGAGTTCTTTGTGTATTTTGCACATCAGTCTTTCATCAGGTAAATATTTTGCAAATATTTTCTCCAAGTTTGGGGATTGTCTTTTTGTTTCTTAACAATGTCCTTTGTGGAGACAATTTTTTAATTTTTTTGTATTAAATTCTTTTATTGGTACATTGTAGGTATACAGCACAATTACATTTCTCATTGGGAATTGTACCTTTATATAATCCATCTTGGTTCTTATTTTTTCCCCATTCCTAGCCCTCCGTTCACATCCTCCACCCTTCCCTATCTACAAAGACTTTATTTCCATTTTTTCCATTTCTCATCATTTTTTCCTTTCCCTTCTTTCCTTTCCCCTGTGCCTCCCACTACCCCCACCCCTTTGGACCTTTTATTCCTGTTTTACATTATCGATTATTCATTCTAATAATTGGTACATTTTAGGTATAAAATATAATGACATTCATCATTGGAAATTTGCACCTTTACATAGTCTCTCTTCATTCTTGTTTTTCACCTTTGCCCAGCCCTCCCTTCAACCCCTCCAGCCCTCCCTATTTACAAAGATTTTGTTCCTATTTTTCCATTTTCTCATATTAATCCCATTCCCTTCTATCCTTTCCTTTAGCCCTCCCACTTCCTTCCCCTTTTCCCCTGTTCTTCCTATTTCACATGACCTATTATACATTTAGTCCTTATTTACACTTTCAGTTTCTCACACCAGAGAAACTATTCAGTATTTACACATGTATGTCCTATATATTTCACTTAAGAGTATTGCCTCAATGTGCATCCACTTAGCTATAAATGTCTCTAATTTCTCATTCTTTATGGCTGAGTAGTACTCCATTTTATAAAAAAAACCACATTTTCTTTATCCAGTCTCCAGCTGATGGGCATTTGGGCTGTTTCCAAGTTTTAGCTATTACAAACCGTGCTGCTATGAACATGGGGGCACATATATCACTGTGGTATGATACTTTTAATTCTTTGGGGAAGATCCTCAGCAGTGGAATAGTAGGGTAAAATGGGATTTCCAGTCCTAGTTCTTTGAGGTATCTCCATACTGATTTCCACAGTGCTTGCACCAGTCTACACTCCCACCAGCAGTGGAGCAGGGTTCTTCTTTTCCCACAGCCCCGCCAGCATTTGTTATTGGTTGATTTCATGACAGCAACCATTCTTTCTGGAGTGAAGTGGAATCTCAGCATTGCTTTCATTTGCATCACTCGAATGACCAGTGATGCTGAACTTTTTTTCATGTATTTATTTGCTATTTCTACTTCTTTGTGTGAGAAATGTCTGTTCATTTCAGATGCCCATTTTTGGTTTGGGTCTTTAAATTTGGGAGGTCTGATCTTTTTAAGTTCTTTATAGATTCGAGATAGTAGACCTTTGTCTGAGGAAGAGCAGGTGAAGATTTTTTCCCACATTGTGGGTTGTCTCTTCACACTGCTGGTGGTTTCTCTTGCTGTGCAGAAGCTTTTTAATAAGAAGAGATCCCATTTGTTGATTGTTTGTGCTAGTTCACGGGCAACTGAGGTTTTGTTCATAAAATCATTTCCTAAACCGATGTCTTCAAGGGTTCTACCTAACCTCTGTTCCAACTGGTTCAGAGTTTCTATTTTAATATTTAGATCTTTAATCCATTTTGATTTTAGTTTAGTGCATGGTGAGAGATACAGGTCTAGTTTTAATCTTTGGCAAGTTGAAACCCAATTTTTCCAGCACCATTTATTAAAGAGGCTATCTTTCCTCCAGTGAGGGTGTTTGGCTCCTTTGTTGAAGATGAGATGGCTGAGTGTGTCTGGAGTTGTTTCTGCATCTTCTAACTGTTCTACTGGTCCTCAAGCCTGTTTCTTTGCCAGTACCATGCTGTTTTTATCACAGTAGCTTTGTAGTAGAGTTGTAGGTTGGGGATTGTGATACCCCCTGCCATGTCTCTGTTACCTAGAATTGCTTTTGCTATTCTGGGCCTCTTCTTATTCCAAATGAATTTTTGGATTGTTTTCTCGAGGTCTATGAAGTATGCTGCTGGGATCTCAATTGGAATTGCATTAAATCTATGTAGCAGTTTTGGAAGTATGGCCATTTTCACTATATTAATCCTTCCTACCCAGGAGCAGGGGATGTCTGTCCATTATCAGATGTCATCTTCAATCTCTCTTTTCATAGTGCCATAGTTTTCAGAGAAGAAGTCTTTGATTTCTTTACTTAGGTTGATTCCTAGGTATTTCAGTTTTTTGGATGCTATTGTGAAAGGAATTATTTGCGCTATTTCTCTCTCAGTGAGTCTGTCATTGGTGTAGAGGAAAATTATTGATTTTTGTGTGTTGACCTTGTAACCAGCTACTTGAATGAATTTGGTTATTAAGACTAGAAGACTTTTGGTGGAGTTCTTGGGGTCTTCCATGTAGAGTATCATGTCATCTGCAAATAATGACAATTTGACTTCTTCATTACCTGTCTTTATTCCTTTTATTTCTTTCTCTTGTCTAATTGCCATGGCTAATGTTTCCAGAACTATATTGAATAAGAGTGGTGATAGTGGACATCCTTGCCTTGTTCCTGATTTTAGTGTGAAGGATTTCAGTTTGTGACCATTTAGTATGATATTGGCTGTTGGTTTTTCATAGATGGCTTCTATCACTTTGAGGTAAATACCATCTATTCCAATTTTTTGTAGAGTTTTTATCATAAATGCTTGTTGGATTTTGTCAAATGCTTTTTCTGTGTCTGTGGAGATAATCATATTTTTTTTGTCCTTGGCTCTATTGATATAGTGTATTACATTCATTGATTTGAGTGTGTTGAACCATCCCTGCATCCCTGGGATGAATCCCACTTGATCAGGGTGTATGATCTTCTTGATGATCTTCTGCATTCTGTTTGCCAATATCTTATTAAGGATTTTTGCATCTATGTTCATTATGGAGATTGGACTATAGTTCTCTTTTTCAGTTGGGTCTTTCTCTGCTTTGGGGATCAAGGTGATGCTTGCTTCCAGGAATGAATTTGGGAGTATTGCTTCCCTTTCAATTTCATTGAACAGTTTAAACAGTAGCGGCAGCAGTTCCTCTCTAAATGTCTTGTAGAATTCAGCAGTGAAGCCATCAGGGCCCGGGCTTTTCTTAGGTGATAAGATTTTAATTACATTTTCAATTTCATTGGTTGATATTGGGTTGTTCAGAATTTTTAGGTCTTCTTCATTCAACTTTGGTAATTCATATGTATCTAGGAATCTGTCCATTTCTTCTGTGTTGTCCATCTTATTGGTGTATAGGTTCTGGAAGTAGGTATTGATGATCCTGTGGATTTCTGCTGGGTCTGTTGTCATTTCACCCTTTTCATTCCTATTTGCATGGATTTGGGCCTTTTCTTTCCTTTTTCTGACAAGGTTGGCTAAAGTTTTGTCAATTTTGTTGATTCTTTCAAAGAACCAAGTCTTGGCTACATTGATTTTTTGTATCATTCTCTTAATCTCCATTGCATTGATTTCTCCTCTGATCTTTATAATTTCTTCCCTTGTATGAGCTTTGTGGTTGTCCTGCTCTTTTTTTTCTAGAAGCTTGAGGTTCAGCATCAGGTTGTTTAATTGGGCTCATTCTGTTTTCCTAATATGCGTATTCACTGCTATGAATTTTCCTTGTAAGACTGCTTTCATTGTGTCCCATAGATTCCGATATGTTGTATTGTCATTGTCATTTAATTGAAGGAACTGTCTGATTTCTTCTTTAATTTTCTCTGTGACCCATTGGTTATTCAGAAGTGTGCTGTTCAATTTCCAAGTGCTTATGAAATTTTTTGAGTTTCTTTTGCTATGGATCTCCAATTTCATCGCACTGTGGTCTGATAATATACAGGGGATAACTTCAATTCCTTTGCACTTACTTAAACATGTTGTATGTGTGAGTATGTGGTCTATTTTGGAGAATGACCCATGTGCAGCTGAGAAGAATGTGTATTCTGATTTTGTGGGGTGGAAGACTCTGTAAACATCTGTTAAGTTCATTTGTTCAAGAGTTTGATTGAGTTCTAGTATTTCAGTACTTATTTTTAGTCTAGTTGATCTATCTATTTGTGACAATGGGGTGTTGAGGTCCCCCACTACAATTGTATTAGTGCATATATGGCTTTTCACGTCTGTTAGTATTTGTTTTATATAGTTGGGTGCACTAGTGTTTGGTGCATAGATATTTATGATTGTCATCTCTTCCTCTTGCACTCTTCCCTTTACAAGGATGTAGTGTCTTTCTTCATCTCTCTTAATTAGTGTTGGTTTGAAATCTACTTGATCTGCCAAGAGGATAGCTACTCCTGCTTTTTTTCGGGTTTCTGTCGCATGCAGTATTGTTTTCCACCCTTTAACTTTAGGTCAATGAGTATCCTTTTGAATTAGGTGTGTTTCTTGTATGCAGCATATTGTTGGATTTTGGCTCTTGACCCATTCTGCCAGTCTATTTCTTTTGATTGGTGAATTGAGACCATTAACGTTGATAGTTATAACTGAAACGTATTGACTTGTCATTGCAATGACTTTTTCTTTTTGTTGGGTTCTGCCCCTTTACATTTAATTTCTTGTCATGCAAAATGGGTTCATTCTGCTTTGCTTCCTGGGGTTGTGATCCTCAATATCTGTTCCTAGGCTATTGTGTAAAATTCTTTGGAGTGCTGGTTTGGTATTCACGAAGTTCCTAAAGTGCTCTTTTAATGAAAGTATCTTATTTCTCCATCCATTTTGAAAGATAGTTTTGCAGGGTACATCAATCTGGGTTGGAGGCTCTTTTCTTTTAGGGCTTGGAAAATGTCACTCCAAGCTCTTCTTGCCTGGATGGTTTGTGTTGAGAAGTCTGCTGTCATTCTGATGGGCTTTCCTTTGTATGTGATTTGTTTCTTTTCTCTGACTGCTTGGAGAATTTTGTTCTTCTGTTGTGTTTCTGGAATCTTAACAATTATATGCCTATGTGTAGATTTTTTTTTTGATCAAGGCTATTTGGAGTCCTATATGCCTCACTTATCTGTATGTCAAACTCTTTTCCCCTGCTTGGGAAGTTTTCTGCCATTATTTCTGTGAAGAGATTTTTTTTTAATGTCATCTGCACTCTCTCCTGTTTCTTCATTGAGCCCAATCAGTCTTATGTTATTCTTTTTTGCATCATCTAGCAGCTGCTGGTTTGATTTCTCATGTTCCCTCATAATTTTGAAGCAATTTGTCTTTTCCTGGTCACTAATTGCAATCTTATCTTCTATATCTGAAATTCTGTCCTCACACTGGCTCATTCTGCTGTGTAGACTTTCAGTGGAGTTTTTCATGTCCTGGAAATCTATTTGCATTTGTTTTATGGATTCCTTTTGTTTCTTATGTTGGGATTCCATCATGTTCCTCAGCTCCTCTCTAGATTTATTAATCATGTCTTGCACTAGGGGCACAATTTCTCCTGTTATCTGAGAAATTATTTCTGATTTCATTTTTTCCAGATCCCCTTTTGTTGCCAGTTCAGTGTGTCCAGGTGGTTGAGTATTAGTGTTCCATCTCATTTCCCTTTGGGGTTGCTGTATGTGATCTGGAAGTCTGGTTTTGAGACTTATTTATGTGTTTTCTCATTTTGACTGGGGCAGGGGGCTGTTAGCGCCTGCACGGATTACCTCCTCTGAGCTGGGTGAGGTGGGACAGGGGCCAGGAGCAGCGGTAGGGGTGGTGACCCAAAAGCCCTTTCCTGTGGGCTGGGAGCAGCCGGAGTGATGGTGGCCGGGAAACTCCTTCCTCTGGGCCAGGAGCAGTGGGACAGAAGGTGGCCCAAAAGCCCTTTCCTCTGGGCTGGGAGCAGCGGGAGGGATGATGACTGGGAAGCCCCTTCCTCTGGACCAGGAGCAGTGGGACAATGGCTCAGAAGCCCCTACCTCTGGGCCGTGAACTGTGGGACTCAGTACCTTGGTCTGGTCGTCTGGTGTCCTCTGCACCTTGGTAATGTGGAATCAGGTGGCTTCCTGTCTGCAGTGGGGTGATCCGGTGTCTTCCGCCCAACTGGGGACCTTGGCAGGGTTTGGGCAGACCTGCCTGTCTGCAGCGGGGTGATTCGGCATCTTCCGTGTGACTCCTATAATAGAATTTTATTAATCATAGTCACCATACTATATGTTAGATATACAGAACATATTTATTGCGCATAATCAAAACTTTGTGGTCTTTGATTAACCTCTCCCCATTTCACTCATTCCCTGTCTATGGCAATGACAATTGTCCTTTCTGTTTCTCTGATCTCAGTATTTTATACTCCAAATATGTTTGATCATGTGTTTTTATCTTTCCACATGTGACTTATATAACTTGGCATAATCTCTCTAGGTTTGTCCATGTAGTCACAAAACACATTATTGTCTTCATTTTGAAGCTTGCAGTTTCATCTCACTATCTGCATCTTCTTATCCACTTCTCCATCCACTCATCCTTCTGATAGAGGCTTCCACCCAGATTTAAAAGAAGATATGAGAGTCAAAACCCTGTGCCCTTGAGAGCACAGTGTGTGAAGTCAGGGCATAAAGGTGAATGTGGAGCAGAGAGGAGCCAGAAGTGCTAGGAGGCGGAATGTTTTCAGAGGAAAGGACAGATAGAAAGTGGAACTAGTCCAAAAGAGCATCTATGTGGGCTGCAACCAGAAAGGCCATGAGGAGGGGGACACAGCTCTCCAGAGTTCACATCTCACCTATGTGCTCCATGAGCCAGACATGGAGCTAGAGCATTTAATGTTAGCCCTGCTAGGTTCTGGAATTTCTATTGTCAAATTCATTTTTATTTGCATATTACTCCCTTTTGGAATAGGAATGTTTATCCTGTGCCATTTTTTCTTGGGATTCTGGACTTGCCCTTTGAATTTTATGGGGAGCTCATAACTAAGAATTTGTCTTAAGTCTCAGAAGTGACTTTGGGCTGGGCATCTCTAACACATCAAGTTTACATTCAAGAGTCAACATCATGAAGAAGGCTTCAGCTTTCACCTGTGGTCTTTTGTAATGCATCTACCTGAGAGCCCTGGGGCAATTACCAGTGAGTTATCCTTAACTAATGATTTTTAAAAGCCCTTTTCTTCTACTTCACAGTAAACAAGTGTTTTCCCATTCTAAGCATAATGAAAAATCACTGTTTGGTCAAAGTTCCCCTCCAAAAGGAAGGAAAATATCAAAAGGCATCATGTGTGGCAGAGGGCACTGAAAGAGCAAAGAGTACAGAGGTAGAAGCCACTGAAGACAGCCTGGCTCAGTCCCTCCAGAAGAAACATGTTGAGATACAAGACTCCTTCCTGTCCCCTTCCACATCCATCCATGGACAGTCATCACCTCCCCTTTATTTCTAATCCCCTTGTTATTGTTAGCTTTTAGATTTCAAGCCAATAATAAGAAAAATGGCACAGGAATGCATTGTTCAGACATATTTGCGTTAAAAATACAGAATATTATCACATGAAAAATGTTTGATTAGCCTGGTTCCTTTGAAAATTAGGACTGGAGTTTCTCATGTGTTTAGATGTGAGAATTTTCCCAAAATTCAGTTTACCTGCCCTGCAGGTCCACATTTTCATAAAAATGTCTTAAAGCAAACACATGGTATACCATAGACATTCCTCTTTAATGATCATCTCTTCAATTTCTCAAAAGCAACCTTTGGTGATAACATTTTAAAGAGTTGTTCATATTTCATGTATAGGTTAGATAGGCAGTGGTTGTCTTTCTGTCTTGAGCTTCTGTCACCTACTGTAAATTTCTCCATTTCCAACCATGCTATCACAAATGGAAGCATTTGTTTTTGTAGCATCAAACAACATTTCTTTGTATATACACACTATGTTTTATTCTGCATTCATCCCTTGATCAATACTTAGATTTATTACACATGTTGGATCCTGTGAATAGTGTAGCAATGAACAGAGATGACCAGATATCTCTTCCCATCGATATCTGGACCCTGGTGTCCATCATGTCTATGGGAATGATCAAGAAAAAATAACAATGGCTCTATTTCACATTTTAGAAGACAGAATTTTCTAGCCAAAAGTCTCTGTTAAACAGATGTTATGGCTTATATCTGGATGTCTCCAAAAGCCTCATGCACTCATAGGTGGGGCTTTTGGGAAGTGGCTGGCTCATGGATGTGTGGTAACTGGAGTAGTCTACTGGTGGCTTTACAGCTGGGGTGATGTTGGGAGGTGAAGCCTGGTGAGAAGCAGTCGGTCACTGGGGGCATGGCTTGGATATAGTCCTCCTCCACCGCTGAGCAATGGCTTCTTCACCCTACCATGCCATTGTAACCAGGGCCCTCTTTCTCTAGGTCCTCATTTTGGGGTGACAAAGCTTGAAGCTGACAAAACACCAGGAAATGAGAAATAACCAAATGCATGTTCATTAGGGAGAATAAAAAGAAAAGCTCCACCCCTCTATCAGGAAGGGAGTTTCTGAAAGGTGGAAAAACTGTAGATGTTTGAGTCTGGGGCTTTTATTCAGTTTTTGGTGCAGGTGACCTTGGAAGAATACAGGGACCCTGTTAGTTGCTGCCTGGCTTTTGATGCCTGGAAAGCAGGCTGAATTGTTTGTATTTCAGTTCCTCCAAGGCTCTGTACCGTTTGTTTGGCAATGTGTCCTCTGTCTTTTACATTTCATTGGCCCCTTATAGTTTACTCACATTAGTTAAGGGCCCTTTGTATGTCATATCACTTAAGCTCTGGCCCTCAGTTTATGTACATTAACTATTCAGGAACTGTGCCCTCCCTGTTTAACTTCTAGGTCCTGGCCCCAATGTAAGCAAGTCTCCTGTACCATGCCACCCTCCTGTGGAGCCAGCCTACTATGGACTGAAACCTCTACAAATTGTGAGATAAAGTAAACCTTTCTTCCTTTAACTAGTGGGTGTGGACATTTTATCTTGCAATGAGAAAGTATCTGAAAAAGTTTCTGCTACCAGGAGTGAGATTGTTGGTGTGACACTACCTGACCATGTTGTTCAGAAATTTTTGGTACTGGTTTGTAGGAAGAGTTTGGAAAGATTAGGAGATGCCAGCTGCAGAAGTAGCCTCAGAATGCTGTAAGCTATGCTTACTGGGAGATTCTTATCAGATTTCAGAAGACCACAACGCTGATAGAAATGCAGACCTTAGCAGTGTCTTTCTACTTCTTTTATATTCTATCTAGGATACTGCGATTGGTGTGAGTCACAAACCAATCAGTGTATGATTTAGAAATCACACACCCTTAATCCTGGCACCCTTAATTCTAGCATTGCACTATGAAGCAATTGTACACTGTAGACCCAGCCACCTCTGAACAAGCCCCACCTGTGATTGCATGATGCTTTAGGGGGGACATCTAGACACAAGCCATAACAGGAAGCAAGTACTTTAAAGTTTCAAAAGAAAAAGATTCCATTGAGGGCATCCCAAAAATCAGGTCCTACTCATCCCAGATACAAATGGGTAGAAATGTAACCTTTCACTTGAATATAGAGGCCCTGGAATCCTATAGTGATAAGGGTCTTCTAGTGAACTATTTCCCTTTATTCATTTCATTATGTCCTATCCCATTACAAAGAAACCACTGCAGCCATGTCCCTAGGGGTCCTGTCTACTGGTGATATCAGATATTGATATGGTCCACATGACCCAATTTTATTCTAGACAGGAAGAAAGCAAGAGAAGTGGGATCCTGGAGCCTTTCTCCTGGATTTCAAAGAGAATTGTGGGAGGCTAAACAATGTGAGAAGTTACAGGGTGAAGCTGACATTGGATTGGAGACTCCAGGAAATTGCAGGTGCCAGTAATATGGAATGTCTGTTGAGCAAAGCCACAGGTAGCACATGGAGGCAGACAAAGAGAGGCCATGTAGATGAAAATCAGAAAAGCCTTGGAATGGAGCCATATGAGCCCTCTGGAATTCACGTCACTACCATGTGCTCTCATTATCAGACATGGAGCTATGTGACTTCATATTTGCTCTACTGGGTTCTGGGATTTCTGTGATCCTAAGCCTTTCTATATTCCTGTTTCTCCATTTTTATTTTATTTTAATTTTTAATAAAATGATAACACATTATAAATTATGAGGAAGAATTTAGGATAGCCTCTATAGAAAGTTAAGAAGCCTAAAAGACATACATTTATTTTCACTTTTATTTTTATCACTCCTTAAGTTTATTGGTACAATTTAGATGTACATAATAATTATATTCATCCTATAGAATTTGTACCTGTACATGATATATCTTGATTTTTATTTCTTTTTAATTCCTCTCCCTTCTATCCCTCTTCCCCTTCTTATTCACAAAAGCTTTGTTTTCATTTTATCTTTCTTTTCTTGTTTTGTCTTTGCCCTTCATTTCCTTCCTCCTTCCCTCTTCCTCACTCATCTTCCCATCTGAATATTTTCTTCCTATTTCACAATGTCAACTGTACTTTTTTGTTTTTATTTAGACATTAAGTTTCTCACACCAGGGAAACAATGCAATAATTACAAGAGTGTCTGATTTACTTTTCTCAAGAGTATGATCTTTAGGTCCATCCATTTACCTATTAATGTCTCACATCCTTTTTATGGCTGTGCAGTACTCCATTGTATAAAAAACATATATTTTTATTCAGTCACCAATTTGGACATTGTGCTCTTTCCAAGATTTAGCTATTACAAATGGTGCTGTTATAAATGTGGGTCTGTATATATGGTATAACTGTGGTATGATGCTTTTAATTCTTTTGGCAAGATACCAAGAAGGGGGATAGTTGGATGAAATGGTACCTCTAGTCCTATGGTTTTGAGGTATCTACAGCAGATGCACCAATCTATTTCCTCCATAAGTGCAGAAGGGTTCCTTTACCCCCAAAGCCCCACCAACTCTTATTGGTGGATTTCTTAAAAATAATCATTCCTTCTGGAGTGAGATGGAATCTCAGCATTGTTTTAATTTGTATCTCCCAAATGGAAATCAAGGGCAAAAGAAACCACAAAAATTACATAAACCCATGGAAATTAAATAACACCCTCCTCAGCCACGAATGGATCATAGATGAAATTAAAGAAGGAATTAGACAATTTCTACAATTAAATGATAGTGCTGATATAACATAACAGAACCTGTGGGTCTCAATGAAAGCAGTCATAAGAGGAAAATTTATAGCAGTGAACTCTCACATCAGAAAAACAGAGTGAGCTCAAATAAACAGCCTAATATTGAACCTCAACTTCTAGATAAAGAGCACGTCAAGCCCAAAGCTTGTAAGAGGGAGGAAATTATAAAGATTATAGTATAAATTGATGCAATTGAGACTAACAAAATAATACATAGAATCAATGAATTGAACAGTTGGTTCATTCAAAGATTAAATAAAATGGATAAACCTTCAGCCAACCTCATATAAAAAAGGATAGAAAAGACTCAAATTCATGAAATTAGGAATGAAAAGGTGAAATCACAATGGACCCAGCAGAAATCCAGATCATCAATACCTATTTCCAGGGCCTTTATTCTAATAAGATGGAAAACAAAGAAGAAATAGACAGATTAAAAAAAGAAATGGACAGATTCATATGAATTACCAAAGCGGCATCAAGAAGATATAAAAATTCTAAATAAACCAACATCAGTCAATGAAATTGAAGATGTAATTAAAAATCTATGAATAAAGAAAAGCCCAATTCCTGATGGATTCACTGTTGAATTCTACAAGAAATTTAGAGAAGATCTAATGCTACTACTGTTCAAACCTTTTAATGAAATTGAGAGAGAAGCATTACTCCCAAAGTCATTCTTGGAAGCAGGTATTACTCTGATACCCAAACCAGAGAAGGATCCAACCAAAAAAGAGAACTACAGGCCAATCTCAATAATGAACATAGACACAAAAATCCTCAATAAGATACTGGCAAACAGAATGCAACATGTCATCAAGATTATACAGCATGACCAAGCAGGTTTCATCCCAGGGATGCAAGGATGAACACAAAATGAACACACACAAATCAATAAATTTTATACACAATATCAACAGAGCTAAGAAAAAAAACCCACATAATCATCTCAATGAGTGCAGAAAAAACATTTTGCAAAGTTCAACACCAATTTATGATAAAAACCCTGCAGAAAGTTGGAATAGATGTTCTTCATCTCAATCTGATAAAAGCCATCTATGACAAACCAACAGCCAACATCATACTAAATGGTCTTCATTTTAGAATGGGAAAGTTTACCCTTTAACATTATTTCTTAGGATTCTGAAGCTTGCTTTGTGAATTTTATGGAGACTCAAAGTTGTTTGCCTTGAGTCTTGGAGGAGACTTATGATTTGGGTGTCTCTCAAGCCAAACAAGTTCACAATCAAGATTAACCATCACAGGAAGAATGCTTCAGCTTTCACCTGTGGTCTTTCATAATGCATGTACCTGAGAGGCCAGGGACTTTGCAAATGAGTTCCTCTTCCTCACTCATGTTCACAACCTCTCTACTTCCATTTCACAATACACAATAATCCTCAGTGTTACTAAAATACCACTTCTTTGTTGTAAAAATATTGGTCCCCAAAGGAGAAGTATGAAAGGGCATTATTTGTGTCAGAGAGTGTTGAAAGGGCAAAGAGACTTCATGTAAAATTACTAAGGCAAAATGGTTTGGTCTCTTCAGAGCCCAAAGTGCTGATATGCAGAGTAGCTTTGCTCTCTCATCCTTCCACATCCATCAAACTGGAGCCAGTATCTTTCCTTCATTTCTCATCTCTTGTTGATATCACTTTAGGATTCAATCCAAATGTGATCACAGGAATTCATTTTTTGCTCACTGTGGCAGACCAGCCATCACCAGTTGAAAGGTTCCTGAATGGGGGAAAGGAGGACTGAGAAAATAAGACAAAAAGACAGAGTCGGGAGGGCTCCCAAGACTGAGCAAGCAAGTTTATTTTCCCCTCTCTTTTATACACTCAGTTAGGTCATTAACCATGACCTTTATCCAAAACACCTGTTTCATTGTTTGCTAGTTTTCTAGACACTCCTCACCCTCATGGGCTACTTTGTTTCCTGGTTACAGAAGGTTCACCTTGTTGCTAGGGCAAACTCTAAAGGGAAACATCGGAGTTAGTGGAGACACGGTTCCCCATTACATAGTCTCCTGGCTATTTATAACAAAGGGTAAAATTGAAATGAATCTTTTTGGCTGACACCGCTCCCCACATCTCCCCCTGTTTTATGTAATATGATCAAGGTCTCTTGATCACACAGATAGACTGTGCCTGTCTTAGGTGAGGAGTATAAAGAAATCCCTTACCCATCATGGAGTCAAGAGCATCATTATACTCTTGTTCTGTCTTAGGTTGGTGATGTCTCATACTCTTCTTAATCGTCATTGACTACCAGCCTCTGCAGGGGATTACACCAGGGGCCTAGGCGACATAGCATGTAATTGTAGACCATGGATACTGCCAGCCAACTTCATTGAGGAATGTATAAACACCCGCAATAGCACAGGAAGGATCATGCATCCAAGAAGCAACCCTCTTCCAATAATTGCTACAAAAATGAGTAACCATGTAAATGAAGATGCAGATGGCAAATTTTTTTTATTTTGCCCAATAAAATCCTGTGCAGCCTGGGCTGCATCAAATTTTAAAGGCTCTGCATTTTGGAGATCCATAATTTCTTTATGAAGCCATATTAAATCCAATGACACATTTGCACTGTGCCAAATTCCTTGCAAATGTTTCCTAATCCTATCCCACTCATAGCCGGTATCATTATACATCTTACTAGTAACACAAATCCATTGATAATCGGCATGACATTTCAGTTTGCTTCTAATTTTGAGCCCTTGTATTTCATTTCCTAAATATGTGACAATTGAATATAGGGCATCTATTTTTTGCTCCATCTTAAGATCTATATCCCCCTGTGTCTTTAAGGCCATAGTAACATTTTTTTGACAGCTCATTAACATAATGCACATTCTGTACAGACTGCAAAAGGGCAACAGCAGCAGTAACAACAGTGGCTATGAGAGATATGAGTGCAACTACTCCAGTAATAATTAACCCTACTACTCTTTTTTGCCTACTTAGAGCCTTATTAATTTTTTCCAACACCTGCAATCCTTGATCTGCATACCATACCCCCATAACATTAACAGGCATCATAACAAATGCTGGCTGTTGCAAAACTACTACCTGATTTTCTGTCCGGGTAACACAATTACTTATTTGACAATTAAAGCAAATTACATCATAATAATCATTACCTATCTGAAGGCTAATATTTTTTACAAGGAATACAAAAGAACACATAACACATGCAATGACATTTCTTTTGGGATGATAAGAATTTTTAGACCAGTCCAAAATATAAGTATCAAGTCCAGTAATATTATATCTCACAGGGGCATCTGCCACATATCTCTTCCATGGAATAGTCTTATTGGAGCATTAAAAGTTTGAGGCATTATCCCGTATAGTTGAACAATCAGATCTCGTTCTTGTCAGGTGCCGCTGGCTCATCCTACAGTCTGGTATTATTCACCCATACCATTACTTCTCCATTTTCCCAGCTCACTGGATGTACAGTGGGTGGATCAGGCACATAAGTCAAATAAAGTTCTCCATTAAACATCATCATTAGATTCATCAGCAGGACAGTTGTCAGAATCATCCTGAGGGGTGGAAGAACTTCCCGCAAAACAGACCAATCTTTCAGGCAGCCACCGGGTGCCTTCAGCGTCCTGTGGAAAAATACAAACATGCCCTCGGCCCCATATTAATACCGGGTCGGGGCCATTCCATACACCCGTGAGGGGATCTTTCCATTTTACCAATGCATATGATGATTTGGTCTCTGGATGCCATAATCTTTCTGCTGCAGTCAACCCTTGAGCATCCACAATCAAAAAATTCAAAACAAATAATGCATGATTTAGAGAATTTTGTGGGGATAGGGGATATAACTCCCCCTTCTTTACCTTATTTAATTGAAAGTAGCTATTGTCTTATATAGTTATACTTTTCTAATGGATGTTCAAGACCAAGTTACAGTGAGACCTATATTAAATAAAATCAATCTCTTGTTATCTAACAAGGTCAATTAAGTCTCCACAGGCACTGTCTTGGAACCATGCATAGAGCCTCTTAGCTCCTCTGTCGGTGTCAGCCATCAGGATATGTCATGGCCTTGTTTGACCATGTTGCTTCCTGTGAAAGCATGGGAGATTTTTTCCTCCAGGTGACATTCCTTTGGCATACTTTTTGTTGGATCTTTATTGTTTTGGTGTTCAGCAACCTCCCTGCTCAGGAGGTTGGGTGACTCACCCAAAAATGCAGGATCTCAGAGATGGTCCCCTCATGTCCTGGATCTTTTTGTTATTGTTGTTGACCTTGGAGGGCCAGGGCCAAAATATTGGCTGCCTTTTTAGCCCAGATACCTCTTCAGTTTTAGTCTCTAAACTTTGGTTGTTGAACACCCAGAAGAGAAGATCAATAACATTAGCATTGTAAGAGGAGTAGTGAACTCAACTATTATAATTTTACCTGGATATAAGCATTTTAGAATAAAAATATAGTTAAACTGTTATTATTGCCAATGATAGTTGTTTCTGTGGTTAAATCCCTGAGTAGCTTTTTATAGGAAGTCATCTAAGGAAACTATATCAGCATACAAGTGTGCCTGTTTTCATAGGTGGCTGGAGCATAAGAGAAGGGCAAATACCTGAATCAAAAGGTTATTACCATAAACAATGTTAGAAGACCCATACAATTAGAGGGCATGAATACATTTTGTACACCAGAAAAGGAGCAGTAATAAATATCACAGTGACATAAAACTTTATGTTCTTTACTGTAGTTTGGTACCAAAACCATCTTTCTAATAACATTCTCTTTTTTATGACACAGAAATTAAGCTTTTGAAGATGACCAATGTGGACATATTACAATAACATTTTCAGAACTTAACCAATGTAAACATTTTACAATAACATATTTAGCTCTTAAACATCAATGATAACCAATGTAATCAATTTATAACATATTTAGAATTTAAACTTAAATGATAACCAATGTAACCAATTTATAACAACATATTGAGATAATATTTGTTGTGGTGTGTCTCCCATAAGATTATAAAAATTACTAGGGAGTCCCTTTAGTGAATTAAGACCAGAATAATTATTTTCTGGGTGGCTTCTTCTTTATTCACCAAAGGGAGTACCCACAGTCTCTATTTATTTTGACAAAGAATAAGAATATATATATATATCTTTTTATTTTACAACTGTTTATTGCAATTTGATTATTGTATGTAGGTGACAATACACATTACTTTTATAAAATAAATCTCGGTGGCACTTTGATCAGTTAGCAACCTGGGAAGGAAGGCATGTCTTTAATTTAATAACATTTATCTGTAAGCCAATTTAACAATAGGTGAATATCTTTTTTAAAAAAAATTTTCAAAAGGTGAAAAGGAAAAGAGAAAAAAAGATTGAGCTCAACTGTACAAACAGACAAACAACAGACAACAGACAAACATATAAGACAATTTATAAAATTAGAGTGCACTCAAATATATTTGGCCAAATTGAATTATAATATCCTTTTTATGATTATTAGATTTATAATTGCATGGCTGGTCAAAAACTTTGGAATAGTCAATTAACAGAGATCTCTTGAAATTAAAATCAGAAAGAATGAAAGCACTTTTATACCTGTAAATATTCCATTTCCAATTAAACCATAACATATCCAAAGGATTTGAGGGATGTGTATTTTCAGATTTATCATTTTTATTTTTCACTTTTATTTTTTTCGGTAAGAGCTATTAGAGAAGAGGGAGGCCATTTCTCATTATTATATTTAGTTGCCTCCTCCTCCAGATCCCTGGCATCGGAGGGGTCGAGAGGTTCATCTAAACCTTCCACAAGGTGGGGGGGGGGGGCGAAGAAGGGTACTTAGTTTTTCTATGTACGGAATGTCCTCCGGACTAGAGGCAACTGCGTCTTTTTGCTAATTACCCACTAGCGTCCCTTGATGAGGATCTAAGCTCTCTTTGATAAGACCCCAAAGGCTAAACACATCAACAGTGAATTTGGAAGGCCCTTCCTGATCATAATAGTCTTGCAATTGTTTTCCTACTTTTAGCCAAAGTTTCAAATTAATTGATCCCTCCTCGGGAAACCATGGACAAACTCTCTCTACAAATTCCAAAATATGACACAACTGTTGTTGCCTGACCTTAGCTCCACGAGACCAAAGCATCCTTTTTAATATCTGAGCGAACAGCATCTGACTACTATTAGTCCCCATATTTTATATCGTCACTCCGTACTTACTTGTCAGAGCTCAAAATTTCCTACCTTATTCCATAATTCTAAACTAACAGTTCCCTCCATGGGGAACCAGGGGCAGACCTTTTCAACAAACTCTAAAAAGGCACAGAGCTGTTGATGCCTGACGCCCGCAGCTCGGGCCTGTAACATATTTTTAAGCGTTTGAGCGAACAGCGCCCTGCTACTGCCTTGCCCCATACTCTCCCGAGTATTATGGCCGCCCGTCATTTACCGAGTGCCTTCCTATTCCCGCGACGTCCTTCACTCTGGTATCCCCCATATTCAGGTCCCTGTTTGGGCGGTGCCACCTGTGGGGGACCAGCCATCACCAGTCAAAAGGTTCCTGAATGGGGGAAAGGAGGACTGAGAAAATAAGACAAAAAGACAGAGTCGGGAGGGCTCCCAAGACCGAGCAAGCAAGTTTATTTTCACCTCTCTTTTATACACTCAGTGAGTTAGGTCATTAACCATGACCTTTATCCAAAACACCTGTTTCATTGTTTGCTCGTTTTCTAGACACTCCTCACCCTCATGGGCTACTTTGTTTCCTGGGGTTACAGAAGGTTCACCTTGTTGCTAGGGCAAACTCTAAAGGGAAACATCGGAGTTAGTGGAGACACGGTTCCCCATTACATAGTCTCCTGGCTATTTATAACAAAGGGTAAAATTAAAATGAAGCTTTTTGGCTGACACCACTCCCCACAGCTCACATATTTGATTTAAAAATTCAGATCTCTTTTCAGATGGAAAGTGTGTTTGATTAGCCTGATTCCTTTGAAAATAAAGAGTGGAGTTGCTCATGTAGTTAGAAGGGAGAATTTTTCAAAAATTTCATTTTTCTAACCTTTAGTACCAGATTTTCATAAAAGTATATCAGGCAAACACATGGAGTGCCATGAGTTAGTCTTTAATAATCATCTCTTAATGTACTTAGATAACAACCTGTGCTGATTATTCTTGTTTTAAAGAGATAATTGGTCATATTCCACATAGAAATATGAATATGTTGCCTGTCTTCCAGTGTTTATCCTATTTCACATACTATGATGCTATTGAATTCCATTTATGCTATCATAAATGGAAGAATTTATGTGTGTAGGTATAAATAATATTTCTTTGTTTACATACATGGCATATTGTTTTTTATTCACCCACTGATGGATATTTATTTTTATTAAACAACTTGGCTATTATGAATGGTATGGCAATGAGCATAAATGTGCAGGGATCTTTACCAGTACATAAATGGACCATCTGTCCATTGTGTCTACAGAAACCAAACATTTGAAAGCATTGAAAAAGATAGTGGCTATATTTGGTATTTGAGAAGAAGACAGAACTTTGCACATAAAATTTTTTCTAAATTCAATTTATTAATATTTGGAGAAGGGCAGTCTTTTATTTGAAGTCATGGACACTCATTTGGAAAAGGAGCCATGTCAGCAATAACTGATGAGTGTACATGGTAACTTCAGGAAAATGCAAGGTCATCTGGTTTCTAAAGACCTCACCTGATACTGGGATTGCAGGATCCCCTTCTAGGCTCTCTTCACATCCTTGTTCCTCAGGGCATAGATGAGTGGGTTAAGCACTGGGATAATGTAGTAGAAGAAGGACATGAGCTTGGCCTGAGTGTGATTTGCTGGAGGCTGGAGGTCCATGTACATGGCAGGACCAAAGTACAGGGTGACCACCACCAAGTGGGATCTGCAGGTCCTGAGTGCCTTGTGCCTGGCTCCAGCTGTAGGCAGTTTCAGCACAGCCCTGGCAATGAGGGTGTAGGAGATGACCACCATCAGGGGAGCCATCCCTGAAAAAGGGATGGCTCCTTTAGCCAGGGTTAGCTCATTAGCAATGCTGTCCACACAGGCCAGCTTTATGAGCACTGGCACCTCACAGAAGAAGTGGTCCAGGGCATGGTGCCCACAGAGGGGGAGCTGGAGGATGAGTGTGGATTGCACCAGAGAACTGGCCAGGCTGCTGGACAAGGAGGCAACTGCCATCTGCACACATACCCAGGGACACATGATGAGAGTGTACAGGAGGGGGCAGCAGATGGCCAAATAGCGATCAATGGCCATCATGGCCAGCAGAATGCATTCAGTGCAGCCTATCCAGGCATAAACATAGAGCTATATGATGCATCCCCAGGCAGCAATTGTCTTGTCTGGTCCACAGAGGTTAACCAGTAGCTGAGGCACAGTGATGCAGCTGATACGGAGGTCCAGCAGAGAGAGGTTGTCCAGGAAGAAGTACATGGGTGTCTGCAGTCTGGGGTCCACCAGGGAGAGGAGGATGATGGAGCTGTTCCCCACTACGGTGAGGAGGTAGGAGCCCAGGACCACTGCAGAGAGGGCCCTCTCCAGCCACAGAAACTCTGAGAAAGCCAGCAGGACAACAGTGTTGGGAAAACTCATGTTTTCCTTTTCCATGTCATCTGCTTTATATATACCTAGAAGGAAAGGGACAAGTTTTGATGATAAATATGACTTCTAAAGTTCAATATCTACATGGTAACATGTAAATTCCTCAGAGGAATAAAATACTATATAATTTATAACATTATTCTTGGCTTATTTAACACACTTCAGTAGTGCTCAACATTTTGATACCAGGAACTAGTTAAATTGATGACAATTTCTCCATATAATGTGGATGGGTTTGTTTGGGATATATCAAATACATCACATTTATTGTGCGCTTTATATCCATTATTATATTATTATAATAAAATAATTATGCGACTCACCATAATGCAAAATCAGTGCAAGGCTGGACCTTGTTTTCCTGTCACTAAATGGTCCCAATTGGTGATAACAGGAAATAGTGACACCCTAAGTATATTGCATATGTCCTGTCTCCTCCATAATCTTGACTTGGTGGCTGTTGTTGAAGAAAACTCTGCTTCACAAAAAAGGATGATGGAAATGAAAGCAGGCTTTTCTGTGCTTTTGTGTCAAACTCAGGATATTCCATCTTGACATTAATTCAGAATTTGTTAAGATTTGAAGTTGTCTTGAACATAATTTTCAGCCACCATCATTTGTGATCTAATGCGGTTGTTCCTCTTCTAGCACAAATGAAGTTGTATCACCTAGCTTCATTTTATTATTATTTTTATTTGTTATGTTCTTATTTTTGATCACCTCGCTTCTTCACAAATTGGTAAGGGATCCATTTCTTCGCAGGTAGGAGTCTTTTGAGTTTGGAGAGTAATGCTGATAATGCTCATATTCTTTTGGAAGCTGAAATAGGTGATCATGCACCAGCTGGGGGAAAGAAGGCCCAAGCTGAGTCTCTTTTTCCAAATCTCTGCTACTGTTTGCAACACATAGAAAAATCCATTCACAAATCATACCCATCCTTCAAGTTTGGCTTTGAATGCAACCACTTTTTCTGCTGACTTGAACGTAGTTGTCATTCTTTCCTTAAGTGAAAGATTAACTTTATCGAGGAGGTTGAATATATCACACAAAGAAGTTTTGGCACCCATTTGATATTACTGAAATATGCTGCTGGTGGTGATTGTTTTTCTCAAAACCATCTCTATAGTAGCTCTTGTAACTCAAAGCCCTGGCCAAGTGATCAACCTTTAGATATCACCACCCTTCTGCATATAAGAGAAGGCCTATATGCTCTGTGTCCATGTCCTTAGAGAGCTGTGAGCACAGCCATGAGGAGTGTCTGTGTGTACTTTAATGTACTTGTTAATTTTGTCACACTTGAAAAACATTATTTAGTTCAGGTGACACTGTTTAGCCAGCCTTTTTCTGCATATTACCACTGCATAGTCGCACATGCAAATGTGACTTCCTTGACATAAGTAGTGAGCCTAGAAAGCCATGCAGTCATGTTAGCCCCTCTGTCCATACATATCCCAACACAAAATGGCCAGTTAAGTTTTACTGATACATAGTCATTCAAAGACTTGAGTGGATTTGCAGCTGTGGTAGTGGTTGGCAACAAAAGTGCACCTAACATATCCTCATTCATATAATCCTGAAAACAATCCTTGTTGCTGTGTTGTCAGCATCAGTAGACTTGTGAACTGGGATCATCCAATTCCTCTCTATCTATTGTGCTTCCAGATCCTTTGTGGTTTCAATTTATCTATTCACCATGCTAGTCAAGTGAAAAACATATGGCATCTTTGCTTTCCAGACTCTCAGAAGGGTTTATGACAAATGCCCTTAGGAGTAGGCAGGAACAAATCTTCACCAATAGTGAAGGGCTTTCAGCTCTAGTAATGTGTTCAGCCACTGACAATGATGCACTCTGGACACACATGTTTGATGGAGTTTTGACCTCTTGCAATGTTTTCCTCTCATCTTCACATTTTTTTTCTTTTGAAAAACTCCAAAGGACTGGATTTTTAAAATCATGGTGTTTGGTATTCATGTGGCAAAATAGTTTTTAAGGTTTCATGGCTTTGTTAGATAGCCCATCACCACATACTATACAAAATAGGTTTGGAGAAAATAAGTCACTTCTTTCAGTGAGCCCATAATTTAATTATGACTGTTGGTGATATCTTTTAAATATAGCTTGTTCTCCATTGATAGTCTTAGAAACTTCTGCTGTCTCATCATTGAATCTTTCCCATTTTAGAGAAGCTGTCTCATGACCCTGTCTTGTATTCATTTTGCAGAGGATTAGCTTGTGAGCTTACCAAAACTGCAGCTGAGACTAGTGCACAGTTTAGGAAAGGCACAGCTGGAAGTGGTAAATAAAAGGTGGGTCATGTCCACCAGAAAATAAGTGTTGAAGTTGACTTAAAGCCTTTTACCAGATGAGAGACATAAAGACACTTCCTACTATATACTCTGACACCCCTTGCATCTTAGTTGTGATGTACCACTAAGCTGATCTGAGTCTGCAAGCAATTGTTTTATCATGGTCTCTGCAGTCAAACCCCTCTGCTGATGTTCATGTGTATTTGCAGCTGCTCCCCAGTGTTAGCATCACCCCCTCATCTCCACCTCAAATCACTAGACTTTAGATTCTCTTAGGGAGGAGGGAACCCAGATTCCTCAAATATACACTCCACAGTAGAGTTCATGCTCAAAAGAGAATTTAATGGCATGCCGATATGATAGGAGCCAGAGCTCAGGTGGTCATGGCAGAGATCATGAGCACTGCAGACACAGATGAAGCTTCAATTGCTCCTGTGCTGTGCACCTCCTTTTGTCCAACTTGGCTGCTAACAGACCATGGGATGGTGCAGGTTGGTGGTTTAGGGGTTACAGACCCCTGGCATGTGTGATGTTGTGAGATTCATCCACGTTGTATTTGTCAGAATTTCCTACAATTTTTTTTTTTTGGTACCAGGGATCTAACTTGGGACCCTGTGCTTGCAAGGCAGGTAGTGGAAGCACTGAGCTAAATTCCCCCGACTCTCCTATAATTTTAAAGATAGAGTACATTTGCCTTCTATTTAAATATTACATTTTTATACATTTATTATCCATGCACCATTGCATGCTTCCTTTAGTTTGATTATGGTGAGTAATCCTTCTATGATCAAGGTTCGTCCCCTTAAACTTCTGAAGCTGAAATCCTTTCCTGTTTTCTCTTAGTTTCTAACTCTGCCTAATTAGTCATCCAGTGTCTCTCAGGGAAACTTGCTGAAGTGCTTTCTGTTAGATGAGACATCAAGAACTTCCCTGGGCTCTTTTGAGGACATATCTCCTTCATTAAACCATCCAAGTGTACAATAAATCACCACTAACTGTAGTCCCCATGCTTTGCCACAGATCTTCTCTACTTTTCCTTCCTGTGGGGCTGTGACGCTGCACCTGTGGCCACTGTCACCACAACCCTCTAGGAAGCCACTGCCTGAGACCCTGGCAACCACTTCCCTGCACTCAGCTTCTAGGAGATTAACTATTTCACCTCCCAACATGAGTGAGAGCATGGAGTGTTTCTTTTTCTACTCACTTCTGTTGCTGTGGATATTATTAGAAAGGCAAAGATAAAAAATGTTGGCAAGAATATGGAGAAATGGAATATAAGTATGGTATTTATGAAAATGATATTAGAGGTAATAAAGATTAAAATTTGAACAATGATATAACCCAGCAGTCCTAGTCCTGGGTATTTATCCATAGAAAATGGATCCAGTATGCTGCAGAGGCATCTCCACTCTTGTGGTCATGGCAGCCAAAGTATGGATCAACTGGTTTCTAGCAGTGGTTTCATTGCCAATAAAAGGTGATGAATTTAAACACCAAATACTACCCACCTTTGAGAAAAAGTGAATCTTACCATTAATGGCAACAGATGAACATGAAGCTCATTATGTTAAGTGAAGTTAGTCAGTGATAAAGAGTATAAGTTTTTCTTCAGGAGTTTCACTGTGGAATATCACCATTACAACTGTTGGATTTTGTTTGGGTCATCAATAAGAATCAAACTAAAAGAATTTCTCATGAGTGTCAGGAATGAGTAAAAGGTTAGCCATGGGTCTCCTCAGTGCCACACTGTCAGGCTCTTTGCTGGTTGCTGTGAGGATCCTGTTGAGAGATCCACCCACCCTGCTCCATTCCTCAAACTCCCAGCTTGTAAGATCTCCAGAAATTCCAATCCTCATTTTACTCTTGATTGCTTAAAGCCCATGGACCCACCTAACAGCCCCATTGTTAGTCAGGTAGTTAGATATCAGCAGGCCTGAGGGACAAAGGAGGAATAGAGTAGCACAGTGTGCCAAGGAAAGAAAAACAAGGAAACACAGACCTCAGTGTGTGACCCATTTTATACACTTATGAGGTCTCAGATCCACGAATACAGGGACTATGTGTGACTAACCAGGCATACATCATCCTGATGCATAGTCAATGTCAAACAACACAAGAAAGGGGACATTCTTTTTATTTTATTAAAATTTTCATTTTCTTTGTAAATGTATGCAGTTTATGTAGTTTACAATCATCACAGGGAATGGTTACATCTATATATTGAAGGATCTTTCTTTCTTTCTTTTTTTAAAAAAAAATCCCTTTTTCTTCCCTCCCACTCCCTCCCTCCCCTTGTAGTTCCCTTCTTGCATTTTCATTCCTGTTGATACTATATGTCTTAGCTCATGTTATAGAATATAATGTTTACATGAATTGGGGTTACTAGGTTCCTGTACATAGCACATCTTTATTTCCCCTTTCCCTCCTCATCACCCCTCACCTTTATTCCCTTGGACCACTTTCCCATTACAAGAGATCCGTGCCCTTGTCCCAGAAAGGAGTACATTCTTTAAGTACTCTCCTGCCTTGGGATGAGAGCCAAGTTAGAGTTATCTTTTGTACTTTTTCTCCTCCTTTCTTACATGATTAAGGATCCTGAGGTGACACTGTCTATCTGAGAGGAGCAGGAAGACATTTGGCAGTTCCAGCTTCAGCTCTAATCAAACTTGTCAACCAGCATCACAGTCACCCTTGTCCCTGAAGCCAGGAATTCTCCTGTGCATGAAAACATATCCAGCCTCACCCTTGGGCAGATACCTGCATGGCACTGCCCATGTTGTTTAACAGCATAAATCTCTGTGTATTAACTGCATTAAGTTCTACCTGTACTTCTGCAAGGTGGCCTGTGTACCTGGACTGAATTCTTTCATTGAAAGCACAAATACCTGAGGAGTGAGGGGCAGGGTCCTCATGGTGGCAGGACCTGGCTTTCTGGTGATACCAATAGCACACCTGGCTCACCTCTTATGTGAACCCTCCATTGTCCCCTGCTTCCTCTCCCCTAAAATTCACCTTCTTCATCTCTTTCTCCCACCTCCTATAAAAAGGCCCCTCCATCCTGGCCCAGTGCACCGCTGGCTTCTCCTTCTGCTTCCGACACTGACCTGCTTGAGGATTCATCTGTGAAACCTGCACCGGTGACACTTTCTCTGTGAATCCTCCCACATCCTGCCCCTCTCTGTCTCCATGTGAACTCTGAATATTTACACCACTGCTGTCTCTGACTTCCACTCTGCCTGTGAGTGCTGTGGGAGTTTGACCCTAGGTTAAGTGTCTGGCCTTCCCAACACCTTGTTTGGGCCTGAAGCAGCTATTTAATAAATATATAAATTAACATCTGGATTCAGTGATGTGACTTTCACTTGACACACAAGTTTTGATGTATTTTTCTCCCCAAGTTTTCCCCAACACTCTAAATTGGTTAAAAATTGGACTTTTTTTTCAAGTTGTTTGTGTGTATCATCACTGAAGATACTGGGTGACCAATTTTATATTCTGTTTTGCTGTGCTTTATCTAACACCCAGTGCAATGCTTCATGTGCACTACAGAGCAGTGCTTTCAGGGATGATTATGATTTTCCCTCTCTGCTCATGGGGTCTTTTGCTAGGAGTTTTTCTTTTGCCACTAACTTAAAAATATATAGATTTTCAGTCTTCACCCTGTCTTGGAAATGACAATTTGTGTAGGGATAAAAGGTTTGATATAGACAGGTTTGAAAGGACTATCTTCTTAATGATATCATTTTGGTTCCTATGATTATGCCTCATATTACCCAAAATCCCCACCCAGCCTTACCAGCTAAGTGAGAGTCTCTGCTATGATCATCTGTGGAACTCACTGGAAGAGAATGAGGTTAACACTCTGGCTTGATAACAACCCTGCCTGCATTCACTCACCTTGAGGTGAAGAAGGGAGAGATGCCAGAGCGAGAGCCCAGCGGTGGAGAGTTGGGATGGTTCTAGTAAGGTAGGTTCTCTTCAGAGGCTGGGGTTTCATGGAGAGTGGGGTGGGAGTGATCAGAATCCAGGCGGAAGAGTGAGTGATGAGTAGGGGCTCCTGAGGGCACCTGGCTCTGCTGCTGTGAGACCTGAGCCAGTGAATGGAGACCATTAACTCAGGGCCTCAGGTGTAGAGATGAGCACTCTACAAGGAGTTTTCCTACAAATTTATTTGTATATAGAATTATCTCACTCTGAGAAATATGCTTGAGTGAGGTGCAGAGAAGACCTCAAAAAATAACATTCCCACACAAAGGCATGAAATAGTCTGTGGCCACATTGTGCTGTCCTTGTGGTTACCTGTTGAAGACTGTGCACAAGAGAAGACTGATGCCATTTCAGGGGAATGTTTGTATAAAAATGTCACAGTTAATCACATCTGAAAGAGTGTGTTTTAAGCCGAAATACATCACTTCTGTAGAAAATTGAGAAGTCCTTTTGTAAAGTTCATTAGAGATTAATTTCTTGTCATGGGCCACCTTATGTCAGTGTGCTGGAATACTGTATGCTATGTTGTGCCTGCCTTTTACTGAAGTGTGCTTTCTTCCCCATGCAAAGTTTCCCACACAGTGGGTGTCAGTCTCACCGGATAGATCCAGGCTTCCTGTTTCTCAAAGAAGAAAATGAGTAGGACACAGGAAATAGAAAGAATGGCAGAGATTAATTTTAAAAAAAGTTCACTCTTCAGGTTGTTAATGACTGGTGAGAAAACCGAAAAGCAGTTTTGACTCATAGTGGCCCTGTCTGCTCTTATATTTTGTGGTATTTACTGGGATATTTCCTTAGATTTTGCATGGAAAAATGTCCTCTGTTCAGTTGATTTAAAATCTTTACTTGCACTTTGAGAGAGGGCATTTTTGACTTTATATGGCCAGGAGAAAAGCAGCATGGCTTCCAAATTCCATGGGGTTTACATGTGTATGTGTGTGATATGCAATGCTAATCAAGTGGTGATGATCCTGGGTTACCCTCCATTACTCTGAAGCAGAGTTTTGCTCCTTGGTTCATGGCAGAGGAGAAGAAGTGTAATAATGTGTGAAAATACTTCTCAGGCTTGTGGGGAAGCTAAGGAGATGCAGTGAGAAGATGAGTGCTGCATCTCCAAGAATCAGAAGGCATCCTGGTGTTGGGCGTGTAAAACCCGTATGTCTCCCACACTGTGTATCTCCTGCCTCAAACCCATTTTTTTGACTCACTCTTTCACTGTTGCTATTTACTACCCTCTGGGAACTTTAGATAACATAAAACTGCCAGGCTTGGCCCAGAATTCATTGCTGACCTCAGTGACTTTGAACATCACAGGACTGGCAGTGAGCTTGTGCAAGCCTGACATGGAGAGAGTCGTCACAAGGTGTCTGCAGCATAGGCTCAGCCCATGTCTGCACTATCGCACCCACCTCCTTCTGTGCCCACCCAGTTTCCCTGGAGGACAATGCAGGTGTGACCCATGGAAGAGGCATTTCTGCCCCTGAGGTCTAAAGTCCTCTTCATCTGTCCAGCATCCTGCGGGCCAGATACATATGGTTGGGTGTGGAGATGCAGAAATTTCATTTTTACATGGAGAAGTGTCTGGGCCCCCAGGGAGCATCAGCTGTGACAACTGTGGGGAGGAAAGGGAGGAGGAAGAGCAGAGGCCACAGGGAGGTTGGCTGTGGTCAGGACAGGAGCAAGGGAGAGCTGTTTTTGAAAGGGGCTTTTTCCACCAGAATCAGAATCCCTGAAACAACAAAATAATTGTTTTGTGTTTGTTGTTTTCAACAGTCTGCTGGACTAACTAACTGGACTGTCTTTTTTTTATTTTTCCATTTAGTTTATTGGTACATTTTAGGTATACAATACAGTTACATTCCTCATTGGGATCTTGTACCTTTACATGATGAATCGTGCTTCTTATTTTTCCCCATTGACCTGTCCTCCCTTCACCCATTCCACCTTTCTCTATTTACAAAGACTTTGTTTCCATGTTTTTCCTATTCTCATATTTTTTCTTTTCCCTTCTTTCCTTTCCCCTTCCCCTCCCATTTCCCATATGCCTTTAGACATTTTCTTCCTATTTTGCAATATCATTTATACATTTTGAACCTCATTTACAATTTTAGTTTTTCACATGAGAGAAACTATTTGCTGTTTACACATGTGTGTCCTATTTAATTCACTTAAGAGTATGGCTGCAATGTGCATCCACTTAGCTATAAATGTTTCAAGTTCTCATTATTTATGGCTGAGTAGTACACCATTTTATTTTTAAAAAACTTCTTTATTCAGGCTCCAGTTGATGGGCACTTGGGCTGTTTCCAAGTTTTAGCTATTACAAACTGTGCGGCTATGAATATGGGTCCATATATATCAAGGTGGTAAGATTCTCTAACGCTTTTTTTGAAAATTTTATTTTATTGGTACATTTTAAGTATACAATACAATGATATTCATCATTGGAAATTTTCACCTTTACATAATCTCTCTGGCTTCTTATTTTTTCCCCTTCCCCTGCCCTCCATTCAAACCCTCCATCCATCTCTATTTACAATGACTTTGTTTCCATTTTTTCATTTGCTCATATTAATTCCATTCCCTTCTTTTCTTTACCCTACCCCTTCCACTTCCCCTTCCCCTTTGCCCGTTTCTTTCCATTGCATATTATCTATTATACCTTTTAGTCCTTATTTACACTTTCTGGTACTCACACTAGAGAAACTAGTCAGTATTTATACATGGGTCCAATTTATTGCACTTAAGAGTATCACTTCAATGTGCATCCATTTAGATATGTCTCTAATTTCTCATTTTTATGGCTGAGTAGTACTCCATTTTATTTTTTAAAAACCATATTTTCTTTGTCCAGTCTCCTGTTGATGGACAATTGGGCTGCTTCCAAGTTTTAGCTACTAAAAATTGTACTGCTATGAACATGGGTGCACATATATCACTGTGGTATGATTCCCTTAATTCTTTGTGGAAGATATCTGGCAGGGGAATAGCTGAGTCAAATGGGACTTCCAGTCCTAGTTCTTTGAGGTATCTCCATACTGATTGCCACAGAGATTGCACCAGTCAACACTCCCACCAGCAGTGGAGCAGGGTTCCTTTTTCCCCACAGCCCTGCCAGCATTTGTTATTGGTCCATTTCATGGTAGCAGCCATTCTTTATGCAGTGAGGTGGAATCTCAACAATGTTTTCATTTGCATCTCTTGAATGACCAGTGATGTTGAACATTTTTTCATAAGTTTTTTTGCTATTTCTACTTCTTTGTCTGAGAAATGTCTGTTCATCTCAGATGCCCATTTTTGGATTGAGTCTTCAAATTAGGGAGGTCTGAATAAAGGTCTTTATAGATTCGAGATAGTAGACCTTTGTCTGAGGAACACCAGGTGAAGATTTTCCCCACATTGTGGGTTGTCTCTTCACACTGCTGGTGATTTCTTTTGCTGTGCAGAAACTTTTTATAATAAGAAGAGATCCCACATGTTGATTGTTTGTGCTAGTTCATGGGCAACTGAGATTTTCTTCATAAAATCTTTTCCTATACCAATGTCTTAAAAAGTTCTACCTAACCTCTTTTCCAGCTGGTTCAGCATTTTTTTTGATACTTAGATTTTTAATCCATTTCAATTTTAGTTTAGTGCATGGTGAGAGATATGTCTTGATTTAATCTCTGGCAACTTGAAACCCAAGTTTTCCAGCACCGTTTATTAAACAGGCTATCATTCCTTCAGTGAGGGTGTTTGCCTCCTTTGTCAAAGATGAGATAGCTTAGTGTGTCTGGTGTTGTTTCTGCATCTTCTAATCTGTTCCAGTGGTTATCAGGTTTGTTTCCTTGCTAGTACCATACTGTTCTTATCACAGTAACTTTGTAGTATAGTTTCAAATGAGGGGTTGTGATAACCCCTGCCATGTCTCTGTTACCTATAATTGCTTTTGCTATTCTGGGTCTCTTCTTGATCCAAATGATTTTTTGGATTGTTTTTTCAAGTTCCATGAAGGATGGCACTGAGATTTCAATTGGGATTCCATTCAATCTATATAGCAGTTTTGGAATTATAGCCATTTTCACTATGTTGATCTTTCCTACCCAGGAGCAGCGGATTTCTTTCCATTTTCTGATATCATCTTCAATCTCTCTTTTCAGAGTACTATATTTTCAAAAAAGCGGTCTTTGATTTCTTTTGTTAGGTTCATTCTTAGGTATAGGTATATCAGGTTTTTTTGGATGCTACTGTGAGAATTATTTGTCCTATTTCTGTCTCAGTGAGTCTGTTGTTCATGTAGAGGAAAACTATTTTTTTGGTGTGTTGACCTTGTATCCAGCTACTTTTCTGAATTAGGTTATTAAGTCTAGAAAACTTTTGGTTGCATTCTTGGGGTCTTCTATATAGAGTATCATGTCATCTGCAAATAATAATTTGAATCCTTCATTTCCTATCTTTATTCCTTTTATTTCTTTCTCTTGTGTAATTGCTGTGGATAATGTTCTGAAAACTATATTGAACAGGAGTGGTGATAGTGGACATCCTTGTCTTGTTCCTGATTTTAGTGTGAAGAATTTCAGTTTTTGATCATTTAGTATAATGTTGGGTTTTCATAGATGTCTTTTATCACATTGAGGTAGAGACTGTCTATTCCAATTTTTTGTAAGGTTTTTATCATAAATGTGTGTTGGATTTTGTCAAATGCTTTTTCTGCATCAATTGAGATCATCATATGATTTTTCCCTTGGCTCTGTTGATATAATGCATTACACTTACTTATTTGCATATATTGAACCATCCCTGCATCCCTGGGATGAATCCCAATTGGTCAGGGTGTATGATCTTCTTGATGATCTTCTTCATTCTGTTTGCCAGTATCTTATTAAGGATGTTTGCATCTATGTTCATTAGTGATATTGGCCTATAGTTCTCTTTTACAGTTTGTTTTTTCTCTGCTTTGGGGATCAAGGTGATTTTTGATTCCAGAAATTAATTTGACCATGTTGCTTCCCTTTCAATTTCACTGAACAGTTTAAACAGTAGTGTCAGTAGTTCTTTTCTAAATGTCTAGTAGAATTCAGTGGTGAAGCCATCAGGACCTGGGCTTTTCTTAGTTGACAAGGTTTTAATTAGGTTTTCAATTTCATTGATTGATATTGGGTTGTTTAGAATATTTAGGTCTTCTCCATTCAAGTTTGCTAATTCACATGTATACAGGAATATGTCAATTTCTTCTCTGTTTTCCATGTCATGGGTGTATATGTTCTCCAAGTTTCTGGATCTATTGTAATTTCATCCTATTCATTCCCAATTGCATGGATTTGTGTCTTTCCTTTTTCTGAAAAGGTAGGCTAAGTGTTTGTCAATTTTCTTTACTTTTTTGAGGAACCAACTCTTGGTTTCAATGATTTTTGCATCATTTTCTTAGTCTCCATTGCATTGATTTCTCCTCTGATCTTTACAATTTCCTCCCCTGGATGAGCTTTGGGTTTGTCCTGCTCTTTTTTATTAGAAGATTGATGTTCAGCATCAGGTTGTTTTATTGGGCTCACTCTGTTTTCATAATATGAGTATTCACTGTTATGAATTTCCCTCATAAGAGTGCTTTCATTGTTTTCCATAGATTCCAATATGTTGTATTGTCATTTTTATTTAATTGAAGGAAGTGTCTGATTTCTTTAATTTTCTCTGTGACCCATTGGTTATTCAGAAGAGTGTTGTTCAATTTTCCACATGTTCATGAAATTCTTGTGGTTTCTTTTGCTAGTTATCTCCAATTTCATCACAAAATGGTGTGACAATATACAGGGGATAAATTCAATTCCTTTGCACTTATGTAAACATGATCTATTGTTCCAAAAATTGTGGAAAGAAATATACAGAGACAGAATTTGGATAAAAATAATAAAGGTTCTACTTGCCAGCAGGTGCGACTGCCAGAAACTTGTGTAGTCCATGTCCATGCTGAAGTTTGTTCAGTTTCCCCTTTTATATATATCCTTTTTAGCCATTATCTCATCTCTAGTGGTCTTTGTTGAGTAAGTAAACTTCCAGTTCTGACTTAATGGCTAAACACAGGTGGTTTCTGTTAATGGTTTTACAGCCATAAACACATGACAGTTAAAACACATATATTAAAGATTTTCCCAAGCATTGTAACTTTTTTCTTCAGAGTTAAGATGTTATCTATAGCAAAGCTACAGATCAAAGAGTCATATAACCTTCACTTTAAACAACAAGAGCATAGGCTGTGGATTTAGCTCAGTGGTCCAGGCACCTGCCTTACAAGCCTAAGGTCCAGAGTTCAATTCTGGTATCAAAAAATTATTTTTAAATAAATAAACAAAAAGAGCAATGGGGAAAAACGAGTCTTAAAGGGATACATTACCAATTATGCTTCTACAACTACTTCAATGTTTAACTTCCTATGCTGTCTATAACTTTTTCCCTATCACTATAAGTGAGTATGTGGCCTATTTTGTAGAAAGAACCATGTGCAGCTGAGAAGAATGTGCATTATGATTTTGTGGAGTGCAACACTCTGTGAACATCTGTTAAGTTCATTTGTTCAAGAGTTTGATCGAATTCTACTATTTCACTACTTATTTTTTTCTAGTTGATCTATTTGTGACAGTGGGGTATTGAGGTCCCCCACTATTATTGTATTAGTGCATATATGACTTTTCATGTCCATTATTATTTATTTTATATGGTTGGGTGCACTAGTGTTTGGTGCATAGATGTTTATGACTGTCATATCTTCCTCTTGGTTTGTTCCCTTAACAAGGATGTAGTGTCCTTCTTTGTCTCTCTTAATCAGTGTTGGTTTGAAATCCACTTGTTGTGCAAAGAGAGGATAGCTATTCTTGCTTTTTTTCAGGTTCCTGTTGCATGGAGTATTGTTTTCCACCCTTTAATTTTCAGTCTGTAAGTTTTATTTTGAATTAAGTGTGTTTCTTGTATGCAGCATATTGTTGGATATTGCTTCTTGACCCATTCTGGCAATCTATTTCTTTTGACTGGTGAATTGAGACCATTAACATTGATAGTTATAACTGATACATATTGATTTGTCATTGTCATGACTTTTTCTTTTTGTTGGATTCTCCCCCTTTGCATTTAATTTCTTGTCATATCCGATGGATTCATTCTTCTGCGTTTCCTGGGGTTGTGATCCTCATTGTCTTTTCCTAGGATATTGTATAAATTTTTTGGAGTGCTGCTTTGGTATTCATGAAGTTCCCAAGGTGCTCTTTGTCATGTAGTATCTTATTTCTCCATCAATTTTGAAAGATAGTTTTGCTGCTTACATCAATATAGGTTGGAGGGTGTTTTCTTTAGGGCTTAGAATATATCACTCCACGATCTCCTTGCCTTGTGGATTTTTATTGAGATGTCTGCTGTGATTTTGATGGGCTTTCCTTTGTATGTGATTTGTTTCTTTTCTCTCACTACTTGTAGAACTTTTTTCTTCTGTGGGGTTTCTGGAATCTTAACAATTATATGCCTATGTGTAGATTTTTTTTTTTGATCAAGGCTATTTGGATTCCTATATGCCTCACTTATCTGTATATCAAGTTCTTTCCCCCTGCTTGGGAAGTTTTCTCTCATCGCTTCTGTGAACAGCTTTCTTATGTCATCTGCACACTCTCCTGTTTCTTCATTGACTCCAATCAGTCTTACGTTATTCTTCTTTGCATTGTCTAGCAGCTGCTGGATTGATTTCTGTGGTTCCTTATAGTTTTTAAGCAGTTTTTCTTTTCCTGGTCACTAATTGCAATCTGATCTTCTATTTCTGAAATTCTGTCCTCACATTGGCTCATTCTGCTGCATAGACTTTCAGTGGAGTTTTTAATCTCCTCATAATCTGTTTGCATCTGTTTAATGGATTCCATTTGTTTCCTATGTTGGGATTCACTCATGTTCCTCAGTTCCTCTATTTTTTTAATCTGTGTCCTCTCTAGATTTATTAATCATATCTTGCACTATGGGCACAATCTCTGCTCTTATCTGAGAAATTATTTCTGGTTTCATTTTTTCCAGATCCTCTTTCATTTCTTGTTCAGGGAGTCCAGTTTGTTGATTATCAGAGTGTTCCATTTCATTTCCCTTTTAGGTTGCTCTAGGTAATCTGGAAGTCTGGCTCAGAAGGTTGTTTATGTGTCTTCTCATTTCAAAGAGGGTGAGGTGCTGCTGGTGCACATGCAATTCACCTCCTCTGTGCTGGGAGAGGTGGTAGGTTGACCTGGAAGACTCCTACTCTGCACTGGGAGCTGTGAATTTTTGACCTGGTAGCCTCCTCTACACTGCGAGCTGTGAAATATTGACCCAGAAGCATCCTCTGTGCTGGGAGCTGTGGCAAGCTGACCTGGAAGGCTCCTCTGCACTCAGAGCTGTGGCAGGCTGACCTGGAAGCCTCCACTGTGCTGGGACCTGTGGCACATTCTGGTAATTTTTAATTACATTTTCAATTTCACTGAGTGATTTTGTTCATTTAGAATTGTTACATCTTCTTTGTTCAGCTTTGGTAATTCATATATATTTAGGAACCTCTCCACTTCTTCCATGTTTTTCATCTTATTAGAGTGCAAGTTCTTAAAGTAGGAGGTGATGATCATCTGGATTTCCACAAAATCTATTGTGATTTTACTCTTTTTAAATTCCTAATGGCATGAATTTGAGTTTTTTCTTTCCTTGATTTGATAAGGTTGGATAAGTTTTATCAATTTTTCTTAATCTTTTGAAGAGCCAACTCTGATTCATTCTTTGTATTGTTTTCTTAGTCTCAATTGCATTAATTTCTGCTCTAATCTGTATAATTTCATGTGAGCTTTGGCATTTACTTGTTCTTGTTTTCTTAGAAGTCTGAAGTTCAACATTAGGTTATTTGAGGTTGCTGTTTTCCTGATGTGAGAGTTCACCACTATAAATTTCCCTCTTAGAACTGCTTTCATTTTATTCTATAAGTTTTGTTTTGTTATTTCAGCATTGTCATTTAACTATAGACACTGTTTAATTTCTTCTGTGACCTATTGATTGTTCAGGAGGGTGTTATTTAATTTCCAGGTGTTTATAGAGTGTTAGTGGTTTCCTTTGTCATTGAAGTCCATATTCATGACATTATGGTCAGGCTTACACATTTGTTTGTAGCTCACCTTGGGTACTTCTGTCTTTGGCTCTTGTGCATAATGTTCTATGAATATACTTGTACAAATTCCTCTTTGAGAGTTTCCTCTCTGTTCTCTGTTCTCTTGAGTGTACCTTGGAAGTGGAATGATGGGCTAGATATTTTAATTAACTTATTAATTAATGAATGCATTTTCTGGTAGCAGTACCAACTTAATTTCCTGCCCGTGGTGCTAGAAACCACCAGGTTTTCCCAACCTCGCCATTACTTTCTCTGGTCTCCCACAGCTCTGTTTCTGGCTGGTTCATTGAGTCCCATTGGTCTTTGTGTCTTTCCACTTTGCTGCAATCTTTTTATTATCATTCTTCAGACTTCTGGGGGCTCCACTGTGTGGTTGGAGCATGAGTGTGAAAGGGAGAGGGATTGGCTGAACTTCTTGTGCTTGCTGCTTTTGGCATGCTTGGAGCCTGATGAGCTCTGGCTCCACATCCTTCTGTGATGTGACAAGGACTGCCGGCCTCCAGGCCCCTGGCTCACACCCCTCACCACTGCCGGGATGTGAGCTGGCTGACCTGCAGTAGCCCAGAAGTCTGTGTCTCTTCTCTCCCTACACCACCATGCAGGCCACCTCCAATGAGAAGGCCACAGCACCAGGACTCCTGGTTCATTCTGCTGTGTGTTCTGCCTTTGGAGTTTTAGAGAGAATCTATCTATCTGGGCACTGTACTTTTCATTTTTTGATAGACTTTCTGAATTTTGATGCTTTCCCTTTCTTGGTATTTCCAGTTTGTTCACACCTTCATCCCTGCTTATCCATGGCATGGCCTTCTACAGCCACAATTACTTGGTGTCTACTGTGGTTGCATCATTTCAAATGGAATAGTCCAGAAATAACAATTCATACATTTTAAATATCCCTGACTATGGTATTTTTAGAAGAATTTAATTTTAAAAAATGAAAACAGCCCAAGTGCCCAGCAACTGGAAACTGGATAAAGAATATGTGTTTTTTTAATATATAAAATGGAGTACTACTCAGCCATACAAGAATGAGAAAGTAGAGAGATTTACAGCTAAATGGATGCACATTGAGCCAATACTCTTAAGTGAAATAAATAGGACACACATGTGTAAATACCGACTAGTTTCTTTAGTGTGAGAAACTGAAAATTTAAATAAGGATTAAGATGGTTAAAATGAATAATTGATAATTTGAAATAGGAGAAGGTCCAAACATGTAGCAGTGGTGGGAGGGGAAGGGGAAAGGAAAGAAGGGAAAGGAAAAAGTATGAGAAAAGATAAAATATGGAAATGAAATCTATGTAAGCAAGGATGGGTGGAGGGGGTGAATGGCACACAGGTAATGGGGAAAAATAAGAACTAAGATACATTATGTGCAGGTACAAGCATCGAATGATAAATGTAAATGTATCGTATACCTAAAATGTACCAATAAAATAATTTTTTTAAAAAATGGAACTCAAGTTGTATCTTCATATTAAAAAATGAATGCAAAATCACAGTTTACAGTTTACAGTGGCAAACTAATAACAGAAAAAGATTTAAATACAAGAACTCCCTTCCAAGCATAAAGTTTCCCTGACTATGGTATAATTGTTCTATTGGAGTATGAGTCATCTTCCCCGTGTCTTCCTCTGCCTGCTTAACTATTAACCAGCATCATAGCCACATGTCCCAGCAGCGCACACACTGGATACTGGGTTTGGTGCCCCCTGCTGGTTGGTGCGGAGCACGCTCCTCCTGAATGAGTGGATTCTCTATCTTGATTTCCTGACCTTCTCTTCTCCTTCAATTCTTTGGGCACCTTAAAGATCAGTGTTTGAAAGTGCTGGTCTGGTAGATCCTCCAGCAGGTCTCCATGAGGATTTCTTCCTGTTGGTTCCTTTCGTTTTCACTTGAATAGGTCATATGCTCCTATGTCTTTATACATCTTGTTTGTTTGTTGAAAAGTACACATTTAAATCTGAAAACAGGAACTGCATCTGTCCCCTTTCCTAGTTTTGGGGTTTGTCCCCCGTGTTTGTTTCTCATGGTTGTAGCTTTCTTGCTTTAGGCAGTCTGTGTCCTGGGCACCAGATGGGGTGTGTGCAGCCTCTCCCAGATCATCCCAAATCTCTGTCTTCTCTGGGCATGCACCATGAGTCCTTTTACTTTTATCAAGAAAACTGCACACCATGTGATGTTTTACTACATCTTATAATGTTCAAGCAGGGCAAACATATCTACCTCCTTGCACACTTCTTATTTCTTGGTGGTGAAAACACTCACATCAATGGTCTATCTCCTAGAAATATACAGTACACACAGAAGTCTGTAGTCACCCTGATGGACAGAGAAACCAGAACTTATTTCTTTGATCAAATTCTTTGTACCATGTCTTGGAGCTCACTTCCCTGGAGCTGGGGTGTGTAACAGGGACCTCGACAGCTGTCCTGTCCTCCAGTGCCAGTGATGCAAGTGCCTGCTCCCTGGTATAGGGTATGGGGGTTCAGGAATCCCCCAGCCCTGCACTGTAGTGCCGCATCTCCAGGAGCTGAGTCACTGCTGGTCCTGCTGTTGGGAGATCCAGATTTGACCTGTGTCAACCACAGTTCATGTCAGGAGCTGTCACCAAGCTCACAGCCTCCGCTGGACACTAGGGATCTGTCAGTCACCTGGAGGAATCTCTGGGGCAACAGATCACAGTGGGGATTGATGGGTACCTCATCAAGTCAGGATTCCAGTGCCTCTGTGTCCTCTGATGTTTTCACTTCTCTGTCATCTCATTACACCCTAGTCTGTTGTTAGACTTTTATGTCCTTCCACCTTTTAAAAATAACAGTATCATATAATTTTTGTAGGCCATGAATGTTCAAGCTCTATGATTCCATTTCTGTTTCAGATGTCCTACTTCTTTTTTTATAAGTCACATTTGCAGTGCATGGTGAGTGACTACATGCATCATGGGAATTGGTGCAATAAGTAACACACCTCAATTCTTTTTTCATCCCCTTCCCCCCTGCTCTGTTCTCCCTCTCTTTGTACCCTTCCAGTTACACATGGAGACTTCACTCTGAAGTCCGGCTTATGTCCCAGCCTCAGGCACCCCAGGTGCTGACTTTCGATTGTGAGGAGACTCTTCCACCCTGCCCGGCTCAGGGTCACATTCCTCCCATCCAAAGGAATCAGGGTTCCCAGCTGTGACCCAGAGCCCTGAGACTGCAGAGGGTATGCAGTGCTGAGCACCACACAGAGGACACATGCCCCTGACTGGTATGTGTATATGTCCCTGGACAGAGTTATCTTCACATCACAGCTCCCACCTCAGTGTGTAGAGTAGCCTGTTGCCACACTGGAGCAGTTCCACTGAGTAAAATCCCTGGTCCAATGACACAATTTTAATGATTGCAACACTGGAAAATACTTTCAGATCAGAAAAAGTTTTCACAGATCAGAGTGGTGAATGCTATGCAAAGTTTCACAAGAAGAGAAAGCAAGTCCCAGGATTATATACTGATTAAATTTGGTGATCACCTTGGGGAAATCTAGAACATATAAACATATAAACATATAGTTTGTAAGCATTTGAAAAGATTGTGGTCAGTAGCACAGCATACAGGTTAATTTGATGCACAGGTGAAAAGTGGCCCTGTGTGGAGAGTGGGATGGGTGCTGTTGGGAATGTCTGGGTGCAGTGGATGTCTGGCTTTTGGTGATGGCACAGAGATTACACCCAGAGTTGGTGTCTCTGACCCCAGGCTCTACAGACATGGGACCCAGACACCTTAGGGCTAGGGATGAAAGCAACTCTGTCTTCAGCATTCTGCAGAAGGGATGCAGAGGCTGGGCCTGTAGGCTTCTCAAGGGCAGCTCAGGGCAGGAGGACCTTCCACCTCTGCCTCCCTGTCACATCTGACTCTGCTGTTACCTTAAACCCTGTAAATCAGAGCCCACTCAGCTCTGCACCTACATTAATCACTTAGGGAGAATCTGTTAAAAACCTGGCAACATGAAGTTTTCCAACCCTGAACTGTCCTACTTTGTTTCTTCTTTCTGCAAGAGGGAGGACACCAAGATAACAGAAAAAAAAGTACACCACAACTCTGACACTGAAAAATTGGTTCAAACATCAATTTTGATCAAACTACTGATCTCCATCATCATGTAAGATATGGAACAGCTAGGTTTTATGTTCTTTTGTCTTGTTTTATGTGCCTTTATGTGACATTTATTTTTTATTTATATATATATATATTTATTGGTACATTTTAGGTATAAAATATATTTACATTTATCATTGGGTGTTTGTACGAGAACATGATGTATCTTAGATTTTATTTTTTTCTCCCATTACCTGTGCACCCTTTACTCTCTCCACCCTTCACTATTTACAGAGAGTTTGATTCCATTTTTTTTCTTTCTTAAAAGTTTTCCTTTCCCTTCTTCCCTTTCCCCTTCCTCTCCCACCACCCCCTAACCCTTGGACCTTTTCTTATTTCAAATTATCAATTATTCATTTTAATCATTTTCATCTTTATTTACACTTTCAATTTCTCACACTAGAGAAACTATTTGGTATTTATACATGTGTGTCCCATTTATTTTGCTTAAGAGTATGGCTTCAATATGCATCCATTTAGCTATAAATGTCTCTAGTTTCTCATTCTTTTTGTTTGAGTAGTACTCCATTTTTTAGAAAAAGCACATCTTCTTTATCCAGTTTCCAGTCGATGGGCACTTGGGCTGTTTCCAAGCTTTATCTATTAAAAACTTTGCCACTATAAACATAGGTGCACATATATCACTGTGGTATGATTCTTTTAATTCTTTGGGAAAGATTCCCAGTAGTGGAATATGGGTCAAATGGGACCTGTAGTCCTAGTTCTTTGAGGTATCTCCATACTGATTTCCACAGTGGTTGCACCAATCTACACTCCCACCAACAATGGAGAAGTCTTCCTTTCTCTCCACACCCCTGCCAGCATGTGCTCTTGGTTGATTTCTTGATAGCAGCCAATCTTTGTGGGGTGAGGTGGAATCTCAGTGTTGTTTTCATCTGCATTTCTTGAATGACCAGTGATGTGGAACATTTTTTCATATATTTCTTTACTGTTTTTACTTCTTTGTCTGAGAAATGTCTGTTCATTTTGGATGCCCATTTTTGAATTGGGTCTTCGAATTTGGGGGTTCTGATTTTTTTCAGTGCTTTGTATATTCTCGATAGTAGACCTTTGTTTGAGGTACAACTGCTAAATATTTCTTCCCACATTGTAGGTTGTCTCTTAGCTCTGTTGGTCGTTTCTCTTGCAGTGCAGAAGCTTTTTAATATGATGAGATCCCAGCTGTTGATTGTGCTAGCTCCCCTGCTACTGAAGATTTGTTCATAAAATTTTTTCCTATGCCAATGTCATCAAGAGTTCTACCTACCTTACCTTCCAGCAAGTTTAGTGTTTCTGGTTTAATATTTAGATCTTTAATCCAGTTCAATCTTAGTTTAGTGCACAGTGATAGGTATGGGTGTAGTTTTAATCTTTGGCAGGTTGAAATCCAGTTTTTCCAACACCGTTTATTAAATAGGCTGTCTTTCCTCCAATGAGGGTAGTTGGCTCCTTTGTCAAAGATGAGGTGGCTGAGTATGTCTGGAAGTGTTTCTGCATCTTCTAGTCTATTTCACTGATCTTCAGGTCTGTTTCTTTGCTAGTATCATGCTGTTTTATCACAGTAGCTTTGTAGTATTGTTTCAAGTTGGGGATTGTGATACTCCCAGCCATGTCTCTGTTGCCTAGAATTGCTTTTTCTATTCTAGGTTTCTTCTGCTTCCAAATGAATTTTTGGATTGTTTTCTCTAGTTCTATGAAGTATATTATTGGAATTTCAACTGGCATTGCATTGAATCTATATTGTAGTTTGGGAAATATGGCCATTTTCACTATATTGGTTCTTTCTACCCAGGAACAAGGGATATCTTTCCATTTTCTTATATCCTCTGATCTCCTTGTTCAGAGAGCTGTAGTTTTCAGTGTAGAGGTATTTTGCTTCCTTTCTTAGGTTGATTTCTAGATATTTCTTTTTTTTTTTTTAGATGCTATTGTAAAAGGAATTTTTTCCCAAATTTCTCTCTCAATGGGTCTGATATTTGCATATAAGAAGGCTGTTGTTTTTTGAGTGTTGACCTTGTAGCCAGCTACTCTACTGAATCTGTCAATTAGGTCTAGAAGACTTTTGACTGAGTTTTTTGGGTCTTCTATGTAAAGTATCCTATCATCAGCAAATAATGACAGTTACATTTCTTCCTTTCCTATCTTTATTCTTTTTATTTCTTTCTCTTTTCTAATTGCTATGGCTACTGTTTCCAGAACACTATTGAACAGGAGTGGTGATAGTGAGCATCCTTGCCTTGTTACTAATTTTAGCATGAAAGTATTCAGATTTTGACTTTTTAGTATGATGTTGGCTGTTGGTTTTTCATAGATAGCCTTAATCAGGTTGAGATAAAGACATTCTATTCCAGTTTTCTGTAGCTTTTTTCTCATGAATGGTGTTGGATTTTGTCAAGTGATCTTTCTGCGTTGATTGAGATGTTCATGTGGTTTTTGTCCTTGAATCTGTTAATATAGTGTATTACATTTATTGATTTATGGATGTTGAACCATCCTTGCATCCCTGGGATAAATCCAACTTGGTCAGGGTGTATGATCTTCTTGATGACACTCTGTATTCTGTTTGCCAGTACCTTGTTGAGGATTTTTGCATCTATGTTCATTAGGGAGATTGTTCTGTAGTTCTCTTTTTGGATTGGGTCTTTCCCTGGTTTTGGAATCAAAGAAACACTTGTTTCCATGAATGAATTTGGAAGCCTTGCTTCCCTTTCAATTTCCTTTTCGAGTTTAAAGATTAATGGCAATAGTTCTTCTTTAAATGTCTTGTAGAATTCAGCAGTGAAACCATCAGGACCTGGGCTTTTCTTGTTGGTAGTTTTTTTTATTACATTTTCAATTTCATTCATGGTTATTGGAGTGTTTAGAATTTCTATATCTTCTTCATTTAGTTTTGGCAATTCATATGTCTAGGAATCTGTCCATTTCTTCTGTGTTTTCCATTTTATTAGAGTACAGGTTCTCAAAGTAGGTATTGGTAATTCTCTGGATTTCTGCTGGATCTGTTGTGGCTTCACCTTTTTCACTCTTAATTGCATGCAATTGAGCTTTTTCTTTCCTTTTTGTGATAAGGTTGGCTAAAGGTTTATGGATTTTATTTATTCTTTCAAAAAACCAACTCTTTGATTCATTGATGTTTTGTACTGTTCTCTTAGTCTCTATTGCATTGATTTCTGCTCAGATCTTTATACTTTCCTTTCTTTCCTATACTTTCCTTTGTGTTTGTTATGCTGTTCTTTTTCTAGGAGCTTGAGGTTCTGCATTAGGTTAACTGAGTTCTCTCTGTTGTCCTAATATGGGCATTCATTGCTATGAATTTCCCATGTAGAACTGCATTCAATGTGTCCAACAGATTCCTGTATGTTTTATTGGCATTATTGTTTACTTGTAGAAACTGTCTAATTTCATCTTTAATTTCCTCTGTCACCCATTGGTTGTTCAGGAGGGTGTTGTTCAATTTCCATGTGTTTGTGGAAATTTTGTGGTTTCTGATGTTATTGATCTCCAATTTTACTGCACTATGGTCTGATAATATGCAGGGGATAACTTCAATTATTTTACATTTACTCAGGTATGTCCTATGAGCTAGCATGTGATCTATTTTGGAGAATCACCCATGTGCAGCTGAAAAGAATATGTATTCTGATTTTGTGGGTTGGAACACTCTGTAAACATCTATTAAGTCCATTTGTTTAATAGCTTGATTCAGTTCTAAAATTTCATTGTTAATTTTTTTCTAGTTGATCTGTCTATTTGTGATAAAGAGGTGTTGAAGTCCCCCGCTACAATTGTATTAGAGCTTATTTGGCTTGTCATGTCAATTAATATTTGTTTTGTGTATTTGGGGGCATTTGTACTTGGTGCATATATATATTTAGGATTGTCATCTCTTCCTTTTGGATTGTTCCCTTCACATGTATGTACTGACCATCTTTGTCTCTCTTAATTAGTTTTGGATTGAAATCTACTTTGTCTGCAAATAAAATTGCTACACCTTCTTTTTTCTGGGTTCCTGTCATGTGGAGAATTGTTTTCTGTCCTTTTATTTTCAGTCTATGGATTTCTTTTTGAGTTAGGTGTGTTTCTTTTATACAGCATATTGCTGGGTTTTGCTTCTTAATCCATTTTGTCAATCTGTTTCTTTTGATTGGTGAATTGAGGCCATTAACATTTATAGTTATAATTGAGAGATATTGACTCATCCTAGTCATGATATTTTTTGGTTATTGGCACTTTTATTTCTTATTTTCCACCCTTTCACTTTAGTGTCTTACCTTGCATGGTGCCTTCTGTCTGCTGGGCCTCATGGAGTTGTGACCTTTATTGTCTTTTTTCTAGGATATTGCTTTAAATTGTTTGGAGTGTTGGTTTGGTGCTCCGAAGTTTCTCAGGCATTCTTTTTCATGAAAATATCTAATTTCCCCATTGATTTTGAAAGATAATTTGCTGGATACAACAGTCTAGGTTGGAATTTATTTTCCTTTAGGGCTTGAAATAATTCACTCCAGGCTCTCTTTGATTTGAGGGTTTGTGTTGAGAAATTTGCCTTGATTATGATGGTATTTCCTCTGTAGGTGATTTGTTTCTTTTCTCCAACTGCCTGTAGAATTTTGTTCTTCTGTTGGATTTCTGGGATCTTGACTATTATATGTCTAGGTGTAGATTTTTTTTTGGTCATGGCTAGTTGGAGTTCTATAGGCCTCAGTTATCTGTATGTCCAATTATCTACCTCTGTCTGGGAAGTTTTCTACTATTACTTCTGTGAACAGTTTTTTTATGTCCATTGTAATTTCTCCTGTTTTTTCGTGGACTCCTATGAGTCTTATGTTATTCTTCTTTTCATCATCTAGCAGCTGTTGGATTGATTTCACATGGTCCTTTACTGTCTTTAAGAAATCTTTGTTTTCATGGTCCTTAACCACAATACTGTCTTCTATATCTGATATTCTGTCTTCAGATTCTCTTAGTCTGTTCTGCATGCTTTCAATGGAGTTTTTAGTCCCCTGAATATCGTTTGAATCTGTTTCATGGGTTCCATTTCTTTCTTATGTTAGGTGATCGTGTTTTCCATTTCTTTCTTATGCTGAGCATTCATGGCTTCCAGCATGTTTCATATCTCTTCTATTTTCTTATGTGTTTCTGCTCTAGAGGTTCTAATCATGTCTTTCCTTCTGCTCACCATGTCTGTATTTATCTGGGAGATTATTTCTGTTTTGAATTTTTCTAGATCTTCATGCCTCTGATTTGTTACTTCCTGTGCTATCAGTTCAGAGTGTCCAAGTGGTTGCTTGTCAGACTTTTCCACCTTGTTTCTCCCAGAATTTCCTTTTTGTGGCATGGAAGCCTGTGATTGTGCCTTGCTTAAGTGTCTTCTCATTTTTGTTTTTAGTACTGTCCTTGGTTTAATTCCTGGGTTGGTATTTCAAAATTGCTTAATGTAGGTAGGTTTGCTGCTTATGTTTAGAACCCTTGTGGAATGACTGCTTTTCAGAGGTGTCTTCCAGGTATAGCTTGTGTTAGGCCATTTTATTTTCCTTATACCAGGAAGGAAAATGACTCTGAGGCTATTTTATTTTCCTTATAATAGGAAGGAAAATTAAGTAGATCAATCACGACATGTTAGCCCAAAAGACATAGCCAGCAATACCACAGCATCAAGCACAGCTTAGAAAATGATAATTTGTGGTAATTATTAATCTATCACTTTTAACTATGTGAGTTAAATTAAAACCAAGGACCAACCCAACATAAGTTTATAATGAATAAACTCTTCAATATAGCATCTTTCCCCTTTGGGGTGGGGAGCTAAAAGGAGTTGGGGAGGGAGGGACAGGTAGAAAGATCAGGTAAGATTAGCAGTGAGGCCAGAAGACACAGAAAGATCACACAAACTCTAAGTAGTTGTTAAAGGAAAGAGAAAAATGCAGAATGAAAGAACAAAGCTGTGAATAGAATCACCTAATAGCAACAGGGAGGCTAGATACTTAATTTATTTTCCTTTAAACCTAATGATAATCAAGAGAAGGAAAAAGAGAAGAAAAATACAATTAGAGGGAAATCTGAATTCAGTGCAGAAAGGAACAAATGGGGAGATGAGGAGCAATGTGGGACAGTGAGAGAATGAGTGAGAGAGAGGGACAAAAAGATAAAAGAAAGAAAAGAAAAACTTTGAGGAGCAGAGAGAAAGTAAGAATTGAGAATTGAAAATAAGAGAAAAAATTTTTTTCTTATTTGCAAATAGCAATAGAAATCATGGGCCTCCTTCAGGGTATGTCTCTGCTGTCACAGTAGGCAATGTAGGAATCCATGTGCATATACAAATAAATGAGTCAGAGCAAGCCAGCAGCAGACCAAGTACAGTGGTCTGATGTGCCTTTATTGTAGAGATTCTCTTTACTTTTCTGCTGAGCTTCAGTTTACATTGAAGAGCTGGAGAAGCCCTCTTTCTATTACTAACTTCTACTCTATTTTGTGGTGCTCAGGACAAGGGTCTTTATAATCTCCTGTGCCTCTGTAGGGTGGGACCAGGTAGCAGAAAAGCCAGAAGGCCAGAGATGCACAGGGGGTGCAGGAATTGGGGAATTGAGCCTTGAAAGGCGCCCACATGTCTAAGTGGACCTCACAGTGGCATGGGCAGGGCCCGGTATGGCCACATAGCTTCAAGCTGCTTGCCTCACCTGGCCTATCAAGCTTAGAGAGTGTGGGATGGGGATTGGGCTGCAAGACACCCCTGGGACCTCACCATGGGGTGAGCGGGGCCTGGTATGGCCATGTAGCTTCAAGCTGCTAGTCTCACGTGGCCGGTCAAGGTTAGCTGTGTGACATTTATTTTAACACTTGACACTTTCTATACATTCCATATTTTCCTTGGAGAATTATTGTTATCTGTTTCTCCTCTCGTGTGTGTGTGTGTGTGTGTGTGTGTGTGTATCTACATCCTTTTCCACTAGTATTTATCCAGCATTATTTAGAAATATATACATATTATCAGAACAAATAATTTCTTCCTCTTGAAAACTATTTTGCTCAGGGGGGAATTCAAGTCATTATTTTGGTTAAGAAATCTGTCTCCCATGCTTTTATTTTGGGTCTTATGTTTTTACCTCTCATTATCTATAACAACCAACCTTCATTAGGGAAACGAGCAAATCTATTTCACCACTCTATGGGATCTGCTAGAAGAGAAAGGAATTTTAGCACACACTCAATCCAAACCTCACCCTCTCACATAGTTTTAGTTGTTTTGGTTCTGTGTGTTGAAACCTGAGCCTCCCCCAGACTACCTACACATCTGTCATGGACGTACATCCTAACTCCCACCAGCTCATTTTACCTGAGATTGAGGAGAACCAGGTGTGGAGAGGCAAGGATCCTGCAGTGAGAGTGTGGAGATGTAGGTCAGAAAATGCAGACTGTCATCAGAGGGCCTGGGATTTAATGCAGAGTTTCAATTCATAACAAGGGGAGTTAATATGAATACAAAGGGGGAAAGACAGAGAGCGAGAGGGAGAGGGAGAGGAGAAGGAGAAGAAAAAGAAGGAGAAGGAGGAGGAAGAGAAGGAGGAGGAAGAGGAGGAGGAGGATGTTACTACCTTGGGGACCCTCTTGAGGTTTAGTACCTTAGATTCTCTGACACCTGAGCAACTGCGTGTGGATAATTAATGCTGTGATGTAACCTGTAGAGATGAACTTTCTATAGGGAATTTCCCTTCCTCCAATTTATTTGTCTGTAGCATCATCTTTTCCCTGAGGAATTTGCCTGGGTGAGTTGAAGATAAGACCACAAAACAATAAAATTATTGCATGGAAAGACTGAAATGCTCTGGGGCTTCTATCAAAGATCATGCATGGGAGCAGACTCTGCTTATGCACACAGAATTCAAAAACAACTTTCACAGTTAATTACAAGTGAAGCAGTACACTTTAAACATAAACACTCCTGTAGAAAGTTGAGAAGCTCTTCAGGTGGTTAGATATTTATTTTCTTGCTATGGCACAATTTTATCACAACAGATAAAAAACTTGTATGTAAATATATCCATTTTGACTTTGTATAATATAATTTTTGTCACTCATGTATGTGGTACCTAATGATTACATTCTTTGTGGGGAGTTGGTGCATCTACAAATCAGATCTTGACTGTTTTTATAACCCCTTCTCCTCCCACCCTTCCTCCCTCCATCTCTCAGTCCCTTTCCCTATTACAAAGTATCTAATTCTTTGTTTTCCATTCCCTGTTACCTATTTTTCTCTTAAAGTTAATGCATATTTTGGGATTCTCATATAACACAAATCTTGTGATATTTAATCTTGCTTCTCTGGTTTATTTCACTTAACTTTGTCTCAAGGTATACCTGTTTTTCTAAAATGAAGACACATTTCCCTTCTTTAGGGCAAAATAGTACTCCATTGGGTAAAAATACTGCAGTTTCTTCATTCAACTACTGATCAACATATATCCTGCTTTCAAGATTTACCTATTAGGAGTTGTGCTCCTAGAAATATGAGTATTCTTGTATCCGTATAGTAAAATGTTTTTACCTCTTTTGGGAATATACCTAGGAGGGGAATATATCTAGGAGGGGAATAGCTAGGACAAGTGGAATTTCTATTATTAGTTTAAAAAGGAATTCCACACTAATTTCCATAGTGGTTTCACAAGTTTATATTCTCTTGTTTTTCTAGGACTTTGGGGTGCATGATTAGTTTACTTGTTTGGGCTCTGTTTTTCAGATGTAGGCATTCACAGTATAAACTTTCATCTTAGGACTACCTTTGCTGCATCACATAGGTTGTGGTATGTTTTACAAACTTTGATTCTAGGAACTTTCATTAATTTCTTCTGCGACCCATTGAGTATTGTTGAGAGTGTTGTTTAATCTCCAGGAGTTTCTCAAATTTCTATGGTTTCTTTTGCCATTGATTTCTAGTTTTGGTGTGCTGTGATGTGGTAGTATACCTGGGATAATTTTGAATCTTTTATATTTATTTAAGCAAGCTTTATATGCTAGCATGTGGTCTAGTGTGAAGAATGTTCTATGTGCTAGACAATTTCTATTCTATTGTAGTAGGACAGAACACTAAATATATTTATGAAATCTATTTTATTGAAGGTGTGGTTCAGCTCTGATATTTCTACATCAATTTTTTGCCTAGTTGATCTATTTGTGAAAGTATGGTATTGAGATTCCCCATCATTACCATGTCATGTTTATTTGATCTTTTATGTTCAGTAGTGGTAGTTTTATGAAGGTAGGTATATTAGAATTTGGTGTATATATTTACAATTATTATCTGTTTCTTTTGTGATTTTTCATGAATTAATATGTAGTGACTTTAGTTGGGTCTTCTGATCAATTTTGGCTTGAAGTCCGCTTTGTCTGGGAATAAGAATGCTACCTCTTTGCTGGTACCATGATGTTTTTATCACAGTATCTTTGTAATATACTTTCAAATTGGGGATTGTGATACCCCCTGCCATGTCTCTGTTACCTAGAATTGCTTTTGCTATAACGGGTCTCTTCTTGTTCCAAATGAATTTTTGGATTTTCTCAAGGGCTGTGAAGTAGGCTGCTTGATTTCAATTGGAATTGCATTGAATCTATATAGCAGTTTTTTAAGTATGGCCATTTTCACTATATTAATCCTTCCTATCTTGGAGCAGCAGATGTCTTTCCATTTTCTGATATCATCTTCAATCTCTCTTTTCAGACTGCTATAGCTTTTAGAGAAGAGTTCTGGATAAAGAAAATGTGTTTTTTAACAAAACAGAGTGTTACTCAGCCATAAAAATGAGAAATTAGAGACATTTATAGCTAAATGGATACACATTGAGGCAATACACTTAAGTGAAATAAATAGGACACACGTGTAAATACCAAATAGTTTCTCTAGTGTGAGAAACTGAAAGTGGAAATAAGGACTAAAAGGTATAATAGATAATGTGAAATAGGAAGAAATGGGGGCAAAGGGGAAGGGGAAGTAGGAGGGGTAGGGAAAAAGAAAAAAGGGAAACAAAGTCTTTGTAAATAGGAAGGGATGAAGAAGTTGAAGGGAGGGCAGGGGAAGGCAGAAATAAAAGAACCAAAAGAGATTATCTAAAGGTGCAAATTTCCAATGATGAATAACATAATATTGTATACCTAAAATGTACCAATAAAATAAAAATTTAAAAAAGTTTGCTACCCCTGCTTGTTTTAATCATCCTGATTCTTGGATATTGTTTTCTATCATTTGTTTTATAGTGTATGATACTTTTGGATTAAATGTGTCTCTTGTATGGAGCAAATCTTTGAGCTTTGCTCTTTACCGAGTCTGCCAATCTGTGTCTTCTGATTTGGGGGTTGAGGCCACTTAAAGTATTACTGAAATATATTGACTCTTTTGTGTTGTATTATTTTACTGTTTTTGATTACTTTATTTTTTCATTTGGTTGAACTGCTCATCCTGTTTGGTGTATTAATTACATGAAACTATCTGGCATTATGGTTATATCTCCTCTGTTCTGTATATCTTTGAAAATTTTGAGGGGTGCTGACTTTGCAGTTATAATTTTTAAGGCCTTCTGTGTTATGGAAAGTATTTTTTCTGCATCAGGTTTTTGGGAAGTATCAGGGATCTAACTTAGGACCTTGTGGTTGCCACACAGGCATGGCAACCACTGAGCTAAATACCTAGCCCTTTGTTTTTTGTTTTTTTTTAAAAAGGTCTCATTCAAAGTTAAGCTGGCCTCAATCTTACTATTTAGTCCAGAGTGGCACCTCAAACTTGCAACTATATTCCTGCCTCAGCCTCTCAAAGGCTGAGATTACAGTCATGTATCACCATACTTGACCTCTGCAACAATTTTCGAAGAAAGTTTTTCAGGATATGTTGGTCTGGATTGAAAGTTGTTTTCTTTTCTTTTCTTTTTCCCTCAGAGCATTACGCCCTTCAGGCCAAATTATCCTGGCCTTTAAAGTTTGTACTGAAAAATCTGTTGTAATCCTAATGAGTTTAACTTTATACACAATTTTTTTTTTTTACTTTTCCTGACAGCTTTTAAGGTTTTGACCTTGTATCAGCCTTCTGGGATTTTGACTGTGATGTGTCATGAAGAATTTTCCTCTTGTTATAATTATTTAGTGTTCTGTATGTCTTATTTAACTATATTAATTGTTTTCTTGTACTCGAAATATTTTCTGCTATGGTCTCTAAACATTTTTTATTTCATGCACACTGACTGCTAAAATATCTGTAACTCCAGTAGTCTAAGGTTAGCTTTTTTGCATCATCCAGTAGCTCCTCGGTCAATTTTCCTTTCTTTCTTGTTTTAAGCTATCTCTGAGTATAAGGTCTTATGCTTCCTGTCTCTAAGGTCTGGCACTCTCCATACATTGATCATTTATACTGTCCCTATAGTCAATAGACTTCTTTTTCCTTTGATTTTGATTTTCTTTTCTTTTGATTGTGGACTCTGTTTCTTTGGTGAACTTGTCCCTCATATCTTGTGTGGTTTTATCTAGCTTTTCTATTTTTTATTTGATTCTTGTTTAAGAATTTCTCATTTGTTAATTCCACTATGTGATTTTTTACATCACCTTTGAGCTCACCAAATTTCTGTGCTTCCTCTTTGATAATTTTGTAAAATTCAACTACTTGGTGTTTGATTTCATCTCTATCAGTGCCTCTTGGATTGGATCTATGAGAGTTGGATATCTTCAAAGGCATTTTGTTTCTTTTTTTTTTCATGTTTCCTTTTTGGTGCTGCAGGTTGAGGTCAAACACAATGACAAGAGTTTGTTGTTGGTAGAACACCTCTTTAGGTTCTGTTTTCCAGCGACATGATCTTGGTTTTATTTGTGAAAAGGTATGTCTACCACTTTAACATATTCAGTTTAATCAGGTTGGACCCAAGCACTGTGTTTTAGGGAGGGAATTCCCATTGGCTATAACAGCATCCACGGGTCGAATCATACATCAATCATGACCATTAAAACTTGTTTTGATAATTTTTCAGATTTATCATTAAATCTCACAGACTGTACTATAACACTATTAGCAGTTGGGCTGAATTGTGAAGGGATGGGGAAAGAAATGGGAATGTGAAAAGGAAGGAGGTAAGACAGTAAGAAAAGAGGGAGATAAGAGTTGGAGTTATTTTTATAGCTGGAGTAAAGGGCTAGTGTTGAAGAAGCTTGAGAGAATATTTGTGGAGGCTGGAGGAGAGATGCAGAGGAAGGAAAGTATAACTAGAGATTGAGGGCGGCTGCAATGTTATTTGCAGTCAGTGTTGTTTGAATTTTCTAAGCATATTTCTGCTGAGAGTGACCCACATGCCCACAAGTGGTCCAATTTAAGTTAAAGCACTGGTCCATTCTCATTTGCTATTTTACATATATAGCACTTACTACATATATGTTGCAAAAAAGTTGAAAGAAAAGAGAAAAGAGAAGGGGGTAGGGAAAATGAGGACAATCAAAGAAGAAAGAATGCTAAAAAGAGAAAAGAAAGGTTGAGAGAAAGTAGAAAAAAGTGAAAAAACTTAAAAATAAAAATAATATTAACAAGCAAGAATAGGAGAAAAAAGAAAGGAAAGAAAATCCCAGAACAGACAAGAAGGGAAATGAGCAAGAAGCCTTCACATAGGTGATATACCATGGAGCCACCATGTGAGTATCCACACAGCTCCCTGCATGCTATCATTGTGTGCTATTGCAATTTCTTCTGCACACAACTTAAATACCTCCCTGGGTGTGGTGGGGACTGTCAGTGTCTGTGAACCTGCCTCCTGACTGCAAGCCATGATTTAGGTGTGGCCAACTGCTGACCTTTGTCTCTGACTCAAAATCCAACCTCCTCAATTAATTTGGGAGAAAGAGGATGTAGTGCAGTTTGCCCAACATCTAGTTCTCTGTTGACCTCCACAAGTGCCTACCACTTGGTTGCCCTTCACAGCAGGGCAACTCCTGTCATCACCTCCATGCTCTCCCTCAGGAACCTTCTGCCCTAGGTAGTAGCAGAAGCCCTCAGCTCAGACAATGCTTTCTGTCCCTTCACCCTCAGGCCTTTATCACCCTTGATCCCTATCCCAAGAGCTTTGCTTTGCAAATTATGGACCTCAGCACATTCCCCAGGATCAGCAGAAAGCCTCCTTTCCCATGTGGAGCAGTGGGTTGTGGAAAAAATTTCATGGTTTCTCAGATCTTTCTGGTGTCTGGGGAAGCAATAGGAAAGTCCCCACTCTGTCCAGCTCTAGCGAATCCCTCCCCTGCCCTCCCCCAGGTCTCTAAGAATGAGATCTCCCAGCCCTTCCCAGTGAGTTATGAGCTGCCCACAGTTTGCTGTGTTCACCCTCTATGTGCCTAGGGTGTGGAGCTTCCCTTTTTGTCCCTGAGGAGTGGGTGGTGAGAGGATGCTACAAGGACACAGGATTCCTGGTGTTTGAGAGGTGTTGGGTGAGACTGCCTATTTTTCTATTACTGACCCTCCCTTTCTTTGGTGTAGTCCATGGTTTTCCTGGGCCCTAAGTGCATTTCACCCCCATGCTGGGTTTCCCCTTCCAGGTGTGAGAGAGTGAATGTCGGGAGCCTGTCCCAGGAGTCTGTCCTCTGCAGTGCTGCCTCCTACCCTCAGTATGTTAGAATCATTCTCAAGATGGCCTTGCAGCTCAGTGCTAATCAACAAACTGTTTCCCTCATTAATCACTAAAATATTGTGGACTCTGCAGTGGATTTCTTCTCCAACTCTAGACGGCCATGTGGAAGGAGTTACTTTCAGATAAAACTCCATTCTCTTTTTGCAGTTTACAATAACTGTTGGCTTCTTGGGATTTAGCACTACCATCAAAGTCCATTGCTTCTCCCTGGAACCTACAATCTCCAATTCTTAACCTGGATTAGTGGAGCCAGGACCTCTCTTTGGGACCTGGGGTTAGTATTTCAGGCTCTTTCATTACTTCCTCTGCACTGTGCTCAGCTTTTTCAGTTCTCTTGAATTCCTATTTTCCTTGACAAGCCTTTCCTGATTTTGGGAGGTCTACTTTTAATTCTTCAGGAAAAAGGAAACAAACAGCCAAAGATCCTAGGCAGTTCCTATAACAGGTGTCTGGATTCCAGATCCCTAGAAACCAAAAGGCTGTATTTTTCTGCGGAAGTTTACTCTGCCATTTTAAATCTCCATGTGCATTTGGTTTTGGGTCCTTTATTCTGGTCTATTTATTTTTCTGGGGTTGTTTGTTTGTTTGTTTGTTTTTCTGATACCGTTCTGCTTCTGTTACTATAGCTTTGTGGTACAATTTGACTTTGGGTATTGAGATGCCATCAGACTTTCTCTTTTTTACTTAGAATTACTTTGGGTATTCTGTCTTTCCTGTTTTCACATGAATCGTAGGATTTGTTTCTACTTCTGTGAAAAATGTCATTGGAATTTTGAAAGGGATTGCAGTGAATCTACAGATTGCTTTTGGTGATACAGCCAATTTAATAATATTAATTCTGCCAATCCATGAACATGAGGTCTTTCCATCTTCTCCTATCTCCTTCAATTTCCTTCTTCAATGTTCTGCAATTTCCATTGTGAAAGGCTTTAACATCCTTGGTTGAATTGATCCTTGTATATTTTATTTTTTCAAGCTATTTTGAATGGAATTATTTTTCTGATTTCTTTTTTAGTTAGTTCTTTATTAGTGTATAGAAAAGTTTTTTATTTTTTTTTTAGTAACACTTGTTTTCAGTACGTTATGCTCATGTTCATCATGGGGAATTTGTACATATACATAACATATATTACTTCTTTATTCTCCTCTTCCCCTCCTCTTTTCTCCCTCAAAATATTCTTTCAATCTCCACTTTCAAAATCTGTTTAATTTTGTGTCTTGCATCTGTATTTTAAAGACTGCACCTCACCATGGGATTGCAGGATCCTCTTCCATGCTCTCTTCACATCCTTGTTTCTCAGGGTATAGATGAGTGAGTTGAGCACTGGGGTGATAATGTAGTAGAATAAGGACATGAACTTGGTCTGTGTGCTGTGGGTAGGTGGCTGGAGGTACATGTAGATGGCAGGTCCAAAGTACGTGGAGAACACCAGCAAGTGGGAACTACAGGTACTGAGTGCCTTGTGCCTTCCTATAGCTGAAGATAACTTCAGTATAGCCCTGGAAATGAAGGTGTAGGAGAAGAGCAGTAATATGGAAGACTTTAGTGCAAAAAGCATGCCTCCTGAAGCCAGAGCCAGGTCATTAGCAGAGGTGCCCTCACAGGCCAGCTTGATGAGAGCCAGTGTCTCACAGAAGTGGTCCAGGGTGTGGTACTCACAGAGGGGGAGCTGGACAGTGAGTGTCTCTTGGAGCAGAGCATTGGCCAGGCCACTGGACCAGCATGCAGCTGCCATCTGCATGCACACCCAGGGACACATGATGAGAGTATACTGAAGGGGCCAGCAGAAGGCCACATAATGATCAATGTCCATCATGGCCAGCAGGGGACATTCAGTGCAGCTAGTCCAGTGAAAGAGATATAATTGTGTGATGCATCCCCAGGCAGTAATTGTCTTGTCTGGTCACCACAGGTTGACCAGCAGCTGGGGCACAATGGTGCAGGTAATAAGTCCAACAGAGGGAGGTCGTCCAGGAAGAAGTACATGGGCATCTGGAATCTGAGTTCCACTAGGGAGGGAAGGATGATGGACCAGTTTCCTACCAGAGTGAGGATGTAGGAGACTAGGACCACTGAAAAGAGGGGCCTCTCCAGCCATGGAAACTCTGAGAAGCCCAGCCAGACAAAAATATTGTGAAAACTCACATTTTCCCTTTCTATGCCACCTGCCTTATATATGCCTAGAAGGAAAGAGACAATATTTGAAGATTTGCAACATTTTTCACTTTTAATAATTTCATGGCAGGACTCTCAAATTTTCTCTTTATTTGGGTTATATAAATTCCCGTAAGAATTCAGAAAATTTCTTCAATGTGTACATAATATGATCCTACCCTGAGACTTAAAAGTCAGGATAAAGGTGGACAAAGGCATGGTGAGAAATTCCTTTTTTTTTTCTTTTTTTTTTTGTACCAGGGATTGAACTCAGGTCTTTCTGCTTACAGTGCAGGGGGTGGTCATGAGAAATTCCATGTTGAGTTGAATCCATTGAACTAGTTATCTTTTTACATGAGGATATCTCTCTATCACTTTCTGTCTCCCGAAATCTCCCTTTTTAAAAAATCCCCTACTTCCATTCATTGATTGTCATGTTCTATAGTCATGTAGAGAAGGTTGTGTGGTCTCTTGCATTTAGGGTACTGCTTTCAGAAACGTTGTGTAAGATGACTTGGCCTCATGTTTCTTTTCAGTCCAGAAGATTGAGGGATGCTGGGTCTCAGTAGGACATGGTAGAACTTGACAGAGGCAAAGTGGCACACAGTGGCTGTGAATTTCTGTGGGGGCAGAGGCCATCAAATGGAGGGCTTCTGGGGAATTAATTATCTTCATCCTCAATTTTGCATTGGAAAATTCATGTAACATCTTTCTCTATTTTAACAACATTCTTTTTTTTTTTTTTTTTTTTTTTTTTTTTCTTTCTTTTTTTTTTTTTTGTTACCAGGGATCTGCCTTGAGCTTGCAAGGTAGGTGGCAGCACCACTGAGCTAAATCCCTGACCCTAATTAAAGAACTTTTAAGCACGCTGCTGAGTCTTGTTGGGTTCCTTCACATTTTTTTATGCTTCCACCACCACTTTCTACTTTAGAAGACTTAGATCAGGAAACAGTGCCACCATGCTCCCTCTCCAACTCTGGCACTCACCATTCCTCTTCATTCTCTACAGTTTTGGCTTCTGTAAGTAGCTCAGAGAAAGAAAACACTGTATTATTACCATATTCTGTCAGCTTATTAAACACCTATCAGCAGTCCACAAAATTTTTGGCTATTTTATTTAATAAATACATAAATTAATGTCTAGATTCACTTGTAAGTGACATTTCTGTCACTTATCATATAAAGTCTGTTATTTTTTTCTCCCCTAATTTTTCCAACACTCTAATCTTGGTCAAAAATTTCACTTGGCTCAATCTGTGTCTCCATCATCATTTAAGACACTAGGACACCAATTTTATATTCCATTTTGCTGTATTTTACCTAACAGTCAGTGCAATGCTTCATGCATACTAGAGGAGTAGTTTGCTGAGGTGATTATTATTTTCTCCTCTCCTCATGGGGACTTTTGCTATTGGTTTTTCTTTTGCCACTGACTTGAAAAATGCATACAATTTTCACTCTTCATTGTTTTAAGATCTGAAATCTAGTGGTGGTAGAGGGCTGGGGGTAATAATTAGATTTTAAAAAATAGATTTGAGAAAAGTTTCTCCTCAGTGATTCCATTTTGGTTCCTATGATCTTACTGCATGAGACCAAGAGGAGCACACACTCACCTGGTAAGGGAGAGAGTCTCTGCAATGATCCTGCAAGGAATTCACTGGAGGGGAAAGAATGAACTCTCCTGTTCAAGAACAATCCTGCTCTACTCACTCACCTTAAGGTGGAAAAGGCAGAGGAAGATGAGTAAGAGGCCAGTGGAGGAAAGTCAGCTGGCTCCACTGATGCAGGTTCTCTTCAGACCCTGGGTTTCATGGAGAGCAAGGTGGGAATGATCAGAATCCAGGCAGGAGAGAGAGTGTTTAGTAGAGGTCTCCTGAGGGTGCCTGGCTTGGCTCCTCTGAGACATGAGCTAGTGTAAGGAGACATTAATTCAGGGCCTGTGTGCAGAGATGAGCACTCTACAGGGAATTAACCTCCTGATTTGTTTGTCTGTAGAACCATCTGGCTCTGAGGAATATGCCTGAATAAACTGAAGACAAGATTCTGATACAAGAAAATTATCATTCAAAAGGACTGACATAAAGTCTGTGAATGCCTGGTGTTGTTCTCTCTCTTCCTATCAAGTATGTGCATTGGGTGGGCTGATGCCAGTCATAGGGGAATTTTTGTTTAAAGATATGAGAGTTAATTACATATGAGCAGCATGCCTTAAGTGTGAGCATCATTTCTGTAGAAAAATGAGAAGCATTATCTGGTTACCTGTTTATTTTCTTGCAATGGGACAAATTTATGGCAGTGTTATGAAATGTTTTACATGATAATACCATTTTTCTTGGAGTGAGCTTTCTTCACCATAGGAAATGATTTCAAGCAGCTGTTGCCAGACTCAAGCAATAGCCCCAGGATCTTTGTATCCTAAACAAAGTATTGAGCAGAACATACAGAAGTAGCAAGAGTGGCAGAAACTTATTAAAAAACAAAGTATACTGAGAGCCTGAGTAGGCTTATGAGTGAACTCAAGAGTCAAGAGTTTGACTAAAGCAGCCTTGTTTGCTTTAGATTTGTGGTATATTTAGAAATGTTTCCTAGATCTTTGGGTGGGACTTGGTGATTGTGGATCTACCTAATTTAGAGCTTCCACCTTGACTTTGAGAGCAGGTGTTTTTAACTTTATATGGCCTAGATGAAACCGGTGTGGCTGGCAAAGCCTGTGGTGTGTGTGTGACATCTACCATGCTATTGATATTATAATGACCATAGGTAATATTATAATTGCCCCAGATTTCTCTGAAGCATTTAGCATGCATGCTGCCTGGGCTCAGGGCAGAGGTCAAGAAGTGTGACAAGGGCAGGAGCAGATTTTTCAGGCTCACTCCAGGATGTTATGGTGATGTGGTGAGAGCAGGGTGCTCCTGTGGCCTCCATGAGGCAGATGGCATCCTGAGTGTCAACAGTCTAAGGCCTGCATGTCTCCCACACTGGCTGCCTGGTGATTCCCATCACTGTGGTCCAGGCTTGCAATGGTGCTATTTACTATGCTCAGAGAACTTCAGAGAAGTTTGTGTTCAACACCTGTTGACCACAGTGCCTTTTCCACCCCATGGGGACTGCAGATGACCTTGTGTTCTCTACTTTCAGAATATTTCCTTCATGTCTTTTCTTATCCAGAACTCCCACTGCTTTCTGGATTGTTCTACTAATCCAGTCTCTTCTTCCCAATCATTAGCAGTCAGAATCTGTGTGTAGCATAGTCTGCCCTCAGAGTTCCCTTTAGAGGGCTGGATGTGTGTTAGGGTGCTGAAGATGCTTTGGGGCTCACTGGACTGTCTGAAGCTGAGACCCCTTCTTTCTGTGAAGAGAGTTATGCTCACCTCCACTCTCTCTGTTTGAGACAAAGTGTCTTTGTGCATAATTAGTTTAAGGGCTGCAGTAGTTGAGAACTGAAAATTCTAGAGTTAAGCTTCCAAAAGCCCTTTGTTAATTCCACTTTAAACTATTGGATGAGGTTAATGAAGAGAGAAAGGAGCAAATTTCTTTTTTTGTGCCATGTGACTGCTGGCAAATGTCTTTGCTAATTTTGAGGGCTAATTTTGGACTGTGTGAAGAATGTGTTTTTTTCCCACTAACTTTATTGGTGCATTTTAGGTACACAATACAGTGACATTCATCATTGGAAATTTGTACCGTTACATAATATATCTTGATTTTTTTTTTATTTTTTCCTTATTCCCCTGCCTTCCCTTCCACCCTTCCACCCCAACCTATTTACAAAGACTTTGTTTCCATTTTTTGGTTTTCTCATATTAATTCCACTCCCTTTTTTCCTTTCCCCAACCCCTCCAACTTCCCCTTTCCCTCTGGACTTTTTCTTCCTATTTCACATTATCTATTAGGCCTTTTGATCCTTATTTACACTTTCAATTTCTCACATCAGAGAAACTATTTGGTATTTCTACATGTGTGTCATATTTATTTCACTCAAGAATATCTCCTCAATGCGCATCCATTTAGCTATAACTGTCTCTAGTTTCTCATTCTTTATGGCTGAGTAGTACTACAGTTTAGAAAAAAACCTTTTTCTTTATCCAGACTCCCGTTGATGGGCAGTTGGTCTGTTTCCAGGTTTTAGTTATTACAAACTGTGCTGCTATGAACATGGGTGCACATATATCACTGTGATATGATGATTTTTAATTCTTTGTGGAAGATAGATACCCAGCAGGGGAATAGCTGGGTCAAATGGAACCTTTAATCCTAGTTCTTTGAAGTATCTCCATACTGATTTCCAAAATGGTTGCACCAGTCTACACTCACACCAATAGTGGAGCAGGGTTCATCCTTTTATTTTCTATGAAAGCAACTCTAGGTAGTTAATTTATTCTGTTTGGGATTAAGAAGACTGAGTCTACTAAGATATTGTCTGAGGTGTATGATATCATATTTTGAGATGTATATGCATTGAAATTAACATATTCATCACCTCACACACTTACAGCAAGTCTTAATTCTTCCACTTAGAAGCACTTTAGAATAGCAGACATCAAACCACACTGTACTGTACTTCTAAACCAAAAGAAACTGTGCAGAATAACTCACTCTTAAAGACTAAATAAAGCAAGTAAGTGATGACTATTCTAGATCTTTTCTGGGTATCTCTATACATTATGCATTTTTGAAAATAAAGGTGACAAGACCACATGTACTGTTTTGTAACCTGCTGTTTCATTTAATAGAGTGTGGTGGAAACCTCAGTCAATTCGTGTCAAAAGGACGAACTGTTAATGATAAAACTAATATCTCTTTTTTGCATTAACCTAATTGTCTCCTTCCTATCTTCTCCCCTTCATTCCCTTCCCCTTGTTAAATAATAGTCTCTCTTCTACATTGGTGTTATCATTTATAGATTTCACATATTAAGAAAAACACACAAGACTTGTCTTTCTGTCTGGTTTATTTCATTTAGTGTGATGATCTCCAGTTCCATCCACTTTCTAGCTAGACATAATTCCATTCTTCTTTATGGCTGAATAGTACTACATCATGTAGATGTACCACATTTTGATCCTCATTCATCTATTTATGAGTGCCTATGCTGGTTTCACCTCTTGACTATTGTAAATGTTGCTGCAAGAAACATGGGTGTGCAGGTGTCCTTATAGTATGCTAACTTTAGTTCACTTGGGTATATTCCAAGAAGTGGTATATTTGGGCCACATGGAGTTCTACTTTTAGATTTCTGAGGAACCTCCATACTGATTTCCATAGGGGCTGTGCTAATTTACATTTCCAGCAGCAGCATAGAAATGTTTCTTCCCCCTTTCCCACATCCTTTCCAAAATTTATTTTTTCTGTATTCTTGACAATAGCCATTCCAACTAGGGTGACATAGAATCTCAATGTAGTTTTTTTTTTTGGTACTGGGAATTGAACTCAGGTCCTCTCACTTCCCAGCCAGGCACTGCACTGCTAAGCTACATCCCTGGCCCTCAATATAGTTTTGATTTGCATTTCCCTAATGGCTAAAGACATTGACGATTTTTTCATATACATACTGTCCACTGAAACTTCATTTGAGAAGTGTCTGTTCATTTGCCCATAAATAAATTGAGCTATTTGATTTTTCATGTTAGGTTTTTTTGTTCTTTATATATTTGAGGTATTAATCTTTTGTCAGAAAAGTAGATGCCAAAGATTTTCTCCCATTCTATAGGCTGTCTCTTCAATCTATTGGTTGCTTCCCTTGATGTGCAGAAACTTTTTAATATTTATGTTTCCATTTGTTTATTCTTGTTATTATTTCCTGTATTATGGACATCCTATTAAATAAGGCTTTGCCCATGGCTATGACTTTATGTGTTTCCCCTATATTTTCTTGTAGCAGTTTTAAAGTTTCAGGTTTTACACTTAGGTTTTTGATCCATTTGAATTGATTTTTGTACAGGGTATGAGATAGCTCTCTAGTTCCAATATTCTACATATGGTTATCTAGTTTTCCCAGCAAAATTTGGTAAAAAGGCTTTTACCCAATGTATTTTACCCCCTTTGTCAAGTGTCAGATGGCTGCAGTAGTATGAGCTTGTTTCTTTTTTAAATAATAAAAAAAATTACTACAATTTTTCAGTACAAAATGATTATAATCATGGAGAGTTGGCACAGGTACATAACACCTTTATTCTTTCTACTTTCTTTTTCCCTCTCTCTTCCATCTCTCTCCATCTCCCTGTCCCCTTCCTATTTGCAAGTGATCTGCCTCCCCATTTTCTATTATCTATCTTTTATTTTTTTTCTTAGAATTACTTGTACTTTGGGTTTCTCATATAAGAGAAGCCATGCTATATTTAAGCTTGCTTGTCTGGTGTATTTCACTTCACATTATAACAAGGTATATCCATTTTTCTACAAATGACTCAAATTTATTCTTCTTTATAGCACAATAGTAGTCCATTGTGTATTAATACAGTGCTACATTTTCTTCATCTACTAATGGTATTTATCAATTTTCTTCATCTACTAATTTGTGGATGGATATATAGATTTAGTTATTATGAATTGCGCTACTATATATAAGGGTATACATGTATCAGTGTAATATGATATCTTTAACTTTTTGTAGAATCTAGGAGGGAAAAAGCTGGGTCAAGTGGAATTTCTATTGTTAGTTTAAAAACTAATTTCCATAGTGGTTGTACAAGTGAGTTTACATTCCTACCAAGAATGGATTATTCTTGTTTTTATAGGACCTTGAGGTATATCATTAGGTTACTTATTTGGGCTTCCTCTGTTTTTCTGATGTGGACATTCATAGGTACAAACTTTCCTCTTAGGACTGCTTTCATTGTGTACCATAGGTTGTGGTATGTTGTACTGAGATTATTGTTGATTCAAGAAAATCCCTTTAATTTTTTCTTTGATTTCTTCGGTGACCATCTGAATATTGAAGACTGTGTTATTTAATGTCTATGTATTAGTAAAATGTCTGTAGTTTCTATTGCCATTGTTTTCTAGTTTCTGTGCATTATGATCTGGTACCCTACATGGGATAATTTTGATTCTTTTGTATTTATTTAAGCCAGTTTTATAGGCCGATATGTGGTCTCTTTTGAGGATAGCTTCATGTTCTGCTGAGAAAAATGCATATTGTGTCATAGTAGGGTAGAACACCCTGTAAATATCCATTTGTAGATATCCATATTTTGAAGGTGAAGTTCAGCTCTGATAGTTCTTTTTTGATTTTTTTTCTACTTGATCTGTCTGAAATTCCCCCATTATTATTGTGTTTGTGTTCATTTATTATTTTCTGTCCAGAAGTGCTTGTTTTATGAAGTGGGCTGATATGGAAATTGATGCATATGTATCAATTGTTATCTCTTCTTGTTTAATTGTTCCTTGAACTAATATGCTGTGACCTTCTTTGGCTCATCTAATCTGTTTTGGATTGAATCCCACCTTGTCTGAGAATAATATTGCTACCCTTGCTGCTTTTGGTGTCCTGATTCACTGAGAACTGTATCCCATCCTTTGTTTTTTACTTAGGAATTCTTTGACTATTCTGTATTTTCTGATTCCATATGAATTTTAGGATTCTTTTCTCTTGCTCTGTGAAGAATGTCATTAGAATTTTGATGGGGATTGCATTGAATCAGCAGACTGCTCTGGTAATATGGCCATTTAACTGATATTTATTCTGCCAGTCTATGAAAATGGAAAGTCATTCTATCTTATGGTGTTCACCTCAATTTCCTACTTCAGTGTTCTGAAACTTTCATTGTACAGTTTTTTTTATCTTCTTCTTTATACTGATCCTTAGATATTTTATTTTTCAAGATATTGTGAATAACATTATTTTCTGATTTCCTTCTTAGCAAATTTTTAGTGCATTCGAAATCTATTGAAACTTTTTTTTCCCACAGTATTGGATCTTACACTTCCCAAGCAGGTGTGGTGTCACTAAGCTACATCCCTGCCCAGCTATTGACTTTTTAATGTTGACCTTATATCCTGCATCTGGCATTTAAGACTTAATCTCATGCTGAGATTGCAAGATCCTCTTCCAGGCTCTCTTCACATCCTTGTTTCTCAGGGTGTAGGTGAGTGGGTTGAGCACTGGGGTGATAATGTAGTAGAAGAATTACATGAACTTGGCCTGTGTTCTGTGCATAGGAGGCTGGAGGTACATGTAGATGGCAAGACCAAAGTACAAGGTGCCCACCATCAAGTGGGAACTCCAGGTACTAAGTGCCTTGTGCATGCCTCAGCTGAAGGTATCTTCAGTATAGCCCTGGCAATGAAGGTGTAGGAGATGATGACCATCAGGGGAACCAACAGTGCCAAAAGGATGGCTCCTATAACCAGTGCCAGCTCATTATGAGAGCTGTTCCCATAGGCCAGCTTGATAAGCACAGACACCTCACTGAAGAAGCGGTCAAGGGTGTGGTGCCCACAGAGCAGGAGCTGGATGGTGAGTGTGGCTTGAATCAGAGAATTGGCCAGGCCACTTGTCCAGGAGGCAGCTCCCGTCTACACATATATAGGGATGCATGATGAGGGTGTACTGGAGGGGCCAGCAGATGGCCACATAGTGACCAATGGCTGTCACAGCCAGCAGGGGATGTTTGATGCAGCCCGTTAGGTGAAAGAGATAAAATTTTGTGATGCAGCCCCAGGCAGCAATCGTTTGTCTGATTGTCACAGGTTGGCCAAAAGCTGAGGAACAATGCTGCATGTCACACCAAGGTCCAGCAGAGAGAGTTTGTCCAGGAAGAAGTACATGGGTGCCTGAAGTCTGGGGTCCACCACGGAGAAGAGAATGATGGAGCTGTTCCCCACCAGAATGAGGATGTAGGAGACCAGGACCACTTCAGAGAGGAGCCTCTCCAGCCATGGGAACTCTGAGAAGCCAAGCAGGAAAAAAGTATTTGGGAAAACTCACATTTTCCCTTCCCATGGCACCTGCTTTATATACGCCTAGAAGGAAAGAGCCAACATTTGAAGATTTGCAGCATTTTTCAATTTTAATAATTTCATGGCAACACCCTCAACTTTTCAGTTTATTTGGGTAATAAAAATTCCCATAACAGTGCAGAAAAGTTCTTGAATGTATAGATAATATTACCCTACCCTGCGACTTGAAAGTCAGAATAAAATTAGACAAAGAAATGATGAGAAATTCTATGTAGAGCTGAATCTATTGAACCAGTTATCTCTTTATATGAGGATATCTCTCTATCACTTTCTTTCTGTCTCTGCAACTCCTCTTGTTTTTTTATCTCCTACTTCCTTTCATCGATTGTCACGTATTATACTGATGTACAAAGGGCCATGTGGTCCTTTACATTTAGGGCACTGCTTTCAGGATTGTTGTGTAAGATGACTACCTCAAGTTTCTTCTCAGTCCAGAAGGGTGAGGAATCCTGGGTCTCAGGAATCAGTGGAGGTTGAGAGAGGCAAAGTGGATCAGTGTGGCTGTGAATTTCCATGGGGGAGGGGCCATCAAATGAGGTCCTTCTGGGGAATTAAGTATCATCACCACCACTTTTACATTGGAAAATTCATGTAACATCCTTCTCTATTTAAACAACTTTCAAGTACACTGCTTAGTCTTGTTGCATGCCTTCACATTTGTTTTTTGCTCCCACCACCACTTTCTACTTTACAAGATTGATGGCAGGAAATACAGCATTCGTGCTCTCTCTCCAACTCTGGCACTCATCATTCCCCTACATTCTCTACAATTTTTGCCTCTATAAATAGCTCAGAGAAAGAAAATACTATATTATTTGCAATAATTTGTTGGTTTATTGAACACATATCAGCAGTCCACAGACTTTTTGGTACCAGGGACTGGTTTGATACAAATGACTTTTCTATGGACTGTGGTGATTGGAGGTGGATTTGGGATGATTCAGGTACGTTACATTTATTATGTACTTCACTTCTATTATTATTGCATTATAATGAAACAATTATAGAGTGTAACATAATGCAAAATATGTGGGAGACATGAACTTGTTTTCCTGCAACTGGACAGTCCCATCTAGGGAAATTGGGAGACAGCAACACATGGAATGTGTTGGTTAAGTTCTGTCTACTCTATATTTCAATTTGCTTGTGGTCATTGAAAAAACCCTCCTCCACAAGCACAGGATGTTGGAAAAGGAAGCAGGCTTTTCCATGTTGTCTGTGGTAATGTTAGGCTATTCCCCTTTGACTTTAATTAAGAAACCATATTTGGAAGTTTTTCTCAAACATAATGGTAAAGGCACCATCATTTGTGGTCTCAAGCAGTTGATCTTCCAGCAGGAATAAAGTTGTATCACCTAATGTATTCATGAATAGGTAATGGAGACATTTCTTCCCACCCATATTGGGGACTTCCTGTGCTTGGGAAGCAATTCTTGAACTCTTTGGAAAGCTAGATAGCTGATCATGAACAAGATGGCAGAATGAAGGCTCTGGGTCCATCTCTTTTTTTAAAATTTCTACTAACATTTGAAACATGTAGGAAAATCCAATGTTTACTCATCACTCCCTTGATTCAAGTTTGGATTTGAATGCAATCACTTTATCCACTGACTTGAACACAGTTTTCATTCTCTTCTGAATTGACAGATTGAGGTTTTTGAGCAGGCTGAATATATCACATGAAAAAGCAAGTTTTTGTACCTAAACAATGTCACCAAAATGTGCTGCTGATGGTGATTATTTTTCTCAAAGAAACCTCTAGAGCACCTCTTATAGCTCAAAACCCCTTGCCAGTGATCAACCTTTAGAAATCACCTCTCTTCTGTGTATAAGATAAGGTATGTGTGTCTGTGTCTGTGTCCTCAGAGAGCTGTGAGCATAGATATGAGGTAAAACTGTGTATTTTAATGTGGTTGTTAATTTTATCACTCTTGAAAAACATTGCTTACTTTAGGTGACACTGTTGAGCTATTTCTGTAGATCACCAGGGCCTATACTCATATGCAGAACTAACTTCCTTGACACTAGTACTGAGCCCAGAATGCCATGCAGTCATGGTATCCCCTCAGTTCATGCATATCCCAGTGAAATGATGAATTCAGTTTTCCTGCTATATAGTCATTTGAAGACTTGAGTAGTTTTGCAGCTGTAGATTTTGTTGGCAACAAAAGTGCACACTGCATATCTTCATGTACACCATCTTGAAAAATACATTGCACCAAAACAATCATTGTTCCTGTGTTGCACCATCAGCAGATTAGTCAACCTAGATTGAGCACCAAGTCACTCATTAATCCTCTCTAAATATGGTGCCTCAATATCCTCTGCTACTCATCAATTTGTCTATAACTGATGCTAGACAGAAGAAGAACACACACCACCACCTGAACTGCAATCTGACGTAAAGGTTCCTGACAAGTGTCTTTAGCAGCAGGGAGAATCAACTCTTTACCAATAGTGAAGGGCTTCTTTCTCAGCTTTAGCAATGTGATTAGCCTCTGAGAACGATGATCTCAGTGCAGACACATTTGGCGAAGTGGTGGCTTCTGCAATTGCTTTTCTTCTTCATGTTCATATTTTTTCTTTTGAAGAATTGCAAACCTTTGTTTTTAAATTTAGTGTTTGGATTCCATGTGGCAAAGCAGTTTTGAAGTTTTTTTTAGCTTAATTGGATGGCTGGTCAGCACATATTATACAAAGTGTGCTTGGAGAATGTAAATCTCTTCTTTCAATGAAGCCATAAGGTAAATAGAAAACTTGGTATTTACTTTTAAATGCCACTTTCTGTTAGCAGTCTTAGAGGCTTATGCTGTCTCATCATTGAATCTTCCCCCCTTTTAAAGAAGCTCTCTTATGACTTTGTTTTGTATTCACCATAGCTAGGGTTAGCTTGTGAGCTTATCAAAACTGTCTCGGGGAAAAGTGCACAGTTCATGAAAGAAACACATTTGAAATTGGTAAATGAAAGGTGAGCCATGCATAGATACAGGAAGTGTTGGATTTGACTTAAGGTCTGCCCCTAGGTGCAGCTGTACAAGTGAAGGACATGGACTCACAGCCTCTATAAAGTCTGACACCACATGCAGCTTAATTGTCACTTACTGGTAGGGTTTTGATCTGAAACTCCAAGCAATTGATTTATCATGGTCTCTGCAGTCAAATGTATCTGCTAATATTCATATGTATTTGCAGTTGCTCCCCAGTGTTAGCATCACCCCCAAGCTCCTCCTCTGATCACCTGGCTTTAGATTCTCACAGGGAGCAGGCAACCCAGATCCCTCACACATGCAGTGCACAGTAGGTTTCATGCTCCAAAGATAACCTAATGTCATGCTGATCTGATAGGAGCCAGAGTTCAGGTGGTCATGGTAGAAATGGTGAGCACTGTAGACACAGATGAAGCTTCAATTGCTCCCATGCTGTGCACCTCCCTTTGTCCTACTTGGCTCCTAACACACCATGGGGTGGTGCAAGTCTGTGGTTTCAGGGTTAGAGAACCCTGGCATGTGTGATGTTGTGGAGATTCATCCATATTGTAGTTCTGAGAATTTCCTATGATTTTAAAGTTAGAGTACATTTGCTTTCTATGTAATTATTACATTTTGCTTATGCATTCATCTGTCAATACACATTTAGAAGCTTCTGTATTTTTGTTACCTTGAGTAGTGCTCCTGTGATTATTGGTGCCCAAATGCCTCTGCAGGACTGTGCTCTCAATACTTTTCAGGACATAATTGGAAGTAGAGTTCCTGGATCATATGTTGTTTCATTTGTATCTGTTTATGCTGTGTCCTGTCACAGCTGTGCCATTTTACATTCCCACCACATTGCCTGCAGCCTACAATATTTCTCATTTTTATGAATGCTACTATTTCATATTAATGACATTTATAAGGAGAAGGCTCGCTATGGTCCTTATTGAAGTTTGCTTGGATGTGAAAAGTCACCCTTACTCTTGCTGTTTTCACTTTCCACTCTTTCTGTTTGATCTTTTTGGTGATTTTAGTGCATTGTGTGACTCTGCTTGTGCACATTCTTCTTGTAGTTGTTGAATATCTTGAATATTTATATTCTCACTCTTCATTATCTCAGAGAATTGAGTGCAAGCTTTTCCTCAAACGTTTCCTTGTCTTTTCTCTCTTTTTGGGCTCCCCCATAATGCCATGTTGGTCTGGTTCATTATGTCTCACAGGTCCTTGTGTCTGTCCACTTTTCTGCAATCTTATTCTCTCTTCTTCATACTTGACATCTTTGATTGTCCTGACCCCAAGTTTCCTGATTCTTTCGAGTATGTGTTATACCTTTGAATTTCTCTACAGACGTGTTAGGAATTATGCTATTTTTCCTTATGTTTAAGATGAAAGGAGACAAGAATGAATCATTGGAAATTCCAACCCACCTTATTCTGGAAAGTGAATTCTAGAATACCAATTGGAAGTGTGCAATTTGTATTATGAAAAGTGCTTAATTTTTTAGGTTCATTGTTATTAAAGCATATTTTAATTAACTTGCATATGTTTACAGTCATAGAAAAATTACTAATAATTTGAAAAAGTTCTCTATATGTGAAAAGAGATATTACCCAACAGTTCAAAAGTTGGGGATTAAATATTCACTAAGTTTCATGATAAACCTTCAGTGATCCAGAGGAGACTGAAAAATGGCCTGCGAGGATTTTATGAAGGCGTGATCAGTAGTATAGAGATCCTTGGAGACCTCCATGGGGACAAGGCCAGGTACACTCTTGAGGCCTTATCCTGCTACTCATTAAAACCATGATCTGTGTTTTTTTCTGAAGCAGTTGGAAGTTAAAAGCTTTTTCTAAATAAACAGAAACTCTTCATTTTGGCCTGTGGAGGTAGAAGGAGTAACTGAAAACAGAACAAAGCTTGCCCTTCAGTTCTTTCTGCCTTTATTACGTTAAAACTTGGTCAGATTGCCTTCCATCTCTCACAATGGCATTTTAGCCTTGTAGGAAGTGCCTTTGTACAAACAGCAATACAGGGTTGAGCAGCCCTTCATTTGCACAACTCATCTCCTCCAACAGAGGACAGACACCATGGTAAGAGATTTACATGGACATTCAATTATTGATGAGTGCAGGAAGTCTCTGTCATTGACCTAAGATTCAGCTGAATCTTTTAGAGATGAGTGCCCAAACTGCAAACCCAATCTCACATATTTATCACAAAGTGCCTACACTGCTATAAAACCTGAATATTGAGGTTTGTGTTTAGAAAAAAATAACAATCATACATGAACATCTTTTGTTTTAAAAGAACAACAAATACCATTGGTGTAATAAGTTAGCCACCACTGCCCTAAAGCAATAGTCATCATGGAATACAGAAGAAACTGAAAACAGAATCTGCCAAGCAGAAAGGATTATTCTGTATATACCAGATTGCCTGCTCTAATGCTAAAGACTTCTCTGGATCCACCTTGCAAAACTAAAACTGATCAACCTGACTCTTACCCTGCACAGTCCTTATATAAACCTGCCTCATTCCTTTGTTTGTGAAGCAGGCTGATACCTTCCATCAGAACTGTGCCTTCTTCAGCTCCTCAAGGTAAAAATCCCTGTCCCATTTTCTCTTACTTTCTAACTCAGCCTAATGAATCAGCCTGTTTCTCTCACTATGATTCCTGAAATGCTTTTCTGCAGTGAGACATCAAGAACCTGCCTGGGCTGAGTTGAGGTCCACATCTTCTCTTAGGGTGGGGGATTCTTGGATGTTGTCCACTGAGGGTGTCAAATTCCAGGAGATAATAAATAATTATCTCATAAGTTAGACACCAGATACCAGGCACAAGGGGCGAAGGGTGTCTACAATAGCATGCCATGCCACTTACAGCTAAAAGAAGAAGCAAAGCTCAGGGTGTGACACATTTCTCGTCACTTATGAGGTCGCAGATCTGAGCCATGGGGCCTCTATGTGACTAACCAGGCACACAGCATCCTGCTGCATAGCACATGGCACAGTGATATCAGAAAGGGGACATTCTTCAACACTCCCTGCCTTGGGCTGAGCCTTATTCAGAATTATCTTTTGCAATTTTTCTTTCCTTTCTTGCACTACTGAGTCTCCTCAGGGACCACTGATCTAAAAAGGGCAGGAAAACATGTAGCAGTGGCGGAGTGAGTTCTAAGAAAACTGGTCAGTCAGCATCACAGTCACTCTAGTTCTGGAAGCAGAACTTATATAAATAATAAATTATATAATATTTATATTATGGCAACTCTTGACTCTTGAGTTACTCATCAGCACACTCAGGCTCTAGATATACTTTTGTTGAATAAGTTCCTGCCAGTCTTGTTACTTCCATATGTTCTGCTTAATAATTTGTTTAGGATTCTAAGATGCTGGAGCTATTGCCTGAGTCTACAGAGGGTTGGGGCCAACAGCCATGTTCAGGTATAAAATACCTTCTGGAGGGCAGAGTGAGACTTTGATCAGAGTTTTGTCATCATAGTTTGACACCTGCTATGGGACAGGGTTGGGCCAAATCAGACCTGGGTTGATCATCCTGTGTTAACTGAATCTTAGGCTGGCTGCACCTCTTTAGCCCTTGAAGTTGTCTGTCTTGGTTTGGTGTGTGCTTCAGGACACTGTGCTTCAGGATACTGATATCCTGGTTCTGGGGAGTGTTGGGTCATTTCCTGGAAACAGATTTTCTAGATGGAGGTCTGAGTTCCTCAAACTTCCTTGTGTTTGATTTATGCTTCTATCTATTCGGTATTGGTCTTTCCATCTGTGCAGGTGATTTGTGTCTTACTTTGGACTGTGTCTTTTCTGAGAAAATATTTTGTCCTGATTTTTTTGTGGTGACTATTGTAATTAATCTGTTGCTCTTGTCTTTTTTATTTATGTCTGGTGCTGCTATTTTTCTTAGAGATATTTGTGGTGTGTTGTATAAAACCTTTTGCATCTGATATTGGTGTTGTGACACTCTTATTTCATGTAATGGCCAAAGGGACAGTGATACTAAGTTTTCTGATGTTCAGTATGGTAAAGGTCCTACAGAATATGGGAGCCACAGGGAGTATTCTAAAGGACTCCCCAGTAGGATGCATTTTAGGTAATTGATGAAAATTTAGGGAATATTGTTCAAGAAGGGGTTATGCTTCTGTTACACAGTCTGGCTCAGTATAAATTGGGAAAGCTGACCAAAGTTTAGGTCTCTGAATCATAATACCACTCTCAAGGTAGATCTGTTTTGTAAAAGGGAAGGGGGAAAGTATTCCTTACATCCAGGTTTTATGAAGCTATCTGTATGGTGCTGTTTCTAAATCCCCTAGGGCTACAGAAACCAGCAGACAGATATTACCTCTAACCTGTCCCTTGATAGCAGGTGTTTATTCCCCCACTTGTTCCCAGTCAAGGGTCCATTAGCACCTGACTTGTGGCTAACTTCTCTGTCTCCTGAGTCCACTTAGGACTCACTTTTCTCTCCATCATCTCTTCATCACTAACTGAGCAAAGGGCTCTTCATCTGTACCCTCACCAATACCAGACTCATCAATCACATCAGGATTGGAATTAGGAAACAATGTAACAGCCCACTTTATTCAGGGGAAACTGAATTTGTTCCTGTTATGGGATGTGTCAGGTAGGATGGAGAACTAATCAGAGTACATATTTATTTATCAGTGTAGACATGGCTTGGTGTAAAGAGTGTTTCTTTCTGAGAATTATGATGAATTTATACCACTGAATGTTCTGATTTTTAGGGATGCTATGTGGTGTTCACTCATTGTTGGACCCCTGATGAAAAGGAAAACACTCTTGGCACCACTGCTTCCAGGGCAGAGAACATGAGCTGCGTGGGCACCAGAAGCACACACACACACACACACACCCCACACACAAACCTCCATTTCAAAATAAGAAGACATGTAAACAAGTCTCAAAACTAGATTTTTCAGATCACCTACAGCAACACCAAAGGAAAATGAGACGGAACACTCTGATACTCAACAACCTGGACCCCACAAATTGGCAACAAAAGAGGATCTGAAAAAAATAAATCAGAAATAATTTCTCAGATAACAGCAGAGATTGTGCTCATAGTGAAAGACATGATTAATAAATCTAGAGAGGAGCTGAGGAGTATGATGTAATCCCAACATAGGAAACAAATGGAATCTATAAAACAGATGCAAACAGATTTCCAGAAGACTAAAAACTCCATTGAATGTCTACACAGCAGAATGAGCCAATGTGAGGACAGAATTTCAGATGTAGAAGATAAGATTGCAATTAGTGACCAGGAAAAGAAAAATTGCTTAAAAACTATAAGGGACCACAGAAATCAATCCATCAGGGAATAGATGATGCAAAGAAGTGTAAAATAAGACTGACTGGAGTCAATGAAGAAACAGGAGAGAATGCAGATGACATAAAAAAACTGTTCCCAGAAGTGATGGCAGAAAACTTCCCAAACAGGAGAAAAGAACTTGACATACAGATAAGTGAGGCATGTGGGACTCCAACTAGCTTTGATCAAAAACCAACTACACATAGGCATATAATTGTTAAGATTCCAGAAACTCAAGAGAAGAACAAAGTTCTACAAGCAGTTAGAGAAAGGAAACAAATCACATACAATGGAAAGCTTATCAGAATCACAGCAGACTTCTCAAGCAAACACTCAAGGCAAGAAGAGCTTGGAGTGATGTATTCCAAGCACTAAAGAAAGAAAGCCTCCAACCCTGATTGATGTACACTGCAAAACTATGTTTCAAAATTGATGGAGAAATAAGATACTTTCATGACAAATAGCACCTTAGGAACTTCATGGATACCAAAAAATTTTAGACAATATCCTAGGAAAAGAGAGTGAGCATCACAACCCCAGAAAACACAGCAGAATGAATCCATCAAGTATGACAAGAAATTAAATGCAAAGGGGGAGAATCCAACAAACAGAAAAAGTCATAATAATGAGAAATCAATATGTATCAGTTATAACAATGAATGTTAATGGTCTCAATTCACAAATCAAAAAAAATAGACTGGCAGAATGGGTCAAGAAGCAAGACGCAATAATAAGCTGCATAAAAGAAACACAATTAAAAAGAAACTCATAGACTGAAAGATAAAGGGTGGAAAACAACACTCCATGAGACAGAAACCTGAAGAAAAGCAGGAGTAGCTATCCCCTTTGCACATCAATTGGATTTCAAACCAACACTGATTAAGAGAGACAAAGAAGGACACTACATCCTTGTTAAGGGAACAATCCCAGAGGAAGATATGACAATCATGAATACCTATGCACCAAAAACTAGTGTGCCCAACTATGTAAAACAAATGCTACTGGACAAGAAAAGTCATATATGCACTAATACAATAATAGTGGTGACCTCAATACCCTACTGTCACAAATAGATAGATCAACTAGACAAAAAATAAGTAATCGAATATTAGAACTCAATCAAACTCTTGAACAAATGAACTTAGCATATGTTTACAGAGTGTTCCACCCCACAAAATCAGAATACACATTCTTTTCAGCTGCACATGGGTCATTCTCCAAAATAGACCATATACTTGCTCATAGAACATGTTAAGGTAAGTGTAAAGGAATCAATGTTATCCTCTGTATATTATCAGACCATAGTGTGATGAAATTGGAGATCAATAGCAAAAGAAGCTACAAGAATTTCATAAAAGCATGGAAATTGATCAACACACTTCTGAATAACCAAGGGGTCACAGAGGAAATTAAAGAAGAATTCAGACACTTCCCTCAATTAAATGAAAATGACAATACAACATATCAGAATCTATGGGACACAATGAAAGCAATTTTATGAGGGAAATTCATAGCAGTGAATATTCATATTAGGAAAACAGAGCAAGCCCCAATTAAACAACCCAATCCTGAACCTCAAGCTTCTAAAAAAACAAAAGCAGGACAAACCCAAAGCTCATACAAGGGAGGAATTTATAAAGATCAGAGCAGAAATCAATGCAATGGAGACTAACAGAATGATAAAAATAAATCAATGAAGGAAATAAAAGGCCCAAATCCATGCAAGTAGAAATGAAAAGGATAGGGCCAGGAATTTAGCTCAGTGGTTGTGCCATTTTCCTAGCAGGCACAAGGATGAGAGTTCAATCCCCAGTATGAAAAAAAAAGGAATGAAAAGCATAAAATTACAATGGACCCAGCAGAAATCCAGAGGATCATCAATACCTACTTCAACAATCTATACTCCAGTAAGATGGAAGACAAAATAAATGAACAGATTCCTAGATATGTATGAATTACCAAAGTTGAACAAAGAAGTCCTGAAAATTCTAAACAACCCAATATCAATCAATGAAATTGAAAATGTAATTAAAAACTGACCAAGGAAGAAAAGCCCAGGTCCTGATGGCTTCAGTGCTGAATTCTACAAGACATTTAGAGAGGAACTGCTGCCACTAATCTGTAAACTTCAATGAAATTGAAAGGGAAGCAATACTCCCATATTCATTCCTGGAAGCGAGCATCACGTTGATCCCCAAAGCAGAGAAAGACATAGCTGAAAATGAGAACTACAGGCCAATCTCAGTAATGAACATAGATGCAAAAGTCCTCAATAAGATACTGGCAAATAGAATGCAGAAGATCATCAAGATCATACACCCTGACCAATTGGAATTCAACCAAGGGATGCAGGGATGATTCAACATACACAAGTCAATAAATGTAATACACTATACCAATTGGGCCAAGGATGTAGCTCAGTGGTTCTGGTGCCTGCTTTGCAAGTGCAAGTTCCTGAGTTTGATCCCCGGTACCAAAAAAAAAAACCCAAAAAAACCACTATACCAATAGAGCCAAGGACAAAAACTATATGATCATCTCGATGCAGAAAAAGCATTCGATAAATCTCAACATGCATTTGTGATGAAAACCCTACAAAAATTAGCATAGATGGTCTCTACCTCAATCTGATGAAAGCCATCCATGAAAAACCAATAGTGAATATCATACTAAATGTTCAAAAATTGAAATCCTTCACACTAAAATCAGAAACAAGACAAGGAGTCTCATTATCACCACTCCTGTTCAGTATAGTTTTGGAAACAGTAGCCACAGCAATTAGACAAGTGAATGAAATAAAAGGAAGAAAGAAAATGAAGAAGTCAAACTGTGATTACTTGTAGATGATATGATATTCTATATAGAAGACCACAAGAACTCCAGCAAAAGTCTTCTAGACTTAATAACAAAGTTCAGTAGAGTAGCTGGATACAAGGTCAACACAAAAAACAAAATAAATACCTTTTCTCTACATGAACAACAGACTCACTGAGACAGAAATAGGGAAAACAATTCCTTTCACAATTGCATCCAAAAAACTGAAATACCTAGGAATTAACCTAATAAAAGAAATCAAAGACCTCTTTTCTGAAAACTATAGTACTCTGAAAAGAGAGATTGAAGATGATATCAGAAAATGGAACAACATTCCCTACTCCTGGGTAGGAAGGATCAACATAGTGAAAATGGCCATACTTCTAAAACTGCTATACAGTTTCAATGCAATACCAGTTGAAATCCCAGTTGAAATCCCAGGAGCATACTTCACAGACCTTGAGAAAACAATCCAAAAATTCATTTGGAACAAAAAGAGACCCAGAGTAGCAAAAGCAATCCTAGGCAACAGAGACATGGCAGGGGTATCACAACACCCAAATTAAAACTATACTACAAAGCTACTGTGATAAAAACCTCATGGTACTGGCAAAGAAACAGACCTGAGGGCCAGTGGAACAGATTAGAAGATGCAGAAACAATTCCAGACACACTCAGTCACCTCATCTTTGACAAAGGAGCCACATGCCCCCACTGGAGGAAAGATAGCCTCTTTAATAAATGGTGCTGGAAAAATTGGATTTCAAATTGCCAAAGATTAGAATTAGACCTATATCACTCACCATGTTCTCAACTAAAATAAAAATGGATTAAAGATCTAAATATTTAAATAGAAATTCTGAACTGGCTAGAACAGAGGTTTGGTAGATCTTTTGAAGACTTTGGCATAGGGAAAGATTTTATGAATAGAACCTCAGTTGCCCATGAACTGGCGTAACCAACAAGTGGGATGTTTTCTTACTAAAATGTTTTTGCACAGCAAGAGAAACCACCAGCATTGTGAAGAGACAATCCATAATGTGGGAAAAATTTTCACCTGCTATTCCTCAGACAAAAGTCTACTATCTAGAATCTATAAAGAACTTAAAAAAATCAGACCTACCAAATTTAAAGACCCAATCCAAAAATACACATCAGAAATGAGCACACATTTCTCACACAAAGAAGCAAAAATGGCAAATAAACATAAGAATAAATGTTCAACACCATTGGTCATTCGAGAGATGCAAATGAAAACAATGCTGAGATTCCTCTTCACTTTAGAAAGAATGGCTAGCATCATGAAATCAACCAATAACAAATGCTGGTGGGGATGTGGGGAAAGAGGAACCCTGTTTCACTACTTGTGGGAGTGTAGACTGGTGCAACCTCTGTGGATATCATTATGGAAGTACATCAAAGGACTAGGACTAGAAGTCCAATTTGACCCAGCCATTCTCCAGCTGGGTATCTTTCCCAAAGAATTAAAAGTATCCTACCACAGTGATATATGTGCACCCATGTTCAAAGCAGCACAATTTTTATTAGCTAAAACTTGGAAGCAGCCCAATTGCCCATCAACTGGGGACTGGATAAAGAAAATGTGGGGCATTTTTTATAAAATGAAGGACTACTCAGCCATAAAAAATGAGAAATTAGAGACATTTTATATCTAAATGGATGCACATTGAAGCAATACTCTTAAGTGAAACAAATGGGACACACATGTATAAATACCAAATAGTTTCTCTAGTGTGAGTAACTGAAAGTGTAAATAAGGACTGAAAAGTATAATAGTGTGAAATAGTATGAAAATGGGCAAAGGGGAAGGGGGAAGTGGGAGCAGTAGGGGAAAGGAAAGAAGGGAATGGAATTAATATGAGAAAATGAAAAAATGGAAACAAAATCTTTTTAAATATAGAGGGATGGCATGGTTGAAGGGAGGGCAGGGGAAGGGGGATAATGAAGAACCAAGAGAGATTATGTAAAGGTGCAAATTTCCAATGATGAATCTCATTATATTGTATACCTAAAATGTACCAATAAAATAATTTAAAAAAAGAAGAGGAAAACACTCTTTAAAAGGCTGCTGAAGTAGCAGAAAGCTTGGCAGCTCACTCTTCAGATCATGATGTTCAGAGGCCTAAAATTACACAGTTCTCATATAGACCCTAAATGGGACACTGAAAATTCTACCCACAAGTTGAGGATAGGTCATTTGTATATTGTATTTTAGGAATAGGGGGCTGCCAGCTTAGGACTATTGGTTGTGGCAGGGTTAAAGAGATAATGTGAGAAAGACAGGAGACTCCTGCTCTATCCTAAAATCAACTGTCAGAAGCCTTCTGAATGTACACTAACACTGATCCAGATTTGGTAGAGGGTGAGTACTAATGGCCATACATTTTATAATCCAGTTTACTCTAGATAAGAGGAGGAAGCTATAAAAGCTTGCGACTGGATCTAAAAATCCACTGGCAACCTTGGTGGAGGAGAACTTCAGAGATTATAACAACTGGGACCAGACAGAAGAGTCAAAGAAGAATAAGAAGTTTGAGAAAAAGTCAAAGATGTTGGCTTCTCTAATTCAAGTGCTACCTCAGGGTTTCTCACAAGGCCTCCCAAAAGTTTCTTTGCAAGAATTCATTAGAAACCATTGTGTAACTAATTCAAAGGAAAGTAATTTGAAACAAGAATGTCCAAACAAACTTGGAAGGATCAGACTTATTCTCCAGGAAAAGAGACAGGATCTCTGGACAGAGAAAGTCCAACTATCTCCCAGGCTCCAATGAGAAGACAGCACAATCACTATGGAGGAGAATTGGATAACTTTTGGTGTGTAAGTAAAGAAAAATATCAATTTTTTGAACATTAAAACTTTTGTAACAAAAATCTGCCTAGAAATGTTTTCTTTAGTGTATGTAATTTATAGCTCTCCACATTCTATAGCTCTAACTTTGAGCACAATTACCTGGGTTCTAGCAATCAGTTGAAGGGGCACACAGAGGCACTTCAAGGTCTTGCTGGGAATGGTTGGCTTTGACTCCACCTAGAACCCTGGGTTTCTCTAATATTGAAGTCTTTTTGTTACCATTTTCAATCTGAATATATATGATGACAGTGAAATTCATTACTCACAGGAGGTAATGTCTCCTGGCTCATATTCAGTTTCACAAGTACTCAGCTGCACTAGCACTGGAATGACCTAAGTGTCTGAGAGGACTGGCTACAACTGCCTACCTGGTATGAAAAGGTACCTGCTTGTCACTCAGGCAGTCTTTGCAAGTATACACTCCTCACTAGAGTCCAGCTTCCTCTGGTGCAAAAGGACATCAAAGATGACCAGAGGCTGATGCAGTAGTAGGCTATTGTTAGAAGCTATGTGCAGTTCAGGATTGCTTTTTTCTTGGTTAAAAATTCTACCTCAATGCAAAATGAACTTGTTTAAATGAAAAAGCTATAGGGTTGCATGAAACATTTTTATTTTGTTGAAATAAAAGTGAATCTGTCCAGTCTCAGTTTCCTGGGGAGCTTCATTTAGGGAAGAAACTGTGTGAGTAAAGAAAGGTGAATATTAAAGGAGAATATTTTTGGCCAAGAAAGAATTTTCAAAGATGAGATTTCCCCAGAAGTTTAAAGTAAGTTGCAGATGATTGGCCAAGGGTGAATCTTATGCAAAGGAACTTGTATATATAATATTGGCTATAACTTGCACTCAAAAGAGCATCATAAATAGTGGTGCCCAGAAGGTTATTAGCTATGGTAATGGACCAGTCTCTGGAGTAGTGTCCCACAGTGCTATAATCATGATACCAGATGGGCTCAGACTGAGGGTTGTTTCAAGATCTCAGTGTTCCCATACGGCACTTGTTTTGATCCATTTCTACAGGGAGTCACTCTCAGATATATCTGTGCTCCTTCACCAGTCTCATGGGATGTTTGTCTTTTAAGAATGGTGTTGGGAGGGCTTTCCATACTCTGATAGTATCCCAGCATGGATTTTGGACTGTTAAGGATTAGTGCTGTAGAGTGAAGAGCTTACTAGATGTTTATATGAGGGTGGCTTTGGGTGTCTGGGGCAGCATTGAGGTAGTAGTGTTGGTGTGCACGTGTGCCCCACCTCAGTGCTAAGTGACCCCCTATGTTTTCTGTGTCTCTACCAGGCTTTTCAGTGGGATGTCAGTGGGAAAAGGAGGTGCTCAGGCACATGTAGCATCCTGCTACAGCAAGTGCCGAGGCTTAGTAGATGCACAGAGTAGGAATATGTTGCAGGCTTCACCCTTAACTGGCCAAGGACCGAAATGATTTGCCATTATATGGAGCTCAATTCCTGTGTCTATGCTTAACCAAAGAATTACTTGCTTCCATGAGATCATGCTGTTGGAAAGGAGAGCTCCCTCTCACAACCAATGGAGATTTCTGACTCTCCAATTGGTGAGATTTTATATGGATGGAGCTTCTTACTCCTTTTTGTGTCATGGCCTTGTATGCTTGTGTGTGATCATGCAGTGGAGGTTTACACAATTCAGTAGTATAACTTCTCCCATCAGAATAAGGATGAAGAGGGTGTCTTTAATACACAACTCTTTCCATACATTGCTCTTCCAGACAAAAAATCAACGAAGAAACAGCAAAGTTGAGTTCCCCTATGAATTAAATACACTTAACAGACATCTACAGAACATTTCATGACAACTGAAGGGTATGTATTCTTTTTCTTATCAGTAGAAACAAATGTATAATAGATTGAATTTTAGGGCATGAAGTAAGTATTTATACAAAAATTTGAAAGAACTTGTTGGATCTTATCAGAACATAATGGAATAAAATTAGAAATCAATTGCAAGACAGCCTGTGGAAATATACAATCCATTATTTTGTAGAGATTGAAAAATCCAATTCTTTTGTTGCTATTGGAATTCTGGGAATTGAACTCAGGGATTATTCATGGTAGGCAAGTGCTCTATCATTGAGCTACATCCCCAGATTTTTTGGCAACAGAATCAATATTTTATTTCATTCTTTTTTATTTTTTCTTTGAAAAATTTTATCAGTACATGTTTGCAGTATATAATGTTTACTTTCCTTGTGTGGGGGTACATGTATATAACACATTTTAATTTCTTTTTTCATTCCTTTTCTCTACTGTGTTTCTTCTCTTCTCTCCCTAGCAATTTTAAGCTTTATTTTGACTCAAGGTCTTCTTAAGTTGTCCCAGTGGCCTCAAACTTGCTATTCTCCTGCCTCAGCCTTCTGAGTAGTTGGGATTATAGATATGCTCCACCACACCTGGCTTGAATAATTCATTTTTGAAAAAGCAATGTGTCACTGAAGAAATCAGAGAGATATTTAGAAAAATTCTGTAGTCAAAAGAAAATGGAGACAATCTTGCAGAACACATGGAACATAGTGAAAGAATTGTATGAAGGAAGTATAGCCATCAGTGTTTAAATTAGAAAACAAAGATATAAAATTAGTAAGCTAATGATATGTCTTAAGGCCTTAACCAAACAAGGGCAAAGCAAACACCAAATCAGTAGAAAGCAAGAAATAATAAAGATCAGAGTAGAGCTAAATGACATAGAGACTAAGACAACAACACAAAGAATTAATGAAACAAAGTTCATTCTTTGAAAACATAGAGAAAACTAACAAAAAATTATGAAAACCAACCAAAGGAAAAAGGAGTCCAAGTAAACTTTGAAGTGAAAAGGTAAATATTGCAATAGACATACAGGAATTAAATGGATCATTAGGAAGTAATTTGAAAAATTATATGCCAATAAATTAGAAATTCTAGAAAATATGAACTGATTCTTAGACACAATGATCTACCAAAAATGAACAAAGGGTTACCAAAAAAGTGAACATATCAAAAACAGGCAATGTGATAAAAGCAGTAACAGTTTCCTAGTAAAGAAAATGCCAGGACTAGAGAGATCCTCTCCACTGAATTTTACTAGGTCTTTAAAGGCTAAATACCTATAGTCCTCAAATGATTCCATGGAATAGTAAGGGAAGGGACATTTCAAGACATACTATGTGAAGCAAGCAATTGTTTTAATTTGCTACCAAAACCTGAAAAGGACACAACAACAACATCAAAAGAAAAATATAGGCCAATATCCTTCATGAACATAGATGGAAAGACCTTTCATAAAATACTTGCAAATAGAATTTGACATCATATAAAAGGATTATACACCACAATCCAGTTGGCTTCATTCTAGGGATGCAAAGTTTCATCAAAATTCAATAAAAAATGTGATACACCATGAAAATAGGATCATAGCTAATAATCACTTTATCATCTCAATAGATATCTGTTTTGAGTAAAATTTAATATTCTTAAAATCCTGAATAAAGTAGTTATAGAATGATCATATTTCCACAAAATAAAGGCTATAATGACAAACCCATTGTGAACATCATAGTGAATGGGGAAAAACTGAAAATATTTGCTTAAAATTCTGGACATTACACAGCCGGTAATTCTTACCCCTCTTATTCAATATTGTACTTGAAACTTTAGCTTAAGCAATTACACAGTAGAAAGAAATAAAAAGGATAAAAACAGGAAATGACAAATTATCTGTTTACAGATGCCACGGTTCTATAGCTAGAAAAACCTAAGTAGTCCAGTAAAAGTCTCCTAATCATTTCCTCAGAGTAGCAGGAAAAAAATTAGCATACAATAATTAGTAGATTTTTTTCTACATTAATTACAAATTCACTGAGAAAGAAATAAGGAAACCAAGGTCATTCAGAACACACACACACACAGATAGGCACACACACACACAAACTCACACACACATACAGTAAAATATGCAGGAATAAACTTAACCAATGAGGTGAAAGATCTCTACAATGAAAATTATAATTCACTGAACAAAGAAATTAATGAAGACAGTAGAAGATGGACAGACCTTTTGTGTGGTTGGATTTGGATATTTAATATAATTAAAATGGCTATACTATCAAAAGTGATCTACAGTTTCAGTGAAATTCTCTTGGAGATACTAGTGACATTTTACAAAGAACTAGAACAAAGACTCCTAAAACCCACATTGGGGAGTTCAGATGGAAGACTCTGAGTAGTTGGAGCAATGCTGAACAGGCAGAACAGTGTTGGAGACACCACAACAGCTGACTTCAAATATCCTATAGAGAATTTCTAACAAACACAGAGTGTGATTTTCCAATGGATAAAATAGACAAGTAATGAGCCCATGCATCTACAACCATCTAATTCTCAATAAGTAGTTAAAACATACATTGGAGAACAGACAGCCTCTTTTGATTAATGATAATGGAAAAACTTTACAAAGCCAATAGAAGATCAGAACAAGATCCCTATGTTTCACCCTATGTAAAGGTCAACTCAAAATTAATCTAAGCTCTTAATCTAAGACTGAAAACTGTGAAATAACTAGAGGAAAACATGGTGGAAATATTTCAAGACATTATACAGCCTCAGATTTCCTGAATAGGATCAAAGAGTTTGGGAAACAATAGCAAAAATTGATGAATAGGATTTCATGAAATTAAAAGGCTTCTGCACAGCTGAGGAAATAATAAGCAGAGGGAAGTGACAATCTGCAGACTTGGGAGAATCTTAGCCAGCTGTTCATTGTCAGATGATTAATGTCCAGAAAATATATATATTTCAGAAGACAACACGAAAAGAACAAATATTTTCACCAATAAATGGGCCAAAGATCTAAACAAACACTTCTCAAAAAAAGAAGTAAAAATGGTCAATAATTATATGACAAAATGCTCAACATATGTAGTTCCTTGGGAAATGAAAACTATCAGTCAACACAACTATCTAGTAGAGAACCCTACAGTGGGTTCCAATATCCTGCTCAGTGCTACAATGCATGGTGAGAAGAAAACAGAGAGACAGAGTTAAAGAGACAGAGGTATGGGGAGCCAGGATGACCAATGCCCGTGCAAGCAAGGCAAAACAAGCACAGGTCTTGAACACCCAGAGCTGTTGATATTTATGAGTGACATTGTATAATCAGATTGAGGTAAAGGGGCTATGTGAGAGGATGTGTACTTGCTATGGACACATTGCTGATGCAGGCAAGGCTTGTAAAGGGAAACACAAAGTATTCTTGAATTAGGAACAGAATAAACAAAATATTGGTTGCAGTTAATAAATTGACCTTGTCTTTTTAGTAAAGAAGGTTTTAACTCTGGGAACAGAATTTGGGTAAGCATCACTCTGACCTCAACATGGAGGCTTTGGCCAGACTCACTTCTGAAAACAAGCCAATTGCCAGGTGAACAATTTACATCCCACACTGCTCACAGCCTGCCTTGGGCATAATCAATAGGGTGGTCCCCCGTAATTATTAGACAGAATACAAAAAACAGTAAATGCTGGTGAGGATGCAGAGAAAATGGAACTCTTATATACTGTTGGTGAGAATGTATATTAGTAATTCACTGTGACATAAGTATAGAATTTCCTCAAAAACAAAACAAAGTATAAATAGAGCTACCACATCATACAGCTGTACAATTCCTTGTTAAATTACATTAAATTATTAGTCAGCATACAATAGAGATACTTGTGTATCAGTTTTTATTGGGGGCACTACTCGTAATATCCAGGTAGGCCATCAAGCTAAATGTCCATGAGTGGATGAATTGATAAAGAAGGTGTAGAATACATGGACAATGCTTTAGTATTATTAGTTCAGTATTAGTTTAGTATTATTAGTATTATTAGTTATAAAGGGAAAAATCTTGTCATTTGTAGGAAAATTGTTGGAATTGGAGATCATCATGTTTAGCAAAATAAGTCAGATGTCAAAAGACAAATACCATGATTTTTGTGCTACATGGAATACAGAGGCAAAAAGATGACAGGATAGTAGAAGAGGGCAATGGAGCCCAGAGAAGGGCTGAGCAGGGCTAAGAGGGGAAATAGAGGAGATAGATGTGATCAAAGCACATTACATACATGCAGAGAAATGTCACAATGAAACCAGTAGTTGTAAACAATTCATATGTGGAAATGATTATGATCAAAGGGAAAGGAAGAAAGAAAGAGAAATGAGCAAATAAAGAAAGAGGAGAAAATATGGTGTTTCCCCCAAACCAAAGATACATGGACCATGCTGCTCACACTGTCTAGGGAGATCAGTCATGTGGGAAAGTCTATGGGAAAGACCATGGCTCTTTGAGAGTGCAGATGATGGAAATTTCTAGACCAAAGTATTTATCCAGTCCTCTCTGGTCATCCAGTTGATGTTGAGAGGGGAAACCATTTACCTGGAACTAATAGGTGCTCATTGGAAAAGCAGCCATGCCAGTATAAATGGATGTGTGGCTGTGGTTGAGCAGGATACAGGCAGAGATTGGGCTTTTAAAGACTTCACATTGCCCCAGGATTGCAGGATGCTCTTCCACACTGTCTGCACATCCTTGTTTCCAAGGGTGTAGATGAGTGGGTTGAGCAGTGGGGTGATAACAGAGTAGAAGAAGGGCTGGGAACTTTCGGCTGAAGGTTGGAGGTATAAGAACATGCCTAGTCCAAAGTACATGGTGACCACCAGCAAGTGGGAACTGCAGATGCTGAGTATCTTGTGCCTTCCTTCAGCTGAAGGTAGTTGCAGTACAGCCCTACCAATAAAGGTGTAGGAGATGATCACCAGCAGGGGAGGCATCATTCCAAATGGGATGGTCATAAAGGTGAGGGTCAGCTTATTAGCAGAGGTCTCCCTACAGGCCAGCTTGATGAACACAGACACCTCACAGAAGAAGTGGTCCAGGGTGTGGAGCCCACAGAGGGGGAGCTGGAGTGTGAGTGTGGCTTGGAGCAGAGCATTGGCCAGGCCACTGGACAAGGAGGCAGCTGCCATCTGCATGCACACCTAGGGATGCATGATGAGATTGTAGTGGAAGGGCCATCAGATGGCCACATAATGATTAATGGCCATCGTAGCTAGCATAGCACATTCACTGGAGGTTATCCAGCAGAAAAGAAAACCTGTGTGATGCATGCTCAGGCACCAATGGTCTTCTCTGGTTCCCACAGGTTGGCCAGTAGCTGTGGCACAGTGGTACAGGTTACATTGAGTAGGCTGTCTGGTGCTGGGTGTAGGGTGGGTCTGTGTTTCTGGCACCCATGTGGCTCACCTTCTCTGGGCTTGGAGCCATGGCATGCCTACTCAGAAGCCTTCTGCTGCCTGGGAACCATGGTGTGCCAATCTGGAGGTCTCCTCTGGGGTCAGAGTTGTGGCATACCAACCCAGAAGCTTCCTCTATGCTGGGAGACACAGCACGCCTACCCAGAAGCCTCCTGCTGCCTGCAAGCTGTGGTGCACCTATCTGGAGGTCTACTCTGGGCTTGGAGCAGTGGCACACCTACCCGGAAGCTTCCTCTATGCTGGGAGCCACAGCACACCTACCCGGAAGCCTCCTGCTGCCTGTGAGCCATGGTGAGCTGGTCTGGAGGTCTCCTCTGGGCTCGGAGCCATGGCACACCTACACAAAATCTTCCTCTATGCTGGGAACCACAGCACGCCTACCCGGAAGCCTCCTGCTGCCTGCAAGCTGTGGTGTGCTGATCTGGAGGTCTCCTCTAGGCTCAGAGCCATGGCACACCTACCCAGAAGCTTCCTCTATGCTGGAAACTGCAGCACACCTACCCGGAAGCCTCCTGCTGTCTGCAAGGCATGGTGCACCGATCTGGAGGTCTGGGCTTGGAGCTGTGGCACACCTACCCAGAAGCTTCCTCTATACTGGGAACCATAGCAGGCCTACCTGGAATCCTCCTGCTTCCTGCAAGCTGTGGTGCACTGGTCTGGAGGTCTCCTCTGGGCTCAGAGCCGTGGCACACCCACCCGGAATCTTCCTCTATGCTGGGAGCTGCAGCACGCCTACCCAGAAGCCTCCTGTTGCCTTTGAGCCATGGTGCACTAGTCTCTAGGTGTAGATTTTTTTTTATCATAGCTAGTTGGAGTTCTGTATGCCTCACTTATCTGCATGTCAAACTTTTTTGCTCTGTTTGGGAAGTTTTTTTTTTTCTTAAACCTTTTATTGGTACATTTTCAATATACAATGTTTACATTTATCATTAGGCACTTGTACCTGTACGTGATCTATCTTGGTTCTTATATTTTCCCCATTATCTGTGCACCATTCCCCCCCTCCACCCTTCCCTTTTTACAAAATCTTTGTTTCCATTTTTTCCTTTCTCATAATTTTTCCTTTTATATAATTTTTTCTTTACCTTCTTACCTTTCCCCTTCCCCTCCCTTTTCCCTTACCACTTTGGACCTTTTCTTTCTATTTCAAATTATCAATTATGCATTTTAATCCTTTTAATTCTTATTTACACTTTCAGTTTCTCACACTAGAGAAACTACTCTGTATTTACACATGTCCCATTTATTTCACTTAAGAGTATGTCCTCAATATGCACCCATTTAGCTATAAATGTCTTTGGTTTCTCATTGTTTTTTCTCAGTAGTAAGTTTGGGAAGTTTTATGTCATTAATTCTGTGAAGAGGTTTTTTTATGTGATTTTTACTTTCTCCTGCTTTTTCATGAATTCATATCAATTTTACTTTATTCTTCTTTGCATCATCTAGGAACTGCTGGATTGATTTCTCATGGTTCCTTACTTTTTTTAGGAGTTCTCTCTTTTCATGGTCAGTGACCACAATCCTGTATTCTGTATCTGACATTCTATCTTCAGATCAGCTCAGTCTGCTGTGTATGATTTCAATAGAGTTTTTAATCTCCTGGATATCTGTTTGAATCTGTTTCATGGATTCCATTTCTTTCCTATGGTGGATATTCATGGCTTCCATCATCTTCCTGAGCACAAATATTTTTTTTATCTGTTTCTATCCTAGAGTCTCTAAACATGTCATTCATTCTGCTTATCATATCTGTAGTCATCTGGGAAATTATTTCTCTTTTGAAGTTTTCTAAAACCTCATTCATCTGTTTTGTTACTTCCTGTGCTACAAGTTCATGGTGTCCAGCTGTTTGATTATCACTTTTCCACCTCGTTTCTCCCAGGATTTGCCTTTGGTGAGCTGAACCTCTGGGTTTGCACTTTGCTTAAATGTCTTCTTATTTCCATTTTTGTTGTTGGTGCTGTTTTTAATTCCTGGGTTGATACTAGATATTACTTAAGGTAAGTATCATTGCTGTTTGTATTTAGAACACTTATGGACTGATTTCTTATCAAAGTTGTCTTCCAGATATAGCTGTTTATTGGTTTTCAGTCTCTAATGGCCTTAGTCCATCTTGTTTTCAGTATACCAGTTAGGACTACTGATTAGATCAATCACAACACCTTAGCCCAAGTGATACAATTAGCAACAAGAATAGCATCAAGCAAAGGTTAGAAAAATGACAACTTATACTAGTTATTAATCTATCACCTTTAAACGTGTGTATTCAGTCACAATCGAGGACCAACCCCATATATGTTTATAGTGAATAAACTCTTCAGTATAACAACTTTGCCATTTGGGATGGGGACTTGGAGTTGAGGAGGGAGGGATACATAGGTAGAATAGGGAAAGGTTATAAGCGAGGCCAGATTACACAAGGAGATCACATAAACTCTATGAAAATTTTGATGACAAGAGAAAAAGACAGAATGAAAGAAAGAAGACAAGAACAGAACAACACAACAGCAATAGGGAAGCTGTAAACTGTCTTTATTTTCCTATAAAACTAATGACAATTGAGAGGAAGGAAAAGAGAGATGAAAAGAAAATGAATGTAAAAAGAAGTCTGAATTAGGACAGGAACAGGAACAAAAAGCAAGAGAGATGAAGAACAAGGTGGGAGAGAGAAAGAGAGAAGAGAAAAAAGAAGAAATAAAATAAAAAAATAAATTTGAAAATAGAAGAAAAAATTTAAAAAATTAAAAATAAAAGAAAAAAATAGCTGAAAATAAAAAATAAAAATGAAAGAAGGCCTCCTTCAGAGTATGTCTCTGCTGTCACAATAGACAGCATGGTCAGAAGAGCGCAGTTCTAAGTCAATTACGCTCAGCAAACCAGAAGCTGTCCCCTGAGATTCAGGCTGATTTCTGGCTTCAAGGCCCAAGTTGAGTTCTCTGACCCTCTACTGGGTTGAACTCTGCAAGGTTCTACCATAGGTTCCAGCTTCCCTTTCACTGAATATAGTCCAGGTTCTAATGGGAGGTGGTGATCCCTCCACCTTACCAACTGAGGTGGTCTGGTGTGCCTTTATTGCAGAGATTTTCTTCACTGATCCTATGGGCTTCAATTTTCATCAAGGAGCCCCAGAGAGGCCCTCTTCTCTTGTTCACCTCTGGTCTATCTTCTGGAGCTCAGAAAAATGGCCTTTCTGACCCACTTCCCCTCTGTTGTGCCAGGTACTGGCATAGCCCAGTGGCCAGAGGTGAGGGGGGCACTGGTGCCAGTGCAGCTGGCTCCTGCACTCCTCTATGCCAAAGGGGCAGTGCCAGAGTTGTCAAACAGTGCTGGGCTCCTCTGCTCCTCCAACACCTCACTTTATTCAGGGGAATGTTTCCATTATGGGAAGTTTGGGGGGGATGAAGAAGCTATCAGAGCACATCTTCCTTTCTCAGTTTTAAACTTGTTTCAGTGTAAAGAAAAGTGTATTCATTTTTAGGACTATCCTGGTGAATTAAGTGATGAATTTCTTCAGTTGAGCACATCTTTTTTTCTCCTTTGAAGGAATTATTATACCTTATCACATTATTTTTCTCTGGGCTACTCATTATTATCCTCCTGATCTGAAGCAATATCTTTTTCACTTTAAGATGTTGTTCTTTTCCTAAAATTTAAAGTACATATTCTTAGAATTGCTGGTGAAGTAGTAATATGTTAGCAACTAACACAGCATGCCTGGCCCATAGGCCAGGGGAAGATACAGTTCCCCATTAAGATCCTCAGTGAGACCTGAAAATTGTATCCATAAAGGGAAGTTGGAGAGTTTTTATCTTGTTTTACAGGAGGAATGGGAAGGTGACAAGTTACACCAGTCAATTATGAGAGTGTCAAAGAGATCGTGTAAGAAAGAAAGCATACTACCACTGTTTTTAAATCACTTGTTAGATGCCTACTTAATGTGTACTAAAATTGACCCAGGGTCATCAGAAGTGAGAGCCCTAACAGCCATGCATTTTATAATGCATTCTTTTCAGGTGTTTGAAGGAAGTTTCAAAACTTGAGTCAGGACCTGAAATCCCACTCTCAACCTTGGTAAAAGAGGCCTTCACAGGTTATAATAACCAGGACCAGCCAGTTGAATAAGTTTGAGAATAAGATGAATAAGAATTTTGAGAAAAAGACATAGGTTTTGGCTGATTTACTTCAACAGTGAGCTAAAGATAGATCCTCCACAATTTCCTGGCATAGAATTCATTGTGTGTATTTTTATAGGGATGGTCATTGGACAGAAATGTCTCAGACATCTTAGACATGATCAGCATGACAGTATTACTTTGAAGCAAGGATCAGACATACTCTCCTGAAAGGGAGAATGAATACTTGGACAAGGAGGTCTGAGTATCTTCCAGGTTCCAATCAGAAGAGATGACTATCACCCTGCAGGAATCTTGGATAAGTGTACTGAGTTGAGAAGTAAAGAAAAATATCAGTTTTGTTTTGAACACTAAGACATTTGTTACAAACACTCTGCCTAGGAAGGTTTTGTTTAGTTTATTTAATATGTAAGTCAACATGTTCTGTAGCCCTTATTTGAACATCCATTACCTGAGTTCTATCAAGCATTGGTTCTTTGAATTGGTAAAGAAAATGAACAGACGCTTAAGAAAATTAATCAAAAGAAAAAGTAAGCCCCAGTAAACAAAATTTGGTGGGAGAAGGGAAATATTACACTAGACAAGCTGAAATCCAATATATCATCAGGAAATACTTTGAAAATAACTTTCCAATAATTTGGGAAATCAATGGAAATAAATGGACCATATTCTAGATACATATATTTTACTGGACCAAGATATTAGTATAAATAACTGAAACAGATCAATAATAAGCAATGAGATTGAAGCAGTAGTATTTTCCTAGCAAAGTAAACTCCAGGACTGGACAAATTATCCACTGTGTTTTACCAAACTTTTAAAGAGAAAATTGTACAAATGCTCCTCAAACTTTGACAGAAAATAGAGGAGTGTTTCCAAATATGTTTCATAAAGTCAGTATTACCCTGCTAACAAAACATTGTAAAGATACAACAAAAAAGAAAACCCTAGGCAAATACCCTTGATGAACAAAGGCATGAAAAATTTCAAAAGATATTTGCAAATAGAATTCAAAATCACACTAAAATCATACACCATGATCCAATTGGTTTCAGTGAAGTGATGCAATGATGAAAAACTCAAATTATTCTTGATTCAAGATGCCATGATTTTATAGATAGAAAACTCTAGAGCCCACTAAAATTCTCCTGTGCTGATGATTTCAGCAGTGATTTAGGAAAAAATATCAAACTAGAAAGTGGCTAGATTTCCTATATATTAATCACAAATTCATTAAGAAATCAGAAAAATATTACAATCAGTGTACACACACACACACACACACACACACACACACACAGATGCACCTATGAATAAACCTACCCAATGACAAAAAAGTCTCTAAAATGATAATTATAAATAACTGAAGAAATAAATTGAAGAAGACCCTAGAAGATGGAAAGAACTCCAATGTGCTTGGGTTGGGTATATTTAATACCTGTAATTTTTTGAGACAAATTCTCACTATGTAGTTCAGCCTGGCCTTCAACTCACTATGTAGATCAGGCTGGCCTTGAACTCACAGTGATTCTTCTGCCTAGCCTCCTAAGTGTTGGGATTACAGGTGTGTGCCACCACACCCTGTCTTAATATTTTTATTATGGGCATAATATCAAAAGTGATTATGAACATACAAATTTCATTCTCCACAGAATGAGAAAAGATATTAAAATCCATATAGAAAACTCTATGGAAGACTTTGTGTAGTAAAAGCAATCTTGAGCAAGAGGAACATTGCTTATGTTACCACAAACCCTCATATCAAAATATCCCATAGAGTCTTTGTTTTTTGTGTATTTTAAAAATTTGTATTAGTATATGTTTGCAGTGCATGATTGCATTCCTTGCGGAGATTTGGTACATGTACACAACATAGCTTCATTCTTTTTTTCATCTCTTTCCCCTCCTCTCCTTCAAACAGAGTGGCGTAGTTCAGTGGATAAAAATAGATTAACTAAGAAAAAGACCATCTCAAAAGAGCAGCTAAAAAGTCCATTGGAGAAAAGGGCTTCTTTCAACAAATGATACTGGGAAAATGGACACAAGAAAATTGTAGAAGTTTGGAACGAGATTCTTATGTCTCACCATGTGCAAACACCAACTCAAAATGGACCAAAGACCTTAATGTAAGACTTGAAACTGCTAGAGGAAAACACAGTGGAAACACTTTAAGATATTGGTACAGACATTGATTTCCTGAATGGGATCTAACAGCTCAGAAAATAATAGCAAGAATTGACCAAAGGAATTTCATGAATTTAAAAGTACTCGGCATACCCAAGGAAATAATGACAAACTGAAGTAAAGAGACAGCCTGCAGAATGGGCTAAAGTCTTATTCAGGTATTCATTTGACTGGTGGTTAATATTGAGAAATAACAGAAACTCAGAAAATGGGATGAAGGTCTGATCAGAAACTTCTCAAAAGAAGTTTGAAAGAAGTATGAACAATACTCAATACCTATAGCCACTGAAGAAATGCAAATCTGAACTATGTTGAGATTCCATCTCACCCCAATCAAAATGGTATTATCAAGAATTCAAATAAAATAAATGCTGGTGAGGATACAGGGCAAATGAAATTCTTAAATATTTTGGGGTGGTAATGTAAATTAGTACAGCCACAATTAAATCAATATGGAGATTCCTTTAAAACACCAAAATAAAACTACAAATATAGGTACCACAAATCACTCCATTATGTATTTCTCAAAGTAGTTAAAGTCAGCATAAATTAGAGACAACTTGCATACCAATATTTATTGTCACACTATAGAAGCTAAGTTATGGAATCAACATAGATGCCCATCAGTGGATGAATGAATAAAGAAAAAGTGGCATATACACAATGAAATGTGATTAATGATAAAGGAAAGCAAAATCATGTCAATGTCAGAAAACTGAAGGAATTGAAAATCATCACTGTAAGTAAATCGAGCCAGACACTGAAAGATAAATGTCACATTTATTGATATACATGGAAACTAGAGGAAAAAGATGATAGGAGGTGATGGAGTATTAGAAAGGCACAGGTGCTCAGGAGAGGGTTTGGGGGATAAGACAGTGGAATAGGGAGAATGGATGTGATAAATGCACATTAAATGCACCTAGAAGAGTGTCAAAATGGAATCCAATATTCCATACAATTAATAAATGAGCATAATTATGTGAAAAACAATTTAAAGAAAAAAGAAAGTAATAAAGGAAAGAAAAATGAAAGAAAGAGAAGAGAAAGGGAAGAAAATATGATATTTTCACTAGCCCAAATATTCACGGTCCATGCTGCACATTGTATCTACAGGAACTAGACACATACAAAGGGTTTAGTAAAGGACAATGGCTCTCTGTGAGACTAATGATGAGAGAACTTTCTAGTTCAGAATTTTTTCCAGTCATCAAGGAGGCTGTCCTTGAGAATTGGGAAACTGTTTTGGAGGTCATGGACACTCTTTTGGAAAAGTAGATATGATATGCCAGGGTTTATTGATGTGTGGATGTTGTTGCTTAGGAGACAGACAGTGATCTTCTGGCTTTTATAGACTTCACCCCACCCTGGGATTGCAGGACCCTCTTCCATGCTGTCTTTACATCCTTGTTTCTCAGGGTGTAGATGAGTGGATTGAGCACTGGGGCCATAATGCAGCAGAAGAAGGGCATGAACTTGGCCTGGGAACTTTTGGATGAAGGCTGGAGGTACAAGTAGATGGCTGGTCCAAAGTACGTGGTGACCACCAGCAGGTGGGAACTGCAGGTACTGAGTGCCTTGTGCCTGCCTTTAGCTGAAGGTAGTTTCAGTACAGCTCTAGCAATGAAAGTGTAGGAGATGACCACCAGCAGGGGACTCACCATTCCTAATGGAATGGATGCCAATATGATGCTTATTAGCAGCTTATTATCAGTGGTGTCCCCACAGGCCAGGTTGATGAACACAGGTATCTCACAGAAGAAATGGTCCAGGGTGTGGTGTCCACAGAAGGGGAGATGGAGTGTGAGTGTATCTTGCACCAGAACAATGGCCAGGCCACTGGACCAGGAGGCAGCTGCCATATCCACACACATCCAGGGATGCATTATGAGCATGTATCGGAGAGGCTGGCAGATGGCCACATAATGATCAGTGGGCCTCACAGCCAGTAGGGTACATTCAGTGGAAGTTATTCAGCAGAAAAGAAAGACCTGTGTGATGCAGCCCCAGGCAGCAATTGTCTTGTCTGGTCCCCACAGATTGGCCAGCAGCTGGGGAACAATGGTGCTGGTGAGGCCAAGGTCCAGCAGAGAAAGGTTGTCCATGGGCATTTGGAGTCTGGGGTCCACCAGTGAGAGGAGGATTATGGAGCTGTTCCCCACCAGGGTGAGGAGGTAGGAGACCAGGACCACTGCAGAGAGGGGCATCTCCATCCATGGAAACTCTGAGAAGCCCAGCAAGACAAAAGTGTTGGGAAAACACGCATTTTCTCTTTCCACGGAATCTGTCTCTAATATATGACTGGAAAAAAGGAGACAAATTTGGAGGATAAATAGGACTTTTCCCTTTCTTTTATTCCCATTTTTTTGTGTGTTTTTTTTGGTACCAGGGATCGAACTTGGGTTCTTGTGCTTGTGCAGCAGGTGGTGAAACCACTGAGATAAATCCCCAGCCCATTCCCCATTGTTTTATTAGTGTGTATTTCAGATATAAAATAGATTTATGTAGTTATATATCTTATGTACTTTTTGTTTACTGAAAGAATGCATGAAGTAGAATTTATTTTGGGCAATCCTCTCTCATTTTCTTCTTTGCAAACTTATCTACTGACAAGATATGCAAAAGACAAAATTTGGTAACTCCCAAATTTTTACATATGTTTCAGTGGAATTAAGTACATATGTAACATTATACAACCATCACTACCATTCATTTCCATAATAGTTTCATGTTGCAAACTTGATCTGTACCCATTAAATAACTTCTTGTCCTTCTCTCATGCCCATGGAAAACCCATTCTATTTTCTGTCTATATTCAATTTTATTTAACTAAATTTGAATGCAGCAGCTGTCATAGTTCTGTGATTAGAGTATTTCTCTTACATCATATTTTAAAAAATGCCTCTAATGAAGAATATGTTACAACTTCCTACTTTTATGTTTCATGTATAAAAATATATTTATACTCCATCTCAGTTGATGCACACATTGTTTCCATGTGTTTGCTATTGTGACTGTGGCTGCTATGCACATTGGTGTCTATTACCTCTTAATACCCTCCTTTCCATTTCTTAGGTGTAGATTCAGAAGTGACATTTCTGTACCCTATGGTAACTGTAGGTTTAATTCTATGGAGAACTGCTGTTCTCCTCTTTCCAGCTGCTGTGCTATTTTCCTTCCTACAACAGTGTTTAAGGCCTCCAGCTGTATACATGCTGGAAGTTACTGATGTTTCCTGTTGTTTTTCTTTAAGGACATATTATTGGTATGGTTCATTCACCCTACAGAAATAGTTAATGGCAGCCCAAGCAGACTAAGACATCTTCACTCTGCTCTCTCCCTTAGTCATACTTCTCTCATTTTCAGTTCATCTCTACAAAAATATTTTAGTATAAAGTGTCAGGAGCAATGCTACATAATTTTAGGGTTACATCATTTGGTTAGCCTAGTTCTCCTGCCTACAGCCCAGCTATGGAATTCTGAGACATAATTCCATTTTGACCTCCAGTCACAACAGAGACTTCAATGATCCGGTGATGATGTGATTCTCCAGGACAAGATTACACCAGCTGAAGACATCCTGGGAGGAACAAAATCTTCATCTACTCAGTTCTTCATTGTTCTTGGATTGTTACATCTTGTTTACCCAGATGTACTGAGCTCTCTGCAAGTCATTTGTTACATTTGTTTCTCCTGATGTTCTGAATAAAAGATGTGGTAAGCTGGGGGCTTTAGTCTTTGCCGCCCAGAGCAGCACTGATCAGACCCAAAGCTCAGCATCTTCTCAAAGTCTCATTTTTCTAACTTCCCTGTAATTTGCCTTGTGCTGCTGTGGCTCGCAGGAGACTAGGACTTACTGAAGAGGTTCTAGTAACATCCCCTTTCCCTGTTCACTACAATAAAGTTACATATAATAAATATTTTCATATATAAGTCATTCTGAAGATCAGTTTTATATCATAATTGTGAGCAATATGTATGAACTGGTTTCCGAAACAAATACTTGACTTTGGAAGCACAATGTCACAAAGACTAAAATAATATGAGTTGAACTATTATATAGTGTTAGGAACAATGCTGTATTTCTTTACCTTTGAAACGAAAACAGAGTCACATTATCATTATTAAATCCAATCAATCATACTCACAAAACTGAATTTTAACCCCTTTTCTGAGTTGTGTTTCCCAGCACACAGGGAGTAGTATCCTGGGTAATGACACAAGGTGAATGCTTAAGATTCACGGATGTTACTGAACCATTGTTGGAATCAATCTGCAGATGTGTAGTCATCTAGCATTCTAGAGAGTCAGAAAAATATCACCAGACATGAGGTGGAAATATTATAAAAGTTTCAGAAAGAGAGAAAGCAGAAGCTTGGGAGAAAATACTAACTTTCATTCTAAATGAAAGGGAAACTAGAGAAAAGCACTGACTAAATTATTTGCAAGCATCTTGGAAGAGAGTGGTCAGTAGTATCAAACAGAAGTGACTCTAACGAAGGAGGAACAGTATCCTTATCTGTAAAGGAGGTATGATCTTGTGGGCACTGTGGATATGGTTGGACATTTGATACAGGCCAAAGGGCACACTGTTTGCATCTAGAGTAGCACTCTCTTAGTCAAGTCTCAACAGCCAGACATAGTGCCCCTGGGGATGTCAGCACCTTTTTTCTCAGTGTTCTTCCACTAAAGTGCAAGAAATCACACTCATTGTAGTGGTTGGGAGAAGCCTCAGTAGGATGACAGCATGTATGGGAAAGGAAGGCATGTGGGCACTCATGACTTCCACATTCTAAAAATGAAGTGCCTTACAAACAATAAACTAACAAACAAAATAGTCTTAACCCATGATAGTATACAAAGATCAACGTGGCAGGAGAATTGCTGTGTCACTATGGCCAAAATACTACTTCCTAGACCTTGGCCCACAAGGAGCCTACACCCTTTGATTATCCTCCAGCTGAGCCTTTCTTTAATCATCTTTAGACCAAAGGTGGTCACAACTCACACACAATTTGCACTTGATCAGTGGGGTAAAGACTGCACACCTGTGTAGTGAATGCAGAGGACTCTGGAGCAGAGATCCTGGGCCATGCACCAGAGAGAGCAGAGCATCAGTAAAACACAGCCAGATTTGCCTGAGGCCAGGGCCTTTCTCCTCCTCACTGTTTCCCTAAATGTGCACCAATGTGCAGAGAGGAAGAGCTGCAGGGACAGTGCACCCCGGTTCTGTAGTGTCAGAGCGGACACTGCAGGAGGATTCTGCTTCCCATGCACCTGTTCCTCAGAAGAGAGGGCACAGTGTTCTGGAATTAAACCTGTGAAAAATGCTAAAGCTTTTTTGATCATAACAAAAACTAATAGAACAAAAATTAAATATGAGAAAATTTACACATTGGCTTTCTTAATAAAAATATTGTCCAGGTTTTGAAAATCTAAAAAATTTTAGTGTCTTCTGTAAACCAGGTGTTACTTCTGTATGTTTCTTTGTTTTAGGCAATATTTTAGAATCAGATTTTAAACCTATGCACTAGTGTGCAAGAAATGAGGTTGACCTGTGTTGGAAAATGTGCTGGCCATAGTTTTAGCAGAGACACATGGTCAACATGTTCCTTACATGGGCCCTCATTTGCAGGACAGGGAAATACACTTTGAAATATTTTAATTAGTAAATTGCATGAAAATCTATAGTGCATTATTTTGGATGAATGTTATATATTTTCAAATGTATTTAAATTGACAGATATATTTATATACTGCATGCAGTATGATATACTGAAGTATGTGTATACCATGGACTGGCTGAATTTAGCTAATTATAGTATGCATTATACACAGCATAATATTTTTGTAGTCATACCATTTAATATCCACTTTATTAGCTTTTCCAATAATCAAATATCAAACTGTTGAACTTTCATACTCTGGTTAACATTCATATCCTTTGTCCATCATCTCTCAACCCCATCCCTATATCACCTCCAACTTCTGATCACCACCACTTTACTGTACTTCAAAAATATCTTCATTTTTAGATTCCAAATTTGCATGAGATCATGTGGTATTGTCTCTCCCCTCCCCATTGTTAGAATGGCTGATGTTGAAAAGAGAAAGAACAAATTCATTCAGGGGAATGGGGTGGAAAGAAAACCAAGGTACACATTGGTGGAGTGTGCATTAGTGCAGGGACTGTATCAAACAATGTGAATTGAACTGTAACTACCATATAATTAGTCACTCCCACTTCTGAGTATATAGTCAAAGGAAATGAGGTCCATTTGGTGAAGAATTATCTGCAGTATATTGCATCATTACTCAAAATAGACAGGACAGAGAATTGATCTAAGTGTCCATTAATATAAGAAGGGTAAATAAAATGGGGTATGCATGTGCTTTATAACAACAGCCAGGAAAGGAAAGGAAATCTTGTCCTTTGTGACAGATGGATAAACCTAAGGCCATTATGTTAATTAAAATAAGCCAGACACAGAAAGACAAATGTTAGCTCTGAAAAGAAGTTTTTCAGTCCAAAAACACCATTGGAAAACTTGACTTAGTTGGTTCACCAACTTTTGAGAAGGGTACAAAAATATTTCTCATGAAATTCACAAACGGATGCACAGTTTCATTGGATTCTCTTGTAATAATGGCACTTGCTATCACTGGGATGGCTCAGCTTCCAGAGGTGCCCACCCTAGCCCATTCCTCATGCTCACCTGCTTGACTGATCTCCAGAAATGACAATTTTCATCTTAAACCCTTTAGGGGCCTTTCAAACCTCCTTGTTACTGCCAGACCCACTTTGATGTGACCTCACATTGTCCCAGGCATTCTTTCCCCCACTCTTACCCTCTCTTCTCCTTGCTATCACTTCCCACCTGGATTCTTGCACACATGGCTTCTCCCCGTGCTTCCTGATCACTGTTGGAGGTCCTCTTTGGGCCCTTCATGGCCTCCTCTTGTCTCCATGTCCTACTTTGAATTCAGTCTTTCTCCTCCATTTCTGCCTGTGAGAACTTTGGAAGTTTGAACAGTGTTTATGTTTTTCTGCCTTCCTAGGACCTTGTTTTGGCCTGGAGCAGCTATGTAATAAATACAGAGGTTAATATCTAGAGTCACTGATAAGTGACATTTCTTTCACTTGTCATACAACTTCTTCCAATTTTTCTCCCCAAATTTTGTCAACACTCTAAACTTGCTTAAATTTAACTTTTCTCAAACTGTTTGTCTCTGTCATTACTCAGAACACAGAGTGATACATTTTGTGCTCCATGTTGCTGTTTTACCTAATGTTCACTGCAATGCTTCATGCTTACTACATCCTCAGTATATTCCAGTTGTTTTTTATTTTCATTTTTCTCTCCTCTGGAGTACTTTGCTATTGGGTTTTCTTTTTGCCACTAATTTTACAATGTGTAGTTTTTCAGTCTTCATCTTTTCTGGGACCTGAAAACTTATATGGTGATAGGAGGTTGGTGGTAATAAGTAGGCTTGAGAAGATTTTGTCCTAAAGATTTCATTTTGGTTCCTATGATTTTATCCTCCCATTACCAAGAACACCTAATGCTCATTAGGTGGGATAATCTCTACTTCAGACCATGGTGTGATTCACTGGAAGAGAAGGAGGTTAACACCTTGCTGAAGGACCACTTGGCCTCCACTCACTCACCTTGAGTTGAAGAAGGAAGAGACACATGAGGGACAGGCCAGCAGTGGACAGTTGGGCCAGCTCTAGTGAGGAAGGTTCTCTTCAAAGGCTAGGATTTCATGGAGAGTGAGGTGAGAGTGATCAGAATCCAGGCAGTAGAGAGAGAGTGATGAGTAGGGGGCTCCTGAGGGTGCCTGGCTTGGTTCCTCTGAGACCTGAGCTAATGCAGGGAGACCATTAACTCAGGGCCTCATGTGTAGAGATGAATGCTCTACAGGCAATTTCCATCCTAATTTATTTGCCTGCATGAGATGATGACAAGACCCTGAAACAATAAACTTACCATACAGATGAAAGGATACAGATTTTGTGGCCACATTGTGCTGTTCCCATGGCTCTCTATGACAAATTGTGCACAGAGCAGACTGATGTCATCCCAGGAGAATTTTTATCTTGAAGCAATAGCACTACCCTACTATAGCAAATGGAGATCTTTAGCTGCTTACATACTTATTTTCCTTATATGAGACAATTTTATGGCAGCATTATGAAATACTGCATGTGTCAATACCATTTTTCTTTTTTTCTTTATTGAATTTATTGGTACATTTTAGGTATATATTATGATCACATTCATCACTGGGAATTTGTACCTGTACATGATATATCTGTTCTTATTTTTTCCCCATTCCACTGTGCTCTCTTTAACCACTCCACCAGCCCCTGTTTACATTACCTTTAGTTCAATTTTTTCCTTCTTTTTTCATTTTTCTCCACACAACTAGTCTCCCTTCCTCTTTGAACATTTTCTTCCTTTTTCACAATATCTATTAAGCATTTTGGTCCTCATTCACACTTTCGCTTCTCACACCAGTGAAACAATTCAATAACATTTTTTTCTTGAAGTGTGCTTCCTTCACCAGGTGAACCTGTTATCAACAGCTGATGTCAATCTTACCCCATAAATCGAGCTCTTTCTGTTCTGAACCAGGAATTGAACATAACACACAGTAGTAGTAAGGATGGAAGAATTTGTTAAAGTAAGATACAGTGCTCAGATTGGGAATGGGCTGATGAGAAAACTCGAGTGGGTTTAGGTTTGGGGGCTTTTTTTTTTAATTGGAAACTTTCCTATATGTTGTGGTGGTATTAAGGGGACTCTGTCCTAATGGCTATCTCCACCCTCACATTGGGAGAAGGGAGCATCTTTGCCTTTATGTGGGCCTTGTTGGAACCAGTGTAGTAGACTAAGGCTGTTGGAGGAGGAGTGTTGAATACACAATGTTAATGGAGTCTAAAGGCCATATGTTCACCCTTGGTTTCCCCAAAGCAGATAGTATCCATGTATTGGGGTTCATGACAGAGGTCAAGAGCTGCAATAAGGTCATATGGGGATTTCTCACACACATGTTAGGATGTTGAGGAAATATGGTCTTGAAGAGCCAGGAGGTATCCTGTTTATTATTAACCTAATTGGATGTGTCCCACACTGTCTCATGTATCAAGACCATCACTTTAACTTAGTCTTCTGCTGTTGCTATTTACTTCCACATAGAAAAATTCAAAGGAAATAATATTTCCTGGCTTGTTTTGAACACATTGCTGATCACAGTACCTTTACCACACTTGTGGCATAGCAGAATATTTCAGTGCACCAGCCAAGTTTTACAACTCTGAGTCACAGCTTATTGTTACAGCTCAGTATTACAGCTCTGGGTCTAAACTATTAAAATTTGAAGACTCGAGGATGTGATGGTCACTCAAAGAGGAGGAGAAAGACGTTTATTATGCCTGCAGGCTCAGAAGAGTTTGTACTCCAAAGTCTGAGTGCTCTACCAGAAATGAGAGCCTCCTTATATAGGGATTGATAGGGTATGTAGGCAAGCATGCTCACTGAAGCAGAGAAGTGGAGTTACAGAACATTCTTTTTTTTTCTCATTAAGTTTATTGGTACATATTAGGTATAAAATAATTTTATTCATCATTGGGCACGTGTACATTTACATGATGTATCTTAGTTCTTATTTTCTCCCATTTCCCATCCCTCCCTCCCCCCCTTCCACCATTCCCTATTTATAGAGACTTCATTTCCAGTTTTTCCTTTTGTCATATTTTTTCTTTTCCCTTCTTTCCTTTCCCCTACCCTTCCCACTTGCCCAACTCCTTTAGACATTCTTCTCACTTCACATTATCAATTATATCATTTGAACCTTATTTACACTTTTAGTATTTCACACCAGAGAAACTATTCAGTATTTACATATATGTGTCCTATTTATTTTACTTAAGAGTATGGCCTCAATGTGCATTTACTTAGCTATAAATGTCTCCAGCTTCTAATTCTTTATGGCTGAGTAGTACTGCATTTTATAGAAAAACCGCATCTTCCTTATACGCCTCCAGTTGATGGGAATTTGGGCTGTTTCCACGTTTTAGCTACTACAAACTGTGCTGCTATAAGCATGGGTGTGCATATATAACTGTGGTATGATTCTTTTAATTCTTTTGTGAAGATACCCAGCAGAGGGATAGCTGGGTCAAATGGGACTTCTAATTCTAGTTTTTTTATGTATATCCATATTGATTTCCACAGGGGTTGAACCAGACTGCACTCCCATCAACAATGGAGAGGGGTTCCTTTCTCCCCAGAACCACATCAACATTTCTTATTGGTTGATTTCTTGATAGCAGCCATTCTTTCTGGAGTGAGGTGGAATCTCAGTGTTATTTTCATCTGCATCTCTCAAATGACCAGTGATGTTGAACATTTTTTCATATGTTTATTTGCTGCTTTTTCTTGTTTGTATGAAAAATGTCTGTTCATTTCAGATGCTCATTTTTGAATCAGGTTTTTAAAATTGGGGGTCTGATTTTTTTGAGTTCTTTATATAGTCTAGATAGTAGACCTTTGTCTGAGGAAGAGCTGGTAAAATTTTTTTCCAACATTATAGGTTGTCTCTTAGCTCTGTTGGTGGTTTCTCTTGCAGTGCAGAAGCTTTTTAATAAGATGAGATCCCAGTTGTTGATTCTTTGTGCAAGTTCCCATGCTACTGAGGATTTGTTCATAAAATCTTTTCCTATGCCAATGTCTTGGAGAGTTCCACCTAACTTACATTCCTGAAAGTTTAGTGTTTCTGTTTTAATATTTAGATCTTTAATCCACTTAGATTTTAGTTTGATGCATGGTGAAAGATAGGGGTCTAGTTTTAATCATTGGCAGGTTGAAATCTAGTTTTTCCAACACTATTTACTAAAAAGGCTATGTTTCAGGCCTAGGATTTAGCTCAGTGGTTCCGGCGCCTGCCCTGCAAGTGCAACAAGGTACTGAGTTCAATCCCCAGTACCAAAAAAAGAAAAAAAAAGGCTATGTTTCATCCAGTGAGGATGGTTGGCTCCTTTGTCAAAGAAGAGGTAGCTGAGTATGTCTGGAGATGTTTCTGAATGTTAGAATCTATTCCACTGATCCTTAGGTCTGTTTCTTTGCCAGTACCATGCTGTTTTTACCACAGTAGCTTTGTAGTATAGTTTCAAGTTGGGAATTGTGATATCGCCTGCCATGTCTCTGTTGCCTAGAATTGCTTTTGCTATTCTAGGTCTCTTCCAGTTCCAAATGAATTTGTGGATTGTTTCCTCTAGTTCTTTGAAATATACTGTTGGGATTTCAATCAGGATTGGATTGAATCTGTATAGCAGCTTGGGAAGTATGGCCATTTTCTCTATATTGGTTCTTCCTATCCAGGAACAAGGGATGTCTTCCATTTTCTTATATTCTCTTTGATGTCTTTTTTCAAAGTTCTGTAGTTTTCAGTATAGAGGTATTTTGTCTCCTTTGTTAGATTTATTCCTAGATATTTCTTTTTTTTGGATGCTATTATGAAAGGAATTGTTTCCTTAATTTCTCTCTCACTGAGTCTGTTATTTATGTACAAGAAAGCTATTGGTTTTTGAGTGTTTACCTTGTATCCAACTACTGTACTGAATCTGTCAATTAAGTCTAGAAGTATTTTGGGAGAATTTTGGGAGTCTTCTATATAGAATACCATATCATCAGCAAATAATGAGTTTAACTTCTTCATTTCCTACCTTTATTCCTTTCTCTTGTCTAATAGCTGTGGCTCATGTTTCTAGAACTATATTGAACAGGGGTGGTAAGAGTGGACATCCTTGTCTTGTTCCTGATTTTAGCATAGTGTTGGTTTTGACAATTTGGTATGATGTTGGCTGTTGGTATTTCATAGATAGCCTTTATTAGCTTCAGATTAAGAACATCTATTCCAATTTTTTGCAGTGTTTTTATCATGAACGGGTGTTGGATTTTGTTGAATGTTTTTTCTGCATCCTTTGAGAAGATGCTATGGTGTTTGTCCTTGACTCTGTTAATATACTGTATTACATTTATTGGTTTACCTATGTTGAACCATCCTTGCATCCCTGGTACAATTCCGACTTGGTAAGGATGTATGATCTTCTTGATGACCCTCTGTATTCTGTTTGTCAGTATCTTATTGAGGATTTTTGCATCTATGTTCATTAGAGTGATTGACCTGTAGTTCTCTTTTTGGATAGGGTCTTTCCCTGGTTTTGTTATCAAAGTAACAGTTGCTTCTAGGAATGAATTTGGAAGTATTGCTTCCCTTTCAATTTCATTAAAGTGTTTAAAGAGTAGTGGCAGTAGATGTTCTCTAAATGTCTTGTAGAATTCAGCACTGCAGCCACCAGGACCTGGGCTTCTCTTTGTTGGTAAAGTTTTAATTACATTTTCAATTTCACTGATTGTAATTGGGGTGTTTATACATTTTATATCTTCTTTGTTCAACATTGGTAATTCATATGTACCTATGAAACTCTCTATTTCTTCTGTGTTTTCCATTTTATTAGAGTACAGTTCTCATAGTAGGTATTGATGATCCTCTGAATTTCTGCTGGATCTGTTGTGACTTCAACATTTTTGTTCCTAATTGCATGAATTTGAACCTTTTCTTTCCTTTTTTGATAAGGTTGGCTAAGGGCTTATTGATTTTATTTATTCTTTCAAAAAACCATCTCTTCAATTTGTGGAGTTTTTTTATCATTCACTTAGTGTCCATTGCAGTGATTTCTGCTCTGATATTTATAAATTTCCTCCTTTGTATGAGCTTTGGGTTTGTCTTGCTTTTCTTCTAGAAGCTTAAGTTTCAGCATTAGGTTGTTTATTTGAGCTTACTCTGTTTTGCTAATATGGGCATTTACTGCTATAAATTTCCTTCATAGAACTGCATTCATTCTGTACCATAAATTCCTATATATTGTATTGGCATTATCATTTAATTGTAGAGATCATCTAATTTCTTCTTTAATTTCCTCTGAGTCCCATTCATTGTTCAGGAGGGTGTTATTTAATTTCCATGAATTTCTGCATTTCTTGCAGTTTCTTGTGCTATTGATCTCCAATTTAAATGCACTATGGTCTGATAATATACTGGGGAAAACTTTAATTCCTTTGCATTTACTTAAGCATGATCTATGGGCTAGCATGTGCTCTATTTTGGAGAATGAACCATGTGCAGCTGAAAACAATGTATATTCTGATTTTGTGGGGTGGAACACTATGTAGACATCTATTAAGTCCATTTTTTCAAATGCTTACTTTGGTTCTATTATTACCTTGTTGATTTTTTGTCTATATGATCTGTTTATTTGTGAGGGTGGGGTATTGAGATCCCCCACTACAATTGTATTAGTGCTTATTTGTTTTTCGTGTCCATTAATATTTTTTTTGTACAGTTGGGGCATTTGTATTTGGTGCATATATATTTATTATTGTCATTGCTTCCTCTTGGATTGTTCCCTTTACAAAGATGTAGTGACGATCCTTGTCTCTCCTAGTTAATTCATTAATTAGTATCTTTTAATTAATTAATTAGTTTTGTTTTCAAATCTATTTTAACTGCAAATAAGATAGCTACCCCCACTTTTTTCCAGGCTCCTGTTGTGTGCAGAACTGTTTTCCACCATTTTACTTTCAGTCTATGAATTTGTTTGTGTTTCTTGTATACAGCATATTGTTGGATTTTGCTTCTTAATGCATTATTCCACTCTATTTCTTTTTTATTGGTGAGCTGAGGCTATTAACATTGATGTTTATAGTTGATATGTGTTGGCTTATGCTTGTCATGTTAGTTTCCGGTTGTTGGCTCTTTTATTTTATATTTTCCCCCCTCCCATTAATTTCTTGCCTTGCCCAGTGGATTTGCTCTGTTGGAGCTTATGGAGCTTCTACTTTCATTTTCTTTTTCCAGGATTTTGTTTAGAATTGTTTGTAGTGCTGGTTTTTTATTCATGAAATTTCTCAAGTGTTCTTTGTCATGGTGGTATCTTATTTCTCCATCAATTTTGAAAGATAATATTGCAGGATATATCAGTCTAGGTTGGAGGTTGTTTTCTTTTTTGGCTTGAAATACCTCACTCCCAGCTCTCCTTGACTTGAGTGTTTGTGTTAAAAAGTCTGCTGTTATTCTGATGGACTTTCCTTTGTATGTGATTTGTTTCTTTTCTCTAACTGCTTGTAGTATTTTCTTCCTCTGTTGGGTTTCAGGTATCTTCATTATTATATGTCTAGGTGTAGATTTTTTTTTATCATGGCCAGTTGGCGTCCTATATGCTTCACTTATCTGTAAGTCAAATTCTTTCACTCTGTTTGGGAAGTTTTCTGTCATTAATTCTGTGAACAGATTTTTATGTCATTTGTACCTTCTCCTGATTTTTCATTGATTCCTATCAGTCTTATATTATTCATGTTTGCATCATCTAGGAGCTTCTGGATCAATTTCTCATGATCTCTTACTATTTTTAAGAAATCTCTCTTTTCATGGTCACTGACCACAATCCTGTCTTCTGTATCTGATATTCTGTCTTCACATTCACTCATTCTGCTGTGAATGGTTTCAATAAAGTTTTTAATCTCCTGGATATCTTTTTGAATATGTTTCATGTATTCCATTCCTTTCCTATGTTGGGCATTCATTGTTTCCAATTCTTTCTTATGCTAGGCCTTCATGGTTTCAATCATGGTCTTGAGCTCAGCTATTTTTTTTTTCTGTTTCTGTTCTATAATCTCTAATCATGTCTTTTATTCTGCTCACCTTCCCTGTGATAATGTGGGAAATGATTTCTGTTTTGAATTTTTCTAGAGCTTTACTCATCTGTTTTGTTACTTCCTGTGCCATCAGCATAGGGTGTCCAGGTGATGGATTATCAGACTTTTCCACCTCGTTTCCTCCAGAATTTTCCTTTGGTGAGCTGGTAGCCTGATTTTGTGCTTGCTCAGGTGTCTTCTCATTTTTATTTTTATTGTTGGTACTGTTTTACTTTCAATTCCTGGGTTGCTACTTCAACATAGATTATTGTAAGTATCTTTGTTGCTTGTATTTAGAACTTTTGTGGGATTGTCTCTCAGAAGTGTCTCCAAATATATCTGGTCTTTAGATTTTGAGTCTCTAATGACTCTTACACCATCACATTTTCAGTATACCAGGAAGGACAACTGATTCGATCAATCACAACTCATTAGCCCAAGTGATACAATCAGCAACAACAAGGGCATCAATCACAGTTTAGACAATGACAATTTGTGGTAGTTTTTAATCTATTACTTTTAAGCATGCAAATTAAATAAAAATCGAGGAACAACCCAAAATATGTCTATAGTGAATAAACTCTTCAATATAACAACTTTACCCTTTGGCATGGGGACTTAGAAATGGGAAGGGAGGGATAGATAGATAGGTATGATAGGGAAAGTTAGAATTGAGGCCAGAGGGCAGAGGAAGATCACACAAACTCTAGAATGTCATTGAAGAGAAGAGGAGAAGACAGAAATTAAGAACAAACACAAAAACAGAACAACCTAATAGCAATAGGGATGCTAGAAATTATTCATTTCCCTTTACAACTAAAGACAATCAAGAAAAGGAAAAAGAAAAGAAAAAGTAAGAAAAAAAAAGAAATTCAAGTTAGGAAAGGAAGAGGAATAAAAAGGGAGAGAAATGAAGAACAAGGTTGGAGAGAGAAAGCAAGAAAAGGAAAGAAAAGGAAAAAAATAAAAGAAGAGAAAATAAGGGAAAATTGTAGAAAAAGAATAGATAAAATTAGAAAAAATAGGAAAAATAAGAGAAAATATAACTTTGAAAACAAAAAATAAAATAAAGGGCCTCCTTCAGGGTATGTCTCTGCTGTAAGTATAGACAGTGTGGGCAGAAGTGTGTAGATCTAAGTAAATTAGTCTCAGCAAGCCAGCAGCTGTCCCCTGAGGTTCAGGCTGATTTCTGCCTGCAAGCCCCAAGTTGAGATCTCTCACCTCCTGCTGGGTTAAAGTCTCCAAGTTTCTACTACATCCTACTGCATATTCCAGCTGCCCTTCCTCTGAAAATAGTTAAGCTTCTGATGGGGCATGGTGTTCCCTGCAACTTGCCAACTACAGTGGTCTGGTGTGCCTTTACTGCAGAGATTTTTCTTCACTTTTCCAGGCGGCTTGAATTTTCATCTAGAAGCACCAGAGAGGCCCTCTTTCTCTTGTTCACTTCTGTTCTATCTCCTGGATCTCAGATGAATGTCTTTTCTGACCCACTCCCTCTCTGTGGTGTGGATCCAAGTGCTGGCTTGGCCTAGTGGGCAGAGGTGAGCAGGGAGAGGTGTGTGTGTGCATTGGCACTTACACGGCTCTGCTCTTCTGCACCGAGGTGGCAGGGCCCTGGACATCCCATGTGCTGCTCGGGATCTGCACTCCTCTGTGTCAAAGGGGTGGGGCTGCTGGATGTCCTCTTTTAAGAACATTCTTTAAAGGAGCCAGAGTTTAACAGAAAATTCTTGTAAAGGGGTGGTGTTTAATGGAAAATTCTTGTGAGGGAGCTGAGCCTAACAGCATTCTTGTGAGAGGGCAGAACTTATCAGAATATTCTTATAAAGAGGAGAAGCTTAACAGAAATTTTTGTGAAGGGGCAAAGTTTAACAGAACATTCTTATGAGTGGGCAGAACTTAATAGAACATTCTTTCTAATAATTGGTACACTTTAGGTATACAATACAATGACATTCATCATTGTAAATTTGCACCTTTACATAGTCTCTCTTGGTTCTTATTTTTCACCCTTGCTCAGCCCTCCCTTCAACCCCTCCAGTCCTCCCTATTTACATAGATTTTGTTCTTATTTTTTCATTTTCTCATATTAATCCCATTCCCTTCTATCCTTTCCCCTAGCCCTCCCACTTCCTTCCCCTTTGTCCCTTTTCTTCCTATTTCACATTACCTATTATACATTTAGTCTTTATTTACACTTTCAGTTTCTCACACCAGAGAAACTATTCGGTATTTACACATATGTGCCCTATTTATTTCATTTAAGAGTATTGCCTCAATGTTCATCCACTTAGCTATAAATGTCTCTAATAATCAATAATGTAAAATAGGAAGAAAAGGTCCAATGGGGTAGAGGTAGTGGGAGGGGCAGGGGAAAAGAAAGAAGGGAAAGGAAAAATGCTGAGAAATTGAAATAATGGAAATAAAGTCTTTGTAAATAGGGAAGGGTGGAGGGCCTGAAGGGAGGGCTAGGAATGGGGAAAAAATAAGAACCAAGATGCATTATATAAAGGTACAATTGTCAATGAGAAATGTAATTGTGTTGTATACCTACAATGTACCAATAAAAGAATTTAATACAAAAAAAAAAGTGAACCAGAGCTGCAAGGTAGAGAAATAAACCGAACTACAACAGTAAATAGCCAGGTGTGGTGGCACACCTCTGTAATCCTAGCACTCAAGAGGCTGAGGCAGGAGAAATGCCTCAAATTTGAGGCCAGCCCAGGCTACATAGTGATTTCAAGGCCAGCCTGAACTACACAAGGGAACCCTGTCTAAAAAAAACCCCAATAAATAAATGTAAAGAAATCAAATTTTCCCATGAAAATGCTGGCTCTGAAAAAAAAAAAAAAAGAACATTCTTGTATGGGACCAGAGCCTAACAACTTTCTTGTAAGGGGGTGGAGCTTTACAGAACATTTCTGATAGGTCACACAGTTCAGTCACAAATTTCTGGTATATTGGGTAGGAGCTTCTTCCCAGTAGAACTGTTACATTACTGGAATAAAACATTCTGTGGGGAAAAATATAGAGGCAATGCAAGGGACCCCCTTATTGTATAGTTTTGCTCTATCATTTCCTCTCTTTGATTCCCCTATTTAGCCATAGCCTCATAGGGCCACACTAATAGCGACAGGGTTATAGTCCTAATAGCTGATGCACTTACATTCTTGTGTGAGCCTAAACCCGGTCTTGAAGGAATTTTGTGAGGTATCTAAACAGACAAAGGTCAAATAGAGTATCAGGATGATAGGGGCCAAAGTCCCTAAAAAAGTGGCACCCCATGATATCCAGTTATCCTGGGAGAAAATCCAAAACTTAGTTGTTTGGGGTCATTACTGGAATTAAGTAGCTCTATCTCTGAGACTCTTTACCGGTTGACTAATGACCCCTAACCTGCTGTTTACATAGAAATAGCACTCTTCATTGGAAAAGGCACAACCCCCCCCTTCTCTGCTGTTAGTAAGTCCAAGGCATGATGGTTTTGAAGTGTGACTGCAGCTAAGAATGCATCTCTTTCTTTAGATCTATTTTTAAGCTTTTGGTTACCAGTTTTAGGGTGTTGGAGTGATGGAGGGGCAGTGGATCTGGACTGATATGTCCCAGGACTTTCATGATGAAGACCAACCACAACATCAGGCTATTGGTGCCATCACCTGTTAAGTCAGGGTTAACAACTTATATTTAAAGGAGAGAATACAGGTGAAACATCCTGTAATAATGAAGAAGACAAGGGGTAGGAGACTATATGGACAGTCACCCAGTCTTCCAGGGTAACTTTAGCAAGACCCACAACAAAAATTAAGGTAAACAGTCCAAGGAGGCCTGGTAACTAGGGATAGTAGTAATAATCTATGGGGTGAATTTCAAGGTGTCCTGTGAGTGAGATCCTTAGGCTTTGGCTGTGCATAGACTAGTCAGGTCCTGGTGTGATTAGAGCAGGGCTGTTGCCTGCTGTTTATGTCTCCAAGGTCAGGTTGGATCCTGAGGTCTCCCATCTGAGTCATGTCCTGAGGGGAGTTTGGGGGTCCAGATGTTTAGTCCAGGTGTCCTAGACTTGTGTGAGGTGGCCTTTTCAGTTAGGTGCAATGAACCCATTGGGTGATACCTGGGACTTTAACAGCAGTGAGGATAGCAAGCACAACAGTATACTACAGCACAAATAGGCTGGTGGGGAGCCTTTTTCCAATCTATAACCCAAAGTGAATCTCCTGGCTAAAGGAGATAAAATGGGTTGTAAGTTACTGAGGCCATTTTTGTCATGTTTGTTGGCTTTTTGGCCCCATTACAGACCCCTCTGAGGATGGTCTCTCCAAATCATTTGAGAGTGCCTTGTCTGGCAGGGATGTGAGAGTCCCAGGGTGGCTTGGTGTCAGGAGCTACAACCTTTTCCACTTCTACAGTGCCTATGGACTCCCCAGTGGCCTGACCCTGTAGATATTTCCTGTGAAAATTCTCTGACTCTCTCCAGTGTTGAGGAGGGTGAAAGAGGCATTGGAGTAACATTGATCTCTCTCACACACTCCTTTCTGACTCTCACCCTACTCCTGGCCCTGCTGCCATTTGGAGGGCATATAGATGAGGACAAGGACAGCATCTCTGGAGCCTCCAGACTCCAGAGAGATGGGACATACTCAAAAATACTTGAGCATATGGAAAGTGGACTGGAACTCCAGGAGCTGGACCTGGCACTCACTCTCCTTATTCAGTGACAAGCACATGTGCTTGGTCTTGCCCTGGAAATTGAAAGTGATGACATATTCACCCCACCTCATCTCACTCTGATGAACCAGGAAGGCACTGTGGGAGCTGGTGCCTCCTGCTAGCACTGAGTGGCCTCAAGTCATGAGTGCATCCTGTGTAACCAAGTGCATCCTAAAATGGCTAAGTCCCCTTCCCCTTCCCTCAAATTCTGGAAGAAGAATTACTGTGTGGATGCTTCTGGAGCATCAAGGGGAAAATAGGGGGTTGAGAGAGTATGAACTGTTCATGCCAGAGGCCCCCCTCAATGAAAATGGGGGGACACTGGGGGAAGTGGTTCCATTGAGTCAAAATGGGAGCTGCAGTGGAAGCTAAACTGGGGAACAAGGGTGTGGAGATCCAGTCTGATAGGCCCCATATACCTGCCACCCTGAGGGGACAACACTGATCTTGGTGGAACCTCCAGAGTAAGGTGGAGTGTGTTGTTTCCAGCTCAGAAAATCAGTTGTGGTAAAGGACTGGTAGTAGAGTGGCAGAGCCAGGCTGAATTGTGCCATTGTCCAGGATGTGGGACATTGGTCAGGTCTCACAGACAGGCAGATGGATAGCTGAGGTTTGAGCTGACAACAGATACCTGAGGTGTCTCAGGGGAAGGAAACTCTTCACCATGTGGGATGCTGGAGGGACTGGAGGCTGGAGACAGAAGAGGCAGATAAGGGGGTAAAGGTCTGACCAGAGATGGAGATGGGCCTAAAGGTGAATTTTGAAGAAGGCTGGCTGCCTGAGCAGGCAGCTGATCTGAAGTTGAGCTACCAGTCAAGACTGATGGCAGGAGTTGGAATCAGTGGGGTAGGTGCATATGGTAGCTCTGGGGCATAAGGCAGTGGCATGGGATCTTCTTCTAATGGGCCCTGATGAATTAGCCTTTCTTAGGTCTCAGAGATGTGGCCTCTACTTTGGGCTATGAAAACCTGACTGTCCCTTTCTGCCAATGCAGAATAGGACCCAGGGTGTAGGGTCTGGGCAACCTCTAGCCAAGAATCAATAGAGGGGACCCAATGAGAGTGGCCTGTTTTGTCAGTAATGACTTTCCAGAGTGCATGCACAGTCTGAACATCCAGGATTCCTCAGGGGGCCACCCTACCTTTAATTGGAGCCAATCTACTTCAGAGAGGATCTGAAACCTTGCAAGATTCATTCTAACTCCATATTCCCCACTAAATCCCTTCTTGAAATTTTTAAATCATGCAATCCAGGACTGTGGGTCTTCTATGGCTGTGGCCCATGGTGTATGTAGTGTCCTTGAATGATGGTGCAACAGACAAAGGATGGGAGCCTCCCAAAGAAGACTATATGGGTGTCCACCTGGCCATGTCTCTCTCAGGAGCTTAGGCAAGTTTTGGCTAAAGTGCATGGGTAATCCCCCACCTAATCAGCCTCCCATCACAGGAGATGAGTCCCTGCTATGCCTTACAATGATTCCATGGAACAGTAGGGTAGAAGCCCATCAAACTCCAAAGCCAAAGCCATGGAGCCACATGGGCCAGTCATGGAGGATCATGCCAAGTTACATTCACTCGTACCAGTTCCTCAGAGGTTGAAACATTCCCACCCTCCTTGGGGAGATCCCTGACTGAGGTCTCTGGCTTGAGACTGTGAGAGGTGATCAGACTCCTTCTGTTCAATGGGACAGGCCTGAATGGGTTCAAACTGGGCCCCAGAACTTTACTATATCATGAAGTCCTGAAATCCTGAAAGGGATTTTAGTCCACCTTTTCTCCTGTGTCTGGTCAAGAGAAGCAAGCACAGTCAACAGTCACCCTGACCTGATGGAGGAGGAAGCACCAAATTGGGTGTTCATTGGAGAGGGATCCCAGTGGCCAGTCTCCAACTCCAAAACATCCAACTCGATCAGATTCCCAGTCAGGGAACTAAATGTGCCAAAGTGGAACAGCTAAGTGCCATAGCCAAGTGTTGCAGCTCTGAGTCACAGTTGATTGTTACAGCTCAATATTACAGCTCCGGGACTCAACTATCACAATTTGAAGACTCAAGAATGCAAGGGGAACTCAAAGAGGTGGAGAAAGACCTTTATTATGCCTTCAGGACCAGAGGAGATCATACTCCAAAGTCAGAGTGCTCTACCATAAATGAAAGCCTCCTTATGTAGGGATCTACAGAGTATGTAGGCAAGCTTGGCCACTGAAGCAGAGGGGTGGAGTTCCAGAATATTCTTGAAAGGAGCCAGAGCTTAACAGAACATTCTTCTGAGGGGTCAGAGCCTAACAACATTCTTGTGAGGGTGTGGAGCTTACCAGAACATTTCTGAAAGGTTACACAGTTCAAAAACTCACAAAACATTTTGATAAATTGGGCAGAAGTACTGCCCAGCAGCACGAAATGTTACATTTCTGGAACAAAACATTCTGAGGGGAAAAAAATAGTAGCAAGGCAAAGGACTGCCTTATTGTATAGTATTTCTCTATCACCACATCATGGGGACTGGTGAAAACCTGGTTCACACACAGTTTCAGAAAGAAATAACACAAAATGTCTATAGTTGAGGCTCAGCTCAGGTCTCTATTATATTCACCAACCTCCTATTGTGCCCATCTCTTTCACTGACAAATAATACAAAAATTATTCATGGAAGGTGCTATTCTGTCCCCATTGCCATAGGTCTCCATCGGTTGGTCAGCATACTCTAGATCATGGCCAAGTGGTCAGGTGTGGAGAAACAGAGCTCTCACATGTACATGGACAGTGGTCTAGGATCCAGAAATCATCAGATGTGACAACTGTGACATGTGTGGGGGAGGAGGAGTGAGAACAAGACCATTGGCCTCAAGGAGGTTGGATGAAGGAGAGAGAAGGAGAAAGTGGAGCTGTCTATGAAAGGTTATCTCCACCAAAGTCAGAATCGTTGAAATAAAATTAATTTGCTTTTATTGTTTCAATGGTTCCTTGACTGGTCCATTGTTTTTGTGGACTGACTTGGGTTTAGTTTTTACTTTATATTGCGTCACAACTCCTCTATATCTTTAAAATATTGTGTCTTTGAAAACAATATCATTGTGTTCCAGAAAGGAATAAAAGCTTGTTTCCAGAAGTATCAAAAATCCCATTGTGATGTCAAGGTATTGTGGATTACATATGGCACTCAGGCATTAATTTTTCTAAGCCTTAAAATCACCAGGGCACAGAAATAGTAGAGAATATTTAATCATAAAAGAGCCCACACTTATTTTATACTGAAAGCATTATATTGGCAAATAATAATTGTACTTCTTTATATGATACCATATAATTTAGCACATTGTATATTGTGTATTGTACAACTCTCTTGCTTCTTATTTTTCCCCCTTCCCCTGCCCTCCCTTCAACCCCTCCATCCCTCCCTATTTACAAAGACTTTGTTTCCATTTTTCCATTTTATTATATTAATTTCATTCCCTTCTTTCCTTTTCCCTACCCCTCCCATTTCCCCTTCCCCTTTGCCCCTTTTCTTCCTATTTCATGTTATCTATTAATCCTTTTAGTCCTTATTTACACTATCAGTTTCTCACACTAGAGAAACTATTCAGTATTTATATATGTGTGTCCTGTATCTTTAGGTATTTTGAATTGTATGATATAATAATATTAACCATTATCAACATCTGTGTGGTGTGACACAGCATTCATTCCTCCTGTGAGCTGTTAATTTGCATCTGTTGAGCAATTTCTTCTCTTCCTCACCAGTGTCTCCGTCCCTGGTCTCCAGGAAGCACTGTTATGCTCACCAGTTATATGAGTTCAGGTTTTTCTTTGGTACATTTTAGGTATACAATACATTTACATTTATCATTAGGTGTTTGTACCTGAACATGATGTATCTTAGTTCTTATTTTTTCTCCCATTACCTGTGCACCCTTCACCCCCTCCACCCTTCCCTATTTACACAGACTTTGAATACATTTATTTCTTTCTCATAAATTTTCCTTTCCCTTCTTCCCTTTGCCCTTCCCCTCCCACCACCCCCAAACACTTGATCCTTTTCCTATTTCAAATTATCAATTATTCATTTTAATCATTTTCATCCTTATTTACACTTTCAGTTTCTCACACTAGAGAAACTATTCAGTATTATTTTTTTAAATTCTTTTATTGATATATTTTATGCCCATCAACTGGAAACTATTCTGTATTTACAAATGTGTGTCCTATTTATTTCACTTATGAGTATGGCCTCAATATGTATCCATTTAGCTATAAATGTCTCTAGTTTCTCATTCTTTATGGCTGAGTAGTACTCCATTTTATTTTAAAAAAAAACCAACCATATCTTCTTTATCCATTTACCAGATGATGGGCACTTGGGCTGTTTCTAAGCTTTGGCTATTACAAATTGTGCCACTATAAACATAGGTGCACATATATCACTGTTGTGTGATTCTTTCAATTCTTTGGGGAAGATTCCCAGTAGTGGAAAAGCTGGGTCAAATGGGACCAGTAGTCCTAGTTCTTTGAGGTATCTCCATACTGATTTCCGCAGTGGTTATACCAGTCTACATTCCCACCAACAATAGAGAAGGGTTCCTTTCTCTCCACACCCCCGCCAGCATTTGTTATTGTTTGATTTCTTGATAGCAGGCATTCTTTGTGGGGTGAGGTGGAATTTCAGTGTTGTTTTCATCTGTATCTCTCAGATGACCAATGATGTTGCACATTTTTTCATACATTTATTTGCTGATTTTACTTCTTTGAGAAATATCTATTCATTTCGGATGCCCATTTTTGAATTGGGTTTTTGAATTGGGGGGTCTGATTTTTTTCAGTTCTTCATGTATTCTCGATAGTATACCTTTGTCTGAGGTACAGCTGCTAAAAATTTCTTCCCACATTGTAGATTGTCTCTTAGCTCTGTTGGTAGGTTCTCTTGAAGTGCAGAAGATTTTTACTATGATGAAATCCTAGTTGTTGATTCTTTGTGCTAGCTCCTGTGCTACTGAAGATTTGTTCATAGTCTTTTCCTATGCCAATGACATCAAGAGTTCTACCTAACTTATCTTCCAGCAAGTTTAGTGTTTCTGTCTTCATATTTAGATCTTTAATCCAACTTGACCTTGGTTTAGTGCACAGTGATAGGTATGGGTGTAGTTTTAATCTTTGGCAGGTTGAAATCCAGTTTTTCCAACACCATTTATTAAATAGGCTATCTTTCCTCCAATGAGGGTGGTTGGCTCCTTTGTCAAAGATGAGGTGGCTGAGTAGGTCTGGAGTTGTTTCTGCATCTTCTAATCTATTCCACTGATCTTCGGGTCTGTTTCTTTGCCAGTACCATGCTATTTTTATCAAGTACCTTTTAGTATAGTTTCAAGTTGGGAAATGTGATACCGCCAGCCATGTCTCTGTTGCCTAGAATTGCTTATGCTATTCTAGGTTTCTTTTGCTTCCAAATGAATTCTTGGATTGTTTTCTCTAATTCTGTGAAGTATATTTTTGGTATTTCAATCAACATTGCATTAAATCTATATAGTAGTTTTGGAAATATGGCCATTTTCACTATATTGGTTCTTCCTACCCGGCAACAAGGGATATCTTTCCATTTTCTTATATCCTCTTAGATCTCCTTTTTCAGAGTGCTGTAGTTTTCAGTGTAAAGGTCCTTTGTCTCCTTTTTTTTAGAAGTTATTGTAAAAGGAATTATTTCCCGAATTTCTCTCAATGGGTCTGCTATTTGCATATAAGAAGGCTATTGTTTTTTGAATGTTGAACTTGTATCCAGCTACTCCACTGAATCTGTCAATGAGGTCTAGAAGACTTTCAACTGAGTTTTTTGAATCTTCTATGTAAAGTATCATATCACCAGCAAATAATGACAATTTCATTTATTTCTTTCCTATCATTATTTTTTTATTTCTTTCTCTTTTCTAATTGGATGGCTAATGTTTCCATAACAATATTGAACAGGAGTGGTGATAGTGGGCATCCCTGTCTTGTTCCTGATTTTAGAATGAAAGTTTTCAGTTTTTGACTATTTAGTATGATGTTTGCTGTTGATTTTTCATAGATAGCCTTAATCAGGTTGAGATAGAGACCTTCTACTCTAATTTTTCTGTAGCGTTTTTATCATGTATGGGTGTTGGATTTTGTCAAATGCTTTTTCTGCACCTATGGAGATGATCATGTGGTTTTTGCCCTTGACTCTGTTAATATAGTGTATTACATTTATTGATTTACAGATGTTGAACCATCCTTGCATCCCTGGTATAAATCCGACTTGGTCATGGTGTATGATCTTCTTGATGACACACTGTATTCTGTTTGCCAGTATCTTGTTGAGGATTTGTGCATCCATGTTCATTAGGGAGATTGGTCTCTAGTTCACTTTTTGGGTTGGGTCATTCCCTGGTTTTGGTATCAAAGCAACACTTGCTTCCAGGAATGAAATTGGAAGCTTTGCTTCCCTTTCAATTTCCTTGATAAGTTTAAGAGTAATGACAATAGTTCTGCTTTAAATGTCTTGTAGATTTCAGCAGTGAAGCCATCAGGACCAAGGCTTTTCTTTGTTGGTAAAATTTTTACGTTTTCAATTTCACTCGTTATTGGGGTGTTTTAATTTCAATATCTTCATTTAATTTTGGCAATTCTTATGTATCTAGGAATCTGTCCATTTTTTCTGCATTTTCCATTTTATTAGAGTACAGGTTCTCAAAGTAGGTATTGACAGTCCTCTGAATTTCTGCTTGATCTGTTGTGGCTTCACCTTTTTCATTCTTAATTGCATGGATTTGAGCCTTTTCTTTCCTTTTTTGGATAACATTGGCTAAAGGTTTATGGATTTTATTTATTCTTTCAAAAAACCAACTCTTTGATTCATTGATTTTTTTGTATAATTCTCTTAGCCTGCATTGCATTGATTTCTGCTTGGATCTTTATAATTTTCTTTCATGTATGAGCTTTGCATTTGTTATGCTCTTCATTTTCTAGGAGTTTGAGGTTCTGCATTAGGTTGTTTAACTGAGTTCTCTCTGTTGTCCTAATATGGGCATTCACTGCTACCACATAGAACTGCTTTCATTGTGTCGCACAGATTCCTATATGTTGTACTGGCATTTTCATTTACTTGTAGAAACTGTCTAATTTCTTCTTTAATTTCCTCTGTCACCCATTGATTGTTCAGGAGGGTGTTGTTCAATTTCCATGTGTTTGTGGAAGTTTTGTGGTTTCTTATCTTATTGATAGCCAATTTTATTGCACTATGGTCTGATAATATACAGGGGATACAGGGGATAACTTCAATTCTTTTACATTTACTTAGATAAGTCCTATGAGCTAGCATGTGATCTCTTTTGGAGAATGACCCATGTGCACCTGAAAAGGATGTGCATTCTGATTTTGTGTGGTGGAACACTCTGTAAGCATCTATTAAGTCCATTTGTTCAATAGCTTGGTTCAGTTCTAGAATTTTCTTGTTAATTTTATTTCTAGTTGATCTGTCTATTTGTGATAGATTGGTGTTGAGCTACAATTGTGTTAGTGTTTATTTGTTTTTTCATGTCAATATTTGTTTTGTGTATTTGGGGGCATTTGTATTTGGTACATATATATATATATATATATATATATATATATATATATATATATATATATATGATTGTCATCTCTTCCTCTTGGATTGTTCCCTTCACAAGTATGTAGTGACCATCTTCATCTCTCATAATTAGTTTTGGTTTGAAATCTACTTTGTCTGCAAATAAGATTTCTATGCCTGCTTTTTTCTGGGTTCCTGTCACATGGAGAACTGTTTTCCATCCTTTTACTTTCAGTCTATGGATTTTCTTTTGAGTTAGGTGTGTTTCTTGTATACAGCCTATTTCTGGGTTTTGCTTCTTAATCCATTTTGTCAGCCTATTTCTTTTGAATGGTGAATTTAGGCCATTAACATTGATAGTTATAATTGAGAGATATTGACTCATCCTTGTCATGATGATTTACTGTTGTTGGCTCTTTTATTTCTTATTTTCCCCCCTTTCACTTTAATGTCTTACCTTGCTTGCTGGCTTCCCTCTGCTGGGCCTCATGGAGTTGTGACCTTCATTGTCTTTTTCTAGGATATTACTTAAAATTGTTTGGAGTGCTGGTTTGGTGCTCCAAAGTTTCTCAGGTGTTCTTTGTCATGAAAGTATCTAATTTCCCCATCAGTTTTGAAAGATAATTTTGCCAGATACAACAGTCTAGGTTGGAAGTTATTTTGTTTTAGGGCTTGAAATTCTGCACTCCAGGCTTTCCTCGATTTGAGGGTTTGTATTGAGAAATCTGCTGTCATTCTGATGTGCTTTCCTTTGTAGGTTATTTGTTTCTTTTCTCTTATCGCCTGTAGAATTTTGTTCTTCTGTTGTGTTTCTGGGATCTTGACTATTATATGTCTAGGTGTAGATTTTTTTTTGGTCATGGCTAGTTGGAGTTCTATAGGCCTCAGTTATCTGTACGACCAATTCTCTACCTCTGTCTGGGAAGTTTTCTACTATTACTTCTGTGAAAAGTTTTTTTACTTCAGTTGTACTTTCTCCTGTTTTTTTCATGGACTCCTATGAGTCTTATGTTATTCTTCTTTGAATCATCTAGCAGCTGTTGGATTGATTTCTCATGGTCCCTTGCTATCATGAAGAATTCTCTGTTTTCATTGTCCTTCACCACAATCCTATATTCTATATCTGATATTCTGTCTTCAGATTCTCTTAATCTGCTCTGCATGCTTTCAATGGAGGTTTTAATTTCCTGAATATCTGTTTGAATCTGTTTCATGGATTCCATTACTTTCCTCTATTGGGTGATCATGTTTTCCATTTCTTTCTTAAGCTGGGCATTCATGGCTTCCAGCATGTTTCATATCTCATTTATTTTCTTATCTGTTTCTTCTCTAGAGCCTCTAATCATGTCTTTCACTGTGCTCATCATTTCTGTATTTATCTGGGAGATAATTTCTGTCTGCTTTGTTACTTCCTGTGCTATCAGTTCAGGGTGTCCAAGTGGTGCCTTATCAGACTTTTCCACCTGATTTTCCCCAGAATTTCCTTTTTGTGGCATGCAAGCCTGCATTTTTGCCTTGCTTAAGTGTCTTCTTATTTTTTGTTTTTGGTACTGTCCTTGGTTTAATTCCTGGGTTGATATTTCAAAATTGCTTAATGTAGGTATCTTTGTTGCTTGTGTTTAAAATCCTTGTGGAATAATTGCTTTTCATAGGTGTCTTCCAGATATAGCTTGTGTTTGGTTTTTCAGACTCTAATGACTCTGAGGATATTTTATTTTCCTTATACTAGGAAGGAAAACTAATTAGATCAATCACAATATGTTAGTTCAAATGACACAATCAGCAATACCATAGCATCAAGTGCAGCTTAGAACATGACAATTTGTGGTAGTTATTAATCTATCACATTTAACTATGTGAGTTAAATTAAAACTGAAGACCAACCCAACATAATTTTATGGTGAATAAACTCTTCAATACAGCATCTTTCCCCTTCAGGGTGGGGAGTTAAAAGGAATTGGGGAGGGAGGGACAGGTAGAAAGATCAGGAAAGATTACTGGTGAGGCCAGAAGACACAGGAAGATCAAACATCCTCTAAGAAGTTGTTAAAGGCAAGAGGAAAAGGCAGAATGAAAGAACAAAGATGTGAATAGAATCACCTAACAGCAACAGGGAGGCTTGATACTGAATTTACTTTCCTTTCAACCTAATGCTAATGAAGAGAAGCAAAAAGAGAAGAAAAAAACAATAAGGGAGAAATCCAAATTCAGTGCAGAAAGGAACAAATGGGGACATGAATATCAACATTGGCCAGTGAGAGAATAAGAGAGAGAGAGAGAGAGAGAGAGAGAGAGAGAGAGAGAGAGAGAGAGAGAGAGAGAGAGAGAGAGAGAGAGAGAGAGAAGATAAAAGAAAGAAAAGAAAGAAATGTAAAAATTTGAAGAGTAGGAAAAAGTAAAACAAGAATTAAAAATAAGAGAAAAAGAAAATTTTTTTTGCATATAGCAAAATATAAAAATTATGGGCCTCCTTCAGGGTATGTATCTGCTGTCACAGTAGGCAATGTAAGAATCCATGTGCATATAGGAGTAATGAGTCTTAGCAAGCCAACAGCAGACCAAGTGCAGCAGTTTGATGTGCCTTTATTGTAGAGATTCTCTTTACTTTTCCACTGAGCTTCAGTTTTCATCAAGGGGCCTGAGAAGCCCTCACTCTGTTACTAACTTCTGCTCTATCTTCTTGAGCTCAGGAGAAGGGTCTTTGTAATCTCCTGTGCCTCTGTAGTGTTGGACCAGGTAGCAGAAAAGCCAGAAGGCCATCGGCGCGGTGGTGGGTGTGGGCCTTGGAGGTGCCCACACAGCTAAGCTGACCTCACCGTGGCATGTGTGGGGCCCAGGATGGCTGCAGAGCTTCTGAGTTCAGCTATGTCAGCTTCCACATATGTGTTAAATCATGTGTACATTCTTGTTCCTGATGTATGTTCCCTAATAGGATTGCCGGTTCCATCCATGTTGCTACCACTGACAGAATTTGTCATGCATATGACTGAATACCATCCCATATGTTTTGCCCTTATGCATTCATCCAGGGGTGGCACCTTCATTGATTCCATGTGTTAGCCATTGTGGATGGTTTTGAAATAAATGTGGGAAGATAGATGTCTCTTGGGTGCACTGACAATTTCCCTTTGAAGAATATGCAGTAGTGGGGTGGCACGATCATAAGTACTTCTACTCTACTTTTCAGAGAAATCTTTTTTCAATAATGGCTCTACTAACTTGAATTCCTACAACTAGTGTTCAAGTGTTTCACTTTTGCCTCATATCCAACAGCATTTTTCATTTCTTGTCTTTTCTTTATAATCTTTTGCGGTTGAGATGACATTACATTGTGATGTTGATTTGCACTTTCTAGCTTCTAAATGCACTACTGAGATAGTCTAAAACAGATTGTATTAGAGTAAAAATAGGCACATAGTGCAAGAGGAAGAGAATAGAAATCTAGAAAGAAACCCACACCTTCACAGTCAAACTATTGTGACAAATTGAAATGACACATATGTTATCAGGACACACTCTACAATAAGTCCTTGAATACCTTGATGTCCACATGTAAAAGAATGGAAGTCGTCTTATATCACACCATGCACAAAAATGTATTAAAGACAAATGAGAAAGAAGAAACTATAAAAAGACTTTAAAAACATGGGGAAAACATTATGATATCAGTCTGCAAAAAATATTTTTGATAAGAGTGTGAATGTCTAGGGAAGAAAAGCAAAAATAGACAAGTGTGATTACATCAAACTAAAATATTCTGTACAGTGCAGGGAATAGTAACAGAGTGAGACCACCTACAAAATGGGGGAATATATTTTTGAGCTATTTATCTGAGAAGGGCTTAGTATCCAGTATATCTAAGGAATTCCAAAAATCAGCAAAATATAAATGCAATTTAAATAAATGAAATATCTTAACATGGAAAAAAGGTACGAACAGTCATTTTTCAAAATAAAATAAAATATACAAATGTCCTATATGGATATAAAAAGTGTTCCAAGGTGGCCCATGTATTGCTGGCAGCAAACCTTCGCATTATTGACTTGATGTTGTTTTTCACATGTGCAGAATGTAAGAGTTATGTGTTCTTCTTGATGGGGATTTTCACCAATTTCAAAGGGGAGATTGTGAGAGGAAAAAATGTGTCTCTGAGAGGGCTATATGTGAAGTTCTGAGATGAAGAAGATAGCATAGTGGAGATCCCAGGAAGTATGCAAGAAGTATGGAATGACTATTGAAAAAAGCCACAGGCAGCATGTGGAACCAGCCCAAGAGAAGTAATTTGTACTGAAACCAGAAAGGCCATGGAATAGAGCCACGCAAGCCCTCTGGAATTCACATCTCACTACCATGTGCTCTGGTTACCAGACATGGAGCTACAGGACTTTATGTTTGCCCTACTGGGTTCTGAAATTTCCATGGTCCAAACCTTTCTGTATTCCTGTTTATACATTTTACAATGGGATATTTACCCTGTGCAGTTGTACCTTTGAATTCTGAAACTTCTTTTGAGAAATTAAAAGGGTTCACACCTAAAAGATGGCCTTAAGTCTTGCAGGAGACTTTGGATTTAGGCATCTTTCAAGTCAGTGTACTTCACAATCAAGATTACCCATCACAGAAAGAATGTTTCAGCTTTCACCTGTGCTCCTTTTTAATGCATCTATCCAAAAGCCCAGGGGAAAATTGCACTGAATTCCCCTTGACCACTCATTTTGATAACTCCTCTTCTTCTACTTCACAATCAGCAAGAATGTACCAAAAAGTACCTCAATCTGAATAGTACCAAAAAGTATTGCTGTGTGAAAATTCCCCATAAGAAAGGGAAAGTGTGGAGAGCCATCTTTTGTGGCAGACATCACTGAAAAAGTAGAGACCTTAGGTAGAAGACACTGAAGGCTACATGGCCTGGTTCCTCCAGAGTGAACATGCTGAGACTCAGGATGCCTCCCTCTCATCTTTCCCCATCCATCAGCCTGGAGCCATGACCTTGACTTCACAGCTCATCTCTTTGTTAATACACTTTTAGAATTATAGTCCAAAAGCGAGAAGGATGTCACAGGAATATATTTTTAGATATATCATTTAAATAGAGAAAAGAGCAGATTTTCCAAATCTTTTCTTGATGTAGGCTATTTCTGCATAAATGTACCAAGTGATAAAATGCACAGTGAGCACCTTGTAAACATCACTGTGCCCTACAGATGTGTGACATTGTTAGGGAATCCAAAAATGCTGATTTGAATCTGATAGACTAGTTCAAGATATGTGAAATTCATAAAATAAAGAATTCTAGAAAAAAATTAATAGGATATATTCAAATAAAAAAATCACAACACCCTTTCAGATGAAAAGTACATTTATTTGCTTGCTTCCTTTGAAATTGAGGCCTGAAGTTGGTTATGTATTTTGATGGGAGAAATTTTGCAAAATTCAATTTACCTAATATCCATGTTCAGAGTTTGATAAAAATGTATTAAAGAAAACACAGGGTGTGGCTCAGGCATCACTCTTTAATGATCATCTCTTCATTTCCTCGAACAGCAACCACTGGTGACCCATTCCTCTTCTAAAGAGTTAATTCTTCATATTACACGGAGAAGTGAAAACAGGCAGTGTCTGTCATTCTTTGTTTAACTTATTTCACTCATTATGTTCTCTGATTCCATTAGTGTTACCAGAAATGGAGGTATTTGTTTTTCTAAGTTCAAATAACAGTCCTTTGTGTCTACACACTACATTTCATTTTCCATTTCTCCACTGGTGGGTGTTTAGTTTATTCCATGCCATTGCTATTGTGACTAGTGTAGCAGTGACCATGGATGCAAGTATCTCTTCCCATTGTTGAGTGGCCTATGCAGAGCAAAACTTTGGAAAGTACGATAAGAGAATAATGGTTCTACATCAGATTTCAGAAGATTTCTCCTAAGAACTAAATTTTCTCCCACAAACAGATTAATATTTTCAGAAGGAACCTCTGTTCCTTGATGTCACGGACAATCCCTTTGAAAACCAGCCAAACCAGCAGCAATGATCCATGGATGTGCTTGCTCCAGGAGACAGGCAGAGTTCATCTGGCTCTAAAGGCTTCACCCAACCCTGGAATTGCAGGGTCCTCTACCATGTTGTCTTCACATCCTTGTTTCTCAGGGTGCAGATGAGTGGGTTGAGCAATGGAGCAATAACACAGTAGAAGAAGGACAGGAACTCTGTCTGGGAACTTTTGGTAGGTGGCTGGAAATTCAGGCAGATGCCTGATCCAAAGTACATGGTGACCACCAGCAAGTGGGAACTGCAAGTGTAAGTGCCTTGTACCTTCCTTCAATTGAAGGAAACTTCAGTACAACCCTACCAATGAGGGTGCAAGAGATGAGCACCATGAGGGGAGCCACCACTAGAAAGGGATGGACCCTAAAGACAGGGCAAGATCATTAGCAGAGGTTCCCCCACAGGCCAGCTTGATGAGAACAGGTACCTCACAGAAGTGGTCCAGGATGTGTTACCCACAGAGCAAGTGAAGTGGAAAGGCCACTGGACTAGGATGTAGCTGCCATCTGTACACACACCCAGGGATGCATGATGAGAGTATACTGGAGGGGCTGGCTGATGGCCACATATGATCAGTGGCCGTGACACCCAGCAGGGCACTCTTGGTGCTGGATTCCAAGCAGAAGAGGTAGCTCTGTGGGATTCAGTCCCAGGAGGAAATGGTCTTTTCTGGTCCCCACAAGTTGGCTAGAAGCTGTGGAATGATGGTGCAGGTGATACAGAGGTCCAGCAGAGAGAGATTGTCCAGGGAGAAGTACATGGGCATCTTGAGTCTTGGGTCCACCAGGGAAAGTAGGATGATGGAGCTGTTCCCACAAAGGTGAGAATGTAGGAGACCGCTGCAAAGAGTGGCCTCTCCAGCCATGGAAACTCTGAGAAGCCCAACAGGACAAAAGTGTTGGGAAAGCTCATGTTTCTTCTTTCCATAGTATTTTCCTTGCATATACTTAAAAGAAAACAGGACATTTTGAGGATATACATGACCTTTCCTTCAGTAGTTTTTTGGCAGTGTCCTCAGACCTTTCACCATGTTGGTTTAATAATCCCATAAGTGTAGTGGGAAGTTCTTGAATATATGCATGTCCTTGCCCTATTCTGAGACTTAGAAGTCAGGATAAAAGTGAATAAAAACATAAGAATATTTCTACATAGAGATCCATCTACTGAACTAATAATCTGGTTATAAATAGACATGTCCCTAACACTTTTTGTCTTTCCCCACATCTCCACCATTTTCATCCCTTCTCCTCTTCTCACTGCCAATCCATTCATCATCTGTATTGCTCTTTACTTACAGGGAGGGAAGCTATGTGGTTTTGTGCATTTAAGGCCCTGCTTTCAGAAATGTTGTTAAAGGGCAGACTGTCTCAGTTTCCTCTAGGTCAGTGGTGTGAGGCACACTGGGGCTGCACTGTTCAGGATTTAGGTGAATGACCCCATGCAGTCACATGTGCTATGAACCTCTATGGTGTGCAGAGGCCATGGAATGGAACTACTCTGGCCAGCTGTCTACCTGTATTCCCATTTCCATGGTGAAATGCACATGACATATTCTCTCTCTTTTATGTACTTTCAAGCACACCTTGGAGAGGTGCTCTGTACATTCATGATTTTTTATTCCCACAACCACATTGCAGTTGGTAGGACTCACATTAGTCCTAGGATACAGACAGACCTCAGTATCCTTCCTTAACTCAGCTCTGCACCTTTCAACTTCCTCTGTCTATACTTTTGCTTTTGTAATACCTCAGAAATTAATTTTGACATTAATTACAATATTCTGATGTATTATTTAGTGTCTCATTGTTTCTCAAAATTTTTAGGTCAAAAATTGAAATCCTTCACACTAATATCAGGAACAAGACAAGGATGTCCACTATCACCACTCCTGTTCAATATAGTTTTCAAAGCATTAGCCACAACAATTAGACAAGAGAAAAAAATAAAAGGAATAAAATTAAGAAGAGTCAAATTGTCATTATTTGCAGATGACACGATACTCTATATAGAAGACCCCAAGAACTCCTCCAAAAGTCTTCTAGCCTTAATAACCAAGTTTAGTAAACAAGCTGGATACAAGATCAACACAAAAAATCAAACAGCTTTCCTCTACACAAACAATGGACTCACTGAGAGAGAAATAGGGCAAACAAATACTTTCACAATAGAATCCAAACAATTGAAATACCTATGAATCAATGTAACAAAAAAAATAAAAGACCTCTTCTCTGAAAACTATACCACCCTGAAAAGAGAGACTGAAGATGATATGACAAAAAGCAAAGACATCCCTTGCTGCTGGGTAGGAAGGATCAACATAGTGAAAATGGCCATACTACCAAAACTGCTATATAGATTTAATGCCATCCCAATTGAAATCCCAGAAGCATGGACCTTGAGAAAACAATCCAAAAATTCATTTGGAGCAAGAAGAGACCCAAAGCTACTGTGATAAAAACAGGATGGTAGTAGCAAAGAAACAGACCTGAGGACCAGTGGAACAGATTATAAGGTGCAGAAACACCTCCAGCCACCCTCAGCCACCTCATCTTTGACAAAGGAGCCAAACATCCTCACTGGAGGAAAGATAGCCTCTTTAATAAATCATGCTGGAAAAGCTGGGTTTCAACTTGCCAAAGACTAAAACTAGAGCTGCATTTCTCACCATGCACTAAACTAAAATAAAAATGGAGTAAAAATCTAAATATTAAAATAGAAACACTAAACCAGCTAGAAGAGAGTTTAGGAAGAACTCTTGAAGACATTGGGGTAGGAAAAGACTTTATGTACAAAACCTTAGTTGCCCATGAACTAGCACAAACTATCAAAAAGGTGTCATCTCTTCTTAGTAAAAAGCTTCTGCACAGCAAGAAAAACAAGCAACAGTGTGAACAGACAACCCACAATGTGGGAAAAATTTTCACCAGCTGTCTCTAAGACAAAGGTCTACTGTCTCCAATCTATAAAGAATTCAAAAAAATCAGACCTCCCAAATTTGAAGACCCAATCCAAAAATGGGCATCTGAAATGAACAGACATTTCTCAAACAGAGAAGTAGAAATGGCAAATAAACATCTGAAAAAATGTTGAACATCACTGGTCATTTGAGTGGTGCACATGAAAACAACACTGAGATTTCACTTCACCCCAGAAAGAATGGATGCTATCAAGAAACCAACCAATAACAAATGCTGGAGAGGCTGTGGGGAAAGAGGAACCTTGCTCCACTGCTGGTGGGAGTGTAGACTGGAGCAAACACTGTGGAAATCAGTATGGAGTTACCTCAAAGAACTAAGACTGGAAGTACCATTTGAAACAGCTAATCCCCTGCTGGGAATCTTCCCCAACGAGTTAAAATAATCATACAACAGTGATATATGTGCACCCTTGTTCATAAGAGCGCAGTTTATAGTACCTAAAACTTGGAAACAGCCCCAAATGCCCATCAACTGGAGACTGGATAAAGAAAATGTGGGGTTTTTTATAAAACAGAGTACTACTCAGCCATAAAAAATGTGAAATTATAGACATTTATTGCTAAATGGGTGTATATTGAGGAGATACTCTTAAGTGAAATAAATATGACACACATGTGTAAATACCGAATTGTTTCTCTAATGTGAGAAACTGAAAGTGTAAATAAGGACTAAAAGGTATAATAGGTAATGTGAAATAAGAAGAAAAGGGTCAAAGGGGAAGGGGAAGTGGGAGGGGTAGGGGAAAGGAAGGAAGGGAATGGAATTAATATGAGAAAATGAAAAATGGAAACAAAGTCTTTGTTAATAAGGAGAGATGGAGGGGTTGAAGCAAGGGTAGGGAAAGGTGGAAAAATAAGAAGGAAAAGAAATTATGCAAAGGTGCAAATTTCCAAAGTTTAATGTCGTTATATTGTATACCTAAAATGTACCAATAAAATAAAATTTTTTTAAAAGATGGAACCTGCAAAAACAACAACAACAAGAACAAAACCCCAGACCTCCACATCACCTAAGGCACCACCAAGGGGAAATGAGATGGAACAATCTGATACTGAACCACCTGGGCTCTCTGAAATGGCAACAAAAAAAAGTCTGCAAAAAAGAAAATCAGAAATAATTTCTCAGACAACAACAGAGATCGGATCCACAGTGAAAGCCATGATTAATAATTCTACAACAGACACAGATAAAAAAATAGAAGAGCTGAGGAACATGATAGAACTCAAGCATATGAATCAAATGGAATGCATAAAACAAATGCAAACAAATTTCCAGGAGATTTAAAACCCCATTGCAAGTTTACACATCACAATTAACCAATGTGAGGACAGAATTTCTGATATAGAAGATAAGATTTCAATTAGTGACCAGGAAAAGAAAAATTGCTTTAAAATAGTAAGGGGCCACAAGACATCAATCTAGTAGCTGCTAGAGGATGAAAAGAACAATAACATAAGACCGATTGGAGTCAACGAACAAACAGGAGAGATTGCAGATGACATTAAAAAAACTGTTCACAGAAATGATGGCAGAAAACTTCCCAAGCAGGGGAAAAGAACTTGACATAAAAATAAATGATGCATATAAGACTCCAAGTAGCTGTGATCAAATAAATATATACACCCAGGCATATAATAATTAAGATTCTAGAAACCAAGCAGAAGAAAAAAAATACTACAACCAGTTAGAGAAAAGAAACAAGTCACTTATCAAGGAAAGCCCATCAGAATCACAGCAGACTTCTCAACACAAACTCTCAAGTCAAGAAGAGCCTGGAGTGAAGTATTTTAAGCCCTAAAGGAAAACAATCTCTAACCCCAGTTGGTGTACCCTGCAAAACTATCTTTCAAAACTGATGGAGAAATAAGATACTTTCATGAAACAGAGCACCTGAGGAACTTCGTGAATAACAAAAAAAAACCAGCACTGCAAAATTTTTAAAATAATATCCTAGGAAATGACAATGAGGATCACAATCACAAAAAAACAGCAGAATGAATCCAATAGGCAAGACAAGAAATTAAATTTAAAGGGGATAAATTCAACATGAAAACTTTATGACAAGGACACGTCACTACATATCAGTTATAACCATCAATGTTAATGGTCTCAATTCACCAATCAAAAGAAATAGACTGGCAAAATTTGTCAAGAAGCAACATGCAACTTTATGCTGCATACAAGAAACACACTTAATTAAAAAAGAAACTCATAGACTGAACTATAAAGGGTGAAAACAATACTCCATGTGACAGGAACCCCCCCAAAAAGAAGGAATAATTACCCTCTTTGCAGATCAAATGGATTTCAAACCACCACTGATTAAGAAAGACAAAGAAGGGCACTACATCCTTGCAAAAGAAATGATGAAAAATCCAACAAGAAGAGATGACAGTCATAAATATATACACACTGAATACTAGTGCAACCAACTATATAAAATAAATATTAAAAGACATGAAATATCAATTGAGCACTAATAAAATAGTAGTGGGGGGGCTCAATAACCCACCGTCACAAATAGATCAGCTAGACAAAATAAACAATGAAATACTAGAATTCAATCAAACACTTGAAAAAATGAACTTTACAGATATTTACAGAGTGTTCCATCCCAAAAAATCAGAATACACCTTCTTTTCGACTGCACACAGGCCATCCTCCAAATTAGACCACATAATTGTTCTTAGAACATTTTTAAGTATGTGTGAAGCAATTGAAGTTATCCCCTGTACATTACCAGACCATAGTGAGATGAAATTAGAGATCAATAGTGAAAGAAATCACAAAAATTTCAAAAAAACATGAAAATTGAACAAAACACTTTTGAATAAGCGATGGATCACAGAGGAAATAAAGAAATCAGACAGTTTCTACAATTATATGATAATGCCAACACATCATATCAGAATCTATGGGACACAATGAAACAGTCTTATGAGAGACATTCATAGCAGTGAACACTCATTGTAGGAAAAGAGAGCAAACTCAAATATACAACCTGATGCTGAACCTTAACTGTCTAGAAAAAGAAGAGCAGGACAAACCCAAAACTCATACAGGGGAAGAAATTATAAAGATCTGAGCAGAAATCAATGCAATGGAAACAAAGAGAATGGTACAGAAAATCAACGAAGCAAAGAGTTGGTTCTTTGAGAGAATAAACAAAAGTGACAAACCCTTAGCCAACTTTATCAAAAAAAGGAAAGGGCCAGGGATTTGGCTCAGTGGTTTTGCTGCCTGCTGCACAAGAACAAGGACTCGAGTTAGATCCCCAGTACCAAAAACTAAAAGGAAAGTAAAGCCCCAAATCCATGCAATTAGGAATGAAAAGGGTGAAATTACAATGGACCCAGCAGAAATCCAGAGGCGCATCAACACCTCCTTCAGGAACCTATATGCCAATAAGATGGAAAACAGAAGAAATGGAGAGATTCCTAGATATGTATGAATTACCAAAGTTGAATGAAGAAAACCTCAATATTCTAAACAACTCCATATCAATCAATCAAATTGAAAATGTAATTTAAAAACTTACCAATGAAGAAATGCCTGAACTGTACAAGACATTTAGAGGAGAACTATTGCCAATACTGCTTAAACTTTTCAATGAAATTGAAAGGGAAGCGATACTCCTGATTTCATTCCTGGAAGCAAGCATCACCTTAATCCCAAAAGCAGAGAAACACTCAACCAAAAATGAACTATAGGCCAATATCACTAAGGAACATAAATAAAAAAATACTCAATGAGATACTGGCAAACAGAATGCTGAAGATCATCAAGGAGATCATACACCCTGAACAAGTGTGATTCGTGCCATGGATTCAGTGATGTTTCAACATACGCAAATCAGTAAATGTGATACACTATATTAACAGAGCCAAGGACAAAAACCATATGATCATCTCAATAGATGCAGAAAAAGCACTCAACAAAATGTAACATACATTCATAATAAAAACCCTACAAAAATTGGAATAGATGGTCTCTACCTCAACCTGACAAAAGCCATCTATGAAAAACCAACAGCCAATATCATACTACATGGTCAAAAACTGAAATCCTTCACACTAATATCAGGAACAAAACAAGGATTTCCACTATCAACACTTCTGTTCAATATATTTTTGGAAACATTGCCCATGGAAATGAGATAATAGAAAGAAATAAGAAGAATAAAGATAGGAAATGAAGAAGTCAAATTGTCCTTATTTGCAGATGCCATAATACTCTATATAGAAAACCCCAAGAACTCCACCAAACTTCTTCTTAATTTAATAACCAAATTCAGTAGAGTAGCTGAATACAAAGTCAACACACAAAAATCAATAGCTTTCTTGTACACAAACAACTGACTCACTGATAAAAGAAACTGGAGAAACAATTTCCTTCACAATAGCATGGAAAAAAGATATACCTTGGAATAAACCAAAGACCTCTACCCTGAAAACTATAGCACTCTGAAAAGAGACATTGAAGAAGATATCAGAAAATGGAAAGACATCCCTTGCTCCTGGGTAGGAAGAATCACTATAGTGAAAATGGCCATAATTCCAAAACTCCTCTATAGAGTCAATGCAATCCCAAATGAAATTCCAGCAAGATACTTCACAAACCTTGAAAAAACAATCCAAAACTTTGTTTGGAACAAGAAGAGGCTTAGAATAGCAAAAACAATTCTAGGCAACAAATACAAGGTAGAGGGTATCAGAATAATTCCCAAATTGAAACTTTACTACAAATCTACTGTGATAAAACACCATGCTACTGGCAAAGAAACAGACCCAAGGATCAGTAGAGCCTATTAGAAGATGCAGAAACAACTCCAGAGACACTCAGCCACATCATCTTTGACAAAGGGCCAAACACCCTCACTGGAGGAAAGAGTCTCTTTAATGAATGATGCTGGAAAAACTGGATTTCAACTTGCCAAAGATTAAAACTAGACCTAGATCTCTCACCATGCACTAAACTAAAAGTGAAATGGATTAAAGCTTTAAATATTAAAACAGAAACACTAAACCAGCTGTAATAGAGGTTAGGTAGAACATTTGAAGACACTGGCATAGGAAAAGATTTCATGAATAAAATCTCAGTTTCATGTGAATTAGCACAAAGAATCAAGAAGTACGATCTCTTCTTATTAAAAACTGCACAGCAAGATAAATCATTAACAGTGTGAAGAGGCTACCCGCACTGTAGGAAAAAATGTTCAGCATCACTGGTCATTTGAGATACGCAGATGAAAATAATATTGAGATTCCACCTCACCCCAGAAAGAATGGCTGCTATCAAGAAATCAATCAATAACATGCTGGCAGAGCTGTGGGGAAAAGGGAAATATTGTCCACTATTAGTGGGAGTGTGGACTGGTGAAACCACTGTGAAAATCAGTACAGTACAAAGAACTTGGATTAGAAGTCCCATTTGGCCCAGCTATCCCTGAGTATCTTCCCAAAAGAATTAAAAGAATTAGCAGCCCAGGGCAGGAGGAGCTTCCACCTCTGCCTCCCTGTCACATCTGACTCTGCTATTGCCTCAACCCCTATGAGTCAGAGCCTGCTCAGCTCTGCATGCATATTAATCACTTAGGGAGAATCTGTGGTAAAGCTGGCAACACAAGGTTTTCCAGCCCTGAATTTCCCTACTTTGTCTCATTTTCCTTCAACATGGAGGACACCAAGATGACAGAAATACAGTACAACACAATTCTATCAGCCACTGGAAAATTGGTTCAAACATCAATTTTTACTAAACTACTTGTCTCCATCATCATGTAAGATATGAACTGACTAGGTTTTATGTTCTTTTGTCTTGTTTTATCTGCCTTTATGTGACATTTAGTGTAACACTTGATTCTTGCTATAGGTTCCATATTTTCCTTGGAGGATTGTTGTTCTCTGTCCTCTCTTGTGTGAGTGTGTGTGTGCTTATGTGGATACAGCCTTTTCCACTAGTATTTATCCACTAGTATTTAGAAATATATACATACTATCAGAGCCAATATTTTCTTTCTCTTGAAAACTACATTTTTGAGTGGGGAATTGAAGTCATTATTTTGTTTAAGAAACCTGTCTCCCCACTCTTTTATTTTGGGACTTTTATTTTTGCCTCCCAATATCTATAACAACCCAGCTTCATTAGGTAAGTCAGGAAATCTATTTCACCACTCTCTGAGATCTGCTAGAAGACAAAGGAATTTTATCATAGGCTCAAGCCAAATGTCACCCTCTCACATATTTATTCTTGTTGTTTTGGTGCTGTGTTGAACCTTAAGTCTCCCCAACACTAAAGGCACAACTGCCATGGAGCTACATCCTGACTCCCACCAGCTTGTTTTACCTGCGATCCAGGAGAAGCAGGTGTGGAGAGGTGAGGATCCTGCAGTGAGAGTGTGGACATCTAGGTCAGAAAATGAAGACTTGTTTTCAGAGGGCCTGGATTTAATGGAGAGTTGCAACTGATAAGAATCCATGGGAAGTTAATAAGAATCCAATGGGAGAGGGAGAGAGAGAGGGGAAGGGAAAGGAAAGAGGAGGAGAAGGAGCATGAGGAGAAGAAGAAGAGGAAGAGGAGCAGCAGGGGGAGGAGGAGGAAGGTGGCTGCTGCCTTGGGAACCCTCTTGAGGTTTATTCCCTTAGATCCTGTGAAAATTAATATGTAGTGACTTTCTTTGCCTCTTCTGATCATTTTTAGCTTGAAGTCCACTTTGCGAATAAGATTGTGAACCCTGTTTTCTCTTATAGTCCTGATCATGGAATATTGTCTTTCATAATTTTTTTATAGTGTATACTTCTTTTCGATTAAATTTCTGCAACAAATCTTTGAATTTTGGTTTTACACCCAGCCTGTCAATCTGTGTGTTTGGATTGGGGGTTTGAGGACCCTGAAGTAATTACTGAAAGATATAGACTAATTTGTGTCATTGCATTATTTTGCTGTTTTTAATTACTTTATTTTTTTCTTTTGGTTGAACTGCTCATCCTGCCTGGTGTATTCATTACATGAAGCTATTTGGTATTATTGGTTATATTTTCTCTGGATTGTATTCCAGAATTTCTGGGGTGCTGGTTTTCCAGATATAACTTTTAAGGGCTTCTTTCTTATGGAATGTCCTTATTTCTCCATCAATTGCATTGAATCTATATAGCAGTTCTGGAAGTATGGCCATTTTCACAATATTGATCCTTCCTACCCAGGAGCAGGGGATGTCTGTCCATTTTCTGATATCATCTTCAATCTCTCTTTTCAGAGTGCTGTAGTTTTCAGAGAAGAGGTCTTTGATTTCTTTTATTGGGTTGATTCCTAGGTATTTCAGTTTTTTTGGATGCTATTATGAAAGGAATTATTTGCTCTATTTCTTTCTCAGTGAGTCTCTTGTTCGTGGAGGAAAGCTATTGATTTTTGTGTGTTGATCTTGTATCCAGCTACTTTACTGTATTTGGTTATTAAGTCTAGAAGACTTTTGGTAGAGTTTGGGGTCTTCTGTGTAGAGGAGTATCATGTCATCTGCAAATAATGACAATTTGACTTCTTCATTTCCTCTCTTTATTCCTTTTATTTCTTTCTCTTGTCTAATTTCCATGGCTATTGTTTCCAAAACTATATTAAACAAGAGTGGTGATAGTGGACATCCTTGTTTTGTTCCTGATTTTAGTGTGAAGGATTTCAGTTTTTGACCATTTAGTATGATACTGGCTGTTGGTTTTTCATAGATGGCATTTATCAGTTTGAGGTAGAGACCATCTCTTCCAATTTTTGTAGGGCTTTTTATAATAAATGCATCATTTTGGGGGGTACCTGGGATCTAACTTAGGACCTTGTGCATTCCAGGCAGGTATGGAACCACTGAGGTACATACCGGGCCCTTTATTTTGTTTTCTGAGAAAGGGTCTAACTCTAAGTTAAGCTGGCCTTGAATTTACTATGTAGTCCAGGCTGGGCCTCCAACTTGCAGCAATCTTCCTGCCTCAGCCTCTCAAGTGCTGAGATTACAGCCATGTGTCACCATACCTGGCCTCTGCATAAATTTCACAAGAAAATTTTTCAGGATATGTTGGTCTGAGTTGAAAGGTTTTGCTTTTGTTTTCAGGGGCTTAAAACCTGCACACCAAATTCTCCTAGTCTTCAAAGTTTGTGCTGAAAAGTCTTTTGCAATCCTAATGAGTTTAACTTTATACATGATTTTTTTAACTTTTCCTGACAGCTTTTAAGAGTTTGACCTTGTATTAACTTTCTAGGATTTTGATTATGATGAGTCATGAGGAGCTTTGCCTCTTGTTATAATTATTTAGTGTTCTGTTTGTCTTACTTAACTACATTATGAATTGTTTTCCCATATTTGAAAATTTTTTCAGCCATGATCTCTGAACATTTTTTTTTATTCCATGCATACTGACTGCTAATATTACTGTAACTCCAGGTAGTCTTAGGTTAGTCTTTTTTTGCATCATCTAGTGTTTGCTTGATCAATTTTCCTTGCTATGTTGTTGTGTTAAGCTATCTCTGAGTATATGATCTTGAGCTTCCTATTTGTTTTCAAGATCTGGCATGCTCCATTGATCATTTATACTACCCATATATTCAATAGACATCTTTATCTTTGGATTTTCTGTTTGGCACCTCTTTGTGGAGTCTATTTTTTGATGAACTTGTCCCTCATGTCTTGTGTGGTTTTGATTAGCTGTTCTACATTTTATTTGATTCTTGTTTAACCATATTGCTGTTTTTAATTCCACTATCTGCTTCTTTTTACATCACCTTTGATCTCATCAAGTTTATTTGCTTCCTCTTTGATAATTTTGTATAACTCAGCTACTTGGTGTTTGATTTCATCCCCATCAGTGCCTCTGGGATCTGCTCTGGGAGAGTAGGAAGGCCTTGAAGGCATTTTGTTAACCTTTTCTTTATGTACTCTTTTTTGTGTTGAACGTTGAGGTCAAATACACTGAAAAGAGTTTGATGGTGGGAGAAGATCTCTTTAGGTTCTTTTTCCAGTGAGATGACCTTGATTTTATTTGTTAAGAGATATTGTCTACCACTTTAACCTATTCAGTTTAATTAGGTTGGAACCAGTACCGTGTAATAGGGAGAGAATTCCTGTGGCTATCATAGTATCCATGGATTGAATCATACATCACTCATGAACATTAAAACTTCTTCTGGTAATTTTTCTCCTTTATTGTTAACCTTCACAGATTGTGCTATAATACTATTGGCAGTTGGGTTGGACTGTGAAGGGATGGGGGAAGAAATGGGGGTGCTGAAAAAGGAAGGAGGTAAGACAGTAAGAAGAGAGGGAGATAAGATATATGTCAGTAGACAAAGTAGAAGGTCAGAGTCTGTTGGAGTTATTTTTATGGTGGAGTAAAAGGCTAGAGTTGAAGAAGCTTAAAGAATATTTGTGGATCCTGGAGGAGAGATGGAGAGGGAGGAAAGTATAACTAGAGATTTAGGAAGGCTGTAACATGGTTTGTAGTTAGTTTTGTTTGAATCTTCTAAGCGTATTTCCACTGAGAGTTACCCATGTGGCCTCAAGTTGTCCCATTCAATTTAAAGAACTGGTCAATTCTCATTTGGTATAGGATAAATGTAGGACTTACTATGTATATGTATATATATATATATATATATATATATATATATATATATATATTACTTGAAAGAAGAGAGAAAAGAGAAGGGGATAAGGAAAACTAGGACAAGGACTACAGAATGTTAGGGAAAAAAAACAGCCTGAGAGAAAACAGAAAAAGGGGGAAAAAACTTAAGAATTAAAATAATATTAATAAAGAAGCAATAGGAGATAAAAGAAAATTTTAGAAAAATAGAACAGACAAGGGAAGCAAACAAGAAGCCCCCACACAGCTGATATACCATGGAGCCAGAGTGTCCACACAGCTCCCTTCTTGCTGCTTTTGTAGTTCCACTGCAGTTTCCCCTGTGGACTCCTTAACCACTTGCCTGGGCATGGCAAGGGCTGTCAGTGTCTGTGAACCTGCTTCCTGGCTGCAAACCATGGTTTAGGTGTGGCCAACTGCAGACCTTTGATGCTGTTGCAAAATCTAACCTCCTCAATTAATTTGGGAGGAAGAGGATGTAGTGAAGTTTGCCCAACACCCAGTTCTCTGTTGACCTTCACCAGTAACCACCCCTTGATTGCCCCTCACTGCAGGGCAACCCCTGTGGTCATCTCCATGCTCTCCCTCAGGAGCCTTCTGCCCCACTTAGTAGCAGAAGCCCTCAGCTCAGGCAATGCTTTCTGTTCCTTGACCCTCAGACCTTTACCCACCATTGGTAGTAACCAAGACTGTCATTTTTTGCTAATGATATGATATGATATTCTACATTGAAGATCAAAAAAACTCAACCAAAATACTTCTAGACTTAATTGACAGATACAGTAGAGTAGCTGGGTACAATTTCAACACTCCAAAATCCATAGCCGTCTTGTACAGAAATAGTCTCACTGAGAGAAAAATTAGGGAAACAATCCCTTTCATAATAGCATCCAAAAAATGAAATATCAAAGAATCAATATAATGAAGAAAGCAAAAGAACTCTACATTGAGAACTACAACACTCTGAAAAAAAAAGATATCAAAGACGATATAAGAAAATGGAAAGACATCCCTTGCTATTCAGTAGGAAAAACAAATATAGTGAAAATGGCCATACTTCCAAAACTGCTATATAGTTTTAATGCAATCCCAATTGAAATCCCAGAAGTGTAACTCACAGAACTTGAGAAAACAATCCAAAAATTCATTTGAAACAAGAAGAGACCTAGATTAGCAAAAGCAATTCTAGGAAATAAAAAGAAACCTTAGGGTGTATCACAATCCCCAACTTGAAACTATGATATGAAGGTATGATGATAAAAATAGCATGGTACTGGCAAAGAAACAGACACAAGTGCCAGTGGAAGAGATGAGAAGATGCAGAAACAATTCCAGACATACACACCCATGTCATTTTCAACAAAGGAGCCAAACACCTTCACTGGAGGAAAGATAGCCTCTTTAATAAATGGTGTTGGAAAAATTGGGTTACAATGTGCCAAAGATTAAAACTAGACCTATATCTCTCCCCATGGACTAAACTAAAATAGAAATGCATTAAAGTTCTAAACATTAAAACAGAAACTCTAAACTGGCTAGAAGAGAGGTTAGATAGAACTCTTGAAGACATTGTCATAGGAAAAGACTTCATGAACAAAACCTCAGTTCCATGTGATCTAGCATAAACAATCAACAAGTGGGATCTTCTCATTAAAAAGCTTCTGCACAGCAAGAAATACCACCAACAGAATGAAATGAGTACCCACACTGTGGGAGAAAATTTTTTACCAGCTGTTTCTCAGACAAAGGTCTACTATCTAAAATATGTAAATAACTTTAAAAGAAATCAGACTTCCCAAATGTAAAGACCCAATCCAAAAATGGGCATCTGAAATAAACAGACATTGCTCAGACAAAGAAATAGAAATAGCAAATAAATATATGAAAAAAATGTTCCATATCACTGTTCATTCGAGAGATGCAGATGAAAACAACACTGAGATTCCACCTCACCTCAGAAAGAATGGATGCTATCAAGAAATCAACCAATAACAAATGCTGGCCCAGAAGCCCCTTCCTCTGAGCTGAGAGCATTGGGACGGCACCTCAGAAGTTTTAATGGATGGGGCCACCCTGAAGGATGAGAACCATGTCAGGGGGAATCTCATGTAGAGCTTCTAGGTTGTCTTTTAAGTCATTGATTAGACCACTGGTTTTCCAGGTGGAACTTTTAGCAGCTAGCTTTGAAGCTTCATCTGCTTTGTGATATTATTTTATTTTTGGATTTCCCCTACAGAGGGTGATAGCAGCTAGGCTTCTAATTTGTAGTCAAGAGTTGAGAGATCTCATCCTTGTTTTTAATTTGTTTTCCTTCTACTGTAAGTTCTTGTTCCTTGTATAGCATTCTGAGGACATGAAAAGTGGTGAAAGCATACCTTGAGTCAGTGTGAATGTTTACTTTTTTCCTTTTGCCTCATTTAGAGCTTGTATCAGGGGCCATAATTCAGCTCACTGAGCAGATCAGTTTTTGGGAAGAGGCCTGGCTATGAGCATCTCTTCTGTGGTAACAACAACATACCCAGCCTGAGATTTTTCATCTTTGACTGCGCTACCTCCATTTATGAACAGGGTGTACTCAGCATCAGTCAAGGGTTCCATCTGTATGTCTGGTACACTGATGAAGAGTTCATTGGTGAGGTAGTCATGGTCTGGAGGGCCAAGCTCAGTGGGCAAGAAGGTAGCTGGGTTTGGTGGTTTGGTTAATTGGAAAGTGATTCAGGGGTTTTACAAAGCAGTCCTTGATATTGTGTGCCATGGCTATTTGAGACCCAATGGTGTCCTTGACTGTTGAGTACTTTCAGAACAGCATGTGGCACCTGAACTGTCATGTTCAGGGGTTAATTTGGTGACCTGCTTGATCAGGAGGATGGTTGTCACCAGTGCTCTCAGGCAGGAGCCCAGACCTTGTCTACAGGATCTAAGTTCTTAGACAAATATGTGATAGGCCTCTCCCAAGGGTCAATCTTTTGGGTCAAGAGCTCTGATGTTACATGTGTATTTTCATTAACAAACAGCTTAAAGGGTCTCTGGTTACATCAGTTTGTTTGTTGTTTTTTGGTATTGGGAATCAAACTCAGGACCTTTGGCTTGTGACACAGGCATAGCCCCACTAAGCTAAATCCCCAGCCCTCTCTGGTTACATCAGGAATGTCCAGTGCTGGGGCTATTGATAGTGCCTGTTTTGTACTTTGGAAGAATTTGTTTGGAAGGACTAGACTCCAGTCTAATATCCTTTTTTTCTAGTTTTCTCCTGCTAGCATGTCATATAGAGAATTGGACTTTACAGCAAATCCTGGTATTCATATCTGGCAGAAACCTGCAGCCCCCAGGAACTCTCTTAAATTGTCTAATTATCAGGTCTGGGGATAGAACATATCATTACTTTTGTTTTCTGCCTCTAGGTGTCTTAGTCTTTCTCTATGTTGAAACCTAAGTAAAGTACATTACACTTACATATTTGGGCCTTTATATAGGAGACCTTATGGCCAATGACCAGTGGGTGGTTATGGAGAGCCTGTGTCCCTTTCCAGAAGTCTGATTTATTCAAACTGCAAATTAGCAGGTCATCTAGGTACTATAGCAAAGTGCAAATGAAATCAGCATGTGGAAATTTGGCCAGATCAGTGGCTGATGGTTTTCTAAAGGGCATCAGGGAATTCTTAAAACTTTGTGGAAGGCAGGTCCAGGTAAGTTGGCCTTTTTGGCCAATCTCTGGGTCTTCCCATTCAAAGGTGAAAATGAGCTGGCTGACAGGTGTGACTCACAGACAGAAGGTGTTTTTTTATGTCCATACAAGTAAACAAGGCAACATCAGGGGGAAGCAAACCGAGAAGGGTGTAAGGGTTGGGAACCACCAAGTATGGAGTCATGGTGAAGGAGTTGATGGTACAGTGATCTTGCTCCAGCTAGCAATCTCCACTGGGCTTTTTTACTGGGCAGAGGGGAGTGTTTCAAGAAAATTGGCAGTCTGTCAGAATTCTGAACTGTCTCAGGCAGGAGGTACATGGTTAAATACCATTACAGGCTTCCCTGGACATAGGGTATTGTTTGACAGTAATAGGAGTCACTGTTGCATGGAGCTCAATTATAAGAGAGGCATGATTTTTGGCAAGTGCTGGAGGGTTGTCTTCAGTCCAGACTTCTGGAAAAGGTGTCTTTAAAATTTCAAGGTTTTGGCTGTCCAGTAATTCTGCCTGAGGGAAGTGCCATTTTTTTTCTTGGGGCACAGTCAAAATCAAAATTAGATCTAGTGCTGAAGCTGCAGGTTCATGCCTGAGTGTTCCTGGGTGGTTTGGAGCAAAGGAAATTGTGGCCCCCGGCTTAGAAAAGTCATGTCCCAGGAGAGGAATGGGACATTCAAGCTTGTACAGGAATTCATGTTTAACTAAATGTCCCCCAGTTTCACAAGACCAGCTTAGACAGAAATTTTTTTCCGGACAGAATTCCAGAGGTTTCTCACTTAGACCCATCAGGGTCTCAGAGGTGCAACAAGCTGAGTTACAACTGAATATTCAGCTCCACCATCCACCATAAAAGTCACAGGTTTGGCCCATATTTTTGGTATGACTCTGGGTTCTCAAAGATCCAGTTGGATAGACCCCAGTCTGTCCTACTCATCTAAATAGGACAAAGCAAAGTGGCTGGGATGGGTTGGGCTGGCTTGTATCATTTTTTTTTCTTTTTTTAAATGTATAACTTTATTATCATTCACTAAACACACACAAATACAAAAATTAAAATTATTCAAAGAAAAGCAATGCAAGGGAAAAAACTCTAATAATATTCAAATATAATACAACTCAACCAAAACAAAATTGAAAAGTAAACATTTTTCCATATAATTTAAAAAAAGATCCCAAGCATTAAAAAGACATCAAATGAAGTGATTTGTTTTAGAAAGATTTTCAAAACTAATATTGAACAAATAGTGGTCTGAAAAAAATTCTGATTAACTAGTAGACTCCATATAGGTCAATTTTTTAAATTTAAATTTCAATAGAGTCATGTGACATGTAATGGAAATATAATCTGAGAAATATGTTATTAGGCAATGTCATCCATGTGTATCACAAAGTGCCACACAGAGTGCCAACTTCTAAGTGCAAACTGAGAAGGTATACGTCAATCATCTGTGATGACCACTTGATATTATCTAAATACGTAGTTAAACATGAGATACATGAAGCTACCACTGGCATATCAGCACACTATTTTACAGTAAAATATTTTATATAAGTAGGATTATGTTCTAAAGGGTGAAAAGCACAGCATGTTATGATAAGTACCTAAAACAGTAACAGTCACTTATCACACTGTCGAGTACTATGTACTGTACATAGTTGTATGTGCTTCTTCTGGAAATACACCCTTCTCTCCTTTGATCTCAGTGACTCTTCCTTCCCAACCCACTGATAACCTCCAGCCTAGTCTCTATCTACATCTCTTCCTGTAGTTTTAAACATAATCTATATATGGATTCTGTCCGGATTCCAGCCTGTAACTCTCATCTCTCTCCTTCCCCTCCTGCCACCCCAACCCCTTTGAATATTTTCTTCCTATTTCAAATGATCAATTATTCATTTAAATCATTTTAATCCTTAATTACACTTTCAGTTTCTCATACTAGAGAAACTATTCTGTATTTACACATATGCTTCCTATTTATTCACTTAAAAGAATTGCGTCAATATACATCCATTTACCTATAAATGTCTCTAGTTTCTTGTTCCTTATGGCTGAGTAGTAGTCCATTTTATCAACAAAAAAACCCCACATCTTCTTTATTCATTTTCCAGTTGATGGGCATATGGGGTGTTTCCAAGCTCTAGCTCTTACAAACTGTGGTGCTATAAACACAGGAGCACATGTATCTCTATGGTATGATTCTTTTAAATCTTTTGGGAAGATACCTAGCAGGGGGATAGCTGAGTCAAATGGGGCCTCTAAGTCTAGATAAAAAAAATAAAAATAAAAAATAACTTCTTTTCTGGGAATCATATGTTTGCATCTCTTTGTGGATCATTGAGGAAACATATCAATTGGTTTTTTTAAGGTGGCTGTTTAATCTCACATTTGTACAACCAATGTGATGAAGTCCGCTTCGTCCAAATATTATAAAGCTTTGTTATTTTGGTAATTCTAGTGAGTGTAGCAGTAACTCATTTTGTTTTAGTTTGCTTCCTTGATGGCTGAATATTTTTGTACTAGTTTATTGAATGATTGTGAAGCTTTTTGGTTAAATATCTGTCTTATTTTTGAAAAAAAATAAAACATGCTGCTACTCCTACAGTAGAGACAAGTTGATTGTGCATTCATTGAAAGTATATGAAATTCATCTAGCTATATTGAATTTCTGAAATAAAGTGCAATTGGATTATTTGTTATTATATTTTCCACATGTTAAAAGTATGTATAAATATACATCCTACTTACCCACAATGCTTTTATGTTATGAATAATATTTGAATGATATTTAATATTTGAACTTATTAAGTATTATTAACATATCATAGTAAATTTAATATTTAATACTATTTGAATACTATCTAATCTTATAGTATGAATAATTCAAGAGCATTATGGATATGTATAAGTATATATTTGTAAATATATGTCTATGTACTTGTGTTTGCATATATATACATCTATTACATATGTATATATACATATATACATATATTATTTTTGTGTTTGTATGTAAAAGTGCTCTTAAAAATAAAAACTTCAATAAAAACTGAATTTTAATGGAAAATGTTAAAATAGCATACTTTTAGAGTTAGTATTTCATTTCTTTACCTTTGTTAAATTTCTTTTATCTGAATTCCTTCATCTGAATTCCTTCCCTGTGTTTTTTCCCCATCTCGCATGATGAAAGCAGCAGGGGTTTAGAGTTGATACCATTAAGAAGCAAGGACCAGAGCCAGACCCACGGTCCTGCAGTCACTCTGGAAATGATCTAGGACACCACGAGGAGGCAAGTGGGGAAATCTGTCCCAGCCCTAGTGTCCCGCTCCAGAGTGGCTCGTGGGCCTCATCGTGTCACTGCTTGTTATGTCTAGCATGTTCCCATGGAGACAGGTGTATCTCGAGGAAAGGGTGACTGCATTCCATATACTGCTCTGCATCCTCTAAGAAACACAAGTGGATTAGTTTGTCCCTGACGCAGATAGAATATAAAGTGTGTAGTACACTTAAAACAGCTTCAGCTCGGCATTTCTTTTGTGGCTTCATTTTGCTTCTTATTTCACCTTTCCTCTTCCTTTTTGAATTTTTACCATATTTTTATAAGGTGGGTTCAGTGTCAAATATCAGTTTTGTAAGATGGAACCATGATTATTGTACACAACATTCAGTTTCCACCTTCCAGTGACGCTAACCAGGTGTCTGACTTTAAAAAGCTTGCATTTAGCAAAGGGAGAGTTGGGGTAGTAAGAATGAATACCTGTGAAGAGGCACAGCAGAACTAGCTGCTCTCCTCCCCCAAAATGAAAAAGATTTAGTCAAATGTTCCTGTGTCAAGCGCAGAAGATGGAGGTTTGTGGGAAAGCAGTGAATGCCACTGAAGTGTGAGCTCTGACCCAGGACCTTTTACAGTAGAGACCAGTCATTTACCCTTAGTTTGTGGCCTCACATCGGCGGGGGGGTGGGCACCATAGTGTAGTGCCATAACTCAATCAACTAGTAACTGTAGGATGGCAATACATGTAAGATGTTGAAAATCGTGGATGACTTTTAAAAATACTAAAAAATTATTTTAAATACTTTATCAATTATGAAGAAGACATTACCCAAATTGCTTTCACTCATCCATTTAAGTATTCCTTTTATTTTGTGATTAATTAGTTGATTTATGACCTGATCAAACATTCATTTACACAAAATCATTTAAATATTCTTAATCCACCTCTTTCTTCTTTCCCATTGTAGTAGGATGTCTATGGAGCATATAGATTTATTTGTGACCCCCAAAACACCCCAAAGTCTCCCCAATCTTGCTGTAAAGGAGGTCCACCAAGTAACCTCTTAGAATAATTTTTATTTTTTTAATTATCTTTTTATCCTAGTAGCACAGTTTTGTGATATGTAGTGGATATATTCTTACTGGAGAGTTGGGACATGCACACATTCCATTTCAATCCTTTTTACTGCCCCATCCCTGTCCTTCTCTCCCCAATCCTTCTATCTCTAGATCCTCTTCTCATTTGCAAAAGGTCTTATCTCCTGGTTTTCCATTATCTCCCTTTGATTTTGCTCTTTAAGGTTTGGTTTACTCATCTAAGAGAAGCCATGTGATATTTAAGCTTCAATGTCTGGATTATTTCACTAAACATTATAATCTCAAGATGTTTTAAAATTCATCTTAAAATTCAGCTTTCATGTGTGCAGCGTTTTCCCAGCACCACTGCTGAGGAGTCTCTCTTTGCTGCACTGTGTTTTTCTGACCACTATGTCAAAGATCAGATAGCTCAGTATCACTGGGACTGTTTCTGCATCCTCTGCCCTATTGCACTGATCTATATGTCTATTTGATTGATTCACATCCATCTGTGCAAGCACTATGCTGTTTTCATCAATGAAGCTCTGTAAGATAAATTGCAACCTGGGATTATGATGCCTCCTGCTTTGATTTTATTGCTCAGGATTTTTTTGTTGTTCTGGGATTCTTTCGGTTCCTAATGATTTTGAGGATATTTTTTCTAGTTGTATGAGAAATGCTGTTGGCATTTTAACTGGCATTACAATAAATCTATGTATCCACTTTGGGAATACAATCATTTTGATGATATTTTTTCTGCCCCTCTAAGAACAGGAAATATCTTTCTTTTTTCTGATGTGTTCTTCAATCTCCTTTTTCATGGTATTATAGTTTTTATGATAAATTCCCAGGGTCCTTTGTTGTTTCATTTCTAAGTATTTATTTTTGCTTAGTGCTATTGTGAATGGTATTGTTTTATTAATATCTATCTGAATGGACTCATTATTAGTTTACAGAAACATTTTTGATTTTTGAGGGTTGATTTTCTATCCTCCTATCTTTCTGAAACTGTTTATTAGTTGCAGAAGTCTTTTGGTGGAATATTTTGAGTCTTCTATTTAAAGTATCATGGCATATGGGAATAACATTAATTTTACATCTTTTTATCTATTGCATATTTTTTATTTCTTATTCTTGATGGATTTCCCTGGTTAATATTTCCAGTACTCTATTAAACAAAAGTGAAGATAGTGTGCATCTTTTTTATTTTTCCTGATTTTAGATGAAAAGTTTTCTGTTTAATGACATTTAATAACTTTTGGAATAGTTTTATCATATATGGCTTTTATCAGATTGAGATATAGTTCTTCTACACCTATTTTCTTCTAAACTTTATCATAAAAATATTATTTTATGTCAAAAATTTCTTGGAATTATTCAGGTGATCATATGATTTTTTCACTGCTTCTATTTATATGATATTGTACATTTATTTGTTTATGTTGAACTATCCTGCTATTGTGGGATGAAATTTCCTAGGTCATGTTGTATAATCTTGTTACTGATCTATTGCATTCATTTTGCTAGTATTTGTTTGAAGAACTTTGCATCTATCTTCATTAAAATGATTGGACTTTTTGATTATTTGTTTTTGTACTTGAATTCATGTCTAGTTATGGAATCAAGATAATGCTAGTTTCCAGGAATTAGATTGGCAGCACTACTTCCATTTCTATTTTATTAAATACTTTGATGAGTATTGGCATTAAATCATCCCTGATGTTCTTACAGAAGTCAGTAGTGAATCCATTGGGTCCTAGCTTTTTCTTACTTGGTATATTTTTATTACAGTCTCAATTTCATTTTCTGTCACTAGATTATTTGGGAGTTTTATATCATCTTGGTTTAGATTTTGGTGATTCATTTGTATCTAGGAATGTATCTATTCTTTGTATTCTTGAATTCATTAGAGGAGAGATTTTAAAATACTTACCAATAATCTGAATTTCCATGGTGTCTGCTGTTTCTCCTTTTTGTTTTTCATTTCTAATTCCATTGATATATGTCTTTACTTTCTTTTGGTTTTTTTTGGTGAGATTGATGAAGGGTTTGTCTATTTTTAATCTTTTGAGGAATCAGCACTTTATTATTTGTACTGTTATTTTAATCTCAATTTTATTAATTTGTGCTCTGATCTTTGTAATTTGCTTCCTTTTCCCATCTTTAGATTTGGATAGTTCTTGTTTTCTTAGTACCTTAAGATGCTTTATTAGGTTATTACTTTTTTTGGCTCTATTTTTCTGATGTGGGCATTCACAACTATTAACTTCCCTCTTAAAACTGCATTTATTGTGTCACAAACATTTTGGAATATTGTACTGGTGTTATTTTTTGAATATAGACCATCCAATTAATTCAATGTTCAATTGATTATTCAGTAGGGTATTATTTAATCTTCATGTGTGTATAATTTCTTTGGGTTTTTTGATTCATAGTTTCATTGCACAATCAGAGGAAGTAATTTTTATTACTTTGTATTTATTCATGTAAACTTTATAGCCTAGTATATAATCTCTTTTGAATAAAGATCCATGTGATGCTGAGAAGAATGTGTATTCTATAGTTTGGGGTGTAAAACTCTGTAGGTATATATTAAATCGATGTGTTTGAAGGTATTCAACTTTTATATTTTTTTTCATTATTTTTTTTTTGGTCTGGATGATCTATTTGTGACAGTAGGATATTGAGGGCCCCCACTATAATTTTGTTGAAATTCATCTAATCTTTTACATCTAGTAGTGTTTGTTTTAGAAGTTGAATGAGTTGATGCTCTGTGCCTAGATATTCACAATTGTTATCATGTTCTCTTGAGTGTTCCCTTAACCTTAAAGTGTTGACCTTCTTTGATCTTCTAATTAGTGTTGGCTTAAAGTCTGCTGAGTCTTAAAATAGGACAGCTACTTCTATGCATACTCCAGGCCCCTTTTCATGGAATATTGTTTTCCATGGTTGTATTTTTATTGTTTCTATTTCTTTTTGGGTTAAATATATTTCTTATATATCATACCGCTGGGCTTTGTTTTTTAATTGAATCTAATGGTTAGTGTTTTTGACTGGGAAATTGTGCCCATTCACAATGAGACTTATTATCAAATATTATTGGCTTATTCCTGTCATTGTATTATTTTCCTGTCACTGTTTTCTTTTATTTTTTTCCCTTCTTCATAATTGGTCCTCTTGACTGATATAGTCATTCCATTAGACTTTTGGGCACTTTTTGCTACATTGTTTCCTTCCAATATATGCATGAAAATTTTCTGTAGTGCTGTTTTTATGCTCATGAATTTCTTGAGGTGCTTTCCTTTACCAATTTTGAAAGATATACAAGATATACTAGTCTGAATTAATATTTAATTTCTTTGCTCCAAGTTCTCCGGGTCTTTTTGGTTTGTAGTGAAAAGTGCTGTAATTTTTATAGGTTTACCTCTATAAGTAATTTGTTGTTTTGTCAAACAGCTTTTAAGATTCTCTCCTTGTTTGGGACTTTGGGGATTTTGACTATGATGTCAAAGGAGTAAGGTTTAGAAAAAAAGAAGATGAGAAAATCAAAAATGTGAGATAAAGATTCTATTAGGGAATAAGAAGAAATTAATAGAATTTTATAAATATAACAGAAAAGAATAAACAATAATAAAAAGGATAAAAATGGAACAAAATAAAGAGGAAGAAAAAATAAAAAGAAAAATTTCTCCAAACCCCCCAAATAAATAAATAAGTGTGTAAATTCAATAAAAGAGAAATGGGTCTTAACATCTTCCTTTCTTTTTTAATTAGTGGTTTCTCTCTCAGATCTGCAATATTGAAACCCACCAGGTGTGGGAGAGGGACAGTGAGTCACTACTCACATGTATTCTGTTTTGGTGTGTGAATGATGAATCCTGTCCCAACCTTTCCTGCTGTGTGTGGTTGGTCAGTGATGAATGTCCTAATGTTATATTCACCCTAGGTACTCATAGTCTCTTGTGCCTCTATGAATCTCAAATCACGCCCTTCTCCACCTAGGTTTGCTGCCTGCAAAGCATGCAAGCCAAGGTATATTCCTATTTACATTGGCAAATGGGGAAATAAAAGTGACCACTGAGTTCTTGGCTGGATGTAGACAGTACAGGGTGGGGGGTATCAAGCAGTCCACTGAACTTCCAGACCCAGGCCTTTCTGAAAGTCACACACTACTTGCTTGACCTCTCCACTTATTTTGTGAGTACTGAGTCATTCCTTGCCTCAGTTTAAACTTCACAGTGGGTCTGTGCCTAGCCCACCCACTCCTCCTGTCTCTGTGGCTGTCTCCCACCCAGTCTCTGTGTTAGGGTGATCCCAGGAAAGCTGAAGTGAAATTGTTTTGTAGCTCAATCTTAAGCTATTAAACTCCTTCCTACAATGGATCCTGATTAAACACATTCAACTATGGCAAGTACAGCACACTGGATTTCTTCTCCGGCTCTAGCTGTCTGGGTGGAGGGAGTCACTTTCAGAGGAAAGCCTCCCACTGTTTTTGCAGTTTCCAGTACTTGTGAGCTTTTTCTTGCCTGGGTTTGCTCCTTGAGCACTGTGACCCTCTCCAAGCTTCTTTTCTGTCAGAGGAGATGGCCCCTTCCCTGGGATCAGAGGCCACTTTCCCAACTACTCTGTTCTTTGTGTTGTGCTCCATTTCTAAAGCTCCTTTGTAGTTCCTGGTTTTTCTGTCAGTTCCCACCCAATTCCAGTAGACCTACTTCTTTTTCTCTGCACCAAGTTTTTTTTTTTTAATGCTTGCTCTTGATTCTCAGAGTGGCTCTATTTTGCCTCTGGTCCTTACTCTGCTGCTGTAATCTCCCCCTTTTCAAAATTCACTTTTTTCTTTTTTTCAGCATTTCATGGAGGTCCTCCCTAGTCTTTTTCTCTCTTATCTCACATTTAGAGATTTAATTCTTGGTACAACTTTTACTGTAAGTAATTTTTAAAATTAATTGCATACTTCCTATATATAAAAGATCATTAATATTTAACTGGTAATTTTCATAATAACTTAATGTAACTTTTAAAATGGAAAAATATTAAACTAAAAAATTATAGGAAACTTTGGTCATGCTTATGCTTTTGTGTTGTTTGTTACTCTGCACTAAACAAAATAATGTTCTTGGATGTATAATAATGTGAAGAAACGTTTTTTGGAATGAATAAAATAATCATTTCAGTGAATACTTTTTTAGATGTTAGAAATTAAAACACACCTGTTTCTTATGAAATCTGTATGTTTTCTTACTTAAATTATGTGTTACTTGAACCAGACTTTTTCTTCTTGTGCTAATATTCAAAGCCTGGCCTTGAACCCAGTGCCCAAGAGCTCCACTCTGGGGCCACACCATCAGTCACTAAAGGAAGCACCTCATTCTTGAGTAGTTTGTCTTTTTTTTTCCTAAATTTAATTTTGTATCATTTAATATTTCCTATTTCAGTAAAGAAATTTTAGCTTACATGTTCCCTTGTTTTGCTAGTTATGATTTAGCAATAACCATCAATGTTCTCATTCATATATGTTCTCTTTCATATATGTCCATGAATAGAAGGGCCATGCTCAGAACAGGAGAGGATAAATGTCTGTTTTAAACAATTGTGAAATTCTTCCAGAAAGTTTCATCGGAAACTCTATGTACTAAGACATACTATTTCAACTTGTTGAGACCCTTGAGTTTTTCAAAGAAAACAAAGCAACTTCACTTTAAATGTAGACTAGATATATTATCCATTACCTTGGAGCCTGACTAGGACTTGCCACTTTGATAAATTCAACATTGAAGAACAGAAATATTAGTAAAACCTATGATGCACTTTCCTTGGGGACAAAAATAAATGACAATTAAAGCTCAAAAAATCAAGCAATTAAGTCATCTCACATTTTTCACTGGTGTGGTTTGAATTTCCCACCCTCTGTTCTGTGAAGAGAGTTATCTTCAAAGTACTCTTTCACACTTGTGGAACTTTTTTTGTTTTGTTTTGTTTTGTTTTTGTACCAGGGATCCCACTTGGGTCCTTGCACTTGTGCAGTAGGCAGCAAATCCACTGAGCTAAATTCCTGGCCTGAATCTAGCATTTTTATATGCTAGGAGAGGAGCACACTTCATTGAAGTTGTAACATGTATCCCAGATCATAAAAATGCTTGGTAATGGAAAACATTAGGAACATCATGAAATGTAGCCCTAGATGGAATCAATCCGGGAGGTGTCTGGCCATAGGAATACAGTCTGCATTTCCTGTTTCTGATTTATCATTGATTTGGCACTGGCATGTGGGAAATACAATGTAAGATAAGGAGAAAATATTTTACATGGGTGAAAAACCTCTCAAACATATAAGGCAGTTTTTTGTTTGTTCAGTTTTTTATTTGGTACTGGGGATTGAACTTAGGTCTTTGTGGAACCACTGACCCAAATCCCTGGATCAAGGCAGCTTTGATAGTCTCAAATTTAGTCTATGAAAGAAAAACAAAATAGAATGCTCCTATATAATTCATTTTACTTTATTGCCAGTTTTAACAACGGCTGAATTCAACAGCATGCTGTTTAACCTTGCCTTCTTTCAAAGGCTAGAAAAGTAATGCCAGAATCATTTTTTGGCTCATTAGTGCATCTTTAAAATTATAATCCTTCTGTGAGGACATTATTTTCACTTTATTTTACTTCTAAATGATGTTGTATTATTTTACTGTATCACGGATTTCTGAAGCATGTATGAAATATGACAATATCCTGTGAATCATAAAAATGTCTCAAAAATCAAACACCTCTGGAGCCTGAAGTGCTGAACCTCTGAAGATCTGAGTTTTTAATGAGAGGATGAGGTTGCCAAGGCTGGCAGGGGCCAGAGCCCAAACAGTCACTCTAGGAATTGATCAAATGTGGTGGCCTCAGCAAGCAGAGAGCATCCTGCACAGACATGGTGCAGAGGGACCATGCTTCTGTGGGTTCACCTGCTAGGGTAACCATCCTTATTGCAGGTAAGCAGGTCACACCATCCTCTTAACACTTAGCTACTTGCTTCTGAGCCTTGAAATCCAGAGAGCCACAGTTACACAACTGACTCCACACATTTGACAGGGAGCATCCTCTCTGGCTCCCATCTCACCCTCTGAAGAGGAACATGTGAGCCAGCTGAGGCTCCCTAGGCCTGTTCTTAGGATCTCCTGTCAGTATTGTCAAATAAATGACCTGCATATTGCTATGTTATTTTTATAGAGCATACTGACTACTCATCTCAGTATGAGGGGTGAGAAACTCACAGTTCTGATGCACAGCTTTGACAATGAGTTTGGAAGAACACTGAAAGCTAAGTTACAGAAACTGTTCTATACTCAGAGATCACTGAAAAGGTTTTTATGGGAAGAAAGGAAGGGACATCCCCGTGCCTCTTTACACTGCACAGACATGTCTGTGATTTAGAGGAATCATGATAACATTTTTGGACCATTATAAGAACATATTTGGAAGCAGAAGAAAAGGTATATAGAGACCTCCTACATTTTTAAGACATTGAGAAGAACAAGAAAATCACTGTTTTTAGGACAAGAATTTCTTGTAAAAATGCAGATTACTTTTAAGTTTGAATTGCTTCTTTTGATAACATTTAGTACTTTATATATACAATGTATTAATTCCCATTGATAATTCTGACTGCATTTTTAATTCAGGGTAAATTTGTAAAGGAATTATGTGAAACAATCATATTTATGTAGATTTACAAAGTTTTCACAATGTCTATTTCACTTTAAGAGTAAAAAGGCAGTAACTTTCATTTTAATTTCAAAACAAATAAGCATAGATCTTTAAAATACTTTTCTAATACCCATTTCATTTATTGATGCATTTAATTGACTTTTCCATTAAGTAATTGAAATGCTATATTATTATCAATCAAAAACTAAATTCATAATGTGCTATCCTACTTATACATTTATTTTACCTTAAAAAGCATACAATTGTCACTCATCTCAATTGAGAAATTAAGACTAACCATTTCACATTTGCAAATCACTGAAAACCAAGTAGAAGACACATCATAAGAATGTAGGATTCTTACCTGATAATCACAGTGGTTGTTCCCTTTCTTCTGTGAAAATACACCGAGCTCCCTTGCATGACTCAGCAGAGGATACCCCGAGGGAGCTTTTCCTGTGTGGTCTCCTGGCCTCACCCGGAGGGAGCTCAGTTTCCTTCACACTGCTCAGTCCTTCCTGCCCAGGTGTGCAGCAGCACAGTGGAAGTAGCAGGAACCTCACAACTGGGCGAAGGACCCAAACCAGGTGTGAGCTAGAATGGGAGTGGGTGACCCCAGAGGAAGGACACACTGACATGGGGAGGGCACTGATTACCTTGAGGACACTGTGATCAGTGCATGGAGGAAGAAACTCATACTTGCACATGCACACACAGATGCAAATATGTTCCACATGTGAGTGACCTGGCGTAACTCAGTGTGTGCTGGAGAACAATGGTGGTTTTTGGCAGCTGAGGGGGATTTTCACCTCGGTTCCTGTAGAGCTTCAGTTGTGAGAAATGCAGGTACTTTTAGACCTGGACACTAGTGACAGTCTCACTGAAATGTGAATGTACTTATTAGGACTATATCAAGATGCACTCCATTTGAATAGCATGAAAGGGAATTTAAGAAGTGTTCCCAGCAGCCCACGGTCACTAAATTACTGATGACTTCTGGGCAGGTCAGACTGAAAGTCGTGTGGCAATGGGGAGGCTGGAAGAGGAAGATGAGACAGCAGGCTGAGCTTCTACCCACTGTGGAGCTGCTGGGCAGAGCAAGGCTCCTGGAGCCCAGCCAAGTGGAGTGCGTATGAGGGATGCTGGTGTGCAGGTCGCAGGTTTAGCAGAGGGAGTGTGCTATTGAGGAGGGTGAAACATCACTGTTGCAGCAGGCTCAGGTGCTCAGTGCAAGCATGAGGCTCAGCAATGCTCTGGGCCAGGGCAGCACGGTTTCCATCAGGATTGGTCCTCGGTGTTGCAAGGATGTGTATGTGTGGGTGCCGGAAAGGTCCTGGATGCTATGGACACCTCTTGCCATGGAAGGGGAGAATCAGACAGTAACTTTGGGAGGGAATTACCGTCCACATCTCTGCAGACCTTGACAGTTTTATTGAACAAGTTAGATCAGGTGCAGCAAAAGTGGATCAAAGATAGGAATGAGTTTAGAGATTTAGATCTTCTTGAGAATGATCAAGGTACTGATGGAGCTTCACTGGTAGATAACGTATGAAGATCTCTCAAGTTTCTAGTAAGTTGGACATTTGTGTGACAGAAGAGCAACAGATCATAACAGCAGAATGAAGCTTTTCTCAGTTCCACAATTCCTGCATGTTGTTTTAGCTCTGGAGCCCACAATCCATGATTCAAATCTCTGCAGTGTGAGGAAACTGAACCATTTCCTTCTGCAAGTTGTGGATGTCAGGTGTTTAGGCCCAGCATGCACATGACACCTAATGCACTGTCCTTCTAGGTTCCATGTCTGAGAGTGTTCAGTCATCTTCTTTGAAAAGGAAAAAGGCTTGCAGGGTTAATCAATGTCAGGGAAGATAATTTGAGATTTTTAGGGTAAACATTTGAATATGCTCTAAATGTGTAAGTTTCATTGTGATGTACATAGCATCCATATGACTGACATATTGAGTTGATTCTGCTACTAAGATTATTAACAATGAATAATATAATGCAAGCCAAAATGTAAAAGACAAAGTGTTTGAATACTTTCCTTCTCATGCACTTTTGTGAGTGTCAAGTAATGTTAACAGCAAATTATCAAAATATGGATTTGTTTTATTAATTAATCAATACTCAACCTACCAAGAGTTTATTACTTAAAATTTGGAAATATAAGAACAGTTTTCAGGTAATTTTATATACAGTTTAAAGCATTTTCCTAGTGTCAGATGAAGGACTTAAAATAGATTTCATTTGTGAAAATCACATTTTTCTAGGAACCTGTGCTTCACATGCAGTGTTGAAATGTGGGAGCCTCCCTCATGTCTTTCCATTGAGAGCAGCTCCTCTCTTTGAAGTCATGGACCATGAGAACATCACTCAGATTTCATTCTTTTAGGCCTCTTTGACCACATCACAGCCCAGGAGATTCTCTTTGGAGTAATTGTAGCAGTTATGGTCACCTCCCTCCTTGGAAATGGCCTCATAGTTCTCCTGATTCACCAGGACCCTGGCTGCACACACCCATGTACTTCCTGCTGAGCAAGCTCTATCTCATGGACATGGTGCTCATCTCCAGCATCATGCCCAAGATGGCGGCTGCCTACTTGTCTGGAAACAAGTCCATCTCCCCAGTGGGCTGTGGGCTGCAGATCTTCTTCATCCAGAAAACTGGAGGTGGAGAGTGCTTCCTCCTATCAGCCATGTCCTATGACCACTATGTGTCTGTGTGCCACCCACTGGGGTATGCCACCCTCATGAGCTGGCCATTGTGTCTGAGAATGGCTTTGGGATCCTGGCTCCTGGGGTCAGCTGATGGCCTCATGCAGGCTGCTGCTTCCCTGAGCTTTGCCTTCTGCAACAGACATGAGATTGAGCATTTCTTCTGTGAGGCCGCCACAATGGTGCACTTGGTGACACCTCTGCCTTTGAGTATGTCATGTACACCTGCTGTGTGCTGATGCTCCTCATCCCCTTGTCTCTCATTCTGATGTCCTACAGTCTCATCCTCATTGCTGTCCTGCATATGCACTCCACAGAAGCCTGCAAGAAGGACTTTGGCACCTGCTCCTCCCATTTGGCCATGGTGGGACTCTATTATGGTGCTGCCATATTTATCTACATGAGGCCCAAATCCTACAGGTTAGCTAAACATGCTAAGGTCATGTCTGCATTCCATACCATCTTCACCCCTAGGCTGAACCTGATGATCTACTGTCTGAGGAACAACATGGTCAAGGGAGCCCTGAGGAAGTGTCTGAGCCACTTAAGAAGTGACTTAAAAAGTGTTTGATGGTGTGTTTGTTAAAACATCAAACTCTGCATAAAGCATGTGTTTGAGTTTTTTTTGAAAGCACTTAATTATATATGTATACACACAAATATACACACCTTATATGCATATATCTGTTTTTTGATGTTTGCTTTGCAGTTTGGAGGAATCTGTTGGGTTTGGATTTATTTACTATGGTTTCACTACCATGTCAACTCGTGGTGTGGTAAAACTATACATCATAAATGTGATATAAATTTTTATGTAACTACCCATGATATACTTCTTTTAAAAATTAACTAAATATTAGAAGAATTAACTAAATATTTGAGGATTAATTATTGTCACTTTATAAATGAAGGTATAATTTGCACACAGTTGAATGGCAGTATGTGTTTTTCCTTCTAACAGTTTCAATGAGTGCCTGCACTTGGAACACACACACACACCACACACATGGACGGCATCAGAGACACAACTTCCACCTCCTCAGACCTCAGAGTGGTCTTCCCAATATTTTGCCAGTGAAAACCCACACCCAACACACAGCCACTGTCTGACTTCCACCAATATTCTTCAGTCCGGCCCTTCTAAAATGTCATCGTAATGCAATCTAACAGTAGATCTTTCTTGTATGTTGATTTTTCTTCTGTAAGGATTATAAGTTTACAATAGAGCCCACATTTGCCTTCCTGTCAACAGTTTGCACTTTTTTGTTCTTTGCAGTATTTCCTGGGTTAGTATGCTATATTACTGTTTGTGAGCCCATTCTTTTGCTGAAGGACATCTGTACTGCTTTTGGTTTGCAACTATTATGACTAATGCTCCTACAAAACTCTCTTGTGTGACACATGTATTGCTTTTGGTGTCTACATGATGAACATTTTGTAAAACATTTTGCAAGTTTGTATAATTTTAGACTCTGGCCAGGAGTGAACACAAATTTCAGTTGTTCCAAATATTAGCAAACTCTTCATTTAAGCCAATTTTAATGAGTTTCTAGTAATGTATGTTATTTTTATTTGAATTTTCCCTACAAGTAAATTATTAAAGACTTAGAAATTAACTTATAGCATATTTGTATGTATTATTCTGTGAAATATTTTGATTTTTGAAAATGGAATCTACAGATGCTTCAAAAGCAAATGCAAATATTGATTCAATAATAAAAAATATATGACTTTAAAAAGACTATTGATGTTTTTGTCAAATGCAGGTATATTTTTGGTTACTTCTCATGATTATGTATGTCCTGACATATCTGTTGCCATTCACTGAGTTAACTTTAGTTGTTTTAACTAATGTGATGATGTATGAAATGTCTCTCCTAACTTCTCCGTTCAGCTCGAGAGTATCAGTGTTTGCATCTTAGCTATGATTTATAATACATAATGGTATTGCATTGGGAAATGATGCCCCTGAATATGTGAAAGCTTTTCTTATAAGAAGTATTTTTGGCTGAAATATAAAATGATTTAAAATTAGAAAACTACAGGCAAAATAACCTTTTGTTAGCAAATTATTGAAAAAGTATAATTTTTAGTCAATATACTTGACACTGTTAAGAGACTGCTGATTTTACAAAGGAAATAATTATGACTATATGTTCCTTTTATAGCTTTCATAAATATGTATTTGTTAATATTCTAAGGACAAAGCAAATGCATTAAAAATAACATATTTGGAGATGAATTATTTCATTCCTTTACTTCAACTATATTTGAAGCATCTCTGAGCCTTATTTCCTAAGGTTTCCCTTTCTTCACAACATTTTGGGGGAACTGTTCCTGCTGTCCTGTGGCATAAGAAGTAGAAGAGTCTGGAGGAGAGACTGTCAGGAAGTACAGATAGGAGACAGTGCTGCAGTCCTCAGTTATTTTGGAAATGCAGCTGAGTCTCACTACCATGTGACTCTGGCAGGGGTTTATCCTTACTCTCCCAAACTGTCCATACCTACATGCAGGATATTTTAATATCAGAAGCCTGGTCCATGTCAGGGGGAGGTGCACAATGAATGGTTTCTAGACACACTTTTAATTATTATGAAAATAGTTTACCATCCTGACCCAGTAGCTTTTGTACCAATTTCTGGTTGGAATGTTGACAGAGTGCTTGAGCCAAGTGATAAGATGTCTTAGTTCATTGAGTGGAAGGTCACTCATAAAGATGGCAATGCCAATGAAACCACACTGCTTGAAGCTTAGGACTGCATCCTGCCACAGTCATCCAACTGATAGGCCTCTGCGGCTGCCCCTCCAGGATGCCCACAACATTGGTGGTATTGGTACCATCCCTGTGGGCCAAGTGGAGACTTCTGTTTTCAAACCTGGCATGGTGGTCACCTCTGCTCCAGTCAGTGTCACAGCTGAAGTAAAGTCTGTTGAAATGCACCATGAAACATTGAGTGAAGCTCTTCCTGGGGACAGTGAGGGCTCCAACATCAACAATGTATGTGTGAAGATGTTCATGGCAGCAACATTGCTGGTGACAGCAAAAATGACCCAGCCATGGAAGCAGCTGGTTTCCCTGTGGGGGATTTTCCTGAGCAATCTAGGTCAGGTCGATGCTGGCTTTGCTTGAGCTGGATTGCCACACAGCTCACATCGCTTGCAAGTTTGCTGAACTGAGAGAAAAGATTGATCACAAGTCTGGTAAGAAGAAGCAAGAAGGCCTCAAATTCTTAAAATCTGGTGATGCTGCTGTCATTGACAGGGTTCTAGCCCAGTCAGTGTGTTTCCAGACCTTCTCTGACTCTCCTCCTCTGGGTCATTTTGCTGTTCACGATATGAGACTGAGAGTTGCTAAGGTGTCATCAAAGCAGTGGACAATAAGGCTGAGGGAGCTAGCCAGGTTACCAGGTCTGCCTAGAGAGCTCAGAAAGCTAAAAGAATATTATCCCTGCCCTGCCACCCCAGGCTTCATCAGGCTGAACAGTGGTCTCACAGCTGTGTCTCCAAGTGGCCATTTAAATTTAATAGTGAAAGACTGGTTAATGATGACACTGCATCATAAAACCTTCAGAAGGAAAGGAGAATGCTTTGTGGAATATTTGTGTGTGTGTGTGTGTGTGTGTGTGTCTGTGTGTGTAAGTTTTAAGTTATTAGTTTTTTAAATCAACACTTGTTAACAGAAACAACTTGACCAAAAATCTGACACAGAATTTTGAGACCCATTAAAACAAAGTTTAATAAAGAAAAAAAGGAGGAGGAGGAGGAAGACTGGAGGCAGAAGTGTACAGGGAAGTGGTTTATTTATTTATTTATGTTGGGACAACAGATGCTTTTTCCTGATCTTAATCTCTCAGCCAAGGCTGAGCCAGACTCTGTCTCCTCCCCTGCAAAACCCAGACTTCTGTGTGGCCCCAGGGTGTCACACAGAAGCGACTCCTTCCTGCACCTTCTCAGGACACCCCAGGTCCCTCTATTCCTGCCGCCCTAGGTAAAGGTGGCAGTGCTATCCCCAGAAGCCCAGGAGACTTCAACAAGGTGGCACTGCCCTCCTCCTTCCCCTGATGCTCCCAAAGCCCTCAATCCCCTGTCCCCAGCCTGTGTCTTAGCACAGGCCCCCCAAGGTTCCCCAATCCTGGGGACTCTCAGGGCAGCAGCAGTGAAGAGGCTTGGGGTGCAGATGTCTGAAGCTCTGTGGTCTGGTAGGACAGTGTGGATGCAGCCAGAGTCCATCTTGTGTGGAGCCTGCTGGAGAGGTCATAGTGGGTAGAGAGCCCAGGGCAGCTGTGCAGGGCTGGGTGCTGCTATTCCAGGTCACAGCAGCTGGTGCATCAGAAAGTTCAAAGGAGCTTGAGGGCCCCCTCATGCTGAAATCCTGTAGAAGGTATTTCCAGTCCTCTCCTTGAGTGGCACTTTGCATTACTTGGTTTTGTTCTGTCCTAGCCTGAGTCTCTTGTCCCAATCAGTCTTCCTCTATACTTTCCTCCTTTCTCCTCTCCTCTCTGGTACACAAAGGCTTAAGTCCCTGTTCTGAGAATTCAGAGATATGAAGCCAAGCACAGCGGCTGCAGAAAGACTAACAGCAACAGCAGACTCTGTGGAAATCTTGCCCGAGGGCTCACTATGTGTGGATCTGGGCTCTCCCTGGAGCATGGTGATGCATCCGTCTTATTGGAGAGTAGCCCTCAGGCAGAGTCTGCTGTCACCTTGGTGCAATGGAATACTGTTTGTCATTATTTAGTAGAAATTCTTTTCAGTTATAATTTGCAACTGATCAGTATTTTGTGCACAGAGGAGACAGAGAATATGTTTTCTCTATATTGTGCTATATAAAAAGTGCTTATTTATCCTTTATAAAAGAACTAAGAAAGAGCTAATTTTTAATTTTTAAACATAAATTTTGATGGAATAATTAACCAATTCTTAAGCTAGACACTGATCCTATCTATTATACAATATTCCATATCAGTTACTTAAAATAATGACCTTATTTCACACACATTATGTCCATTCCATGTATGATTTCTGCTTCTTTCAGTAGTCTGCAGTGCCACTGAATGCATTACTAGTAAAAATAAATTTTTTTGGTCATTTGATGACTATCCCAATAAGTCTAATACTTGACATTTTTATGACAGAACTTATAATGATTGTACCATGCAATTCATTGATATTGAAGGTTTATTGAAAATTCACAAACTAAACGTACATTTTCATATAATGTAAAATATTCAGATAAATGTACTATTCTCCAGGAGTTTCATATCCAGTATTTTTGAAGAAAATCATTAACAAAAGTCAATTTTATGTTTTTTTAATCTTTTACTTGTCTTACAGTTAAAAGTTTTTAAAGAAATTGTACCATGATTATAGAAGAGTAAATAAATACATTTAATGTGCAGTTGAAAAGATATTAGTGAACAAGAGCCCCTTACTAAAAGCATATTTTGTATGATTTATCCAGAGGAGGAGATGTCTCTAATAAAATTGTGTAATTATGACTAAGTTAATAAATATGTAGAGCATTTTAAGCCCTCACATAACTACTGAATGATTGACAGACTTGGGGGTGTATGCAGGCCATGATTAAGGGGTGCACTAGGAAGTGAGGGTATGGCTATGTCTACAGCTAGGACTTGATTCAAAGCAGGGCAAATGGTTAATGAAGTATTTGCATAGTCTTACCTGGGGACAGCTTGACTCCCTAAGTGGAACAGATAACATTACATCCTATGTCATTTCATCCGTGGGAATCAAGCAATGAGAAACAATATGGCAGCCCAAACAAACCAGTGGGACTGATTGCCTAAGTAATGAGGAGAGCCTAAGTTGAATCCTCCCTTCTTCTTTCCTCCCTCTGTCTCTGTCTCTATATCTCTGTCTGTGTGTCTGTCTCTCTCTCTCTCACTCACACACACACACAAACACATACACACAAATTTTGAAATCCTCCCTCCCCTTTTCCTCCCTCTGTCTCTGTCTCTCAAACACATGCACTAATATTTAATCACATACAGTAATTTGAAAGACAGTATACACATAGACAAAATGATTGTGTTCCACTCAGTTTCATTGTATTAAAATTTTTTAGTATGAAATGAACTACAGGAGTCAATGTAATGTTGTTTTACAACATTATAACATCTTTCATAAAAATTTCAAGTATCATACTTAGTAAATTGTGACCAACTGATTTCAAAAACTTGGTGATGGTACTGTAATTCTTTCAGGCACATTGCAATGTAACACAAGAAACAGAGTTCAAACACTGAGTTGCCATAATAGTGTGGAATAAACTCATGGCTTTTTTAAAGTAGTCACTGTTGTGCCCAGATCGCAAAGTCCCCAAAGACCACCAAGGAGCCGATTCCAATGTAAACACATGAGGGTCACTTATTCAAGCTCGAGCAGGGGCACTCAACCATCACTGATGCAGCGGATCATGATTGAGAGCCCCGAATTCTAAATCAGCAGGGTTTTTATTGTGGCTACCACAAGGTTTGGGGATGTTCCATTTAGCAGTTACATGATTGGTTGATATTTAGCAAGCACAGGGGATTGAGGGGTGGCTACATATAGAGTTTATGGGAAAAAGGAACAATCAGCACATTGACAGAATGTTCTATAGATAATGGGCCCAGGAACATCTGTTTTCTGGGCAGACAGAGGATTGAGTTAGGAGCTGTGTCATTTTTTTATCTGTTGTCCCACAGCAAGGACATTTTATCATTATTTTATGGGCACAAGGGAGACTAGAGGAATAGTTGACTTCAGTGAAGTGGAATTTATGTCAAGGCCACTTCACTGTCTTAAGATGGAGTCAAACTTTAAAATGGAGTTAGTTAGGTCTTACATTCCCCCCTTCTCATTAAGTTATAGAGGACCAATCATGGGCCTCTGGGGGCCAATTTTATTAGGTCTTCAGAAACTGGTTGGTACTGAGACCTAAGTACCATCAGCTGTACTGTGCTAATGCATTCTCTGATGAAGGATACCAGCCTGTTAAGTATGTAAGGTCCAAATGTTAACAGGAGTAACAAAATGAGTAACGGTCCCAGCAGGGTAGAGATCAGAGTGGTCAACCATGGGGAGGAATTGAAGCAAGATTTAAACCAACCTTGATTTTGTTCTCGTTTTTGTTTTTGCTTAGCGAGGCCTTTTCTGACTTTGGCCATAGATTTTTTTTTGACCACTCCCGAGTGGTCTACATAAAAGCAGCATTCTTTACCTAAGGCAGCACACCCCCCCCATTGTAGGAAGATTAAATCCAGGCCTCTTTGGTTCTGGAGAACTATTTTCGCCAGGGAGTTTAGTGACTCTTGCAGGTGGGAGATGGAGCTTTCTAGTCTCTCGATGTCTATATCTATGGCTGTTTTTAAATCATTGTAATGTTTGTTTTGTAACACTAACGATGAGACTCCTGTTCTTGTCCCAGCTAATCTTAAACCTAGGAGAACTGTTAAACTGACAGCTGTTAGAGGTTCTCGTTTGACTCTATCTGGGGTCTCAGTCAGATGACTAAGAATATCTTTTTCTGAATGATATAATAGCCTAGGAACCAATTGTCCTAGTACACAAAAGCCCCCAGTCTGGTTGAGTACCTTTTTATGTGCACAAGGGGTGAGTCCAGTGGAGCAAGCCCACCATCCATCAGAAGGGGGTACAAGGTATCTTTCTGGACTAGACTGATAGGTTTGGTTGTAAAGGGGTTGGTGAGTGGCCAGAACACTGCCAACACAAATTTCATGTCCAGTCACAGATTGTAGGGTTAGTCTGGCTGTCTCCTTTTGTTGCCATCTACACTGGGTTGGGCTATCAGACTCAGTGAAGTTGCCTAGGTAAACTATTTTTTCATAGTAAGGGGGCTTGATATCATAACACAACCAGCAGGACTGAGTGAGATCAGGCCTGGAGGCGTTTAGGGCTTTGAAGGTGTAAACTATTAGCCCCCATAGGGGGTCCTGGCTAATTTTCTTGGTGACAGCCTGAGTGGGGAGCTGAGGGGGTGTTGGTGGGGTTATTCAAGGGGGCTTGGTGGGTCTAGGAGGAATTAGGGGGTCCAGTGGGACCAGTGTAAAATTTGGTCCTACCCACAACATACGGTTTTATTTTTAGTTTTACAGTGAATAGTAACCCATTGTCATGACCATCTTGATACAGGCGGAGTCCCTATGTTTGGCCCGATTTCCATCTGGTGTATTTTTTTTTCTGATCGGTGAATGAAAGTCTAACTGGGCTACAGAGGAACCTTGAGCGTGTACCATTAACAACCTTACAGCACACAACTTTTGATACCTAGATCTTGGATGGAGTGTACATATGTGCTACAACAAATGAAAAAATATGAAAAAGATTTATTCACTTTTTATAGTAGGACCAGATCACAAAGAAGTAGTAGCAGTGCTCTCCAGACCACAGGCTCAAGAGAAAATCCAACTTAGTATGATCAACTCATTCTATTCATTAATTCAACAGATAATACTGAACCACTCTTATGAACCAGGCAATGCGCTAAGCATTTGGCTTCCACCAGTGAATAGAACAAAGGTATTCTAGGTGGAAAAAATGACAATAGGAATAGAACCATCTCATGTTTGTTATTTAATATGATAGAAGATGGGATGGAGCAGGCAAAATATGAAATGGAGCAGATTCAGAGGACCAAGAATGTTAGGGTTCAACACTTTCAAAGAGTGAAGGGTGGGCCACCACAGGCCACATCTGAGAGATAACTGGAGCAAAGTTCACAGAATTCACTATTACCTTGAGATTCAATGTAGAACCAAGGGTGGATTTAACATGCTAACTCTCTCCAGGTGACTGACACCCATAAACATCCATTCTGTAAGTTTGGCATGCATAAAACTCTCTAATAGACCTTTGATGTTGATGTAAAATACTTTAGAATGTCTCATTTTGTTACACAGATCCATGGGAATGAGTTTGGGATTTATCTACTTTTTCATCTTTACATTTTCTCTTTAGCTAAAATATGGAAATGCAAGATGAGCACTGAGAATCAGACGTCCAGCACTGATTTCATTCTTCTGGGACTGTTCTCTTCCTTCCTCACCAGCTTGATCTTCTTCTCTTTTCTGTTCATTGTTTTCATCCTGACTGTCACAGAAAATGTGCTCCTGATCTTCCTTATCCACAGGGACTCCAGCCTCCACTCCCCAATGTACTTCCTATTCAGTCAGCTCTTCTTCATGGACATCTTGCAAGTTTGCAGCATTGTCCCCAAAATTATCACAAACTTCCTCTTTGGCACCAGAACTATCTCCTTTGGAGGCTGTGAATTCCAGCTCTTCTTGTGTCATTGTGCTTGGTGGCAAGTGGCTTCTCCTGGCTGCCATGTCCTATGATCACTATGTGGCCATCTCAACCCCCTGTGCTATGCCATACTCATGAGTGACAGAGTCAGCGTGCTCCTGGCCGCAGGGGCCTGGATGATTGGGACCCTCAAATCCATAGTCCACACAGCCTATGTGCTCCACTTTCCCTTCTGTGAGCCTAGGGTGATCAATCACTATTTCTGTGAGATTCCTGCCTTGCTGAAGTTGTCCTGTGTGGACACATCACACTATGAACAAGGACTTGATGTAAGTGGCATTATTTTCCTGTTGATTCCTTTCTCCATGATCTCTGTATCTTATGTCAAAATTTTGTACACTGTCTTGCAAACCAAATCCTCAGAGGCCCAGAAAAAGCCCTTTAAGACCTGTTCCTTCCACATGGTTGTGGTTGTCATGTACTATGGGCCTTTTATTTTCACATATATGAGACCCAAATCCTACCACACTCCATGCCAGGATAAATTCCTGGCCATATTCTACACCATCCTCACACCCACCCTCAACCCTGTCATCTACAGCTTCAGGAATAAAAATGTTCTGAAGGCAATGGAAAACATGCTCAAATGTATTCCCCTGGCTAAAAAGCGAATCAGGAATAGTCTTCTACTTTGAGTTTTCTCTTCTTTTCATATCTTGTAACTCCAGGATATTCACTATGTTTGCCTGGAAAGACAATCAAACCTTCGTTCTTGCTTTCAAAATAAGTGTGCTGTTGAGAACCTTCCTGACAATAAGTAAGCAATAAATATGTTATTTTTGTAAATGCAAACCTCTAAAACTGTACTTTCTTCCTGGTACTAATTGTGATGTACTTATGGTAAAAGCTGATCCAAGCTTTATAACTAGCTTCCACTAAACTTATAAGAACTTCAAGGGATTATGTTTTAAGAATTTCTCACAAAATCTTTCTATGTGAAATATGAATTCTTATCCTGTCTGCATATTCAACTTATATCTAATATTCACTCAGATCTCAGCATGCATTATTTTATGGGAAACTTACAATAAGTCATGTGAATTATGTCACTTATAATATGCAGTGTCCTAGAATTACAATAATGAAAATTTACATCCTCTATAAAAGGAAGAGTACAATTAAATCTTGTCTTATCCCTGGTGACTCTTCTTTTAAGTTTGATTCATATTTCTGTAAATGTATACAATATTATATTTATAGATTTATCTATGGATAGACAGTTTGCTTTGCAATTAGATGTCCTGAGTATCTTTTGCTTTTATGAACTCAGGTGTGTATTTGACCATGCATTTGCAAACAACATGCCCATCTTCTTTGACAGGTTCCAGTGTCCCAAACATCTTCCCACAGCTAGTGACTCACTGCCTCTTCCCCACATAGCCACTCCCATAGTCCTTTCCTTCCCCACCTTGCAAACAGAGTTAATCTCAGGAGAGGAATTCATGGGATCTTTCCATCTTCTAGACTGCATGTGCATTGCATAAATACTGCACAAAGAAGTCTAGAGTCTGAGTGTATTAAGTTATAATGTGTGGTGGGCAACATGTGCTACATGTGTCAGCAGACATATCTTTTTTCTTTAATGCCATATGTCCTCATCTCTGCTAACTCTAAATTGAGTTCATCTTATTCTGGCTGGCCTTCATTGAAAATGGCAAATTAATCAGCACTATTTTCATGTTATCTGGTTTACTATCTCATTGCTGCACCTTTGTCTCCTAGGCAAAAGCAAAAAAAGAAAAGTTGAATATCTTGCTAATCACCACATTGCACATTCCTCAGCCTTCTCCAAAGTGCTGGATCTTTTATATCTTCTTCTTCCTTCAAAGAACATACTTTTAAAATTCCCAGCGCATAATCAGAGAGAATTTGGTTCTATCTTCAGTATGATACAACTATTAGGTAGGAAATTTTACAACGAAGTTACACATGTTCAGAGAATTAAGTTACAAAATAGGGCCACAGTTAATAAAACTATATTGTATGAAGCATCTTTGTTTAATAATTATACTTGTATATTTTATTCACAAAACATAACTGTGTGTGCTAGCCATTTTCCTATCAACTTATATACTAGAGAACCATGTTAGAAATGCCAAATATGGATTGCAAAATTTATTTTAATCAGAAAAATGAGAAGTCATTTTTAGGCATGCATTGGAGGCAAGGGCTGATGTAACAGCCCCAGAAGGCTCTGGTGCCCCATGGTCAGCAGGAAATGGCCTGGTGGCTCCAGACTTCTGTGTCAGAGTCTCTGTGGGCTCCTCCCTTTGGGATGGCACAGAACCATTGCAGGAGCCTCCACTGTCTTGGCCCTGCACTGAAAAGCCAGGGTGAGTCAGGAATAAGGTCTGTGACAGCAGTTCCCACCACACCACATTCAGTTGTCTAGAACTCAGCAGTGCCTCAGTCCTGCATCAGTGGTGAGCTGAGAATGGTAAGGTTTGATGTGGAAGGGACAAGGCCACTTGGGTGCTGTGTGCCCCACAGGGAAGCAGAAGGTATATTTCCAGCCATCAGGACCACACAGACTGGCCAGGGAGGGGAAAATTGGGAGAGGTGCTTATGGAGGAGGAATATGGAGATGATGTTCCATGCAAGGTAGGGGCACAGAGGATCAACCCAGGAAGCCATTGTATTTTGGGTCTGAGTTGCTGCTGCTGGTGGTGACACTCACCACTGGGGCACTGACTGGGCAGATGCAACTCACTGGAATGCAGTGACCTCACCCTGAGACACCAGTCACACTGCAGATGGGGGCAGCGTGCATCAGGCCCACAGTCCTGCTGTCCTGGGCAGTTTACAGGGAGATGAAAGAAAATTCCCAGTGTCCCATGAGGGAGATGTTCTAGTGAAGGGCTAGCAGGAAAGGATGGGGCTCAGTGGTGGCTGGGTGGACAGGACAGGAAACCCAGGGCACTCAGCATGTACACTGCAGCTGAGTGGACTCATAATCACCAGAGGCAGGAACTGCATAGGGAAATTGCTGGAGAATATGGGAAGTGCCATGGAGCCCAGCTGGATGGCAGTACCCTGTCACATAGCTGGACCCGTAGGGAGGCTGCTGCAGATTAAAGTAAGCATCACTAGTGTCACTGGTTTGTGTGTCCCCTCACATGCCCAGCAGTGCAAGGGACAGGAAGACCCTTCCCACAGGTGGGGTGAGCCTGCTAGTCCCCTTTCTGGGAGAAGTCAGGTAGCACTGGTGCAGATGCTTCATTCCAGTTCCAGTCCCTTAGAGTGTTCCTTTGACTTGGCAAGCAACTTCAGAAGACAGGAGGGAGTTTCAGGGACATTGGGCTAAATCCCTAATTTTTCTCTGAGAGTATACACTATATCACTATTTTATAGATGATACAGAGTGCTCCAAAGAGTCACAAGGGAAGAATACTTACTTACAACTGCCAGTGGCTGGTAAATGTGAAAGTGTGAGCAGATGGGGTGACCACCTCTAGCAGGAGGAGCATGGCTTAGCCCTCTCACACACAGCTGTGTGGATGTGAGAGAGAAACCTAACTATGCCTTCTCCCCAGATACATCATGTCCTCTGCCCCTCAGAGAGCTCCACAAACAATGGACTTAGCAGGGTGTGAGTCCATTACATAATTCTGATCTGGGGAAGTGTATTCCATTACATTTTATTCACTTTTATTCTATCATATCCTCAACCTCTCTCTACTAGTGGTCTCTACAAGTACTATTTGTCTAAGAGTACTTGCCAGTACCAAGTTCTGGTGTGTGTGTGTGCCTGTGTGTGTGTGTGTTTGCCTGTTGTTTTATTAACTGTCTTTTAATTTCCAAAACATTATGAGACACTTGATATGATAGAAATTGATTTCAGATCAATTCATTCCAGAATACTGCATTTTACCAAATTTAGGATCTTATTCCTCTTTTGAAAAATTAGGAAATAAATTGCTTATGTTGCTAATTTCTGAATGTAATCTTGTGAGAAAATAAACTCAATCCTAGGTGAGGCAGAGTCCTATATATTTACTGTATCCCCTTCATAACAAGTCCATAAATTCCTCAACTTTATAAAATCTACATTTAAGGCAATTCAGTGTTCAACATCTGCCTCTCCCAAACAGTTCCAATGTATGTCAGAGAACTATGAGCAGCAGCAGGATAGTTATAATCTGTTGGTCACCAACCCAGGAAATACCCCTATTTGAAATTATCTCATAGAACTTAAAAGTACTGACACCAACTGGGTCATTAATATTAATAGCTTCTATTTTATAAAAAAAAATTAAAAATAAATTGTCACTTCTCCATAGTTCAAAATATAATGGAACACATCAGAGTTAATATTTTCTAGCTTTCAAATATAAAATGCCTGTCACAATAATTTTTTCAGAGAAGAATTTAGTGTTATTTTTGTCTTTTCATGTGTTACAGTTAAAATTATAAAGTCAGGAAATAATGTAGGACCAAATCAGAAATGTTGAGCACATGAATGTGCAGTTACATGAATCTTCAATGAAAATGTAACAGATAGATTGTATTATTCATTTGTATAATGAGTACTTGGGAAGAGAAAGGAAAATATTTCAAGTCTAAGTAAGTTAAAATTAGTGGATACATAGGGGACTTCATAAATCTTGACTAAGAAAAAAACAAATGATAAAAAATTAAGCTTGGGATCAGTGGAAAGTAAATGGTACCACAGGATTTATTTCTCCTTGGAGGAGATATTGTGATATCATCATGTTTAGAGGAAGAGAATAATTTCAATCCAGGGTGAATTTGGTGGAACATTTGCACAAAACAAGTCCAGATCGCAGTGGTTACCAATTGAACATGTATGTCCAAAAGATTTCCATCAATAAGTTCAAGCATTTTGTCTCGAGTTATAAAACAGTTGCATTCTTTAAATTAATTGATTATGAGCCAAATAATTCATTTGTAATTTGTCATTGCAGTTTTCAAACTGTGTTGCCATATATAACTTTTTTAAGTGATTCAATTTATTTACATCATAAAACAGGCAAAACTAAAATATATTTCTAAAGATGGATTATTGGTTGTGACTGACTCAAGCCTTTAATTTTCTCTGATAAAGTATGACTAATGTTTCAAATCCCATACACAGGCTAAGCTAAGTTTTGTTATTTTACTACTTGTTCGTATCTGCACCGAGGAAGCCTACAAATAATCTTTTCTCCAGATCAGGTCAACATTTTATAGATGGTTTTGTAGGACTATATGGTGTTCATACAATGACCTTTGATGGACATTTTTTCAAATGAGCACATCAATAGCTTGACTTTGGCATGGACAGTGAGCATGACATGCTGATCTCCTGTCCAGCCTGAACCCCTAAGCCATCACATGAGTTGTATTAACTATTAAACCCGGCCTTGCACTATTTTGTAAATGATATAATAATAAGTTAAAATATAATAAGGGGAATTTTGTTACTTATATACTACACACATTCCATATCTTGTCTGTGGCCCCACACAACTGCTCTTTACTGTGACTCAAGTCAGTCAAAACTTTGGATGTGCCTGGAAATACAGCTGATATGCATGATCTCGTCAACATGAAATATGAAAGCATGGAGTAGAACCTTTAGGAAGAAACCAGCTTGCCTGGTATTGAAACATTTCTCTCACATTACAGAATTAACTGACTTGAAGGAAGAACAAGACATTTACTGAATAAAATGGCCAAATCCTGCACAGAGCATCTCTGTCTCCTACCAAGTTTACAACTGAATGAAAATGGAATCAGGAACAGAATCACTTCACATCTTGGCTGAAATCACATAAATAAACTTGTCTACTGTAAACAGAAAGTATAATATTAACAGCAAATGATGGCCATGCTCGGGGTACATGCCTCTTTCCAGAGACACAGGTGGCTGAAGGATGAGGATTGTAAGAGCTAAGCCAGTTTGCACAAATTAAGCAGATCCTGTCTCAAAATTTAGAAATAGTAAAAATAGTTATATAGAAAGCAGCCATGTAGCACAGTGCAGAGCACTTTCCTAACATGTGCAAGGTCCTGGGTTGCATCCCCAGCACTGCAGCAACAGCAATAGAAGGAAGGATGGCAGGATCTCCCTGGGGTATGGAGAATCCTGTCTGCAACTCCCCAAGTACACTCAATGCCCAGTATGTGCCTGAGACCTGTCCTGAAAAGAGGTCACTGGTGCCGCACTTGGTGTCACATCAGAGCCAGGAGGACACTTGGTGACCTTGGCCCTGTGGCATCCATGGCTCTTGGGTGGATACGTGCCCTTGATTCACCCACTAATCCCTTCTCAAGTGAAAGTCTTCCATAAAAGACTCTGCTTATGTGCTTAGGCTGTGCCTTAGACAGCTAAGAGTTTATTTGAGCCCTAGTATGGATACTGGAACTTCTATAGTCTAAGATGTGGCTAAAGTGAGAAAAGAGAGAGGAAATACAAAATAAAGTTAAATGTTCCCTATTCCCTCTGCTGAATCAGGTCTATGTCCTTTATTTGGGGGTATTATGAGTAAAATTTGGGAATATATGAGAAGTGTCACTTTCAGCATAGATGTTGATCATTTAAGGACATGTGATTAAGTTAACAATGTAGGTAAACTAAACATAAATTTTTACACAGCTGTAAACACAAACACACATATATACACACAGGCACACACACTCACACACACTGTCATCATATTTATTAGGTCCTATACCCTCTCTCTTCCCTTAGGATGAACTAAGCCCCAAGCCCCAGGGCCCAGGCCACACCCCTGTGGGGCCTGTGGGACAGGAATTAGTCCATCAGGCCAAGGCTTCTGCACAGCACCATGGCCTGGCTCAGACTCCTCAGTTGCCACCTTGGGAGGTGTGAGCACTGGGTCAGGACTGCTCAGAGCAGAGGGAGGCACTCACCTGGGCTCATGTCTGGGTTGGGTCAGGTGGATCAAAGGATCCTCAGAGGCAGAGGCATCCCTGGGACTTGGACCCCAGCCCCTCAGTGTCACCAACGCACATCTGTGTGACTTTCTATCTGGGCTCCTCAGTGATGAATGTGACTCTAATGGACATTGACGTGGCCCACTCTGATGTCTTCTTTCCCATAGGAATCCTCTGTGATGCATCCACACCCCACACCGCATAAAGGGCCTCAACCCCTCTGCAGCCCAAAGTGTCCTGTGCTTTGGGGAAGAACTGAACCCAATGCTCTGAGTGCACTCATTCATGTTCTGGGTCAAAGGCAGAGACCCCAAGCATAAAAGCAACCTTTAGAGTGCCCAATGTGGGACAATTTAGAATTTCTGATTTTTAAATCACCTGTGAAGTGACAGTAATGAAGAGTGAGGTAGTTACAAAAAGATACAGGGACCAATTGAACAGAATGTGGAGCCCAGGAAAAAGAATCACATAAATGTTTGTATTATTTTCCACAAATGTGCTAAAACTATTCAATCAAAAAAGTATAATGTTTTCAATAAATATACTAGACAAACTTGGTATTAACATGAAACCATTCAATTTCAACCATTCTAATATATATATATATATATATATACATATATTTTTTTTTTCTGAATGTGGGTTAAAGCCTTGAATGTAATAATGAAAGATATGTAACTCAAGAGAAATACAGTCTTCATATAAAATCTTATTTACATTGAGTTTAGCAAAGACCTCATAGGTAAGACATCAAAAGCACAGGTATAAAAATAAATACACAATACTTTGTCAATTTAAAAAAATAAACTCCCTAAGGAACACTTTCAATAGTGTTCTCCATGGACATGGAGAATTATTTGTATAAATTATAGGCATAAACATCAACAGTATCTAAATAACTTCCTACTAAACAGCAGCAGTGACTAGAGAAGCAAGTATACAATTTTTATAAATAGAGAAAAGGCTGGGTGTAGCTCAGTGTTAGGGCACTGGGGCTGCAGGCATGAGGCTCTAGGTTCACCACCCTGCATCGTCCAAAACTAGGTATATGATTTGAAGGGACATCTTTCTAAGGAAGATGTACACATGACCAACAAGCACATGGGAACATGGTCAACTCTTCCAGAAAACTGAAAATGGGAACTTCATTAAGATAAATCTTTCACATCCAGTTGGAAACCTACCATTAAAAAGGAAAAGAAGAAAGAATAAAAGAAAAGGAAATACCAGGTGTTGTCTTGGGTGACAAGAGTGTTGGCGAGTTGGAAGAATCTTGGTGCATTTCCAAGGGGAATTTAAAGTGTGAGACCTTGTGAAAATGGTGCGGCAATTCCTCAACACATTATGCATATAAATATCATATTTTAAAGCAATTCCAGGTCATTCAAGAATTGGCTCTCAAAGTAATGTTGCTGCACCGATGTTTATAATAACATCAGTCACAATACCCAGAACCTGGAATCCAAACTGAAGCCTGAAGAAGATGAATGAAAAGTACATAAACTATGTACATCCAGTGGGGAATTATTTGGCCTTCAACAGGAATAAAACTGTGACACATGCTCTAAGGATGAACTTTGAGAACATTATTCTAAGTACAATAAATCAAACTAAGAAAGGCAAATATTGGATGATTCAGTCTGTGTAAGAAACAGAAGAGGTAACTCATAAACTCAGAGTGACAGAGTTAACAGGACTACAGGGATGGAGAATGAGCAGCTTCTCTCTATGTTGTGAATTTGAACTTTGTATGATGATAAGTTTGGGGGCTCCTTGGTGTTGATGCTTGCACAAAAATGAGACTCTGCTGAATGGAATTGAATAGCACCACCACAAATAATTAAATCATAAATTTTATTTAACATATTATGACAATAACAAAGTTAGGAAAAAAATAAACCTATACTAAGGCAGTAGGATCACTTCCCAGGAAACTTCCCATTAGTTCACTTATTAGAGATCATGAAAAAGACATTGCAGAACTTTAATGTTTTATCTGCAATGAAATGTAATATGGATATTTTCTAAAATGTGTCCCACCAAAGCGAGGAATGGTAACTCTTTGTTATCCATTTTAATACTTAGTATGTTTTCTATGACATAATAATTATTACCAACATGAAACCAATTTGATCATAAATAATACATAAAGCAAGTTAAAAATAAATCCTCAAATGCCAGAAGTTTTAAGAATTTACTGCCCCGTAGTGCAGTAAATTCGGCACCCAGTAAACTCAAAACTGGCAATGCCATGGAGACACATTCTAGCAATGTGTGGGATGGGTAAGGAATATTTCATCACAGGTCCCATCAGACTGAGATACAGTGACCCTGGGAGAGTCTGAGTAGAATACAGGGATCTCCCCAGGCACTGGCCCTTGACACCTGAGGAAGCACTGAGGGCCCACGGGCTCCTTCCAGGCCTTGGCCAAGGCTCATCCTGTGAGCAGAATGAGGCCTCTGCAGTCCCTGTCCCAGAGGACTTTCCTGGGAGCACGTGGGCCACAAAGCACCTGCATCAGGAAGGCTGGATTCAGGCTTGGGCCTCACTGTGGAGGAGCCAGGCAGAGGTGCCTTGGGGCTGCAGGGACTCTAGAGAACCTGGCAGGCTCTGCTCAAGTGGGGTTGGGGTTGGGCACCCTTGGTCTAGGAGAGGGTGGGGCTGGGCTCTGGGTGTGCATTCGGGTGCAGTTCTCAGGAGAGTCCAGACTCTTGAGGCAGTGCTTAAAATAACAAAATACTAGAATGAGCAATTTGTGATTTTAGAGAGGTTTTCTACAAGAGACTTTGAGAAGGAATTTTAATTTGATTAACGTGAGTTTAAAAGACAAATGAATGGAAGATAATCAATATTTTTCCTTAAAAGATAGAGTGGGTGTGTGCCTTAAAAGTATTGCAAAGTATTTTTTTAAAACTTGAAGGCATTTTAATACCTAAAATATAAAATATCATGCAATTCTGGAAGGGATGAATGTGGTTTTCGAAACCTCATGTGAATTGATTGTGAAGTTGATAATCCACAATAAGGCTGACATTGTCTATAATTACATTTACTTGATGTATAGTAAGACTGAGGCACACTTTAAATGATTCTCTATTCTTAAAATTATGATTAATTTAATGTTAATGACAATATATGGTAAATTTTACATTAAAAAGTTGCATAAACTCAATATTTCAAAATCTGTGATGGTATTTGATCTTAAATTATACAAAATATTAGCAAAAATTCATATTTGAAAGATAAATATTTACTTAGAAAGGGCACGTGTATCATGCATGGAAAAGATTGGAGTCTATTTGAACATTCTTTTATATGGACATGGTAATCTCAATTATATTTTACAGGAGAAGTAATGTTTTCATGCCAATGTATAATGTGTTCAAAAAGAGGCTGATTCCTTGTCATGAGCCCTTCTGTCATGTAGATTACCATTTAGGTTGAAATAATTCTGTATTTAATTTGATTATTTTAGCAAATGAGGTCAGTAATTGGTGTAAGAATGGTGAATTAGAAACTGAATTTGAAGTGGAGTTTTGAGGGCAGTGGCTACAATTTTACAACCAGAAGTGCTCTACACTGTAATTTAGGAATATGCCCTGGATGTGAAAGGAACTGAGGACATTTGTAAACCCTGGGGCTGAGTCACAGGAGGGGAGTCTCTGATGGACTCCTATGAATTGGATAGAGGAAGCAACATCTGAGAGTCCAAGTCCTCATAAACTGTGGAACATTGATTTTCTTATGTCTGCTTTCACTTGTATTTTGAGAATATTTATTTATTTATTTATTTTTACAAATGAATGCAATAACATGACAAGATTTCAAAGTAAATTTATTTTTTAGATATACACTATTTAACTCATATGAATCTGTTGATTATAAAAGTGTTTTTAAAAATATTGCACAAAACTATGTAAACAATATTTTACACTAAAGCATTTTGGAAAAAGAAGTTTTCCTTTGTAATTTAAATATACTATATTAAAACTAAAGCTGTAATGAGTAAAACTACTGCTGTCTCTGGGGCAATAGTTTATTTTAAAGAATAATGATTATAAATAACTGAGATTTTCCTAGGAATTGTAGATCCATCCCAGTCATCCATCTTTCTCCACCCACTGCTGGCTGATTGTGCTGCTTCACAGGTCACATAAGCAGTTCAAGGCCATCTCTGCTGCACAATCATCTCAGTTGTTGGGAAATGACTTGGGACATGGGGACTCTCCCACAAGGACCAGGCCAGCTGAGGCTCCTCCTCTGTGCAGGCTGGGGAGGGACCTGGAGGTCCTGTCCACTAAGGGAGTGCACTTCCCTGATGAGTGGGAGAAGGGAAATTGTGTCAGACTCTGTGCCCAGATTGTGCAGAAGGGCAGCATGAATCTAATCTAGCCTGATTACATTCACAGGAGGAAACCCTGTGATTTGTTCACTCCTCTCTCAGAATACCTGGCTGTCTGCTTAGGTTCCACCTGTGGCTGCTGTTGATAAGTCCTCATGGTATTTCATGGAGATATAAGATTAGGATGCAGTAATAAGAACATGCAAATATAAACTGTGCATTCCAAATCTCTTCAAATCTTAAAGTTATGTTTCTTGCTTCTATATCTTTTTAAATGATTTAAAATAAAATTGCTTCTGTAACACAGAAGTTATGATAATATATTATATATTAAAATAGCATGGGGAATTGAATTGACTCTGTACTTTACTAGAAACTGTTATGGAAACACTTGAAGGAAGGCGTCTTATGAAGGATTCAGCTCCAGGACACCCAGGGGAGGAGTGCTTCTCTGTACTATGGAGGACAGGCTCCTGGGGAGTCAGTTTGGATTTTATACTGGTGTAAATGAACTTCTCTTTTGGCATTTTGATATAAGTATAATATGTGGATATTCAGGTAAATGTATGATCACATATTTTAGGTAATATGATGCACAGACTGGGAGCCAATAGGTTCCATGTCACCCTGGGAAGGCATCTGTCTGAAGGGTGGTTAGGGAAGGACCCTGTGGAAAGGTCCAGCTCTTCAGGATAACTGGGAGATAATAAGAACAGGGAAAGTGGGCAAATGTGTGCAAAACATGGGGAGGGGTTTATTGGGTATTATTGTTTGTTTTTTTGAGATTTGTGTATCTACAATTACACCTTTAAATTCCTTATAAAATTTCTTACAAAGCAAAATTAAATATCATTTGTTATGCAAAGAATTTATGAAATAATCAGAACTCACAAAGGAGGAAAAATTATTGACAGGACTCATTAAAACTATATTAAAATTTGAGACCACCATTTAGATAACTCTATTGATTTTTATGCATACACATATTAAGCAACATCTCATAGTAGTGACAATTGATGTAAGTAAATAAAGTATCTGATTTGAATAAAGCTTTATAAAAATATATCATTTTCATCAATTCACTGATTTATATAATATCTTACCATATGTTTGTCATCTTCAGATATATGTATGAAGCAGAAAATGGAGATGATTTTTCAAAATAGTTTCTTCATAATTACAGAGATGTAATAGTTGCATACATCAGTCTGAATGAAATAATGAATTGCAATAACTTCTTATTTATATGAACCATACCATTGCAGGCAATCTCAGGAAAAGCTAAACAAATGCAGGATGGAAAATTACAATGAGATTTCTACTGATTTCATCCTCCTGGGCCTGTTCCTCTCATCAAGCCTTGGCCATTTCCTCTTCACTCTCACCATTGCCATCTTCCTGATGGCCCTGGTTGGCAACTTGTGTATGGTCCTGCTCATCCACCTGGATGCCCAGCTCCACATACCCATGTGCTTCCTGCTCAGCCAGCTCTCCCTCATTGACCTCATTTATATCTGTACCACTGTGCCCAAGATGGCTTCCAGTTTCCTATTTGGAAACAAGTTGATCTCCTTCATTGGGTGTGGGGTTTAGAGTTTCTTCTTCCTGACTCTAGGAACTTCAGAAGCAATGCTCCTTATGTTTATGTCCTCTGACCATTACATGGCTATTTGCTTCCCTCTGCACTACCCCATCTACATGAGCAGAAGAGTGTGTGTGCCGATGATCCTGGAATCCTGGGCAATGGGTGCTGTCAACTCCTGTGCTCACACAGTCTATGTCCTCCATATCCCTTACTGCAAGTCCAGGGCCATCAATCATTTCTTCTGTTATGTCTCAGCAATGCTGACTCTGGCCTGCACAGATACCAGTGGTCATGAATACACTGTGTTCCTGAGTGACATCCTCTTTCTCTTGTTCCCTTTCATGGTCATCCTGGGTTCCTATGGGAAGGTTCTCCTTGCTGTCTACTACATGCACTCAAGGGAAGGTAGGAAGAAGGCCTATTCCACCTGCAGTGCCCACCTCACTGTGGTGACTTTCTACTATTCACCATTTGCTTACACTTATCTCCGTTCCAAATCTCCCCATTCTCCAGCATAGGACAAGGTTCTGGCAGTCTTCTACATCTTCCTCACCTCAATGCTAAACCCTGTGATCTACAGCCTGAGAAATAAGAAAGCGCTGGGGGCACTGAGAAGAGTAACTCAGAGAATCTGCTCTGTGAAAATGTAGGCAAATTTCTGTCTGGATATTCAGGAATGGATAAGCACTATAGCAATGCTTAATGCTGAGGCTCAGAAACTAGAATTAATAAAGTTTAAAATTTTCAAGATGTGATTTAATAGTTATATACGCTAGCATATTATTTTTATTTTTCTTTGTTGCTTCTTTCCAATAAAAATAATGGACCTACATTTTTTGACAAATGTAAGGAAAACAATTAGTTACAAGAAAAATAAGAATGGAAAATCTAGAAAACTTTGCAATCTTTCAGAGTATGAGATGCTTTGAAAAAGTGATTAAATTTTTTGTTGCATATTTAAATTTGTTTTAAAAAAAATACACTAAAATCTACATTTCTATGAATCCCCTTAAAAATCCTCCTCCTCATTGAAACACATTGATCACATTGTTCTTTCCACTTTTTGAGGTGTTTCTGGTAGTCATCTTTGGTGAGTGTCTTTAGCTATGCTATTATGGCTGCCCTGATATCCTGAACATTCAAAATATTTATCTTTCATCATTTCTTTGACTTTAGGGAAGAGCCAAAATTCCCCTGGTGAAGTTCCCATGCATAATGTAGATGGAGACACTATGGTGTTTTCAGGCCCTGCCTTTCCCTTTGATGGCAACTGGCAGCAAGCTTTGGATCACACTTCATAAAGACAGTTACAGAGAAGCCTTCCCAGAGTGCTGCAGGGATTCAAGGAGGAAGGAAGAAAACTATTTTGAAAGGGAAGAAAACTATTCTGGGGGGATTCATGGCAATGTGCCTTTTATTGTAATTATATTTTAAGATGCAAACATTTGTTGTAAATTAAGATCACCCTTTATATTTGCATTTTTATACTAAGAAATTTTTTATTTCTTAAGTTTGGTAAACTAGCACAAAAATTACAAAAATTATTTGTAATGGCTAGGCCTAATTGCAAACAAAAATAATTTTGTAATAATTCACTTGTAAGGCATACTGCACAGTTTCTAAATTGTTGGGGATCAGCCATGATATGTATAGATTGGTGAGGGGCCAGGCTACAGGCTCCACAGTCCCAAAGTTGGTGTTACCTTGCCTCAGGAGCAGAGACGTATGCAAAGGACTGCAGACTTCCTGGGTGTGTAAGAAAGGCACAATCTTAGCAGTCCAAACACAGGATAACTTCTCCTGAGAAAAATTAAAAATGCAGGCATTCAGGTATGGGGACAGATCTTAAGTTGTTCCCTTTGAGATGCTACAATCATTCCCTATCTTACTACCCTAATTGTAGTGCAGTCACTGTTCCTACAGTAATATACTACCCCCTCCCCTGCACTTCCAGCACAATAATAGAAGTGGGGCCACCATGGAATCTGTTGAAGCCTGACTGCTAAAGACAGATTCCTCCTGGTCCCCCCTTGCATATTGAATATTGTCTTTCTTTTATTGCCCCTCATCCTTCCTACATGTATTTGGGGGTCTGACCAGCTCCCAACATGAAATGTTGTACTTAAATTATACATTTAATCTCACGGCATAGCCTTAAGGCATGGAGAAATGATGTTTTCTTTTTCCCAATACTCAGAGTAACTTACAATAGAGATTATTAAGTGATTTTGCTCAGAATGATGAAGGGCAAATTTGTGTATTCCAGGCATAGACCCCACTGAAGTCATGTATTCCAGGTCTTCCTACAGAGCAATGTTGGTGTCTGAAATGTTAACTTATTTTTTTCCTTTTACTCTGACTGAAAGTTCATTTGTGATCAAAAGTAAATATTTCTACTAAATTTGTCACTATATGAGGACAGATAGAAAGAAAGTAGGCTGTGGGTGGAGGAAAAGCTTTGTTTATCCTATGACAGTGATGGTGACTGGTATGACCCTCTTGGAGAAAGAGATGTCCCAGACCAGCAGATAGATCTGCATGTGAATGAATGACATGAACAGGACAATGGCTTTAGTGTTTGCTTGGGTGCCAATTAAAACCTTACATTACACAATGGCAATAGAGTGGGACTTGTTTTTCTCAATTCTTATGAAGTAGAAATTTCTGGTCACAAGAGTTTTTATGCTAACACCATAAAAATACAGAAAAAGCCAGAAATTTCTTCTTGTTGGAAATTATGCATTACCTTACCCATAAGACCCTCACATTTGGAGGAAAACAAAAACTAGACAGTTGCTGCTCAGGATTACTAAATACTCCCTAATCACATAAGATATTGCAGAGAAGAGATAGAGTGATCACAAGTAAACTTAGCCCAGTGGTTGTTTCACAGCAAAACATGGAATCTGTCCTCAATTTTTCCCATTCTGGGCTGCTTGAACATTTTAAAGACTCCTTATTATCAATTTCTATAGTCTCTCACTGCCTTCTTCCAGCATTTCATCCTCCTTTTCATACATCTTCTTCTAATAATTGACTTCATAGAATATGGTATCTCATTTTATCCACTAGAATTTTTCAGTGAAAACTGAGAACCTCATCATCCAATGTTTTAAAATCTTTATGAGTACATGTTTCCAGTAAGCAATCATTACTTTTGCTGTGTGGTGTTGGTACAGGGACATGACACAGCTGAATTCCTTCTACATAGCCTTCCCCTCTCCACCCTCCCCACTAGCAGACACTTAGATTCATAACTCAGGTCTCTTTGTTTGCTTCTGACTGAATGAAAGGTGGCCACTTATTTTATTAAAAAGATGAAAGGATTTATTCAAAGCTGGGTCCAAGGAGATGGAGAGACTTATTTGCCTCAAATAACCATCTCTTGTAAGCTGGTGGGTGAGGGTCTTGTATAATAAGGAACAGAAGGGAGGAGAGCACAGGGAGATGATGCACATCTCTGCACCTGCTTCAGCACTTTCAGCCATCTGAACCTCACTGACTCCTTTCTTGTGGAAAGAAAACAGCACCATCCTCCTGGGACTGGGGTCTGCACATTCTGTCTCTTTTTTTGGGGGGGGACCTGGGATCAAACTCAGATCCTTCCACTTGCAAGGCAGGTGGCAGAACCACTGAGCTAAATCCTCGGCCCATTCTGTCTCTTTATAAGGGCTGAGGGGAGGTGGGGGTGTTGGTTATGTGCTCAGCAGGAGAAAGTTTGGGGAAGCTGCTTATCTCTAAAAGATTTTTCCCTGGCCTCCTTATTGAGTTCTTTCCAATTTAAACAGAGAACTGAATCCTACAAAGTAGTTGCAAGACCTGAATAGTCAGTGATGGAGGATAATCAGGTCTGAAGTCTGCCCTGGGCCATTTTCAGTATATACTTGAGAAGATTCATGAAAGGAAAGACTCTTCCCCTCCTGGGTGTGACCCAAAGCCTGAAGATTATGAGATGGAGTCCCTAGAGGACTGGTGTTCACCTCCATTGTAGTCATTGTTCTTAAGAAGACTCTCTTTGCATGGCCCTATCTCAAGCTGAAGTCAGAGCCAGGAGTATAAAGCAGACTGCACACTGTCTTACTCACCTACTCATTGTGAAGGATAGGGGAGCTGTGAAAGGTGTTTTAGGGATTATGGTTGGGGAAATAAACATGGGAGTTGGGGCAAAGTGTCAATTGATTTGACCACTTTTCCCCAATGAGAGCAAGGAAATATGGCCACACTTTCACAGTCACATGAAAATACAATGGAAGACAGAGGCATGAGGAGAGTCTGTTAAGAACATGTGTTGCATACAAGTGGGTGTGTGCTGCTTCCTCCAGGCCTCCTGGTGAACTGTGGCCACTGGTGGACAGGGGCAGCTTTTGATTTCAGGAGGGGGCAATGCAGGCACAGGTCAGGGAAACCTCTCCCTGTCTTTGTCATCTCAAATGTCCTAAAACATTCAGACATCATGGCATGAGGACCTCTTGTGGAGGACTATTTCTCATTGTTCTCAAAGACAGGTAGAAACTGGTGATGATTATATTTTTATAGCAACATAAGTTCATTTCTCTTTTTCCAATTAACAGACTCACCTTCAGATGGAAAAAAGATAAATGCTAGCCAAGCTTGGCACCACTTGCTTCCATTTCCACCTTTGGAAACTGAGGCAGGAAATATAGTTTACACTAAGCTGAAAAATGTAGGCAGGCTTTGTCACAACAAAAAGTGTCAAAAGGGCCAGAGATGTACCACAACAGTAGAGCAATAGTGTAGCATGTAAAGTCAAAAATACTACATGACTTCACCTATTTGTTGGGCATAAAATAAAGTGAATTACATGGAAACAGTAGCATGGTGCTTAACGGTGCTTACTAGGGTCCTGAAGGAGGAAATGGGGAGAAGCATGTCCCATGCTACAATGTGCATTTATGTAGATATGTAAATTAAATGCAGAGTGCATACTCACAAAACTATGTCTAATAATATTGTAATGCATGATAAAATGTTTTAAAAGTATACTTTCATTGCCCATATTGGATACAAAGAGATTGTAACTATGGAAGATGCATAGGTGAATTTGCTCTTTATCTTAATCAACTCCTTTTGTATATCAAAGCATCTTAGTTTACATCTTAAATCTATTGAACAAACAAATGAAAAAATAAACCTATGGTAGCTTGAAATTGTTCCTGGGGGTGTCTAGGAGACATGGAGTGATGATGGCATTTTGCATAATGTGGTGTGCAATCATCTGTGCTAGGTCATTCCTTCCTCTGCAGCTTATATTGTGTTTGTGCTAAACTGAATGCAGCACCCAAAGGAGGTGTCAGAGTCACCATTCCTGACATCAGCTTTCCCAGCACATGATACTCTGGTTTCTCAAAATGCAAGTGATTGGATAATTCACTGATGCAATTTTCTCATTAGAAATATTTAAGGAAATGTCCTCAATTCACATCTTCCATCATGCTTTTCCTCTACCTTATACAGCCCATATTCACATTAATACCCTATGATGGCCCAGAACATTGGCACTGTCTCTACTTTAGGGTCCCTTCCTACACCCACTGTGTGCTGACCCCAGGAGGTACTCTTCCTCTCCATGTGACCAAATCTTCCTTACTGTGTGTTCTGCATTTAAACTGTTTACACCTCAAAGCATGACTTCTTTTTTCTCAGCACACTCCATCTCCAAATAATGACCACTATCAGCAAATAAAATTGCCAGCCTAAAACACAGTGCACTGAGCATGTCATTGGGCAAAATATGGGGGAAATTAGGAAAGAATAAATAGTGTCAGTCAATTCTTCTTCAATGAATAAACAGAACTAATATAAGCCCATTTATGAAGCACAGAAACCCACCTATATCCTATTTAATGAGTGGATTATGTTTCCTTTCATTATTTCCCAGATCTTTTACAATATTTTTTGAGAAAAGTTATTGCTGTTCTGTCCAGCCTGAAACTCCCTTACCCAAGCAGTCCTCCTACCTGAGCCTCCTGAGTGTCTAACCCATAGACATGTGCCACTACATTACAGAAACCATTGTCACCCAAGCTTTGCTCTTTGGGACACAGAATGGGCCTCCTTTTAAAAATGAGTGAGTACCACTGTTCATATAAAGAGCATGTGCTGTAGTGAATAATTTCTGTGAGCTAAAGTGAGTCATTCAGAGATGAGTAAGAGCAACAGGTCTTCTTTTTACTCATTTTGACTCCTGATTTCTTTCCACTTGAGTCCAATCCCCTGGCCATCTGTGCTCACTGCAGGGCCACAGTGTGGAAGGTGAAGGCTGGGTCCTGGCCCCTGAACAGCACCCTCAGGATGACAGTGCCCTGCATCTCCCAGGACAGGTGGGGATCAGGGGGCACCCTGGTCCTCCAGTGTCCTGGCTGCCTCACCCTGTGTCATCCACACAAAGCCCTGGGCTCAATGTTGATGCTGCTGCCCTGGTCAGACCAGGGCCCTGGGTCTCACACTCTCAGCTCCAGCTGTGTCTCCTCAAGTCTCTGGATCCAGGGAGCAGGAAATGCCACAGAGAAAGGCTCAGGTCATGGAAGCCTCCTCAGGCCCAACATCCAGATCCAACAAGGTCTCTCAGCTCCTCCTCCTCCTCACAGTTCAGCCCCTGGGGCCATGCTGTAATATCCAGGGCAATTTGCTGAGGGTGACTGAGAGGCACTTCAGCTTACAGAGACCAGGGTATGCAAAGTCTGTGTATTTTGACTTCAGAAATTGTTTCTGCCTGAATATTAACAATTCAAATATTAATAAACCCTTACATAAAAATGGAACGATGTTATTCACTCTTGAAAACAAGACATAAATACTTTTTTCCTAGAAACTATGAAAGATCTGTGAATATTTAAAGTAACACAATAAAAATTAATTTTTGAGTGTCATGTGAATAATTCCCTAAAAATATATAACATTGTGTTCATTATCTCTTTTAAAGAGGAAATTATTTCATAACTTAAGGAGCATTTCTGAGAGGAAATAATTTGAAACAATATAATAGTCTGTATGTGATAGCTTAATAATTTGAACCTACGTGTTTTTATTTTTTTTCTGTTAAGTTTATTGGTACATTTTAAGTATAAAATGGTTACATTCATTGTTGGGATCTTGTACCTTTACATGATGTATCTTAGTTCTTATTTTTCCCCATTTCCCTGTTCTCCCTTCACCCCTCCACCCTTCCCTATTTATGGAGACTTTGTTTCCATTTTTTCCTTTTCTCATATTTTTTTCTTTTCCTTTCTCTCCTTTCCCCTACCCCTCGCACTTCCCCTACTTCTTTTCTTCCTATTTCACATTATCAATTATACCATTTCAACCTTATTTACACTTTTAGTTTTTCACCCCATAGAAACTATTCAGTATTTATACATTTGTGTCCTATTTATTTCACTTAAGAGTATGGCCTCAAGGTGCTTCCATTTATCTATAAACATCTCTAGTTCCTCATTCTTTATGGCTGAGTAGTACTCCATTTTGTAGAAAAATCACATCTTTATCCAGTCTCCAATTGACGGGCATTTGGGCTGTTTCCAAATTTTAGCTATTACAAACTGTGCTGCTATAAACACAGGTGTGCATATATTGCTGTGATATCATTCTTTTAATTCTTTTGGAAATATACCCAGCAGAGGGATATCTGGCTCAAATGGGACCACTAATCCTAGGTTTTTAGGTATCTCCATATTGATTTCCATAGTGATTGCACCATTCTGCCCTCCCACTAACAATGGACAAGGGTTCCTTTCACACCACAGCTCCAAAATTTGTAATTGGTTAATTTCTTGATAGCAGAAATTCTTTCTGGGGTGAAGTGTAATCTCAATATTGTTTTCATCTGCAGCTCTTGAATGACTAGTGATGTCTAACATTTTTTCATATATTTATTTGCTGGTTTTATTTGTTTGTCTCAGAAATGTCTGTTCATTTCAGATCCCCATTTATGAATTGGGTCTTTATATTTGGGGGCCTAACTTTTTGAGTTCTTTATATATTCTAGATAGTAGACCTTTGTCTGAGGAACAGCAGGTAAAATTTTTTTCCAACATTGTAGGTTGTCTATTAGCTCTGTTGGTGGTTTCTCTTGCAGTGCAGAAGCTTTTTAATAAGATGAGATCCCAGTTGTTTATCTTTTGTGAAAGTTTCCCTGCCACCAAAGATTTGTTTATAAAATATTTTCCCATGCAAATGTCTTTGAGAGTTCTACCTAACTTATATTCCAGCGAGTTTAGTGTTTCTATTTTAATATTTAAATATTTAGCTCCATCCCAGGCTCCTAGGGCAGTGAAGCTCAGCCGGTCCCCGCACCCAGAAGGAAGCTCTCCACCTCCATCCCAGGCTCCTAGGGCAGAGAAGGTGAGCCGGTCCTGGAACCCAGAAGGAAGCTAACTCACTGCCATCCCAGGCTCCTAGGGCAGTGAAGCTCAGCCAGGCCCAGCACCCAGAAGGAAGCTCTCCGCCTCCATCCCAGGCTACTAGGGCAGAGATGCTGAGCCAGTCCAAGCATCCTGAAGGAAGCTCCCCCGCCACCATCGCAAGCTCCTAGGGCAGAGAAGGTGAGCTGCCTGGATGCGAGAAGCACCCCCACCCCTAGAAATGAGAAGACACATAAACAATCCTCAAAAACAGACTTCTGGATCACCTACAGCAACACCAAAGGGAAACGAGATGGAACACTCTGATGCTCAACCACCTGGACTCTCTGAACTGGCACCAAAGAGGATCTGGGAAAAATGAAATCAGAAATAATTACTCAGATAACAGCAAAGATTTTGTTCATGGTGCAAGACATGATTAATAAATCTGGAGAGGACGCAGATAAAAAAAATAGAGGATCTGAAGAACATGATGGAATCCCAACATAGGAAACATGGAATCCATAAAACAGATACAAACAGATTTCCAAGAGATTAAAATCTCCATCGAAAGTCTGCACAGCAGAATGAACCAATGTGAGGATAGAATTTCACATATAGAAGAAAAGATTGCAATTAGTGAGGAGGAAAAGAAAAATTGCTTTAAAATTGTAAGGGAACATGAGAAATCAATCCAGGAGCTGCTAGAAGATGCAAAGAAGAATAACATAAGACACATGGGAGTCAATGAAGAAAGAGGAAAGAATGCAGATGACATAAAAAAAAAAAACTCTTCACAGAAGTGATGGCAGGAAACTTCCCAAGGAGGGGAAAAGAACTTGACATACAGATAAGTAAGGCATACAGGACTCCAGCTAGCCTTAATAAAAAAAAATCTACAAATAGGCATATAATCATTAGGATTCCAGAAATCCAACAGAAGAATAAAATTCTACAAGCAGTGAGAGAAAAGAAACAAATCACATAAAAAAGAAAGCCCATCAGAATCACAGCTGACTTCTCAATGCAAACCCTCAAGGCAAGAAGAGCTTGGAGTGATGTATTTCAAGTCTTTAAGGAAAACAGCTTCCAATCCAGATTGACGTACCCTGAAAAACTGTCTTTCAAAATTGATGGAGCAATAAGATACTTTCATGATAAACAGCACCTCAGGAACTTCATGAATACCAAACTGGCACTCCAAAAAGTTGTAGACAATACCCTAGGGAAAGACAATGAGAATCACAACCCCAGAAAACCCAGCAGAATGAATCCATTGGGCATGACAAATTAAATGCAAAGGGGGAGAATCCAACAAAAAGAAAATGTCATGACAAGGCTTATAAAACTTTTGACTTCATCTCCCTAATGGGTGTATAATTCAATCTTATTATTGTACTGGTTAGTATTTTTCTGATTCTAGAGTTGCACAGCATTCCTTGTGCTATACTGGCTATTTATCATCTTCTTATGCCTACATTTTAATTGGGTTGTCTATTAATGAGCTCTACGAGTTCTTTATATATTCTGCTCATAGGTTATATGCTTTGTAAATATGGTCTGTTTAAAGACTACTTTTCATTTTAATGATGTCATTTACAGTTCTAAATTTTGATGGGATCTCATTTATCACTTTTTTTTCTTTTATACATCATGTGTTTTGTATCCTAGTTAGTTCTTGCCTACCCTGAATTCATAAATAGTTTCCCTTATAATTTCTTCTTAAAGTTTTATAGTTTTAGGCTTTCTTATTTAGGTTCATAGATCCCTTCAAGTTATTTTCATGTATGGAAAAAAAGGGTTGAGGTTAATTTTTTATATTTGGATACCAGGTGTTCTAATGCCATTTTCTGAAGACACTTTCTCTTCCTCGGCTCTTGAATTGAGCTTATATTCTATAAAATACTAGTGTTAAATAATCTTTCAAAACTCAGTGGACCATATATGTGTGGTTCTATTTCTAGATTCTCTGTTTTATTTAAATGATCTATATGTCTTTCCTTACACTAACACTGCCTTGATTACTGTAGCTTTAGAAGAAGTCTTAAAATTAGGTACTAAATATCTTGCAACACTGTTTTTGGGGTTTTTTTTGTGTGTGTTTTGTTTTTGTTTTTTTAACTTTTCCAGGTCCTTTGTATTCCTACATAACTTTTAAATTTCAGTATCCAGTTCTTCAATTATAGCAAATATACACAGACCTGAGCTTTTATATATACCTTGTGTTTTCTAATCCTGCTAAATTCAAGTACAAGGTCTAGTGGCTCCTAGAGATTTCTTAGTGTTTTCTCTGTAGATGATCATTTCATCTACATATAAAGATTTTGCTTCTGCCGTGCCAATCCTATCCTAGTTGTGTCATTTTATTGCCAGACTATTTTGGTGGGGCCTAGGTTTCAAAGTTTAATGGACAGATAAAGAGTAAGCATATCTGCCCTTGTTCCCCACCCTAAGGAGAAAGCATTGTATCTTCTCCATTCATATAAGGTGTTCTCGCTAGAAGTATGGAGTGCATGTCTTTAAACTGTTGAGAAGTTTCTGTTCTACTTCTAGTCTCCTGATAGCTTTTACCATGAACAGCTGTAGAATTTAGTCCAATACTTTTTCTCCAACTAGTGACAGGATCATATGGCTTTTTCCTTTCCTCTGTTAAAACCATGACTTTTGGGGGTGGATCTTCCAATGCTGAACCAACACTGCCATCCCTATAACAAAACCACTTTCTACATACTGCCAGATCTGACTTCTAATAGTTTCTTTTGTTAAACAAATTTCTATCTATGTTCATACTTTTTTCTTCTATTATCTTTATTCAATTTTTGGATTAGCACAATGTTGAGTTCCTAAAATGAGGGGAGAAGTCTTCCTTCTTTTTTCTGCTTTAATTGTTTGATATAATTTATCAGTTAAAATGTTTATGAGACTGCTGTTGTCATATAGGTAGGTTTTCAAGATAGGAATATACTTTCTTTAATAGGTGCTATTCAAATTTTATATTTCCTCCAGAGTTAGTTTCATTAATTTGTCTTCCATGGCACTTCTTAGAAGTTGTCAAATTTATTTCAAAAATATTTTTGTAATATGCTTTCTATATCCTTTTGAATTCTGTAAGATCTGTGATAATATCTCCTAGATCTTGATATTGTAATTTAAAAAATGTATAATTTTTATTGTCTAACAGGAAGAAAAGGTCTAAAGGAGCAGGGGAAATGGGAGGTATTGGGGAAAGGAAGAAAGGGAAAAGAAAATATATGAGAAAAGGAAAAAAATGGAAACAAAGTCTTTGCAAGTAGGGAAGGGTGGAGGGTGTGAAGGGAGGGCAGGGGAAGGGGAAACACATAAGAACTAAGATACTCATGTAATGGTACAAGATCCCAATGATGAATGCAACTCTATTTTATACCTAAAATGTACCAATAAACTTAACGGAAAAAATAAATAAATAAAGTCAGACACCTGGTTAGTGTCACTGGAAGGTGGACACTAAATGTTTTGTACAATAATCATGATTCCAGTTTTCAAAACTGATATTTGGCACTGAACCCACTTTATAAGGATGTGGTAAAAATTCAAAAATGAAGAGGAAGGTGAAATAAGATGCAAAATGTAGCCATAAAAGAAATTTCAAGCTGAAGCTATTTTAAGTGTACTACACGATTTTCATTCTGTCTGTCTTAGGGACAGACTAATCTACTTGTGTTTCTTAGAGAATGTAGAGCAGGACACAGAATGCAGTCACTCTTTCCTCAAGATACACCTCTCTCCATGGGAATGCACTAGACATAACAAGCAGTGACATGATGAGACCCACGAGCCACTCTGGAGTGGGACACTGGGGCTGGGACACATTCCCCCACCCACCTCCTCGTGGTGTCCTAGGTCATTTCCAGATTGACTACAGGACCACAGGCCTGGCTCTGGTCCCTCCTTCCTGATGGTATCAGCTCTGGACTCCTGCTACTTACATCATGAGAGATGGGGAAACAACACAGGGAAGGAATTCAAATAAAGGAAAATTTAACAAAGGTAAAGAAATGAAATGTAAATCTCTAAAAGTATGGTATTTTTAACATTTTCCCTTAAAATTCAGTTTTTATTGAAGTTTTGTATTTTTACAAGCACATTTGCATACAAACACAAAAATAATATATATATATGCAAACACAAGTTCATAGACATATATTTACAATTATGTACTTATACATATCCATAATTCTCTTGTATTATTCATACTATAAGATTAGATAGTATTCAAATATTATTAAATATTACATTTACTATGATATATTAATATTATTTAATTATGTTTGAACATTAAATATCATTCAAATATTATTATAATATAAGAATATTTGGGTATGTAGGAGGTATATTTATACATACTTCTTTGTAAAATTGACAACTTTATTTTTGCTTCCTTTGTGCTTGTTTATCCTTTTTTTTTTTTTTTTTGGCTGTTTCCAAGTCATTTTATTCAGAATTTTGTTGTTCCTTTCCTGAATCAATAAATCAATAAATACATTACAAAACAATGTAAAAATGGCTACCATTTTCTCTCCTTTGCTCCCCCACCTGGGGACATACCCTCTGGCAACCTCACTCGGGGTTCTCCCTGGTGATTCAGTCCACCAAGTGAGATCAAGTTAACATGTTATAGCACCCCAGAATTTTCCAGAGGAATTTGGCCAGGGGAGGGAGAACCTTTGAGACCTGGAGGCAACTAGGTTAGGAAAATGAATTAGTGTTTTTTGGGAGGAGATGGCACCTGGGGCAAGAGAATACCTCAGAGAAAGGTGTGTCCAAAATGTTCAGGTTCCTTATTTTGCCTCAAAAAGTGACATTTATTCAAAGAAAAATAATTGACAAGATGTCCATCCCTTGACTCCCTTCCCCCCCACTCCAGCTGCTCCTCAGGCCCCAAGATTGAGCTGATTGGGGCTAGGCAGCAGGATAGCCCCTCAGATGAAGTCAGCAACATTAAGAGGCATCTCTTCAGTGGAGGTGTTGTAGAAAGTCTTGATGTCTCGAAGAGTCCTTTTGTCTTCTTCTGTCACCATGTTAATAGCCACACCCCTTCAGCCAAAATGCCCACTGCTACCAATTATGTGAATGTAGTTTTCCCTGTTTGTGGAAAGATCATAGCTGATGACTAAAGAAACCTGCTGCACATCAATGCCTCTGGCCAGCAAGTAAGTGGTAATCAATACTCTGCTAGAGCCAGACCGGAACTCCCTCATGATCACATCTCTTTCCTTTTGGTCCATATCTCCATGCATGGCAGAGACAGTGAAGTCTCAGGCATGCATCTTCTCAGTGTGACAGTCAAACTTCCTTCAGGTGTTAATGAAGATGCCTGCCTGGATGATGGTCAGGGTTTCATACAAGTCACACACTGTGTCCAGCTTCCATTCCTCTCATTCCATGTTGATGTAGAATTGGCAGATACCCTCCAGGGTCAACTCTTCCTCCTTGACCAGAATCTGAATGGGATCCCTCATGAACGTCTTGGTCACCTCTAGGACATCAGAAGGCATTGTAGCTGACAACAAAACCACATGGGTGTTGCTGTTGAGCTTTTTCAGTATGTCATAAATCTGGTCCTTGAATCCTCTGCTCAACATTTCATCAGCTTTGTCTAGCACAAAAATCTTGATGTATTTGGGAGACAGGTATCTCCAGTTAAGCATATCAAACATGCCACCCGGGGTTCCCAAGATGATATGGGGAGCTTCCATCTGCAAATTCTGTACCTCAGCATGCACATTGGTACCCCCAATACAGGCATGACATGAGGCACCCATGTAATCTCCTAATGCCATGACCAACTTTTGTATCTGCTGAGCCAGTTCTTCAGTAGGAGCCAGAACCAAAGCCTGGGTAGCCTTTAGATTTAACTCAATCTGCTGCAGAATTGATATGGCAAATGTAGCGATTTTCCCAGTCCCAGACTGGGCTTGCGGAATCACATCATAACCCTTGATACAAGGAAAAATGTCATGCTGCTGGATGGCAGAGTGTTTCTCAAAACCATAGGCATAGATGCCACGGAGAAGTGACTCTGAGAGGTTCATGTCATTGAAGCTGTCAACAATCTCATTCCAATTACTCTTGATGATGCCTTCAGGTTTCATCCCATCTGGGCCATTGTCTCTGGATCAGAAATCCTGACTTGCAGACATGATCCTTAGAAACTAGCCATGCTTGTTTATCTTGGTGATGGGAACTGAACCCACACCCTGGCACAGTAGGCAAAGACTGAACAGTGAGCCACAGACTCACCAGATGGCTTATTTAAATGTATCAAATTCCTTCCCTGAAAATCATTGTAAGTTTAAACTCACCGGTAAAAGATGGGAAATACATTTTGAACAAATAAATCCAGTTCTTTATTCTTCCTCACCTGAAATTTATGTATCAACTCAAAGTTCTTTCTAGAAAATGTTCCACATTTTTAATGGAATAATTTTATCAATATATATGGAAATATTGTTACGATGCATAATTAATTCAAAGTTAGAGCTTCAAGTAAAATATAAGAAGTGATAGAGATGTATTATGCAAATATATAATTAATCAAAAGAGTTAATTTAAAGGTATTGAATGAAAGCACATGTGGAAAACATAATAACAAATAATCCAATTACACTTTATTTCAGAAATTCAAAATAGCTAGATGAATTTCATTTATTTTCTATGAGTTCACAATCAACTTGTCTCTGCTGTAGGAGTAGCAACATGTTATTTTTTTTCAAAAATAAGACAGATATTTAACAAAAAGGCTTCACAATCATTCTATAAACTAGTACAAAAATATTCAGCCATCAAGGAAACAAACTAAAACAAAATGAGTTACTATTACACTCTCTAGAATTACCAAAATAACAATGCTTTATGATATTTGGAGCAAGTGGACTTCATCACATTGCTGGTACAAATGTGACATTAAACAGTCATCTTAAAAAAAACAATTGGTATAAAGTTCCTCAAAGATCCACAAAGAGATGCAAATATGATCCCAGAAAAGAACTTTAAATATAGCACATTCAAATTTTAAAAAGTTCACAGAGGAGGCCTCTGGGTCAGTGTGCCATGGCTCCTAGCCCAGAGGAGACATGCAGATCAGCACAACATGGCTCCCAGGCAGAAGGAGGCTTCTCGGTAGGCATGCTGAAATCCCAGTGTAGAAGAGGCTTCCAGCTCTGCATGGCATGGCTCCCAACCCAGAGGAGACTTACAGATTGTTGTGCCACAGCTCCCAGGCAGGAGGAAGCTTCTGGGTAGGCATGCTGTGGCTCCCAGCACAGAGGAGGTGAGCACTGTGGGCACCAGAAACACACACACCACATTCCCCCACCTCCCCCCATACAAGCCATACAACCAGAGTTCCAGATCACCTACAGTAAGCCCAAAGAGAAACAAGATGGAACACTCTGATACTCAAGCAACTGGACTTCCTGAACTAGCAACAAAAGAGGATCTGGAAAAAAATAAAATCAGAAATAATTTCTCACAATATATAAAGAATTGAAAAAAAATCAGACCCCCCAAATTCGAAGACCCAATTCAAAAATGGGCATCTGAAATGAACAGATATTTGTCAGACAAAGAAGTAAAAACAGTAAAGAAATATATGAAAAAATATTCAACATCACTGGTTATTTGAGAGATGCAGATGAAAACAACACAGAGATTCCACCTCACCCCACAAAAAATGGCTGCTCTCAAGAAATCAACCAATAAAAAATGCTAACAAGGGTGTGGAGAGAAAGAAACCCTTCTCCTTTATTGGTGGGAGTCCAGACTGGTGCAACCACTGTGGAAATCAGTATGGCAATACCTCAAAGAACTAGGACTACAGGTCCCATTTGACCCAGCTATTCCCCTACTGGGTATCTTCCCCCAAAGATACACACAATGATATATGTGCACCTATGTTTATAGCAGCACAGTTTGTAATAGCTAAAGCTTGGAAGCAGCCCAAGTGCCCATCAACTGGAAACTGGATAAAGAAGATATGGGTTTTTTTATAAAATGGAGTACTACTCAGCCATAAAGAATGAAAAACTAGAGACATTTATAGCTAAATGGATGCATATTGAGGCCATACTCTTAAGAGAAATAAATAGGACACACATGTGTAAATACTGAATAGTTTCTCTAGTGTGAGAAAATGAAAGTGTAAATAAGGATGAAAATGATTAAAATGGATAATTGATAATTTGAAATAGGAAAAGATCCAAAGGTGTAAGGGTGGTGGGAGGGGAAGGGGAAAGGGAAGAAGGGAAAGGAAAAATTATGAGAAAAGAAAAAAAATGGAAACAAATTCTATGTAAATAGGTTAGGGTGGAGGGGGTGAAGGGTGCACACGTAGTGGGAGAAAAATAAGAACTAAGATACATCATGTTCAGGTACAAGCACCCAATGATAAAAGTAAACATACTGTATACCTAAGATGTACCAATAAATATATAAAAAAAGAAATAATTTCTCATATAATAGCAAAGATTGTGCCCATAGTACAAGACACAATTAATAAACCTAGAGAGGATACAGATAAAAAAACAGAGGAGCTGAGGAACGTGATGGAATGCCAACATAGAAAAAAAATTGAATCCATAAAACAGATGCAAACAGATATCCAGGAGACTAAAAACTCCACTGAAAGTCTATTCAGCAGAATGTGCCAATGTGAGGACAGAATTTCAGATATAGAAGATAAAATTGCAATTAGTGACCAGGAAAAGAAAAAATTCTTTAAAATTTTAAGGGACCATGAGAAATCAATCCAGCAGCTGCTACATGATGCAAAGAAAAATAACATAATACTGATTGGAGTCAATGAATAAACAGGAGAGAATGCAGATGACATAAAAAAACTGCTTACAGAAGTGATGGCAGAAAACTTCCCAAGGAGGGGAAAAGAATTTGACATACAGATAAGAAAGGCATATTGGACTCCAACTAGCCTTGATCAAAAAAAAAATCTACACATAGGCATATAATTGTTAAGATTCCAGAAACCCAACAGAAGAACAAAGTTCTACAAGCAGTTAGAGAAAAGAAACAAATCACATACAAAGGAAAGCCCATCAGAATCACAGCAAACTTCTCAATGCAAACCATCAAGGCAAGAAGAGCTTAGAGTGATGTGTTTCAAGCCCTAAAGGAAAACAGCCCCCAACCCAGACTGATGTACCCTGAAAAACTATCTTTCAAAATTTATGGTGAAATAAGATGCTTTCATGACAAAGAGCCCCTTAGGAACTTCATGAATTCCAAACCAGCTCTACAAAAAATTTTAGACAAAATCCTAGGAAAACACAATGAGGATCACATCCCCAGGCAGCCCCACAGAATGAATCCACCAGGCACGACAAGAAATTAAAAGCAAAAGGGGAGGATCAAACAAAAAGAAAAAGTCATGACAATGATAACTCAATACGTATCAGTTATAACCATCAATGTTAATGGTCTCAACTCACCAGTCAAAAGAAATAGATAGGCAGAGTGGGTCAAGAAGCAAGATCCAACAATATGCTGCATACAAGAAACACACTTTATTCAAAATGAAACACAGACTGAAAGCAAAAGGGTGGAAAAAAATACTCCATGTGATGGGAACCCAAAAGAAACATGAGTAGCTATCCTCTTTGCAGACCAAGTGGATTTCAAACCCACACTGATTAAGAGAGACAAAGAAAGACACTACATCCTTGTAAAGGGAAAAATCCAAGAGGAAGAGATGACAATCATAAACATCTATGCATCAAACAATAGTGCACACAACTATATAAAGCAAATTACTAATGGACATGAAAAACCATGTAAGCACTAATACAATAGCAGTGGGTGACCTCAATACCCCATTGTCACAAATAGATAGATCAACTAGACAGAAAACAAGCAATGAAATACTAGAACTCAAACAAACTCTTGAACATATGATCTTAACAGATGTTTACAGAGTGTTTCACCCCACAAAATCAGAATACACATTCTTTTCAGCTGCACACTTGTCATTTTCCAAAATAGACTACATACTCACTTATAGAATATATTTAGGTAAGTGTAAAGGAATTGAAGTTATCCTCTGTATATTATCAGACCATATTGCAATGAAATTAGAGTTCAACAGCAAAATAAAACTGCAAAAACTTTGTAAACACATGGAAATTGAACAACACACTTCTGAATAACCAATGAGTCACAGAGGAAATTAAAGAAGAAATCAGACAGTTCCTTCAAATAAATGACAAGGTAATACACCATATTGGAATCTATGGGACACAATGAAAGCAGCCTTACAAGGGAAATTCATAGCAGTGAATACTCATATTAGAAAAACAGAGTGAGCCCAATTAAACAACATGATGCTGAAACTCAAGCTTCTAGAAAGGGAAGAGCAGGACAAACCCAAAACTCAAACAAGGGAGGAAATTATAAAGAGGGCAGAAATCAATGCAATGGAGACTAAGAAAACAATACAAAAAATCAATAAAGCCAAGAGTTGGTTCTTCAAAACAATAAACAAAATCTACAAACTCTTAATCAACCTTACCAGAAAAAGGAAAGAAAAGGCCCAAATCCATGTAATTAAGAATGAAAAGGGTGAAATTACAACAGACCCAGCAGAAATCCAGAGAATCATCAATACCTACTTCCAGAACCTATATGCCAATAAGACGGAAAACACAGAAGAAATGGACAGATTCCTAGACACATATGAATTATGAACTTGAATGATGAAGACCTAAAAAATCTAAACAACCCAATATCATTCAATGAAATTGGAAAGGTAATTACAAACTTACAAACCAAGAAAATCCCGGGTCCTGATTGCTTCTCCTCTGAATTCTACAAGACATTTAGAGAGGAACTACTGCCACTACTGTATAAACTCTTCAATGAAATTGAAAGGGAAACAATACTCCCAAAATCATTCCTGGAACCAAACATCACCTTGATCCCCAAAGCAGAAAAAGACCCAGTTGAAAAACAAAATGACAGGCCAATCTCTCTAAAGAACATAGATGCAAAAATCCTTACTAAGATACCGGCAAACAGAATGCAGAAGATCTTCAAGAGAATCATGCACCCACACCAATTGGGATTTGTCCCAGGGATGCAGGGATGGTTCTACATATGCAAATCAATCAATGTAATACACTATATCAATAGAGCCAGGGACAAAAAGCATATGATCATCTCAATAGATGCAGAAAAAGCATTTGACAAAATCCAACATGCATTTATGAAAAACACCCTACAAAAAATTAGAATAGATGGTCTCTACCTCAATCTAATAAAAGCCATCTATGAAAAACCAATAGGCAATATCATACTAAATGGTCAAAAACTGAAATCCTTCACACTAAAATCAGGAATAAGACAAGGATGTCCACTATCACCACTCTTTTTCAATATAGTTCTGGAAACATTAGCCATTGCATTTAGACAAGAGAAAGAAATAAAAGGAATAAAGATAGGAAATGAAGAAGTCAAACTGTCATTATTTGCAGATGACATGATACTCCTCTACATAGAAGACCCCAAGAACTCCACCAAAAGTCTTCTAGACTTAATAACCAAATTCAGTCAAGTAGCTGGTTACAAGGTCAACACACAGAAATCAATAGCTTTTCTCTACAAGAACAACGGACTCACTGAGACAGAAATAGGGCAAACAATTCCTTTCACATTAGTATCCACAAAACTGAAATACCTAGGAATCAACCTAACAAAATAAATCAAAATGGAAAGACATCCCTTGCTCGTGGGTAGGAAGGATCACCATAGTGAAAACGGCTATACTTCCAAAATTGCTATATAGATTCAGTGCAATCCCAATTGAAACCCCAGCAGGATACTTCATAGACCTTGAGAAAATAATACAAAAATTCATTTGGAATAAAAGAGACCCAGAATAGCAAAAGCTATTCTAGGTAACAGAGACATGGCAGGGGGTATTACAACCCCCTACTTGAAACTATACTACAAAGCTACTGTGATTAAAAAAAAAAAAACACCATGGTACTGGCAAAGAAACAGACCTGAAGACCAGTGGAACAGATTAGAAGATGCAGAAACAACTCCAGACGCATTCAGCCAGCTTATCTTTGACGAAGGAGCCAAACACTTTCACTGGAGGAAAGATAGTCTCTTTAATAAATGGTGCTGGAGAAATTGGGTTTCAACTTGCCAAAGACTAAAACTAGACCTATATCTTTCACTATTCACTAAACGAAAATCAAAATGGATTAAAGATCTAAATATAAAAATAGAAACTGAACCTGCTGGAACAGAGGTTAGATAGAACTCTTGAAGACACTGGGGTAGGAAAAGGCTTTATGAACAAAACCTCAGTTGCGTGTGAACTAGCACAAGCAATTAACTAGTGGGAGCTCTTTTTACTAAAGGCTTCTGCACAGCAAGAGAAACCACCAGCAGTGTGAAGAGACAACCTACTGCGCAGGCATACAGGGTGTCTCATTCTTGGCACTGTGTACTACGTTTTGATCTACTGTACAGAATTGCATGCTTAAAATAATAATGACCTTCCTGCTTTTATCCTGCAATGTAAAACTGTAATGCTAAATGCACACTTTCATGAATTGTTCGAAAGTATTTTGCTGTAATAATCTGCTTCTCCACCGTCACCAATGCACTATTTACTAAGCAAATGGGTGACTTTAGTTCTTTAGCCAATTGTGAAGAAAATTAAATTCTTCTTCATCCACAACACAATGAGAATCTTGGAAGCATCTTTAATCTGTGATCCCCTGTTGCCAGAATGTTTCAACCCTCTGAATAACAATGTGTTCAGAAGCAGAGCTGTGGGTGCTGCTCATTCTGAAGGAAACTGTCCACTTCAGCCTCTCATGGGCAGCCAGAGCCCATGCTGTCGGGGTGTCCACTCACCCCATATTACACATCCTTCTAATAGCAAACTCCAGTCATGGCTAGGAGATAACTTAGAATATGTTCACATTTACAGTAAGATAACAATGTCACTAAAAACAAGAACGCATGTTAAAAATGGCTAATAATTAGACATAGTTTCATGCTTTAAATAAAGATTTTCTTACTCTTTCTTTGTGTCTTCAGATTGTCAGAGTTTTAACTGCATATACTGCATATACATCTGCTTCCAAAGCTTTTTCTTACAATGGTGGAAGAATTGTTGCCTCTTTCCTCTAAATCATAATCGTGTCTTTTTGCAGTGTTGTGAGCAGGCACAGAAAGGACCCTTTTTTTCTTTCCATAAAGACTTTTTCAGTAATCACCACATTTCAAACACTGCCTGTAATTTCAATATTCTTTCAATAGTCTTCCAAACTCATTGCAAAAATTTGACATGAAAACTATAAGTTTCGTACCCAAGACACTGATCTGAACTACCAATATGCTTTCTAAAAAATAACATAGTACCAGACCTTTGGACAGAATTGACAGGAGATTTACATAGATTTTGTTTCTATTTTTTTCTTTTCTCATAGTTTTTCCTTTCCCTTCTTTCGTTTCCCCTTCCCCAACCACATTCCCTACCCCCTTGGACCTCTTCTTCCTATTTCAAATTATCAATTATTCATTTTATTCAGTTTAATCTTTATTTACACTTTTAGTTTCTCACACTAGAGAAACTATTCAGTATTGGGTGGAGGGGGTGAAGGGCACACAGCTAATGGGGGAAAAATAAGAACCAAGATACATCATGTACATGTACAAGCACCCAATAATAAATGTAAACATACTGTATACCTAAAATGTACCAATAAAAGAATTTAAGCAAAAAAAAAATGATTTGACAAGAGATTGTAAGAATGATGGAAGCATCCGCAGGACATATTTAGCTTTTCAGAGAGTGAAATTGGTAGCAGAGAGGACTTCCTTTACAAAATGTGTGTAGTGGGGGTATAACTGTGCTTCTCTGCAGTTCAAGATTTATAAGGAAATCACTCACTCTGACCTACTTACATAGAGTAAGAACGAGGACCCCAGCAGATGGACCCACAGAAGAGTGGTCCGGATGCACCACGGCTGAGCAGAACGCCCCAGTGCTAGCTGAGGCCACCTCACTCTATCAGTGCCTCCTGTGACTGTCTCTGGCTCTGGTCCCCTGCCAGCCTGGGGTCCATCCCACTCTCATTAACCAGCCAGACCTGCAGAGCACTGTGGGCATCCAGAGATGCTCTATTTTCAAGGACATGAAAGTTACTGAGGATGCTGATATGCTTTAAAATGCTTCAAAAACTGTGATTTATTAAAATAAGACAGACTCATTGATAAACAAAAGTAAAATTCAAATGAATGTCCTTGCAAAGGGATGATTTTAAAAATACACTAATGAGCAAAGTAATATGATTATGGTGTTACTTTTCTAAACTTCAATACATGGGATAATTAAAACGAATCTCTTGATTTCAGATCTTGTAAAAAATGGCCCAAAATAAATAAAATTATTATAGCATTCAGTTATTCATTTTTTCCTCTTGATTAAATTTGAGAGAACCAGTGGCCCATTATATTCATCAGGTTGTTTGTTTCTGTGTAATATATTTTTATTTTATTCTTATATTGAGTCCTGGTTTATGTGTAGGTGATAAAATCAATGACAATAGCAATAACAGTGAAAGCAAGCTGTATTCACATTGCCAAACACTTCACAGACTGATTCCAAGTAAGACTTCACCTCATGCCCTGCTACAGTTTGTTCTAACTGTTTTCAGTTGCCCGGCACCCTGGGAACCTGCATTCATGTCTTGGAATGCTGTGACTTGGGTTTATCTATTAATATATAGAAATATATAGAAATCCCAGATCCCACGAATGTAAAAGGGTAATTTGAAAATAGATCTCTCTGATGGAATTGCCAATCATAAAACCCCACCAGGAAGAATGTGAGAAGTTCTAATTCCTTTATTTGTGAACTGTCCTTGCCATGCATTTCTGTTTAGAAGGAAAGAGCATTATATGTTTAGAAAGAAACTGCATCTTCTGTGTTGAGAAGTGAATTTGTCAAAGTGGTAAATCCTATGACTTAGAAGGTGATAGATCACATGTGCAGGCAATATTTAAAGTTGTCCTCTTGCTTCCTGTGAAAAACTGAAGGGAAGGTTCCTTATCTGTGCAAATGGTGTGCCTCGGGCATGTAGCATGCAAAGCTTCAAAGGAAACTTTCTGCAAGAACAACAACACAGTTATTGCCAATGTTTTCCTTCTTTCCCCTTCGGGGTACTGTCATACTTTACACTTCACGTAGAAGTTGGGATGGGATAGTCATTGTTAAGTACTAACTACTGAAATATATGAAACTCTCAAATTAAAATTTCCTTACCAAGACAAAAAAATTGAGCAATACAAAACTTAATTTAGCAAAAATAAGGTGAACTAATCAAGATTAAAGTACTTCCGTTTGCTAATCAGTACTGCGATGCTGGTAGGGCCGCATTTGTCTCTCTCTTGGATTTTCTGAATTATTTTCTGCAGTGCTGCTTTAGTGATCATTAATTTCTTTAAGATTTGTTTCTTGTAAAGTTTTCACTTTTCTACCACATTTGACAAATAATACCACCAGATATAGAACTCTGGATTACAACTATTTTAAATTCTGGCCCCGCCCCTCCCTGCCCCGCCCTAGATATGGCGAGGGGTTGGGGCCGCATGTCTTAGGCTTCAGCATCTCTTGAGCACTGAGGTACTAGGCTGCTGGCATCTCTCCGGGCATGGGTCCTGTGCAGGTGGAGAGGAGGCTCTCACCGTGCGCGGGGTCTACTGTGACATCACTGTCATTGTGTAGTGACAGTGACGCCGGGAGTTGTTCCTGAGACAACGAGTTCCAAAGCTTTAGCCTGGAGCTGGCTCTGAGGCTATCTGGCTGGTCGCTGCTAGTGCCTGACCTTTCTCTTCCTGGACCCTTCGCCAGCAGTGACCCTGAGCCAACAGCCGGCACCACTGGCAATGGTGGCCTGGACAGCGTCACATCGGCCCATCAAGGGGATCTTGAAGAACAAGACCGCTGTGACTTCCGTGGCGGTGGCCGTGGCAGGCCAGAGCGTCAAGGAGGAGCTGAGTAAAACATCCCAGAAGTGGGATGAAATGAACATCGTGGCAACCTATCATTCAGCTGACAAAGACTATGGTTTAATGAACATAGATGAACCAAACACTCCTTTCCATAGTATGATAGGTGATGATGAAGATGCAGGTAGTGATTCAGAACCCACTGAAGCCCTAACTCCAGATGTCTAAGCTAAGAAATTAGCTGCTGCTGAAGGCTCAGAGCCAAAGTATTGGATTTGGGAACAAGAAGGCAGTGGAGAGGAGGATAATGATCTCTCACCAGAAGAGCGAGAATAAAAGTGACAATTTGAAATGAAAAGGAAGCTTCAGCACAATGAAGGACTGAATATTAAGTTAGCTCGAGAGTTAATTTCAGAAGACCTAAATGATGATGAGGAAGATGAAGAAATGTCAGAGACTGAAGATGGAGAAAGCATGAATATTGAAGAATCGAAGCAAGGATCTACTACAGGTGATCAATGGCAAAACAAATCCCAAAGTTCATAGAAGAGCTTTGTTCTGCACTGCAGTTGTCAAATACAAATCCTGTTACTATAATACACTGTTTATTTCCTCCATAATTCATGACCTAAGTACCCAAATACACACGTTTATTATATATTGCCAAGAATTAAATGATAACCTTAGAGACTGATTAGACTGAAAATGCCTAATGAATGCACACATTCTTATGCCTCATACTTCACCACAAATACAGTATAATGTCATCCGTCCAAAACTGCTTTACTTTTGTAAGAGCACTGGTTAATTTTTATGAGTAGTATATAGCTTTTTATGCATTAGAAGTTAATGTCTTTTAGGGGGAGGGAAACTAATCTATTTTCATCACTTGTAGATGTGGTACCTCTTACAAAAAGTTTGTTGGGCTTTTTGTATTTTATCAAAAGCCAATTGGAACAACAGGACATATAGGTTGATAAATACTCAGGCTTTAAATGTATTTTTAACAGTTGTCTTCAGTTTGATTTGTCTGTTTGACTGAGAATGATTCCAAGAGTTACTGTTATATTTTCTGGCTACTACCTTCAAAATTTGCATTGAATTTCTTTGTGCTTATGAGGAAAAGACTGAAATTTATCTCATCAAAACTTAAATAAATTGACAGGTTAAACTTGCACTAGTGTCTGCTCTGCTTGCTTTGGCACACTGGGCAGACTTCAAATCAGTTTCTTTAATAAATTCAATTCTAATGTAGCTATCTCAGCTTCCCCTTACATACCTATCTTTATTTCCACTCCTTTCTACACATACAAGGATCACAAAGATTGTCACAATGTTAGGAACTCTCCTTTCTCAAAAATACTCTGTCATTTGCTGCAATAATGAAATTCTCATTGCCTATTAATGCCTAATAGTTCTACTATGTGAAGAAAGTAATTGAGTAGCAGAAATATTATAAACAGGATATATAATTCAACTACTCAATTTCTGTACTTCTCTGGTTTACAGCTTGATAATTAAATTGCTATTATTAGCTCATTTGACTTAATTAGACCTTAGGAAACAGATAAGGACTTTTTGCATGAGGAGAGAATTGTATGTAGCCAGTGATATGATTGCTCCTGAATGTATAGACAGAATTAAGCCTGAACATTTTTTAATGTAAAATTTTTTAATCATCCCTGTTTAAGGGAGTAGGATAATATATCTTATGACAAATGTCCTTTATTCTTCTAACACAGGATTATTTGAATTATTTTTTCCCTGAAATGAAGTGTCCTGTGCATCTTGGTATAGTGATTTCATTTCTAGTCAATTATTTGTATCAAATTTTTTGTTAGTACCAAGAATCCATTATGTGAACAGACTTTTAAAATAATTTCTGTATATTTATGATATATGAAAAGGCTTTTATTGATCTTCCACTTGCAAGTTTATGGAAATATCAGTATGTTGAAATAAATAAAAAGTGGGAGGATTAAAAAAACTCTATTTTAAGGCTGATAAAACTATATTCCAAGCTCTTCTGGTCTTCAAAGTTTGTGCTGAGAAAGCCATTATTCTGATAGTCTTGATTTTGTAGGTAACTTTTTGGTTTTTCTCTTCCAGCTTTTAGGATTCAATTTGTGCTGAATTTCTCAAATTTTGATGATGCTAGAAAAGACTATTTTCTGATTCTGGCTATTTGAAGTTCTATGTACCTCCTGGATTAAATATTAAATTCTTTCCCAAATTTGCGAGTGTTTTTCTATTATTTCAGTGATAAAATCTTTATTCCTTTGGAAGCAGCTTCTAGGTTTCTCTTTATTTTTTAAATTCTCAATGCTCTTTGTGTTTTGGAACAGGGCATTCACGGAAAGTAAGTTTCTTAGTTACTTTTCTTGCTGAGACAAAATACCCTACACCCAATGTTAAAGGAGAAAAGGTTTATTTAGTTCAGAGTTTATAGAGGATTAATTCCATCATCAACTGGCTCCAAGGCAGGGTGGCACATGGCAGAGGGGCAGCAGTTCATGGCAGTGGAAAACAGCAAAATCAATAAGAGAGCCTTAACAGCATCTTTCCACCCCTTTTGTTTTATTAGACAACCAGAATTAGGACAGTGCCAAACAAATGAGTGCACTAGTTTAGTAATCCATGCCCTTAACCCCAGCATCACACACTCTAGATTCACCCATCTCTGAAAATGCCACCTCTGACCTCATGAGGCTTTGGGTGACATCTAGACCGAAACCATTGCAGTAATAATATTTACTCTCAGGAACTCAAGCAAAATGCATACCTTTAAATGCTAATTTTAATCACGATTTCATGATTTTCAATTTTTATTTTTATTAGCACACATATGCAGTATTTGATGACTACATTCCTCAAGGGCAACTGGTCCATGTACATAACACATTCTCTTTCTTTGTTCATCCTTTGCTCTCTCCTACCACACTTCCATCTCTTGGTCAGTTTCTTTTGCAAAGGATCCATCTCTAAGTTTCCTATTACCTATCTTTGCTTTAATCCTTATTTTGTGGTTTCTTATATAAGAGACAGCATCCAATACTAAAGCTTGTACATCTGAATTATTTCTTCCCAAAGAATGACTATGATAGAGAAATGAAATAATAACATATGCTGGTGAGGCTGGGGAGAAAAAAGAATCCTTCCACACTGCTGGTATGAATGTAAATTAGTACAACCCTTATGGAAATCAGTGTGAAGATTGCTCAAAAACTAAATATAGAAATTCAGTTTAATCTAATTATTCTCTCTCTAGGTATCCTCCTGAAAGAGTTGAACATGTCACATTACAGTGATCCATGCATACCATGTTTATAGCAGCACAATTCATAATAAAGTGAAACTTCAAGAAAAACAAGTGTTTCCAGCCTTGCACACTACTTTCAACTTGGGCCACCCCCCTCCCCTATAGCTATAGCCCCTTGTTCTGGTACAGATTGAAATTGGAAACTATGACCTATAAACAAAGTTCAGGACACTCTGCTCTCACACAATTCACAAGGTTCTGTCTTCTTTCAAGACCAAGCTATTAACTCCTTTGTCTTCTATAACCTCATTTTCCCCAGGTTCATGCCAATGGAAAGTCCACCCCCTTCCACCAAATGCAGAAATCTAGAGCCTTTCCTTTGTTCTGGGCTCAATCTTTAGATGAGAGTTTCTTGAGGCAGTGTTCATCTAAAATAGACATCCTCTTGTGTCACCCTTTGGTTGCTCCTGTCTTCCAAAATCCCACAAGAATACATAAATCTTTGAAGCAGCCTGTATGTGCCTCAGTTGGGACTTTTAGAGGCACTTTCAAATGGCAACATCTAATTTTTCTTGAGTTTTCCTCCAGAAATTAATTATATTTTAAAATATCTGTAATTCTTAGGATTCCCTGCACTGTGATAGGAATGCAATAATTAGGAAGTCATAGAATTGTGTTCTTTGATTAATTTTGGAATAAAATTATATTATATTTGATCATCTATCCCAAGAAGACATGAATACAAAGTAATATATCCCAGGAACCCAAGGTATGAATTTATTATAATTTTGATGAAATAAAGCTATTTACTGTGAGTTTTAAGAAATTGAAAACTGTTGAAATTTGAAATACATTTTAGAGAATATTATTGCACTATGAATTTGTAAAGTTGCTGATTTTTTTCCTCAGACAGTAAACCTTCAATAACTTAGCATTAAAAATTCCATGGAAGTTAGAATTTAAACAAGCATGTGATCATTTTCCTCACTGAGTGAAGACTTAATGTCTGATTTGAAATGTGCTGACTGCCTAATGAAGGTTGAAACTGTTAGGTGTCTTGTCTTAGGCACATTAGGTTCCTTCTGGGAAAATTTGGGCTCTGGGGCACAATTAAAGACCATGTAAACAAGGTAGACGATGTCTTGTAAGGAATGGTGTCTGGACTCCAAAAAAGGAGATAAAAGTTTTGGAAGAATGTTAAAAAAAATTTTTTTTAATGAGAATCAGTCAAAATGGACAACTGATAGCAATATTTCTTCCTCTACTACTCATTGTGGTGTCCATATAGATTGCGTTATATAACCAATATGAGATGTATCAATACAGAGATACTTGAAAACCATGGAAATATCAAATTTCAAGACACTAACAAAGTCTGGGAGTCAGTTTGATGTAGTATTACAATATTTCATCCTGAAAGAAACCTTCACAAATGGACATGATCACAGGGCCAGAACACTCAGATTTCTGAAGGTCCAGAGACAAGAAATGGTGGAACCATTAACACTTAGTTGCTACCAAGCTCGCAGGGCATCAAAGAGTAGCTCTCAATCTTGAGTTTATTTAATCCAAGAAAATTAAAGTGAAGCCAAATCTAACCAATTTCTCTACTTTTTCTACAATATAACACAAGGCCATCTCTTTGTTCCAGGAGGAGGGAAAAAATGTACAACAGTGTAGGAGGGAAAGTTCCACACTGGGATTTATGCTTCCCTGGGCTTAGCTGGGATACATACCCTGTTCAAAGCTTACATTATTTCAGCTTCATTGTTTCTCGTATAATGATTACTATTCTTTGACTTGTAATATTTTCTCATCACTCTGGAAAATACTTTGTGAAAATGTGCAAAATTTTTTAAAAACACTCTAGTTCTGAGGAATTATAGAATCTAAGTTTTGGTACGAAAACACAATGAGGATATTTCTAGGATGTCAATGGACATACCTAAGCTTCGTGAAGCCTGAAAAGTAGGTGGGCTTGGGCATTATTTTTAATGTAAATGAAACAGAAATGCAGATCCAGAATGAAGGCCAGACTTGGTGGGGCTGTGCCTGTACTGGTTCTGAAGACAGAGTTTCTTCAGCTTTCTATGAGCCTTGGACTCCCCGTCTCATGCGCTTCCTGATGTTCTTTTCCTTCTTTTTACTACTTTTTAATTTCTTTGCTTTTTACTTTACATCGTGAGAGAAAAATGCTTGAAGTTGAGGAAGTGCCAATCCTAAAATGTGCGCTTTTCAGCCTGGTCCTGAGAGAACTCACTGGAATGCTCCTTGGCAGGTAAGAGTGGAGGTGCGTGCCCTGTAGGTCAAGGAGGTCTAGCAGTGGGCAGCATCAGGCAGGAGGCTGCCTCCCTCTGGGGCCTGGAGTTGGACCCTTCCAGCTGCCACTGCTGTGTCTGGTGACAGCACGAACATGCAGTGGGTCACACCCTGTAAATAAAGGTGATGGAATTCATCACCTGCCTTTAGTTTTTCTACAAATTAATTTCAGTCCTGAGAGTAGTTTGTTCTTCTGGAACACAATTTTGAGTACATGCACAGTGTATCTTTTCATATTCACTTATTTGGCAAAAAAATTCCCATAAATTCCCCCACTTTCTTCACCATGTACCGTGGGGTGTTCATATTTAGGTAATTTCCCCATGTTTAGTATTTCTCTGCTGACTGGGACCCCCCACCGCACCCCACAGCTACACTCTGACACCTGGGGCCTGCAGGTCTCAGTCCTGCCTCCTGACCTCTTCCCTGTCTGGACGATGCTTTCTAGGCACCAGTGGCTCTTCCCTCTCCGCTGCCTGCAGAGGGCTATCTGGGCTGCATGGACCTTGCAGCCCTCATGGTCTCAGCATCCGGGGCTCCTGTGCAGGACCGGGCCCTGAACCCCCTCCCTCTGTGCCCTCACAGCAGTACTCCACACAGGTGCTCTTGGCTGCTGCTGCCCACCTTGCATCTGCATCACTTCCCTGCCAGGAGAGTCACTTGAAGTGGGGCACTCAGGGAGCTGCTGCTAAGACAGCAGCTTTAGGGGGACAAAAGGGAGTGACAGGTGCAGCAAGGGGAAGGATGCATGGCCAGTCTGGCCCTGACAGGACTCCAGAGGTGATGGTGTGATGACTCCTGCAACCTGGAGTGATGGGATGGGATGCGTGGGGTGAGGAATAAGTCCACTTGTACCTTGGGCTGTCTACTCCAGAGAGATGGGAATGGCAGGGAGACTAGGTTTATCCCAGAGATTTAGTTTAAATCCACTGCAATTGATTAATATGTCAGTGAAATAATTACCAAATACATGGAATCTGTAAGTCAGAGAACCTTTAGTAAATGTAACAGTTTCCTTACAACACTTACCACAGTTAAACCTTTTCAGTAATTTTAAATATCAGGAAGCTGTTTGCCATCTTACATGCATTAGCACTTTACAGTTGCTGAGTTGCAGGACTGCAATACAGGCCCCAGGGAGGAGGCCACACTCCCCGGGTGAGCAACTCCACTCTGTGTGTACAGCAGCCCTGGGCAGAGCACAGTGCAGTCACACAGCCCTTCCCAGCAAGCTTTGTCTCTCATTCAACACAGCAGTGCCATCTGCCCCCCTCTTCTGCTCCTGGAGGAAAGAAGACAGCTGGCTCATGTGTGTGTGTGCGTGTGTGTGTGTGTGTGTGTGTTTGTCAACAGGCTCAGCCTTACTATCCCAATGTCAGGTGCTGGGTCCATCTCCTGAAAGTTGGACAAGAAAGATTTTCTACAAAGCTTGTCTTCTTTTTTCAAAACTAACCATTTATACTGAGTCCACTTTATAAAAATGTGGTAATCATTAAACAGGAAAATGAATGTTTTATTGAAACTTTTTGTCTTTTTGAGCTCATGTTTAAATATAAACTTACATAAAAGCATAGCATACATACAAATATATCCAAAGGTGCACACAAATATATACTTTTACATTTAAATACATGAATATTATTTCTATGATCTATGTATATTTATATTGCTTCTTTGTAAAATTGACAGCTTCTTTTCTTTACTTTACTCTACTGCTCTTTCTCTTGCCTGTTGCATTGGCAGCTGAACTCACCTCTGGCACACAGGAGGGAGCCCTTTGACACTCAGCCACTGGCCCTGCCAGACAGGACACCTCAGTTTGCCAGAACTTTCCTCAAAATATTTGTAGAATCAAAATCATTCACCACTAAAAGATAAAATTATATACTCTGAGCAACTAAAAATCTACTTCAATCAATAATTTTATCTTTCACCTGACATGTATTTGTGCAACATAAAATTCTTCTTGGAAAATTAGTTTCAGATTTTCAATGCATAATTCTACAAGAAAAAGGAATTTTTTGCTATTTGTATTCAGAGCAAAGTTGACAATTTCAAGTAAAATGAAATAAGTAGATGAGATGTGTTACACAAGCATACAATTCATTAAAATAATTAATTTTAGGCATTTAATTAAACCATATTTGAAAAGATAATAGCAAATAATGCATTGTATACTGCATTTCAAAAAGTAAAGCAGTATGGCACACCCTACTGAGGTCCCAAGTCATGCGGAAGAGGCTGAATCACCCTGCTGCAGACAGGCAGGTCTGCCCACGCCCTACTGAGGTCCCAAGGGGCACAGAACACACCAAATCAGCCCACTTCAGACAGGCAGGTCTGTGCATGCCCTACCAAGGTCCTGAGTCATGTGGAAGATCCTGAGTCACGTGGAAGATGCCAACTCACCCTGCTGCAGACAGGCAGCCACCTGCTTCCACACTACAAAGACTCAGAGGACACCAGACCACCAGACCAAGGTACTGAGTCCCGCTGCTCCAGGCCCAGAAGTAGGGGCTTCTGAGCCATCATCCCACTGCTCCTGGTCCAGAAGAAAAGGGTTCCCACTCACCATCCCTCCTGCTGCTCCAAGCCCAGAGGAAAAGGCTTTTGGGACAGGTTCTGTCCCACTGCTCCTAGCCCAGAGGAGGGGGCTTTGGGGCCACCATCCCTCTCACTGCTCCCGGCCCAGAGGTAGGGGCTTCTGAGCCACCATCCCACTGCTCCTGGTCCAGAGGGAGGGGCTTCCTGGCCAACATCCCTCCCACTGCTCCCAGCCCACAGGAAAGGGCTTTAGGGTCATGATTCCTACCTCCGCTCCTGGCCCCTGTCCCACCTCTCCCAGCTCAGAGGAGGTAACCTGTGAGGGCACTAACAGCACCCAGCCCCAGTTTGAAATGAGAAACCATGTAAATAAGTTTCAAAACTAGACTTCCAGATCACCTACAGCAACCCCAAAGGGAAATGAGATGGAGCATTCTGATACTCAACCACCTGGACCCACTGAACTGGTAACAAAAGGGGATCTGGAATAAATGAAATCAGAAATAACTTGTCAGATAACAGGAGAAATAATGCCCCTAGTCCAAGACATGATTAATGAATCTAGAGAGGAGCTCAGGAACATGATGGAATCCCAACATAAGAAACAAATGGAATCCATAAAACAGATGCAAATAGATTTCCAGGACATGTAAAACTCCATTGGAATTCTACATAGCAGAATGAGCCAATGTGAGGTCAGAATTTCAGATATAGAAGATAAGTTTGCAATTAGTGACCAGGAAAAGAAAAATTGCTTCAAAATTATAAGGGAACATGAGAAATAAATCCAGCAGCTCCTACATGATGCAAAGAAGAATAACATAAGACTGACTGGGCTCAATGAAGAAACAGGAGGGAGTGGACATGACATAAAACATCTCTTCACAGAAATAATGGCAGAAAACTTCCCAAGCAGGGGAAAAGAGCTTGACATACAGATAAGTGAGGCATATAGGACTCCAAATAGCCTTGATCAAAAAAATCTACACATAGGCATATAATTGTTAAGATTCCAGAAACACAACAGAAGAATAAAGTTCTCCAAGCAGTCAGAGAAAAGAAACAAATCACATACAAAGAAAGCCCATCAGAATCACAGCAGACTTCTCAACACAAACCATCCAGGCAAGAAGAGCTTGGAGTGACACATTCCAAGCCCTAAAAGAAAACAGCCCCCAATCCAGATTGATGTACCCTGCAAAACTATCTTTCAAAAAGGATGGAAAAATCAGATACTTTCATGACAAAGAGCAACTTAGGAACTTCGTGAATACCAAACCAGCACTCCAAAGAATTTTACACAATATCCTAGGAACAGACATTGAGGATCACAACCCCAGGAAGCAAAGCAGAATGAACCCATCTGGCATGACAAGAAATTAAATGTAAAGGGGGAGAACCCAACAAAAAGAAAAAAGTCATGGCAATGACAAGTCAATATATTTCAGTTATAAGCATCAATGATAATGGTCTCAATTCACCAATCAAAAGAAATAAACCGGCAGAATGGGTCAAGAAGCAAAATTCAACAATATGCTACATACAAGAAACACACTTAATTCAAAGGAAACTCATGGACTGAAAGTTAAAGGGTGGAAAACAATATTGCATGCAACAGGAACCTGAAAAAAAGCAGGAGTAGCTATCCTCTTTGCAGATCAAGGAGATTTCAAACCATCACTGATTAAGAGAGACAAAGAAGGACACTACATCCTTGTAAAGGGAAGAATGCAAGAGGAAGAGATGACAATCATAAATACCTATGCACCAAACACTAGTGCACCCAACTATATAAAACAAATACTAATGGACATGAAAAGTCATGTATGCACTAATACAATTATAGTGGGGGACCTCAACACCACACTGTCACAAAAAGATAGATAAACTAGAAAAAAATAAGTTATGAAATACTAGAACTCAATCAAACTCTTAAACAAATGAATTTAACAGATATTTGCAGAGTCTTCCATGCCGCAAAATCAGATTACACATTCTTCTCAGCTGCACACAGGTCATTCTCCAAAATAGACCACATACTCACACATAGAACATGTTTAAGTAAGTGCAAAGGAATTGAAGTTATCCCCTGTATATTATCAGACCATACTATGATGAAATTGGACATCCATAGCAAAAGAAACAAAAAATTTCATAAACACTTGGAAATTGAACAACACACTTCTGAATAACCAATGGGTCACAGAGGAAGTTAAAGAAGAAATCAGACAGTTCCTTCAATTAAATGACAATGACAATACAACATATCAAAATCTATGGGGCACAATGAAAGCAGTCTTATGAGGGAAGTTCATAGCAGTGAATATGCATATTAGGAAAACAGAATGAGCCCAAGTAAACAACCTGATGCTGAACCTCAAGCTTCTAGAAAAAGAAGAGCAGGACAACCCCAAAGCTCATACAAGGGAGGAAATTATAAAGATAAGAGGAGAAATCAATGCAATGGAGACTAAGAGAACGATACAAAAAAATCAATGAAGCCAAGAGTTAGTTCTTCGAAAGAATCAACAAAATTGACAAACCTTTAGCCAATCTTGTGAAAAAAAGGAAAGAAAAGGTCCAAATACATGCAATTAGGAAGGAAAAGGGTGAAATGACAACAGACCCAGCAGAAATCCACAGGATCATCAATACTTGCTTCCAGAACCTATACACCAATAAGATGGACAACACAGAAGAAATGGACATATTCCTAGATACATATGAATTACCAAAGTTGAATGAAGAAAACCTAAACTTCTGAACAAACCAATATCAACCAATGAAATTGAAAATGTAATTAAAAACTTATCAACTAAGTAAATGCCAGGCCCTGATGGCTTCACTGCTGAAATCTGCAAGACATTTAGAGTGGAAATGCTGCCACTACTGTTTAAACTCTTCAATGAAATTGAAAGGGAAGCAATACTCCTAAATTCATTCCTGGAAGAAAGCATCACCTTGATCCCCAAAGCAGAGAAAGACCCAAATGGAAAAGAGAACTATAGGCCAATCTCACTAGTGAACATAGATGCAAAAATCCTCAATAAGATAATAGCAAACAGAATGCAGAAGATCATCAAGAAGATCATACACCCTGATCAAATGAGATTCATCCCAGGGAGTCAGGGATGGTTCAATATACACAAATCAACCAATGTAATACACTATATCAATAGAACCAAGGACAAAAACCATATGATTATCTCCATAGATGCATAAAAAGCATTTGACAAAATCCAACATGCATTTATGAATAAAACCCTACAAAAAATTGGAATAGATGGTCTCTACCTCAAACTGATAGAAACCATCTATGAAAATCCAACAGCCAATATCATACTAAATGGTCAAAAACTGAAATCCTTCACACTAAAATCAGGAATTAGACAAGGATGTCCACTATCATCACTCTTCTTCAATATAGCTCTGGAAACATTAGCCATGACAATTAGACAAGAGAAAGAAATAAAAGGAATAAAGATAGATAATGAAGAAGTCAAATTGTCATTATTTGCAGATGACATGGTACCCTATATAGAAGACCCCAAGAACTCCACCAAATTCTTCTAGACTTAATAACCAAATTCAGTCAAGTAGCTGGTTACAAGGTCAACACACAAAAATCAATAGCTTTCCTCTACACAAATGACAGACTCACTGAGAGAGAAATAGGGCAAATAATTCCTTTCACAATAGCATCCAAAAAACTGAAATACCTAGGAATCAACCTAAGGAAAGAAATCAAAGACCTCTTCTCTGAAAACTATGGCACTATGAAAAGAGAGATTGAAGATGATATCAGAAAATGGACAGATGTCCTCTGCTCCTGGGTAGGAAGGATTAATATAGTGAAAATGGCCATACTTCCAAAACTGCTATATACATTTAATGCAATTCCAAATGAAATACCAGCAGCATACTTCATGGACCTTGAGAACACAATCCAAAAATTCATTTGGAACAAGAAGACACCCAGAATACATAAATCAATTCTAGGTAACAGAGACATGGCAGGTGGTATCACAACCCCCAACCTGCAACTATACTACAAAGCTACTGTGATAAAAACAGAATGGTACTGGCAAAGAAACAGACTTGAGGACCAGTGGAACAGATTAGAAGATGAGAAAACAATGCCAGACACACTCAGCCATCTCATCTTTGATACAGGAGCCAAACACTCTCACTGGAGGAAAGATAGCCTCTTTAATAAATGGTGCTGGAAAAATTGGGTTTCAACTTGCCAAAGATTTAATCTAGATCTGTATCTCTCACCATGCACTAAACTAAAATTAAAATGGATTAAAGATCTAAATATTAAAATAGAAACTCTGAACAAGTTGGAACAGTGGTCAGGTAGAACCCTTGAAGACATTGGTGTAGGAAAAGATTTTATGATCAAAACCTCAGTTGCCCGTGAACTAGCACAAACAATCAAAAAGTGGGATCTCTTCTTATTAAAAGGCTTCTGCACAGAAAGAGAAACCACCAGGAGTGTGAAGAGACAACCCACAATGTGGGAAAAAATGTTCACCTGCTCTTCCTCAGACAAAGGTCTACTATCTCGAATCTATAAAGAACTTAAAAAGGTCAGACTTCCAAATTTAAAGACCCAATCCAAAAATGGGCTACTGAAATGAACAGACATTTCTCAGACAAAGAAGTAGAAATGGAAATAAATACATGAAAAAATGCTCCACATCTCTGGTCATTAGAGAGATGCAAATGAAAACAACGCTGAGATTCCATTTCACTCCAGAAAGAATGGCTGCTATCATGAAATCAACCAATAACAAATGCTGGTGGGGCTGTGGGGAAAGACGACGAACCCTGCTCCACTGCTGGTGGGAGTGCAGAGTGGTACAAGCATTGTGGAAATCAGTATGGAGATACCTCAAAGAACTAGGACTGGAAGTCTCATTTGACCTTGCTGTTCCACTGCTGGGGATCTTCCCCAAAGAATTAAAAAAAATCATACCACAGTGATATATGTGCACCCATGTTCATAGCCGCGCAGTGTGTAATAGCTAAAACTTGGAAACAGCCCAAATGCCCATCAACTGGAGACTGGATAAAGAAAATGTGTTTTTTTTAAAAAAACGGAGTACTACTTAGCCCTAAAAATGAGAAATTAGAGACATTTATAGCTAAGTGGATCCACATTGAGGCAATACTCTTAAGTGAAATAAGTAGGACACAAATGTGTAAATACCGAATAATTTCTCTGGTGTGAGAAACTGAAAGTGTAAACAAGGACTAAATGTATAATAGGTAATGTGAAATAGGAAGAAAAGGGGCAAAGGGGAAGGAAGTGGGAGGGCTAGGGGAAAGGATAGAAGGGAATGGGATTAATACGAGAAAATGGAAAAATAGGAACAAAATCTTTGTAAATATGGAGGAATGGAGGGATTGAAGGGAGGGCTGGGCAAAGGTGAAAAAATAAGAACCAAGAGAGAATATGCAAAGGTGCAAATTTCCAATGATGAATGTCATTATATTGTATACCTAAAATGTACCAATGATTACAATGAATAATCGATAATGTAAAATATTAAGAAAAGGTCCAAAGAGGTAGGGGTAGTGGGAGGGACAGGGGAAAGGAAAGAAGGGAAAGGAAAAATGATGAGAAATGGAAAAAATGTAAATAAAGTGTTTGTAAATAGGGAAAGGTGGAGGGGGTGAAGGGAGGGCTAGGAATGGGGAAAAAATAAGAACCAAGATGCATTATGTAAAGGTACAATTCCCAATGAGAAATGTAATTGTGTTGTATACCTACTGTGTACCAATGAAAGAATTGAAAACAATAACAAAAAAAGATCAGACCTCCCAAATTTAAAGACCCAATCCGAAAATGGGCATCTGAAATGAACAGACATTTCTCAGACAAAAAAGTAGAAATAGCAAATAAATACATGAAAAAAAGTTCAGCATCACTGGTCATTCGAGAGCTGCAAAGGAAAACAACACTGAGATTCCACTTCACTCCAGAAAGAATGGCTGCTATCATGAAATCAACCAATAACAAATGCTGGCAGGGCTGTGGGGAAAGAGGAACCCTGCTCCACTGTTGGTGGGAGGGTAGACTGGTGCAGCCACTGCCGAAATCAGTATGCAGATGTCTCAAAGAACTAGGACTGGAAGTCCCATTTGACCCCACTATTCCACTGCTGGGGACCTTCCCCAAAGAATTAAAAGAATCATACCACAGTGATATATGTGCACCCATGTTCATAGCAGCACAGTTTGCAATAGCTAAAACTTGGAAACAGCCCAAATGCCCATCAACTGGAGACTGGATAAAGACAATGTGTTTTTTTTGATAAAATGGAGTACTACTCAGCCATAAAAAATGAGAAATTAGAGACATTTATAGCTAAGTGGATCCACATTGAGGCGATACTCTTAAGTGAAATACATAGGACACACATGTATAAATACCGAATAGTTTCTCTGGTGTGAGAAACTGAAAGTGTAAATAAGGATGAAATGTATAATAGGTAATGTGAAATAGGAAGAAAAGGGGCAAAGGGAAAGGAAATGGGAAGGCTAGGGGAAAGGTTAGAAGGGAATGGGATTAATATGATCAAATGGAAAAATAGGTACAAAATCTTTGTAAATATGGAGGAATGGAGGGGTTGAAGGGAGGGCTGGGCAAGGGTGAAATATAAGAACCAAGAGAGACTATGGAAAGTTGCAAATTTCCAATGATGAATGTCATATTGTATACCTAAAATGTACCAATGTTTAGAATGAATAATCGGTAATGTGAATATTAAGAAAAAGTGCAAAGAGGTAGGGTAGTGGGAGGGGCAGGGGAAAGGAAAGAAGGGAAATGAAAAATGATGAGAAATGGAAAAAATGGAAATATAGTCTTTGTAAATAGGGAAGGGTGGAGGGTGTGAAGGGAGGGCTAGGAATGGGGAAAAAATAAGAACCAAGGGGCATTATGTAAAGGTACAGTTCCCAATGACAAATGTAATTGTGTTGTACACCTACAATGTACCAATAAAAGAATTTAATCAAAAAAAAAGTAAAACGGTGTAATGAACATCATTTCTAATCTTTGAGTCATCAATCAGGATGCATCTGCAGTGGAAACAGCAAAGTGTTTTATTTTGCTTTGTTTTTCAAAAGTGAAAAAAGATATTTGTCAAAGAAGATACACATTCAGGCAATAAACTACTTTGAAATCCTCACTCCTCAAGAACATACAAATTAAAAAATAATTATGAACTATAACACTCACTAAAATTATAAATTGGAAAGATTAATAATATTGAAGTAAATAGACCTCACTGAATTGACAGAAATTTAAGAAAAAAGGCTCCTTTGAATAGGAAACTGGTGTAAAGTTCATCATTGATTTACCAGGAGAAGTAAATGTGTATGATCTCCAAAGCAAACTTTAATTATAGCAGATTCTCACTAAAAGCCAATGTGATGTCCATCAGCAAAGTAACACGTACACATTTGGTGCCATTACAGACAATAGACTTGGAGCAGTTGAAAGGAACCAATTACAGATGAATGTAAGGATGTCAAGGCATCATGGGAGTATGCAGAGCTGAGAGAGGCAGAATGTGCAGAGTGTTGACTGCTGGTTTCCACTGACATGAGAATTGGAATAGGCCAAATGGGGTAGGAGTAAGTCAGACCCATGGTCATCCCTTAGATCAGGTCTCACTGGGAAGGGCAGCAAGAGGCTCTGGGTGGAAGCATGCTGTGTGTGCTGATCATAGGTGTCAGCCACAAGTTCAGGCCCTGTTGGAATTGGCTGGAATGGAACCCTGGAAACTGAGCTTGCTAATGCTTAAAAATCAACCCTCCATGTGAAGAAAAGGCTAACAGTTAATTGTCAAATTTTCTTTACTAGTTAGTTCATGGAGTAAGAATTGATTTTGGCATATGCTGTAGAAACATTTTGGTAAGAATTTGTAATTTGCAAATTTAAGAAAATCACAATTTGTGTGGTGATGACAGCTTATTAAAATAACTGTAAATATGCAGAGTCACCTAAAATTTAGATCCAGAAAGATGAAAACAATAAATCTCAGGTGGAGACAGAGAAGCTACACTACCACCCCCAATTGTGGTTTTCCTTTCCACTGTCTCACTTACTTGAATTCCACACCAGGCCAAACCATCACATGGAAAATTCCAGAAATCAAACAATAGTGTCCTTTTGGCAGAATGATAACATATTTCACAGTTCCTGTCCATCCCTATTAGGACGCAAATCATTCATTTATTCCTGATTTCCCGAAGGGACAGGCTCCCACTTGTCTTGCATTGACAGTGCGGTATCATCACAGGGCTTACATTCATGTCATGTTTATTTAACTTGGTAATTATTCCACATGCAAAAGTAGTTATGGTGAAAATGCAAATATGTCCAACAGAAGCTGTAGGGTTTCTTTTAAGTCAAATGATGAAAGTTATTGTTGTAGCAAAGACAGGGAAACAATATATACTGAGTTTAACATTAGGTTAAACTAATGTACAAGTTGGAAAAACATAAAATTCTTGTTGGTTTTGCTGTGGCACATTAAACTGCAAAAATTACAACCGCAGTGCTTATTTGCATGGCTAGGGTAAAAGTTAATTAAAATAAAGGATCTGGTTTCATCAGTAATTTCAGTTGTCCATAGGCATCTTGGAACATAACCCTCATGGATAAAGGGGTTATGCCATACTTTTCCTCTGGAAAATTCCAGAAAATCACTTTGTACCAACGTGAGGTTGTAGAAATCAGTCCATTAATTTGTTATTGTTCTTGTTTTTATAATATCTGGGATTAGACCTTGTGCCTTCACACTAAGCTACATTCCAAGTCCTTTGATTTTATGTTTGTTGTTCATAATATTGAGACAAGGTCTTTGAAATTTCATCATTTGTCCAGGCAGGGCTAGAACTTGCTGAGGCTTTTGGCTCAGGTCACTCACATGCTAGGAGTGTGGGAGTGTGCCACCCCACTGTTAGATCAGTGCATCCTTAACTCTGAGTGAAGGCAGCATGGACTCAGGTACTTGCTCAGAGCTCCCTTCACATCACTGTTCCTCAGGCTGTAGATCATGGGGTTCTAACATGGGAGTGAAGATGGCATAGAATGCAGAAATGACCTTATCCTGGTTTGCTGACCTGTATGATGTGGGTCTTACATAGGAAATATGGCAGCACAAGAAAAGGGTCCCACCACAGTCAAATGGGAGGAGCAGGTGGCAAAGGTCTTCTTGCGGGCTTCTATGGAGTGCATGTGCAGGACAGCACTGAGGATGAGGCTGCAGGACATCAGGATGAAGGACAAGGGGATGAGGAGCATCAGCACACAGCAGATGTACATAGCATACTAAAAGGCAGAGGTGTCACTGCAGGCCAAGCACTCCAGCATGGGGGCCTCACAGAAGAAATGAATGATCTCATGGCTGTTACAGAACGTGAAGCTCGGGGAGGCAGCAGCCTGCATGAGACCATCAGCTGCCCCAGGACCCAGGACCCCAAAACCATTCTCAGACTCAATGGCCAACTCATGAGGGTGGCATACCACAGTAGGTGGCACACAGCCACATAGCAGTCATAGTACATAGCTGTTAGAAGGAAGACTTCTCCACCTCCCAGAGGAGGAACATCTGAAGGAACATCTAAAGACTACATCCAGCCAGGGAGATGGACTTGTTTCCAGTTAAGTAGGCAGCCGCCATCTTGGGCACAGTTGGTACAGACCAGCATCATGTCCATGAGGGAGAGGTGGCTCAGCAGGAAGTACATGGGTGTGTGCAGCCAGGGGTCCTGGTGAATCAGGAAAAACAGGAGGCCATTAAGGGAAATCACAACTGCTAGGACAATTTCAAAGGGAATATGGTGGGCTGTGGTGTGGTTGAAGAGTCCTAGTGGAATGAAGTCTGATGTGGTGTTCCCATGGTCCATGACTGCAGATGTGACATTGTACATGGAAAAGAGAAGAGAGAGGTATCAGCCTTTGATGCATCATATGAAGTACATGTTCCTAGAAAATTAGGTGGCTAAAAAATATGGACCACATTTTAGATTCTTCATCTGACATTTGCAAAAAGCAAAAACATATGTATAATATTTCCACTTTTTCATATACGTGATACTTCATATACTAATCAACTTATGGTTGGAACATCGCTTAATTGGTGTAACATATCCAAATTCTTTTAAGTTGCAATTACCATGTATATGTGATCTTATATTACCTGAAACCATATTAAGGAGTCACAAAGAAATGATGACACAAATACTTTCTCACTGATATTTTGGTTGTATTACATCATACATTTCCTTAGATTTCAAAACTGAATTAAGTCAGTATTTTAGTTTCCTAAAAGCTTCAAGGTATGTGCTTGATAATGAAGACTACGTGTATATATCAAAGTATTTTTCAACCTAACAATATCAGTGATTTTTCCCTGACATTTAATAATCCAGAAGCACATTTTCATCCCAAATTGTGTTTATATTCTTAAATCTGGAGCCTGGAAGGCAGTGTATCTGTCAGCTTGCAGTGTGCTGGATACATACCTCACACCCACAACTTAGAGGAGGAATTGTCACATTTGACTGGAATCATCAGATCCTTGTTTCACGCTGGCTGGGCCCAAGTCAGAAACATATTGGCTGAAGTTCCAAGTGAAGAAAATCTCTCAGGTCCCAGTAGCTGGAAAGTAGAGTAGGGAAAGAGCTTTGGGAAGCAAGATCAGGCCTCAGGGACCTGCCCAGACACATGGAACCCTGGACAGATCTCAAAGTCAAATGATGTCATGGTCCACACTAACCATTACTGAATGAGTCTGCAGAGAGGAGCATAATTTTGTTGGGAGTTATCACTGCACTTTGTTCCACTATACAAAGTGTTACACTTAAAACAATAAGTGATTTATCCTGCAAATACAAACATAAGGCTAAATGCTCACTTTCATTAATTCTTAAAAAGTATTATTCTGTAGTCACACAAATACAGTATACATAGGTAGGTGACAAATATGTAGCCTTTACCAACTGTAAAAGATGAATTCATTTCATCATCATTCATAACCTATCTACACTTGTAAAGCCATTTCTGTCTGTGACCTGGTGCTGCCAGGACTATTCCATCATGTTGAGTGCAAATAACCACACTGTGAAGATGTAGATGGGATGCTAATTTATTCTCACTGACATTGGTTAATTCTCACCCTTACATGGCAGGAAGAGCCCATGTGGTCAGGGGCATTCCCTTCATCCCAATTTGTAGATCCTCCTAAAACCAAGTACAAATGATGGTGGGGAAGATATCACAATAGGTAGATTCAGTCCTCATTCCCACACACGAGCATCAGGACTGTGCTAACGGGATACAAGCTGGTTCACTGAAAGTTAAGCATTTTGCAACACAACCATTGTGACAAAAGTGTGCTTCACTGGTCAAACCTCATGGCCTGCACACCCTTCTGTCTGCAGTGGGCACTGCACACCTGAGAGCTCCGGAGACTTTGCTGGCTCTCAGCTACGCCACACAGAGGAAGGGCTCAGCCCTCCGGAGTTTCCTTGCCCACAGGGCTTGGAACTTTTTCCTCTTCCAAACTCTCTCGTGGTTGAAGCCTTTTGAACTTCAAACTAGTTTACAAATCTTACTTAACTGCAGTAACCATAGGATATTGAGCAAATTTCTTAAATTAATTTTTGCATTCTGTTTACCACATTTAGTGTATAAATCACATTAAGTATATCCATATATTAGTACAAGCATCAGCAGTATCTATATCCAAAACCCTTTTCACTTCTCCAATCTGAACGTTTATAACATTTAAGCAGAACTATCCTCCACCCAATTGCTAGCAACCAAAATTCTTTTCCCACTGGAAATTTGACTGGTCTGGAAAAAATAGTTTTCTGCCACAAAGGATAAAGATTTTATTCAGAATATAACAGATTTGAACATTTTCTTTGTCTTCCAATACTTTTTCTTACAAAGGTATAAAAATTTTAACATCTTACCTCTAAATCATACACATATGTGCTGAGAATGGAGACTCTTAGGTCAGTTATTTTTCTTCTCAATAAAAACCACAAATTGATCATCAGTCCTGTAATTTTCCCTCCAATATTCTTCCAAACTTATTGTCACAATTTGACATTAACTCTGTAAATGTATTTCCCAGTGAACTGACATGAGCAATCAATATGTTCTCTAATAATAGGATGGAATCAGATAATGGCTTATTGGACAATATTGACAGGCGGTCCTAGGAACCGGCCTGGTGGGAGCCTCAGCGGGCTCACATGTTACTCTTCAGAGGGTGAGATGGGAGCCAGAGAGGATGCTCCCTGTCAAATGTCTGGAGTAAGTGGTGAAACTGTGGCTCTCTGGTGTTCTGGATTCAGAAGCAGAAGATTAAGTGTTAAGAGTTTGGCGTGATCTACTTATACAAGGTAAGAAGGAAGACCCCGGCCGGTGGACCCACAGAAGCATGGTTCGATGCGCCGTGTCTGTGCAGGATGCCTTCGGTTCCACCTGAGATCAGAATGATTTTATCAGCTCCTCAAGAGACCATTACAGGCTCTGACTCCCCGCCAGCCTTGGCTGCATCATCTTCCAATCAAACAGCAGAACTGCAGAGGTGCGGCACCGCGGGCTCCAGGGATGTTAGATTTCCAGGAATTTTAAATAGTCACAGGACACTGGTATACATTATGCATGTCCCAGAAAGGTTTGATATGGGAAAATAAAACATAATCATTGGAAGCAAAAATAAAGTGCAAATACATGCCCTTGCATGGGAACTATAATTTTCAAAATAACAATAAGCATAGTAAGAATATTCTAGCATTATTTTCTAAATTCAGTGGGACAAAACCCAAACAGTATGCTGTTGATTTGCAGGGTTGTGAAAATGCCAATTAAAAATGAATTTTATGGTAGCATTCAACTATTATTTTCTTGGATTTAATTTGAGAAAATCAAAGCTGCATTAAATATGTCAGTTTTTACAACTACGTATTTTCATTTTATTCTCATATAGTTTGACTCTATGTGTCTGATAAAATCTATGATAATAACAACAATAAAAACAGACTGTTATTGTACTCTTATTGTATTGTTATTATACTCTTATTTGCCAAACCTTCCAATTGGTTCTATCAAGGCATGCATTTCACGGTGTGCTACTGGACTTTTGTGATTTTTACTACAACTTCTTTATCATGTTTAATAGCATTGATATAGGTTTTTTTCTTTCCTTTCTTTCACAAGTTTGACTAAGGATTTTTCAAACCTATTTATCTTTTTGAAGAATTAATTCCATGATTCTCTGATCTTTTGTGTTTCTTTTTTATATTCAATTTCATTCATTTCTGCTTTGATTTTATAATTTATTCCTTCTACTACTTTTTGCTTTGAATTATTCTTTTCTTCTTGGTTCTTGAGATACATTATTAGGTTATTTATTCTGGATTTGTCTATTATTTTATTATGTGCATTAATAGATGTGAACTTCCATTTTAGAACTGCTTTCTTGGTGTCCTGTTGGTTTGGGTATATTGTACTTTCAATATTCTTTGATTGTGGGAATTCTTTATTTCTCCCTTGAGATCTCCTTTCACCCATTTTGTGAGAATATATTATATAATCATCATGTATTTTCATAGTCATGATTGTTAGTTCTGCTATTGATTTCTAGCTTCGTTTAGCTATGATTTCATAGTATGCAGGGGATTATTTCAGTTCTTTTGTATTTAACCATCTTTTGACTTAAGTATGGTATATTTTGAAAAAAGTACCACCTGTTTCTAAGAAAAAATATGTATTCTGTTGTTGTATGAAAGACACCACAGACATCTATTGACATCAAGTGTTCAATGGTGTGAGTTATCCTTAATATTTGTTTTTTGAAACTATTTTGTTAATCTGGCTCTATGTGGGAATTGGTTATAGAAGTTTCCTACTATGATTTTATTTGTGTTCATGTGTCCTTTTACATTCCTTTCTTACTTCCTTTTTTATGAAGTTGGTTTTGCAAACATTTGAACCATAGACATTTACAGTTGTTGTCTCTTCCTTAGAATTGCTGACTTTACCAGTATGTAATGGTCGCCCTTGTCTCTTCTGATCAGTTAGGGCTGAAGTCTTCTGTGTCTAAAACTAAGACAGATGCTCCCACTTGGGGTGGACTCTGGTAGAATGGGGTGTAGTTTTCCATTCTTTTAATTTCATTCTGTGTGTTTTTCTTTTTCTCATTTTTTCTTTCCTTTTTTTCTTTTTGGTGATAATGTGTCTCATTTTTTTGCTTTCACTAGTCCATATTTGCAGTACATAGTGATTACATGTATGTAACACATTTCAATTCCCTTTTTACTCTTTCCCTCTATCTCTTTTAATTTTCCAGCATGAGATTTATTTAACTGATAAGAACTTACAAAGTTTATTATTGTGTATATTATTATATATACAGATTTAAAACAAGATTAATAGGCCAAAGAACATATAAAACATGTTTTACTAGGTCAAGGTACACTTTTAGATATTTTGTCCACATTGGATTACGAAGTGTTTCCTTTTCTTCTTTCTCTCTTTTTTTTCCTATTATCTCTGTTTTGTTTCATTATACATACATACATATATAGTTTTTCACACTAGAGAAACCATACAATATTTAAGCTTGTGTGTCTGAATTACTTCACTTAATGTTAAGGTTTCAACGTCCATCCATTTTCCTACAAATAACTGGTTTATCATTTTATGTAAGGTAGTACTCCATTGTGTATAAATACCACGTTTTTTATCCATTCATCTGTTGATGAATAAGTAAGCTGTTTCCAAGATTTAGCTGTTATGAATTACACTGCTATAAACACAGGTGTGCATACATCCCCGTGGTATGATGTCTTTAAATCATTTGTGAAGATAACTAGAAGAGAAACAGTTGAGTCAAATGAAATTTCTACATTTAGTTTTTTGAGAAATCTCCATAATGTTTTCTATATTGGTAGTACTAGTTTACATTCATACTAGTGATGTAGATGAGTTCCATTATCCCCATAGCCACACCAGCATTTGTTATTGGTTGATTTCTTAATGGTAGCTGTCTTTCTGGAGTGAAAGAGAATCTCAGTTTTGTTTTAATTTGCATTTCTTGAATGGCCAGTGATATTAAACATTTTTCATGTATTTATGCAATTTGTGTTTCTTCATCTGAGAATTGTCTGTTCACTTCAGATGTCTATGTTTTGACTGGGTCATTAAATTTGAAGAAATCTAATTTTTTTAGTGTTTTATATATTCAAGATATTAGTCCTTTGTCTGAGAAGTAGCTGACAAAATTGTTTCATATTCTGTAGACCTTCAGTCTGTCAATGATATTCTTTGCTGTACAGGGGCTTTTTAATTTAGTGTGTTCTCATTTGTTTATTCTTGGTATTATTTCTCATGCTATTGGGGTTTTGTTCAGAAAATCTTTGCCTACACCTATGTATTCAAAACTTTTACCTATTTTTTTTCTTCCAGTATATTAAGTATTTCTCTTCTAATGTTTAAGCCATTTTGATTGTAGTTTAGAGCATTGTGAGAGATATTGGCCTAGGTTCAACCTTGAACATGTAGATATCCAGATTTTCCAGCTCTATTTGTTAAAGAGGCTATCTTTCCTCAAATGAAGGAATTTGGCACCTTCATCAAAAATAACATAGCTGAATGTGCCTGGAGTGTTTCTATAGTTGTATTCCATCTCATTGATCCATAACTCTGGTTTTTTTGTCAATATCATGCTGTTTTTTATCACTATACCACTTTGGTATAACTTGAAGTCTAGGATTCTGGTGCCTCCTGCCTTGGTCTTGTTACCAGAATTATTGTCGCTACTCTAGGGTTTTTGTTTCCATATGAATTTTGGGGTTGCCCACTTCACTCTGTAAGGAATGTTATTGGTATTTTTATTGACATTGCATTAAATCTATACCACAGTTTTAGAAGTATGGCCATTTTGACTATGTAGGTGCTGCCTATCCAGGAACAGGGGCTATCTTTTCAATATCTGGTATCTTCTTCAATCTCCTCCTTCAGAGCAATGTACTTTTCATTGTAGAATTCTTTCACTTCCTTAGTTATATAAATTCCTAAGTATTTAGTTTTTTATGCTATTGTGAAGGGTATTGTTTCTCTAATTTCCCCTCAGTGAGTTTGTTATTGCTGTACAGGAACACTATTGACTTTTGACTGTTGACTTTGTATTCTACTATACTGCCAAATTTGGATGTTAGCTTTGGGAGTCTTTTAATTGTGGTTTGGAGATCTTCTACATAGAGGATCATGTCATCTGCAAATAATCGTAATTTAACTTCTCCTTCCCATATCCATAACATTTTTATTTATTTTTCTTGTCTAATTGCTCTAGCTAATGTTTAGAGAACTATATTAAACAGCAGTGATGATAGCTGATTTTAGAGGAATAATTTTCAGCATCTCTCCCTTTAGATGATGTTGACAGTTCTTTTGTCATAGATGGCTTTTATGAGGTTGAGATAAAGACCTTCCATTCTAATTTTCTTTAGTATTTTTATCATAAATGAATATTGTATTTTGTCAAATGGTTTTTCTAGAACTATTGAGATAGTCATGTGATTTTTGTCCTTGCTTCTGTTTATGTGGTGTTTATTTGTTGAGTTGCATATGTTGAACCAACCCTGTGTCCCTGTAATTACACCTACTTGGTCACAATGTATGATCTCTTGACGATTTGCTGCGTTCCTTTTTGGCAGTATCTCATTGAGGATTTTTGTATCTGTGTTCATTGAAGAGATAGGTCTGTAGTTCTCTTTTTTTGTTGTTGTTGAATCCTTTGCTGATTTTGGAGTCAAGGTAAGGCTTATTTCAGGAGTATGTACTGCTTCCCTTTTGATTTCATTAAAGAGTTTGAGGAGTACTGGTATTAGTATTTCTCTGTTGGGATCTCAACTTTCCTTCTTTGGTAGTTTTTAAATTACTTCTGGAAAAATAAATAAATAAATAACTTCTGCAATTTCACTGGCTGATATTGCTAATTCATGATTCTTATATCTTCTTTCTTCAGCTCTGGTAGCTCATATGTATCCAGGAATTTATCTTTTTCCTGTGAATTTTCCATTTTATTGGAGTCAAATCTCCAAATTGTTACCAATAATCTTGCCTTCAGCAGAATCCATTGTGATTTCACTTTTTCCATTTCTACTGTATGTTTCTTAAATGGTTAAAGTGTGTCTCTTACAGTGAAAATATAGTTTGTTTTGTTTTTTAACATAATCTGCATCCTATGTCTTTTAACTAAAAAGATATAATCATTGATATTTGGGATTTTTATTATACTGTATTTACTGAATCCTATCATTGTATTGTTATTCATTTAGTAATTTCTTTACTTTTTCATTTTGTCTAACTGTTCTTCCCATTACATACACATATTCCTTTGGGATCTTTGTTATTTACAGCCTTCTTGTCTCTGTCTAGCATTCCTTTAAATATTTTCTACAATGCTATTTTAGAGGTAATGAACTTCTTTTGGATTTCTTTGTCATTGGCAATCTTTATTTCTCTGACAAATTTAAAGAGCAATGATTTTTCAGGATACAGAAATCTGGGTTCAGAAATGTTTTCTTATATCACTTGAAGACTGTATTCCAACCTCACCTGACATGTCAGACTTGTGCTGAGAAATCTGCTGTTATTCTTATAGGTTTAGATTTATAAAATACATGCTGTTTTTCTTGATAGTTTTTAGTATTATCACCTTGTTTTGAAATTTTGGAATTTTGATTATGATTATGAGAGGTTTATTTGTGGTCTTGGCTACTTGGGGTCCCCTGTGTCTCTTTACTTGAAAATTGCAGTTTTCCTTTGAAAAAGTTTTTGCAGTAATTTTGGTGAATATATTTCTATAACTTTTGACTAATTATATAATTTCCTTTATTCTTATAATTCATTTTTTTGAGTCATCAAGCAGCTGTTTGATTCAGCTGTCATAGGGTCTTCTCTTGAGGGTATGATTGAGTACATGATGTACAGAATTGACCTGGTCTTCAAGTACTGACATTGCCACCACTTTGGTCAAACCTGTAAACCATGCTTTCCATTGAATTCTTTATTTCTTTCTATTTCTTTATTTCTTTTCATCAATTTTGATTCTTACCAAAATGATCATGCATATCTTCTATTCTCTTATTTAACTCAAGTAGCATATTATTTTTATTTTCTTTAAACTTATTGAAAATTTTATTATTTAAATCATTTATATGTTTTTAATCATCTTTAAGCTAATTAAAAATCTGACCAATTTGTTTATTTCTCAAGGCCAGTCATGATATATATAGATTTGCAGGGACTGCGCTACATTTCCCCTTACCCCTGAAGTCCCAAGGCTGGTGTTGACTTGTCTCCAGAACAGAGAAGCAAGCAAAAGGCCCCAGACTTCCTTGCTGTGTCAGAAAGCCATAAGCATAGCATTCCTGAGGTAAGATAGTATCTGCTGAGGGCAATACAAACTGCAGATATCCAAGTATAGGGAAGGACCTTAACTTGCTCCCTTTGAGATGCTAAACTTGTTTCCTATTTTACTACACTAATGTTACTGCAGTCACTGTTGCTGGAAAAGTACAATATTCCCTCCCCTGAGCTTCTCATTGAATAAAAAAAAAAAGAAAAAACAAGCGGGCCATCCATGGAGTTTATTGAACCTGTCCACTACAGGTAGATGCTTCCTGGTCCCTTTGTACTTGAATATTGTCTCTGTCTCTTTTTTATTCCTCATCATCTACCCTATAGGTATCTGAGGTTCTGACCAACACCCTACAGCACTTACTGAGTTCTTTTTTTAGTTCTTCAAACATGTTGAACATTTAGATTGAACTCTTCATCTATAATGTGCTCTACTTCAAAAATTAACTTTAAATAAATAAATAAATAAATAAAAACAAAAGAAAAAAGACTATAAAAATTGTTAACTTAAAAGATTATATTAACTATTTATTGTTTATTATTTGAACAATTAGTTAAAATGAAAGGGTTCCATATTCATATGGTACAACATTAAATTCTGAAAATATAAATATTTCCCCAAACATATCTCCCTATTTTATGTTGTCTCCACTAAAATCTGAAAGTCTTATATCTTAGAAATAGAAAATTAATCCTAAAAATATTATGGAACTATAAAATACCAAAAATAACCAAAACAGTCTTTAACAAAAAAGACCACAATGTGGAAGTATCATGTCACAGTCTTTGTATCTCCAATCTATAGTAATTAATAAGGATGGTATAAGCATTGAATTTATACCAGCCATTGAAATAGAACTGATATACAGAAATGAATTTGTGCATTTATGGCCAGTTCATTTTTGTTAATTGCTAGAGATGGAAATAAGAAAAATTCAGTTAGAAAGTATAAATATATTTTTTAGTTCTTTTGTGCAATTAATAGCACACATCACTTCATATCACAGATAGATAAAGTTGTAATTTTCTGATTTAAAACAAAATAGTTTTTACAAAGAAAGAATGTTTCATATAATCATACACAGACAATTGCATGCAGGAAAATAAGCATATACTCAAATAAGAAAAATGATCCTTGCTAAAACATTCAAAATACCACCAAACTGGAGATAATTAGGATAAATAAAATGAAACATACAGACAGATAAATACTACTTGTTTCCTAACCTATATACAAATAAGTAATGACCTGGGAATAGAAGAGGGATTACTGGAAACTGAGCAATGTGTCAAACTCTGTTGTTTGGGGAGCAGGGGTGACACAGAGAGAGGTGTAGGAGCAAAGAAGTATAGATAGACATGTTCAACACACAATGTCTAAATGTATCAACCACTACCATGAGTGACATTAATTTTTACAATAATATGGGTTTAATAACTATATTGATTAAAGATAATTCATCCAGCAGAATAGCTATTCACCCATAGAGGACCAGCTAACTACCCCCTAAGCATGCTTGTGATCTTTCTTCTTATCAACAAATTCAACAACAACAAATCTCACAAATAGAGAAATGAAATGTGGCATGGGATGTGGAGGCAAGAGCCAGGGTTGTCTATTGCTACTGAGGTTACCAGGAGTTAAGGGTCTCTGGTGATACTCTCAGGCCAGTAATCTGCCAAGAACATGTACATTATTATACTAGTAAAATTACTGGTAGTTTCTTGTTAATTATCTATGTGAAAACAAGTGTAAGAAGTTATTTTTTATCAAGTATACACAAATGCAGAGTCAAGAAAGATGTAATATCATTTATGAACTGATTACCTAAGTAACACAGAGACATTTTTCATTTTGATATCTATTTCAATGTACATAAACTTTGTTTAATACTCAAAATTATTTTAAAATGTTGTATAAAGTTAACTTCTGTTTATGCTGATATGTGTATATAAAGCATAAATTAATTACATACTTAGATTTGAGTCATATCTCAATATATCACTATGTATATGCAAATGTATCATAGTTAAAAAATAGAGATTTTTATGAATTGCTGACCCAAGAATTTTGGATAATGGATACTAATCCTGCACTAGTAAACAAATGTTACATTTTAGACAAATATTTTAATATACAAGATTGTAGTTTTAGTCTAATATTAGAATCAATACAATTATTGGTTTAATAAAATCCTAAGCAGATTGCATAACAATTGCCATCTTCTGCTTTAGATTCTACCATTACAGAATTGAATATCAGGGAAAATGTCTTATGGTTGGAAGGTTGCCTTCTAATGGATCATTTTTGCAACAAGTGCAATTGTAAGAGGACGTGCATTTGGGCAGATTACTATGGAAATGTTATGTTAAATTTATGAGCTAACAAAGCCTGAGGACTGCTACTTCAGCAGAGATGTGAACATGATGATATTATTCAAGTTCTATATGTTCCATGTTTTTGTCATCAATGTTTCGTCTGTTGCAAATGCACCAATCCATGTGTGGGTTTTGTTCTTACCGTGGCACAGTCATAAAAACAAAAGTAGAAGGAGATTGATTTGGTTACATTGTTGCTGCTGAGACTAAATGCCCAACACCCAGTGTTAAAGTCGGGAAGGTTTATTTCAATTCATAGTTTGTAGAGGTTTCAATCCATAGTCGCCTGGCTCCAAGACAGGGTGGTATTTTAGAGTGGCGTCACAGAGGAGAAAGTTTGTAACAGAGCAGGCAGCAAGCAGCAAGCCTCCCTTTCCCTCTTGTCCTGTCCAGGTTTAAAGGCTTTTGGCTAGTACCACACACAGCCAGGGGATGGGGGGCATTCCCATTATCCACACTCAGAACCATTATAACCAAATAGTGTAATAATCCAGTAATAAAACATACTCTTAAACCTAGTGTCACACACCCTGGATCCAGCCACCTCTGAAAAGCCCTATCTGTGAGAGCACAGGGTTTTGGGGGACATCTAGATACAAGCCATAACAGATAATTATTCATACTGCTGGTAATTTAATGTAAAATATTTTATTTTTCCTTATATTGCATTGGTAAGAGCAGATTATCATGAAGTGAAGCTTGACATCAGAGAAAGGAAATAATGCTAGAGTTATAGCAGCGATCTTATCTTTGTTTTTAGATATGGTAATTGTATGTTCTCAATCATATGGTAATGTGATGTGTATGTTTCCTAGATAATTATACCTCCTCAATAATCTTATGTGTCTGAATCTGTGTGGATATTTCATCTTATATCGTTTCTCAACTTGTTAGCACTGTGCAATATTTTCAGACTGGGAATTGAAAGTATGACCTTCATGATAAGCTACATCCCTAGCTCTTTATTACTACTCCTTCCTTTCTTAAAATTCTGTGACAGGTCAGTGTAAGTCACTAAATTGGCCAAGGTGAGTTCAAACTTATCTTTCTGCCACAGCTTTCCAGAGTGGTGAGATTACAGGTGTGTCCCACCAACCTGCAGTTGATATACCTATAATAGTGATGTGTGAAGCCAAGCACACAATTTCCTTAGTGGAATACAACAAGGCCTTTTTCTAACACAGTTATACACTTACCAAAGTTGTAGTTCAATTCGAGTCCCTGGGCCTCACAGTATCATTAGGCCAATGCAGGTGAAACTGCTGCTTAGAGCATGTCATTTCTGAGCAAAGTTCGAGACTTGAGGAGAAAGATTCCACTGTGAAGGCCAGAGGTCCACTTGGGGAAGGACATTGGTGCACCACCAAGAGGTTATCCTGTCAGTCTGTCTCTCATTATTCCCCTAGAGGACCTAAGTCCTCTTACCAGGGTAGTTGTTCACAGGAGAAAGGGAAACTATCACAAATTTTGGTGACAAAAGGACACTGGCCTTAACTAGTTTTGAGTCCTGGAGATCAAAGTGTTATTGTGGAGCACCAAAAAGAGTAGGGACCTGTGTGAGTCAGGAGATCAATGGAGATTTAGGTAAGGGCTGACTCAGAGGGGTCCAATAGTTGCCAGAGTCCATCCTATAACTGTCTCCTCAGTTCCAGAGGGGATAACTGGGACAGGTGTGTGTAGTAGTGGGCAGAGTCCTCACATTGGTTCCCTGAACTGTAGTGTGAAGGTTTCCATTCTGAAGTTTGGGCAGGGGCATCTCATCTCTGCTCCATACACTGTGAGCAGACTTGGCTCACTTGGAGCTTGACATCATTCTGAGATGCTTAGAATGCAGGTGAAGGTTTCCAAATGGAATTCACCTGAAAATGAGTTAGGAGCCTCTACACCTTGCTCGTGCTGCTAGATATGTCATGACATGGCATTCTTCACTGTATTAGTAGGGTGATTGTTGGTACACTTCCATTTGAAAATGGATTAAACGCTGATCCTGGTGGTACACATCTGTAATCCCAGCATTTAGGAGCCTGAGGCAGGAGGGTTGCTGCTTTAGGCCAGCCTGGGCTGTATTTCAAGTGCAAGGCCAGCATGAACTATATCATGAGACCTTATCTGAAAGCATGGAGTAGATAAGCAAAAAAAGTCCTAAAATTTTTGAAATCTTGCTGAGAGTATAATGTGTTGCCAACTTCTTGATTGAGACTCAATATGCCTCTTTGGGAATATTTTGACAGCCTGTTGCCCCTGTCTCACATAGTCTATTTATTTTATATTAAACATTCTAGTTACAGATATAAATGATTTTTGGTAGAAACTTTAGGGTCTCCTGCATATAGAATCACTTTATCTGTAAATAAAGATAATTGAACTTTAAAAACTCAATAGCTTTTCTATACATCAATAATGAAATTAATGTGAAAGAAAAGAAGAAAAGCAACTCCATTCATGACAGCTTCAATAAATAAATAAATAAATAAATAAATAAATAAATAAAATACATAGGAATAAACCAAAATGGGTAAGAACTCTAATATGAAATTATAGAATACTGAGGGAAGAAATTGAAGGAATGAAGACTTGTAAGTTCAAGGGTTTTAGGAATTATTTTTGTTAAAATGGCTTTGTTACCAAAGAAATCCAAGGATTCAATGAAATAACCCATCAAAATATCAATAGAATTCTTCACAGGACTAGAAGAAACAATCTTTAAATTTCCCATACAAATAAAAGAGACTCAGAATAGCAAAAGCAGTTGTCAGTAGGAAGAACAGTGGTGGAGACATCACAGTGTGAAATTTCAAACATGCTACAAAGCCATGGTATCAAAAACAGCATTGTAGTGGCACAAGAAGATACATAGACGAATGGAATACAGTAAATGACAGAGAAAGAAAGCTACACAGACACACCCATGTGGTTCTCGACTGATGTTCCAAAAACTGACACTAGAGAAAAGGCAACCTTTTAAAAAATTGTAGGGAAAAGACAGGACATACTTATGTAGAAGATGAAAGTCAATCCTCTCTCTTGTCCTGTGTGTAATGCAATACAGGATCCATCAGTGACCCAGGGATAAGGCCTGAAATTGGAAGCTGCTAAAATGAAACACAGGGAAAATTTTGAAATCATTTGTAGAGGTAAAGCCTCCCTGAGTGGGATTCCAATTACACAGAAATAACAGCAAGAGCTAACAGTGGTACAGCACCAAGAGAAAGCTTTCTGTACAGCAACAAGACAATCATGAAGAGACAACATATAGAATGGACAGACATTTTTGCCAGCTACTCTTTTGATAGAGGATAAATAACTACAATATATAAAATTCTCAAAAAAACTTAATATTAACAGCCCAAATGCCGAGTCAGTAAATGGGTAATTTGAACTGATAATTCTAAAACAAAGGATGTGCTAAAGACCAGTAAGTATATGAAAACAATGTTACACAATTTTAGCTACTAGAAAAACACATATCAAAAATATATTGAGATTTCATGTCACCCCAGTCTGAATGGGTTTTATAAATAAATAAATAAACAAAAGAAATTCACAAGGAAATCAGAAAAGAAACCAATCTAAACTATTAGTAGGAGTATAAATTAGTACATCCAGTATGGAAATCAGTGTGGAGGTTCCTCAAAAACCTAAAAATAGAGCTATACCATTCTTCAGTGTATACATGAAGTACTTAAAATCAGCCTACTTAAGAGATACTTTTATAAACAAATTCTGGCAAACTTTACAATAGCAAAGATATGGAACAGCCAAGGTCCTGGTGAGTAGATTGATGCATAAAGAAAATGATATAGGGCCATGGAGTTAGCTCAGTCCTTCTGTTTCCTGACTCATATGCACAAGGGCCTGAGTTCAATCCCCTATACCAAAAAAGAAAGAAAGAAAGAAAGAAAATGATATAGAAATAGATAGACAGATGATAGATAGGAATTGTCATGTTTTTATGTTTTTCCAAATATTTGGTGTCAAAAATAGAGATGATAGGGAAGTAGAAGATATCCTATTAGACAAGATGAAAGAGGAAGGAAGAGTAGGGAGAGTAACAGAATGAAGGACTAAATATGTTATGTAAATGTAAATTTTTAAAACTCATTTTCAAAAAGCAAATGCAGATAGCAGAATAGAGGCACCCAGTAACTGCTTGCTCCTCCTTGAGCTAGAACTTGAGCACTGAGTTTGTGTATGCAGGATGAAGTTAGTGATCATGGAGGAATACTAGACTTCAACAGAAGAAAACTCCAACCATTGAAATCCAGAGATTGGGGACCACAGCATCACAGAAGAAAATCCCCTAGCACCTGTTGCCTGAATCCACAACCAGGGCCAGAGGGGTCTGCCCTCTCTAGAGTGAGTTTTAAGGGTGTGAGTCCAGCAGGATCTTCTGGGCACCCTAAATACATAATAGACCTAGGGTCTCCACTCTGAGCTGGCTTCGGAGAAGGAACTCACTCCACACCTGAAGAAAACTTGAGCTTAATCCAGTAGTCATCTTGAGAAGGAACATGTTTTGTAAGCTTGTCCAAAAATCTTAACCTATCCCCATCTCTCATAGTTTGCATCTCTTCTATTGCTTTGTCTCAGCAGTTAGTTACCATGTGATGAAATATTGCTTTTGGGATGTAACTTTGACAAAAACCCATTGAGAGTTGTGTGCTATAGGACATGTGTGCTGCAACATTGGGGAATGTTACTCTACAGAACTAGGGGATCAGAAAACTTGCCCTCTGGGCCAGGCCTTCAGCAGTTAAGTGTGATTTCCACCTGTGTGCTGGGACTGAGGGAGTCATAATCAAGGGCCATGATCTACAGGGTTCCCAGCATGCCTGTCTCAGCCAATATTCTCTTAGATTCTCCAGTCTTCAGAATATCTTGTAATTTCCTCCAACAAACTCCCACATCTCTGTCTTTTACCCCATGCCCAAGGCATGGTGCCTGGTTATCCCCTAGATTAACTGTACTTGTCACTTCCCAAACTGCATGCCAGTTCATCCTGCTGAGCACCTCTACCAAGAGGAACTCCAAAGAGCAGCTCTATGAGTCACTCCACTGGATTCCTAGATTCTCTCTGGCAGGTACCATGCTTGACAGAATGTGAACAGGAGAAACCTATGTCAATTCCCCGGATCTGCAGCCCACACCCTGAGAACCTCCAGAGACAAATTGTGTTACCCCTAGGCTGCAATCCATCCTTTCTTACCATCCTAAACACCTTGGCATCAGGTATGGTGGTGCACACCTACAATCCCAGCCCTCAGGAGGCTGGGGCAGGAAGATCGCCATGAGTTCAAGGCCTGCCTGGGTTAAATAGTGAGTTGAAAACCATCTTAAACCACATAATAAGATCCTGTCTCAAAGAAAATAATAAGATAAGATAAAATAAAATAAACACCTTGGCTAGGAGACATTTTTATTTCCCCCTTTTTTTTCCAGGTACTGGGGATAGAGCACAGGGCCTCATGCACATTAAGCATGTGCTCTCTGCCATTATTGGCCAGATAATACCAACTGTACAAAGCTCCAATCATGACCCAGTTAGTCCCAGTCAAAGTAGGCAGATACCTAAACTTAGAGAATAAGTAGAGAAAAATATCCCAGTTTATGTGGAATTGGCAAGGCTTATTGTGTCTTGGGAGAAAAGAAAAAAAAACAAAATTAAGCTGGATTATACTTTTCATTATCTCCATTTCTTCTATTGTACTTCACCCCCTAAGATTTTGATCTCTATTCTTAAAGGAAGCAGAATGGCTGAAGGTCAATCTTTCTGTGACAGCTTAAGGCTGAGCAGGGCGGTTGATTCTGCCTAGCCAGGGAATACAAGTCTCTTCCTGACTTATTTAAAGGAAGTGTTATATCCTTTGGCCTGAAAAATCTTTCTTAAATTTTAAATGGCCACTGAGAAAGCTATTTTTACTCTTCAATACAGCACACCTTGGCTTCTCATAGTTATCTCTCTGACCAGATAGATGGATAGATGATAGATAGATAGATAGATAGATAGATAGATAGATAGATAGACAGACAGATAGATGATAGATAGATGATAGATATAGACAGACAGACAGACAGACAGACAGACAGACAGACAGATAGATAGATAGATAGATAGATAGATAGATAGATAGATAGATAGATAGATAGATAGACAGATACATATTCAATATTCAGTCACTCTGGAAAACTTCTGACCTAGAACACTGAATTCTATATTGTTTTCTTTTTTGTAAAATTACTTCATTTTCTTACAAAACACAATTTTCTTCTCACTTCCAATGATATACTTTCTATCCTCATCTGGTCTCTATTGAGGCCAGGTGAGTTTCCAGAGTGGTCTCTTTCAGGACCTTTTGCAACATATGGTAATAATCAGTCATTCTCATAATTTTAGCTAAACATTTCTTCCAGGTACTATATTATATGCTACTTAATATTTCTAAATTCAGACTAAAACTGAGGGAGAACTCTGTAGTCAGGTTCCAGTACCCACCTGCCCAGTGAGCGATGCAAGGCCTGAGAAAAAGAATTCACTAAGAAATAGAACTAAGAGAGAGAAGGTGGAGTGCCAGGACGACCAATGCTGGTGCAACCAACAAAGACACTGGAGAGTCCAAGGCACTAACTTTTATTGGAAATCCATTGGGGCAAAGGTGACTTGTGGTTTCTATGGAAATTAATGTAAACAAGGCTCATAAAGGACAAGACAAAACATTCTTAAATTAGGAACAGAATAGACAAAATATATAGCTGTAATTAGAAACTGTCCTTCTAGTCTGAAGTTTAGTTGTGGGAACGGAATTTGGGTGCAAGTTACTCTGACATCAGCAGGTAGGCTTTGGCCAGACTCACTTCTCAAAACAAGCTAATTGTGGGGTTAACTCTTTACAGCCTGCTTTGGGCATAATCAATTTTACAGTCCTCTGCAAAATCTAAAATTACTTGTTTAAAATAATAACTCTCATTGATTTCTTTCATGAAATGGCCATTTGTCCTAAAATTGACAGAAAGCTCATCTTTGGCCTTGGTGGCATGAACTCAATATACCTTTTTGGAACTTGATATTCTTTTGCACAATGGTCAAACACAAATCAGGAAGCCAGTGCTCATTTCCAGTTGGAAGTTCTGTTCACTGTAGACTTTCAGTTTTCTCCTTGTTGACCACTTCATGAACTTTCAGACCACAGTGTCTGTACCCTGGAGCCAGCCAGCCAGAAGATCAAGAAGTCTTCATTTTTATGACCAATTTTTCAATATGGAATCACTGCTGCCCTGCATACATGTAATCACATAAACAATGATCTACCCCGATTCCAGAGTAAGCCTGTGGACTTCACTTGTTCGTAGGAGACTAGGAAAAGTTTTAGTGGAGCTTATGAATTGGTAGCTATGTTATGGTCATCTTTTGAAAATGCAATCTACTGCAGGTATCTATATCATAATACTCATTGAATAATGGGATAATTTCTCAGTTTTTTTCTTGGATCTCAATAATCCTTGATGTGATACTTCACACACACACACACACACACACACAAACACACATATAGCGATTCAGATTTAGCAACAGTAGCTATGTATTTTACTAGAAATATATACCTGTGTATATATATATACATGTGTACAAATAGATATATACTATGTGTAACTCTATTTGCATATTAAGTAAATTATATATACAGTAAGGCTCTGGCTTGTAAACATTCATAGACCCCTCAGATGGTAACAAATCACAGAAGTAGCTCATGTATCTGCCAGACATTATCACAGTTGTTCTGTTTTCTGCTTACTGTACAGTGCAATAGTGCACAGTAGTACAGTGCTCAATCAGAGCCCAGGATATCTGGAAGCAAGGAGAGAAGCAGTGGTGATGTGGAGGGGACTACTAGGATGTATATTCCAAAGTAATGTACATTGTATAGTCTAGAACTTACTGTATATCCATAACCATTGACCATCACATATCCCTTCACAAACCTTGAATTGTCATCTACATGCCACTCAGTTATAATTTACAGAAATTTTTCAAATGACAGAAGACTAATGGTTATGTATTACGTGATATGTAATATGCTATCAATTCCTAGGTTCTAGAATTAGATTGTGGAATGATGCATGAGATCATGTATTTGCCTATTTATATCTGTTTTTACTATACTTTGATTTAATGTAGTGAACAGAAAGTCTGATATAAAATTTTATTCTAGAATTTTGACTACAAGGATAGACATTCCATAGGAAGGGAAATCCTGTAACAGTTGAAGCTAAGGAAGAGCACGTAGATTTTACTCTTTAACGTTTTTCAAATGCTCTTTTATTTCAGAGGAAATTTAGCAAATGTCTTCATTTATCACAAGGAAGCAAAACCCGCAATCCATAAGTGTTTTTCATGATCTGTAATGATTTATTTTCATTTATATAAAAATTAATAAAAGCAAATCTTTATCTCAACAGACAAAATTCTTGAATATTTGTGCTTGCTGGACATTATCATTGTGAGTTATAGTGATATGTATTTCAATAATTTGGTAAAATCATATGTAAATTATTTTTAACTAGTGATATTTGTTTCATTAATGAAGATGTCTACTTTTTCCATTCATACATTACAAATATCCACAAGCTTTTAAGATTTGTGTAGTCAAACCTTTTTGCCCACTCTAAAATAATTTTTGTTCACTTGCAAAGAACCTTAGAAAAATTTCCCTGGAAAATATTTAACACTTATTTCATGCAAATATCTTAAAAGATTTATTCTTACTATTTATTTCATTTGTAATTTATTTCATTATAATTATATTGAAGTAGCCCCTACTTTGTATTCTCTTATTTTTTTATTGTAGTTTGAGAATAACATTTTGCCACTACCATTAATGTTTCACAGGGAATGATAAAAGAATTAAGATGTGTTATGTACATGTACCAACTCTCCACAATGAATGTAATCATTATGTACTGCAAATGTATTAATAATAAAAAAGAAAAGGTTGGCATACAGATGTTTTAAATGAAAATGCCTCTTTCAAATAAAAGAAAGACAAATTATATGAGTGCAACACATTGTGTATTAATCAGGTCCCCAATTATTCTCTTTTATTGCTAATGCCCTTATTTCAGACTAAATACACAGCTACAAAGGGTGCTAATAGGAAAATATAATTTTTCATTGATTTAATTAATACAAAAAAAGGCAGAATGGAAAAATTAGAACAAAATAAATTGATGCAATATAATGAACAAGTATATGGGACAAACAAACTAATATTTTATAAATGTCCACTGCTTTCAGGTTGGCAAATATTCCTCCTGCTGATCACATAATGTGTTTCTGGAGGTGCTTTCTCAAAGCCCCCTTGACTTCTTTATTCCTCACATTGTATATAAGGGGGTTTAACATTGGAGTGATGATGGTGTAAAAAGCAGAGACCACCTTGTCACGGCCCAGGGACTGGGAGGACTTGGGCCCCATGTAGATGAACATGATGGTGCCATAGAACAGCCCCACCATGGCCAGGTGGGAGGAACAGGTGGTAAAGGCCTTCTTCAGGGCCTCGGGGGCCTGCATGTGGAGCACCGTGGCCAAGATGAGTGTGTACGAGGCCAGGATGAGCAACATTGGAACCAAGAGCATCAGGATGCAACAGATGTACATGAAGAATTCAAAAATTGCCGTGTTGGCACAGGCCAGGCGCACCAAGGATGGGGCCTCACAGAAGAAATGGCTGATCTCCTTGGCATGGCAGTAAGGGAAACTCAAAGTGGCACCAGCCTGCATCAGCCCATCCAGCCCTCTCAGGAGCCAGAAGCCTGGTGCCATGTGCCAGCAGCACTTCTTGCTCATGAGGAGGTGTTAGCACAGGGAATGGCAGATGGCCACATAGCGGTCATAAGACATAGATGCCAGGAGGAAGCATTCCCCGCCACCCAGGGTGAGGAACAGGAAGATCTGCATCCCACATCCAGCAGGGTAGATGGAGTGCTTGTGCAGCAGGTAGTTGCCTGCCATCTTGGGAATGATGGTAGGGACCAGCATCATGTCCATGAGGGAAAGGTGGCTGAGCAGGAAGTACATGGACGTGTGCAACCGAGAGTCCTCCCAGATGAGAAAGATCAAAAGACTATTGCCCACCAGGGAGGCAAGGAAGATCACAAGCACCAGAGAAAACAGGATTTGGTGGAGCTGTGTGTGATCAAAGAGTCCTAGAAGGATGAAGTTCACCCCTGTGGTGTAATTTGAATATTTCATGACTCTAATCAAACTGTAGGAAAGAGGAATGATTTAGAAGTGAGATATGATCTTAAAAATAACTTGTAATTTGCTTTAAAAGAAATACTTGGCCAAATGAAATAGAAAATCTCAACATTAGAGGGCTAATTGGTATTTCATTTGCTGCCAGAATTTTTGCCTAAGCATTCCGTTGTCCATATCTCCTGTTGCTGTACTATATTTTTAATTATCTAGCTATCTAAGTATCTATTTATCTCCAATCCAAATGAAATGCCTAGTACTTTAGAATACTTTGCCAGTATGCAACACTTAATCATAGCTTTAAAATATTATTTAATTCCAGTTGGCTATAGTTCGAGTATTTCTCTGTTGAAGGAGTTTTGTGTTCATATATATTAGTGTATGTTGATGTAATGTATCTCACAATTACGACCTTTGACTTCTTCTCACATACTGGTTTAAGATAATTTCATAAAATTTCTTTCAGTGCCATGACAATTAAAATTTTAAATTAAAACAAAGGAAACAAAATATTTGATGTATTAGCTTTCTTGTTGCTGGTGAAAATGACTGTCATACAGAACTTAAAAGAGAAATTTAATTTGGTTCCCACTTTCAAAGTTTCAGGCCCTGATCCACTGGCTCTATGGTGGGAAAATCTTGGTACAGGGGCCTTTTGAAGCTAAGTTTCTCACATTATAGAGGCCAGGAAACTGAACAGGAAAATACCAACAGGGAGGGTGGGGCTAGGGACCAGATACTGCCCTCAAGGTCATGCCTCCATGACCCACACAGGAACATACAGAATTGTGTGTTACTGTGCTCCCAGGCTGTGCTCACACCAATCAAGGTGACAATCAAGGTTTACTGTCACACATAACTATTTAAACCATACTTTGCCATCAGGAAAACAAGAATGGCTAAATTTCTCTATTCCAAATATGCAAGGAGCTGATTCTCTATACTAGCATCTGCTTACCATGGATACTGATCCACAACACCAACTAGCATGTAATTCATGACTTCCTTTCCTAATTAAAGGAGTGTTGGTGAACAGAGATCCCTTATAACACTTAACATTTATATCTAACAGATAGTTTAAATAATATTGAGTTTAAGTGCTTATTGTAAAGAAAGTTAATACTTTCACAAAGAAATATAACCTAAATGAATATAAATTTTTATTAGCAAGATTTCTAGCTTATACTAATCATACTTTTTTAAAGATTGGGATTCAAAAATAATAAATAAGACTTATCCAAACCAACTTCTTCACATAAATTTAGTGTGAATAATCAGCATCTCTATAAGCAAAACATCTTATTCAATTCCAGGGGTAGCTTCCTATCAACTTGCATCTCTGTCCTATATGCAGCTCATTGATAGATGCAGGCATAGGCACGGATGACTTTCTTCACATACCTGTGTAAGGTTTACATTTTCCCACAAATTACAATTATTGAAGAAAGCAATAGAGATTGCCAAGAGAATTATATTTGAGTTTCAATCATAATCTATCTATAGCAAATCATTTTTCAGATTTTCACTAACTTAAAGCAAAATTTATAAGCACACACCTGAATCTTAATGACTATTACCATATTTTATTGACCATGTATACAACTAATATTCTGTTTCATTTATATGCTCAGATTTTCTTTAGTCAAAATAAAAGTTGATGTAATCTTGTTCAATAACAAGCTCTGTTAAATATATACACATATATATGTACATATATACTTATATATGTCACCAGTTTAATAATGCTTAACCATTGCATTCCATTTGTAGCAGTTCACACAAATATAGTATATATATATATATATATATGAATATTTAGTTTTTCTATAATTCTGTCAGCTATGGATAGAGTATTTCTCATAAACAATCTCAAAGTGTTTTCCTTCAGAAGAAATGCATTACTTATTTTTTCAGTGGCATCAGCTGTGAATTTGAGTTTAAATTATTTCATATGAAATAATTTGGTGATATGTTAGGCAGTTATTATTACTAGTTATAGAAAAGTGAAAAGAATTTTTGTTTTACATGTCCCTTAAAGATATTAAGGCAGATAGAAACCATTTTATTTCTATTTTTTTAAATTTCATTAATGTTTTACCTCTCCATTTCTTTTAAAAAATTTTTATTTAATTTTTATGTTTATTACTACATGTTTTCAGTAATTAATGATCACATTCATTATGGGGACTTGGTAGATGTATATAACACATCTTAATAATTATTCATTCATGTTTGTGATACACAATGAATACAATCACCTTTGCAAGTGGGTAGACATACACATAGCATCTTGATTTTTGTGCTTCTCCTCTCCCCCTTCTCTCCTACCACTTTTGCAAATTTTGATATATTATATTGGAAAAAAATTCTTCTGTTTTTTGTAATTAATATATATTGCTACATCTTATTATTTGTAAACATTGCAACAATCTTTTCCAAAATGTTTTATAGATGTAATCATAAATTTGTTACTCTATTCTGATACAATTTTTACATCTTATGTATTTGGGTTACTTTTTATCACCATTGGTTTAATATTAATGCCTTATATTAATTAATATTAATGCCTTATATTAATTGATTTTCTTATCTAATTGTTCTGCACAATATTGGGATAAACCTGAAGATTGTTGATATATAAATGATATCTCTAATCATCATTAAGTTTGCTATTATTGGACTAAAATTAAATTATTGCAATAAAAAGACAAACTTACAAATCCACAGGTTAGTATTCATTTTTGCAAATATTTATGAGGTTTAGGGTGGGTCACCAACAACTTTTTAAATTACCTTAATTTTTTAGCCTTGGGAGACTCACAAACATGTGTAGAATGTTTCTGGCCTCAGCTTCCTTTGATTTCACTTGGTTTAGAACAGTCAAGTGATATCTGTGGTAAAATCAGCTTCCCTGTCATTTTCAAAATATAAATATCTGAAATGTAATTTGAAAAATCTGTGTGTATTTATAATTGAAGGAGGTGATTTTAAACTACCAGAATTTTAAAACAATCACTGTCATAAAGCATTTCAGTCCCTGAACAAACAGGTATATTTTTATAGTTCCTAAAGAAATACCTATATATTTCACATTAACCAGCAGGAAATCTCAAATCTAGAAATGTAAGTCACTTACTGAGTAATGCATATCATAAAAATTAAATAGCTGTTGCTAAATTATCTTCCTTAATACAGTAGAACGTTTTTGTTTAATTTTAAGACTACTAAAGTATGAATTTATAGGCTCAGTCTTTACCCTTGAAACTCTGTATCTCTAATTAGTAGTTGGGTCCAGGGATTTAGTTCAGTGGTGCTGCTGCCTGCCTCCCAAGCACAAGTCCCAAGTTCAATCCCTAGTACCAAAACAAAACAAAATCTAATAACTAGTTGGAAAAAATTAGGCAATTAAAATCAGCAGAAGCTTCCACTTTACTATGCATAGGTAGGATGTAATAAGGCATCTACTATAACATATTCAACCCTTATGATTATCACAATCTGTGTGGCATTCTAGTAATACCCAAATTAGCAATAGTTATTGTCTTAAAATATTATTTAAATTAGCCCAGGATAGATAATTTCCACACAAATATTTTGGAAGGAAAAATAACATATAATCCAGAATTAACACATAATATAATTTTATTTATTTTTTAAATAAAAAAGACAGTAAGAGAAAATGTTTTCAGCATCTCCTTAGACTGCATGTCATCGTCCTTTGATGAATTTCCTATGAATATATATCAGGTCCCCCAAAACATGGTGAATTTAACAATTGTAAGGGCATTGAGTTATTTGACTATTACTTTTAAAAGCTATCATATATATACTAATATAATTGAGGAATTATGCAAAATGTTAATGGATCATCAAAATTTACATTAAAAATTCTTAAATTCTTTCAAATTTATCAGCAACAAATTAAAATATAAATTGTATAATATGTTTAATCACAAAAAGATTATTATACAAAATTAAACATAATTATAATTTTATAGATCAAAATCAACTTCAAGTTCAGAAGATTTGCCAGGTTTTTACCCTGTTGCCATACACACTGAAGACAGAGTAAAGAATGCTCTCTTTTATTTTCTAGTTTCATGAAATGCGGAAATGAATTACTCAAAGATTTTTAAGCCCACTGTGTATTTTTCATCTCCACTTCAGTGTGGTTTCCCAGATTTAGCAAAGCTGCAAACTTCACAAAAATACAATAAACTAAAGTACCTTGCTGGCCAAAATTTGTGTTCTGGCATCAATACGGTTTTATGCAATTTGATTCCTCAATTTTATGGATAAAATCATACCATTATGGCTAAAATCATACCAATCCACATCTACCTGCTATAGAACTGGGAACTAAGTTGTAAAATGCATGAAAATTGTAGGAAAAATTTCCCACAACACATCTATTATTTTGTTATCTAATGTCAGCACAAGGAAATGAGGCAGACTTTGCTTTTATTTTAGATTTCATACATAGCAAATAATTTCCTGTTTCATTAAGTTTTTCTTGGAAAATCAAGGGATGAAGTCAGTTCCAAAACTATGCAGCATGAAACCACAGCCAGGGTTCTGAGAGAACTTCCTGTGTTCATGTTAGTTTTCCCAGTTTTGTTGGAACTACCATGTTGACAGTGTCCCACCAGACATGCTGGAGCCTAGCAGCACAGCACACTTGTGTTTAGTTTAAGTTGGATCCCCAGTATTGTGAGGAAGAAGAAAAGAAAAATATAAAATAAGATAAAATAAAAGATTTGCAAGGGTGTGTATACTAGATCAAATGATAGTTTCAGGTGAAATATAAATTAGTTCAATAAGGCACTCTCTTTGTCATAGTAATTCTGGACAGTTGCAATATCAGGCTTTATTTTGATACCCCAAATTTCCTTACTGCAAAATGAATGCATGGAACACTTTTAATAAATTCATGGATATATTAAAACTATATAAAATGGCTATAGAAATATTAATTTAACCCAGCGAAATCAAGAACTTCTGACTGCATTGTATCTTAAGTCACAGTAAAACCTTGAGCAGGATGATCCAGGAAATCCAACACTTAGATCTCCAGTTAGTGTTTTAAAACAGGTACAATGGTCATATTATGGAGTTTCTATGAAATTATGGTACTGTACATGGAATGCTTAATCGAGTTTTGTTATCAGTAGCATCCTCTTAAATAATAGAAACTATTGCTTTCATCTACTCAAAAAATAATAGTTTCCAGAGGAAAGCATAAAAAATGTAAATGACAAAATCAAATTCTTCCTTCTAACATAGAGTGGGGAAATGAACAACTCCTACTTATCTCGAAAAGTTTATAATATTGTTTGCACAATTGTAAAACGATAAGATGAATTTATACAATACTATCACAGAAAAAAGCATTTCAGTAAAAATTAAAGCCTTATCAAAACAATTATTATGTTTATGTATGTAAATCTGAATTTAACATTGTCATTATACTATGTATTACTTGCTGGGATGCATTTAAAATTAACTTCAGGACAAAATTAAACAGTACTATAATTACATTTGTTTTCCATAGACTTAGTCCTACACCTTGCAAGCAGGACTTCTATGTGTCCTGGATTTCATTCTGTGGCATGACTCCAAAGAAAGGGGGAAAAGATCTATATAGGCAAAAGTTGTATTTCCAAATTTCAAAGTCACAGCTGTTTTTTGCAAAGTTCATAAAACTTGTGCTGCAGCCTGTAAAAAGAAATTGTTGCGAAGTTATTAAGTGAAAGACAAATACTTCATTGTCAAAACATTAAGGATTATGATACAGTCCTCATATGGCAATAAAATAGACAGCAGCTTTAGCAAAAACAGCCCCTAGGTGTGAGCTATCAGAGTCAGAGTCTCAGCCCGGCCAACCTCATGGTGCCAGGGGCACCTAGTGTTCCAGAGCCCTGGCCTTGCCCATGTGTAGTGCTCACCAATGCCTCTGCTGCTGATACTAGCTGAGAAGAATGTTTCTAAAGTATGAAAATGTCCTCAGCTTCAGGCTCTGGCGTTAAAAATAAGAACATATTTAGAAGAACACAGATGATGAAATTACTCCTCCATTTATTAGTTAAGGCAGATTATTTCCAAATCTCAAGATACTCAATCCCTGAAGAAAATGATTTGTTTGGATAGCATTTGCTTACATCAAGACCTGACTAACTGGAAGTGAGGCCTGCTTTATACTATTGTTAGATAAGACGATATAGAAAGTTAACTTCCTCAGAATTACGAAAGTATTCAGTATCCAACATGTTCATGGTGCTGATGTTTACACAGGAGATGCAGCATTTTAGAGACAGCTTGACCCAAAGGATGTACTTCTGCAAAGAACATACTCAGTTGTATTCTTCCAGTCACGAAAACTCAACTATATTATTCAGGAAAAGTTTCCTGAAGTCCTTGAGACTCAAGTTAATCATCTATATAAAGTCATAATTATGCTTCTCCCATAGAATTATTTATCGTTTGCCTCATAAAAAGAATAAGGAGAGCCAGGAATATGAAATAAATGTTTGTACCTATTTCATTTTCTCCCTTCTCTAGCAGAATATCTTATCTTCTATTTTGATGCTTGGTAATGAGAGGACATACTGTCCTAACATGTTAAGTGAAATAATTTTTCCTAAATCTAGAAGATTACAAAGCTGAACCACAGAAAGGAAACCAAATGATGCTGGTAGTTAACCAAACAATAATTGATTGGACCATACCATGCGTGTAAAGTAGATGGGATGTAAGCAATATGTTGGATTATATTCTATAATCATCTTATTATTTCCCAGACATATTAGGGGCATTTGAATTTTGTATTCAATCACCTGGGCACCTGTCCACATGATGAAATGAGAGAAGAGTTAGAAAGAGAGTAAATCCGATTCTTGATATCCTGATACATAGTAAGATCACTGTAGTTTACAATAATGTATTTTTATTTCAAAATAACTAAAGAAAGAACCTCAAATGTTTAAACCTAAAAGAAATGATAAATCTTTATTAATAAATTTGCAGTTATTCCAATTGGGTCATCATATAATGCATACATTTATCACTTTGTACCCTATATTTTGTCAATCAAATTTGGGAGAAAAACTTTAACCATTTAATAATGATACTGGCAAATAAAATAAATAACATCCTAATTATAAAATAGTTCAGCTCACAAACATATAAATGTTATAGATAGCAGTATCTCAAAAAAGTGTACTGAGGAATTAGTGACCTACATTTGCTTCAAAATTATATGTAAAATTTTAGGTAGGCTCATGAATCTGGATTTATTTTCATCTCCCATTTATAGATGATAAAATTATATAGATACCAAAAAACAAACTTATATCAAGTCTCTTACTGAGGAATGTTTGGTCAAGTATTTATTTCTTCTTTTTGGTTTTAGATATTTTGCATTAATTTTATTGCTACATTTTAGGTATACATTACACTGACATTCATCATTGGGAATTTGTACATTTATGTAATATATCTTGTTCTTATTTTTCCCTATTCCTCAATATGTATTCTTTTTGAAAATACATTTTTTCATTGAGTTTTTTATATATTCTGTATATTATCTCCTTGCCAGATATTTAGTTCACACATAGTTTCTTCTGGCTTCTTAAATCATAAGTCAGTCAAATAATCACCATGCATTTTTAAGTGACTGAAGCAAAAGCATTCAGCTAATTTGTTTTATTCATACTTGTTAGAAGCCACAATATTATGCCCAAAGCATGCTGTAAGCAGTGCAGGCTATAAAGAGTTAAATCTCTTAACTGGCTTACTTTTAAGAAATGAGTCTGACTGAAGCTACATGACTCACAGAAGCACCTCATGAGCACTACATAACCACCACCACCACCAGCTAGCAGTCACAGCTGAGTCCAGAGAAATGGCCTGTGAAGCTATGGAGCGCAATCTGTGATAACATACCAGCTGAGGTCAGAGTAACTCGCACCCAAATTCCATTCCCACTGTTAAAACCTTCATAACTAGAAGGACAGTTACTAATTACAACAATATATTTTGTCTATCTTGTTTCTAATTTCTTTTTTAAAAAATCTTCACCGAGTATCAAACTCAGGACCTTGCACTTCAGAGGCAGATGAAGTGCCACTGAGCTAAGACCCCAGCCCTTATCTTGCTTCTTATTTGAAAATGCCTTGTCTACTCTGTTTAAATCCTTGCCTGCATTAGTTTCCACAGTAACTGAAGGAACCACACATCCTTACATGTAGCTTACCTTTACCCCAACTGATAAACAATAATAAATCAGTGGCTGAAACTGACCAGGCCTTTTACTGGTGATCCACCATTGGCCACCCCAGCTCCCACTTTTCTCTTTAATCCTGTCTTTGAGTTTTCCTTCAGCATTGCATCTTACACTGAGCAGGAGACTAGAGCCTATTGCAGAGGTCTCATCAAAGCAGGCAAACCATTTCTAGTACTTTTAAAAGTTGGGCAAGGTTTTCAACATCTTCCATGCCTTAGCATCTTCGATTTATTAGTTTATTGAGTTATGGAAGTATCATATAGGCTCCCAGCAATGAGGTCACACCATTGGGTTTTCCCAGCTTAATTCTAGTGGTCATCCAGAAGTCTTCAGGTCACAGCTCCCCTTTCAACACACTATGCCACTTACCCCGAAGTTCCTATCTCCTTTATTCAACACAGGGACTCTACTGGATATATCTTGTTCTTTAGGAGGGAAGAAGAAATCTAGCTCACCCTGAGCTGTTTTTTGCTGGATGTTCACTTTTACTATTACAACTATCCCTTTTCTAAATGCACGCTTTTTAAAGCAGACACTTGGTCTATATCTATGAAAGGTGAACAAGGAAAATTTCTTACAATAAGCATGTCTTCATTTTTCACAAATGAAATTTGACACTGAAAACACTCACAAAGGATGTGGTCATGATTCAAAGAGGAAAATAAAACTGAAAGAGCAACCTACATGTAGTCACAAAAGGAGTACTGAATGAAAGACATAATGTTGATTATTTTTGGTATTTACTTATATTAATTATGGTATTTAATTTATTATTTTGGTATTTAATTATATTAAATATTTTTGGTATTTTATTATATATATAATTATATTATATATTTTATTATATGAATTATGATAGAGTATTTTATATTGCTATTTATTATTTAATTGTATCATAAGTTACAAGATTTGTATTGTCAATGTGGAGTAAAATGTCCATTCTGAACCATGACATTCAGATTCTGGAAAAATTCTTCCTGCTGCCTTTTCTCTACCACTTCAAAGCATGATTAAAAGTGACTTCAGGGCCTTCAGGAGGGGAGCTTGCTCTGCTCCTTGGCTGTGTCTTCTACAGATTCTACTGCTTCTCATATCCCCTGAAGTGGGGAAGCAATTCTGACTAAATACCAGTTGAGAAAGAAAAATGTTGCAAAACAAAGGATTCAGAAAATGGAAAATTAGTGGAAGGAACCTAAAATATTAGTCTCCAGACACAGTATTTCAAACTGCAATCTTAGAGATGATTTTTGTAATTTAATACCTTTGTCTTTAGAAAGTGCATGAATAGCTATTCATGAAAGTTATAAATATGAATGTATAATCATACTTTTTCCTTTATGAAATCAAGATTTTATTTTTAAAATGTCAAGTTTATATTTGAAAATTATTAAACTTGTACAATAATTTCCCAACAAGAGATAAGTATTCCCTGAACAGCTGAGCCTCTATTTTTTCCTTCTTTATCTGTCATTTTATATTGCTGCAAAAATACCTCTTTGCAGAGAGACTTTTGGATTTTTAGTGGGATCATTCCACTGATGCAATAGAATTATCTTGTTACAGTCCAAAAATAAAATGAATAATCTGTTAGTTTCAAGTTAAAGGGGGAATTTGGGAGAGATCTATTATAAATGTATTCACTCTGCATGAAGTTACTAATCTTCAAACAATAAATGAGCACAGGGATGTCAGGACATGCATAAAATTGACAAATAAGACCAAATATAGTTTTATTCCAAAATTTCCCAAAGTCTTGTGAAAGAAATATATTTTTTATTATTGCATCAAAACTTATTTGTTTTTAAAATAACTTCAGATTTTTCCCTTTTTTTCAAAATTTGAAATGCTTTTCAAAAGGAATATGAAAATAGCAATAAGTAAATTGTAAACCCTTCAATGTTATTACTCATCTTGAAGATTTAAGTTGAAAGAAAAATAACATTATCTCAATATGATGGGCTAAAATGAAAAAAATATTTGGAGCATCTGAAATTACTGTGCATCCTAGACAGAGTCTAAAGTTAGACAACATCTATTGAATTGGATTGCTACAAGTTCATCGAGTGTTGGGAGCAATGCTACATAATTCTAGGGAAAAATCATTTGGTTAGCCTAGTTCTCTTGCCTACAGCCCAGCTACAGAATAACTCCAGTTTGGCCTCCGGTCACAACTGAGACTTCAGTGATCCAGTAATGCTGTGATTCTCCAGGACAAGAAACATCCTGGGAGAACAAACATCTGCTCAGTTCCTCATTGTTCTTGGACTGATTAATATCTTGTTTGCCGGAGATGTACTGAACTCTCTGCAAGCCTTCCTTTACACCTTGTTTATCCCAATGTGAACTGTTGAACTCTCTGCAAGTCATTTGTTACATTTGTTTCTCCCGATGTACTGAATAAAAGGTGTGGTAAACTGGGGGCTTTTGTCTTTGCTGCCCAGAGCAGCACTGATCAGACCCAAAGCTCAGCTTCTTCTCAGTCTCATTTTTCTACCTTTCCTGTAATCCGCCGTGTGCTGCCGTGGCTCGCAGGAGACCAGGACTCACTGCAGAGGTTCTGGTAACGTCCCCTTCCCCTGTCCCCTACAATCGAGCATGTACCAAGAGAAGACAAAGATCACACAACAAGGCGGCCAGCAGCCATATTGCTGATGGTTCCTAGTGAACAGAGCAAAGATGTACCTCAGCAAAACTAAGAAATCAAAATGTATTCATGCTATGAATACTAGCCAGGAAAGGAAAAAACACACTCCTGAGGAGTGTGAAAGCATAGGAAGGATTTTAAAATATATTACACTTACAGAATAAAAGTCAAGGTACTAAAATGGTCTAATTTCAGCTTACCTTACTATACAGTTTTAAAGTAAGTCAAACTAAATAATGGGGATGGAAATGAGGTCAGTGATTATGTCCTGTGTGTGGACTTTCAATGCCAAAGGACACAAGGGGCATTTCTGAGGAGGTAGAGGTTATACCTTGATAATATTTGTAAATTCCAATGGCAGATACTTGTTAAAACTGGTTAAGGAGGGCCAGGGATTTAGCTCAGTAGTTTCACTGCCAGCTATGCAAGCACAAGGACCTGAGTTCAATCCCCAGTACCAAAAGAAAAAAAAAAAACTGGTTAAAGAGAAACGCACAGATCTAAGCATTGAGTGCAAATTCTGTCTTGATTTCCAACAGATAACAACAGTTAAGTCTCAAACTGCAGCAGTGTCTCATTCTTTGAATAGAAAGGTATTGTAGGAGTGACGCAGAAAGTTTTACAAGGATTTGTGATTTACAGATTTTTATAAATACACAAGTTTACTTGGTAATGAAAGCACAGTAAATACTCCCAAAGTATGAAAATTCATTTACAATTTGAAGTGAAATAGAAAAAAGAGATATACTTATAAAAGCTTCCCTGTAGTAAATCTCAAACACATGCTTTGGGAAGCCTTTAAGGTTGGAGAAAATGAACACTATCAGTCACTTCTTAAGGCAGTGCAGTGGCTCAGACATTTCCTCAGGGCTCCCTTGACCTCATTGTTCCTCAGACTGTAGATCAAGGGGTTCAGCATAGGGGTGAAGATAGTGTAGAATGCAGACACCACCTTATCATGTTTGGCTGACTTGTAGGATGTGGGTCTCATGTAGATAAAAATGGCAGCACCATAAAAGAGTCCCACCACAGCCAAATGGGAGGAGCAGGTGGCAAAGGCCTTCTTGCTGGCTTCTGTGCAGTGCATATGCAGGACAGCAGTGAGGATGAGGCTGTAGGACATCAGGATAAGGGACAAGGGGATGAGGAGCATCAGCACACAGCAGATGTACATGGCATACTCAAAGGCAGAGCTGTCACTGCAGGCCAAGTGCACCAGTGTGGGGGCCTCACAGAAGAAATGATCAATCTCATGTCTGTTACAGAAGGGGAAGCTCAGCGTAACAGCAGCCTGCATGACTCCATCAGCTGCCCCCAGGAGCCAGGACCCCAAAACCATTCTCAGACACAATGGCCAGCTCATGAAAGTGGCATATCGCAGCGGGTGGCACACAGCCACATAGCGGTCATAGGACATGGCTGCTAGGAGGAAGCACTCTCCACCTCCCAGAGTAAGAAGGAAGAAGATCTGCAGCCCACAGCCCACTGGGGAGATGGACTTGTTTCCAGTCAAGTAGGCAGCCACCATCTTGGGCACAATGGTGCAGACTAGCATCATGTCCATGAGGGACAGCTGGCTCAGCAGGAAGTACATGGGCTTGTGCAGCTGAGGGTCTTGGTGAATCAGGAGAATCATGAGGCCATTGCCTGTGAGGGAGGAGATCATAACTGCTAGGACAACCCCAAAGAGAATCTGGTGGGCTGCAGTGTGGTCGAAGAGGCCTAGGAGAATGAAATCTGATGTGATGTTCCCATGATCCATGATTTCAAAGAGAATTGACACTGACAGTGGAAAAGTCATGAGAGATATCTCAGCATTGCAATGCTTCATGAGGAAAATTGGCTTTATTATACATAACCTCAAAAAAGTTTTTGTGCAAACATGATGAAAGCTGCTTCAAATGTTTCCTCTGATTTTTTCAAAATGTTTTATATCTACTAGCTTTAACTTTGTTTATTTTCTAATCTTTTCACAGTATATACTTCTCACCTAAAATGTTAATTACTATAATGAATACAAATTTGTGTTGAAATGCAGGTTGCATTTAAGTGTCATTTCTGCCCTCTGTGATACCAATATAATTGAAAGAGAAAGAAATTATTTACTTATTTCATTTTTTACATTTGTGCTGGCCTCATATAATAAAGTCATTGTCCTTAGAACTTGAATTAAATCTGTTTTTTAAAATATATTAGACAGGACTTCTCAAACAGAAAATAAGGTTTTCTTTTTTAGATTGTTTTTATTTTGTAGTGTTCAACCTGCAAGTTGATTTCTTTTCATTTCTTTCCTTAAAGTCTATATTGTATTTACAAATATTTTATAAGACAAATGAGTAACCGCACTGCTGTTGTAAGTTTCATTCTAAAATCTCTGCTTATCATTCTGCTAAACCAGAATGTGTTCTGGTGTGTTACCAATGTTTTAGTTTATTCCACATAGCTCACTCACATGTCAATGGTAAGTTTTCTCAATTGCATCTTATTTTCAGTTAACTCATCAAAAGAAAAATTAACATATTCTACAATGTGTGCTAAGCTATCATAAAAAGCAACTAATCCAACATTAAAAATGAAAAATCTTGAACATTCACATTTATTTCCTTTGTAAAGCATTGCATTACTGGATGTTTAATTTACAAAATAGTAGAATTCATGTTTCAACAAAGTGTGTAAAGTAATTTGAAGTCATAAATGTCTTTAGGGCAGAGTAGTTAAAACATTAAACTCTAACCAAGTAGGAAAATAAGATTCTCTGAGGCATGTTTGGCGGTGATAAAAATTAAATGACAAGAAAATATGATGCTCCTTTTCTATGCAGGTTTTTTAAAAGTGTTTATACTTCCTTAGAACATTTCTGGTATATAACGTATACATCTCTTGTGGGGAATGGGTACATGTATATAACACATTTTCATTCTTATTTGCATCCTTTTCCCTTCCCTGCCTTCCCCTCTCTACATCTCTTGATCCTCTTTGCTTTTGAGAAAGTTCTATCTACTTACTTTCTATTATCCATTTTTTATTTTGCTCTTTATTTCTACTTTGGGTTTCTTATATAACAGAAGCCATGTGATATTTAAGTTTGTGCATCTGATATATTGTACTTAACATTATGGTCTCAAAGTGCATCCATTTTTCTACAAATGACTCAAATTTATCATTCTTTGTGGCAGAGTGCAAATTCAGAAATGTTGCAGGATAGAAAATCAACACAGAAAAATCAACAGCATTCCTGTACACTAACAATGAACACAGAGAAGTGAATTTGTAAAAATATACCATTCAAATAGCACCAAGAAAAATTAAATACTTAGTTAGGGATTAACCTAATTAAAAAATAAAAGACCCCTAGATTGCAAACTAAAGCATTCTGAAAAAGTAAACCAGAAAGGACATCAGACAGTGGAAATTTATCTTTGCAAGTTTTTAAATGTAATTTATTTTATGTATCTAACTTAACCTTTTGTTAGCTTTCTTTTTTTGCCCTGAAACAAACTGACAAATATTTATTAGTCTGTCTACAAAACATCTTTTTATCTAGTACCTTATATGTACATTAAGTTTTTTATATGAGAGAAACCATGTGATTTTGAAACTTGTATGCCTGAGGACTTCAATTAACATTGTGGTCCAAATATGCATCCATTTCCCTACAAATGACTCAAGGTTATATTTCGTTATGGCAGAGTAGTGCTTCATTGTATACATTGTTTTAAACAAAGCATTTACATTCATATGACAGTTTAAAAAGACAATTTGTATGTGTAGATCATCTTAAAGTGTAATTTTATATTGAAAAGAAAAATATATTGACAACTGCAGTTGTTATGAACAAGAAGTTATTTGTAGTTTTATATAAAATGTCAACTGGATCAACTAAATCCAAAGCCTGTCACTATTACAGCAGCTTTATGTCTGATTTTACTGTTTAAATATTTGAACACTCCTAACCTAGATGATCTTCGTCCTTTAGGATTTTAAGTAAATATTGCTTCTTAAAAGAAACTAACTTCTAAATGTACCTTTCACTGGTGAAATCAAAATACTGGTTTCCTCGTGAATCAATGTTCACATTGTAAGTGCTGACAGAGATATGAATAGCAGAAGAAGATAACTCTCTGGCTGTGTAGAGATTGCTGCCAGAATGAGCTCTGCCCCTGCTTCTGGGGAGAGTGAGTTTAATCACTTCTTCTGATAAGCATTAATCAGCACAGTGCAACTCTTGGTTCTGTGCTGTATTTTATGTGCAACACATATGCTTTAAGACTGTAATGTTTGTGCATTGATATTTTCAATTTGCTTAACCTCTGTGCTGCTAAGATTTTGCTGTCCAAGCTCCATTTTTTTTTACAATTGTAAATAATAGTTTCAATAAAACCAATGGTGACAAACAAAGCTAGATCCTTGCTTATGAAGTTATGTGCCTATAATACAGTAAAATTGAGACCTAGTAAGTTCATATTTTCCCTGGCGTTCATTGATTAAGCAGGATGACTTTCTTATGTACCATGCAAAACAACTAATCAGGTCTATTAGGAGGAGACACTGAGTCTTCACATGGAAATATAACTAAATCTAGAGATGTTTATAAATTTAGTTTGGCTTTGCAGAATCACACACTGAAAATAATACTGATTTTCTTAGATCTCCCTGAATATAAGGTGATAATGCTAGCTGCACACATTCACTAAGAGCAGTAAGATGCTTTGCTGTAATCAGAACTGTCTCCATATATATACAACTTTAACTAGGCAAGGACAATACATCTAACTTGTTTGTTATACCATGAAATTGGGTTAGTTTATTTTCCAGTCCCATAAGAAGCTATACTGTGAAGGGTATCATCATGTCAGATCTGCTGATGCCAGATCTATGCTAGCTGTTGAATAATGTCCCCACACCTCCAGAGACATCGGAACAAATTCGTGCACTGTGACATGGTCTAGTTTAACCAAGATGGCATCAGAGGCATTCCCTTTATCTGCACTGACACATCTATCCCAAAATTAAATGCAGATTATGAAGGGAAATGTATTGCAGTAGGAGCACACGATCCCTAGCTACATCACTTGAGCAACATAATTTTACCTGCAGCACAGTTCTTAGGATTTCAGTTACTTGCTTCACATTCAGCATTATGGAAGCACGCTTCCTTCCTTGAATGTATTCTGCATTTCCATACAGTGTGCTTTGCACAACCTGCCTTACAGGGCCTCCCCATGCCACCCAACTGCACAGAATCCTGACTCACTTTCCAGAAAGACCTCAGAGTTCTCCTAATCTGGTCCTCTCCAGGACTCCAGCCTCCTACATTTGAAGATTGGGTGAACTTTAGGTCTATTGTGAAGCCACACATGTGAGCATGTGAGGAAGGTTCTGAACTTCATGTGTGCTGCTCTAGCAATCATTGAGCATGTGCTCAGGGCAGAGCCCATAAGCCCAGGCACACTGATCTGCATCCATCCACCATGTCCAATGTTGAGATTTTCATCTCCCTCCCCCTGCAAGGCAACCGCTATTCTGCTTTCTTTCTCTAAGAATTTGACTTTGCTAAGAATTTTGTGTAAATGGAATCATGCAGTACTGTGTGTGTGTCTGTGTGCATGTGTGTTTTGGTATGCTTGTGTATGTGATTGCTTTGTTTAACTGAGCATAAGACTTCCGATGTTTGTCTATCATTTAACAGAAATTCCTTCATTTTTACTGGTGAATATAACAGTCCATTTTTTGTTATTTATTCACCAATCTACCTACACTTTTCTGGCTTCTATTCAAATTATTGATTTGTATCAATTTGATAACAGAGGTTAGACTTTATTATTTTAATTAGGTAACTGAATGTAAGGCATTCATAAAATTTAGCTAATCATTTCTTAACATCATGCAAAAGAAGTGCATGTGCTTCTAAAGAATTTTGTCCATAAAACACATTTTTATTGCAAAGTTTTTACTTTAGTTAAATAATTTGTAAAACCTTTACGCATTAGCTCTTCACATTTGTACTTTATTATTATTTTTTGTCTGATTTGTTCAATTTTCTTCCTTACATTCTTTTATTGGTACATTTTAGGTATACAATACATTTACATTTATCATTAGATGCTCGTACCTGTACAGGATGCATCTTGGTTATTATTTGTTTCCCCACTACCTGTGCACCCTTCACTCCCTCCACCCTTCCCTAAGGAAAAGGAAAGAAGGGAAAGGAAAAATTATGAGAAAAGAAAAAAATGGAAATAAAATCTATGTACTTTATTATTATATGAAATGACTATATAACAGTGATTGTTATTGTCTATCTAATTGTCTCATCAGAATGCTGTAAGACTTACCAATTTGATTAAAAATCAGTTGAATATGTTAATAAAATAAAATCAATGAATCATGATATTTCACTAAGATGTGATAATGTTGAATTATTTCTTTTTATTAAAATTACCATTTGTATTTTCTAATAGTGTCAGTGAGATACATGGCCATTAATTAAAGTATTTGTAAGCCTATAGAACAATGAGATTCCTTCAGAAATTTTCTTAAAATTGGGTCATAGATAAAAATTGTGGTTAAAATGAAAAACAGAGCTGACTTACCACCTGTAAATCAAATATCTGCAATGTGTTTAAAAGAACAAATAAAAATCCGATATTGACAAGGGTAGGAGAGGCAAAACCTACTACCCTGAAAAATATGTGTATATTTTTTATTCCTTTATTATGGCTTCACAAAGTTAGAGAATTTCCAGTTATATTTTCTTCTCTTGCCACAGTCTTTTCCATACATTGGTCAATGAACTGAGGCATCCTCAGGGTAAATCACACTCATTTTCTCTGCAAAGCCCCTGGAAGCCATGAACACATCCCTTCCCTCAATCATCATTATCTCTCTGAATGGTAATAGAAAATTAAGAAATATGTCTGTTATTTTCGTTGCTGTATATTATTGATCCCTGTTTTAAAATTGAAATACAAAACTGTAAAACTTTTCCCCAGTCTACTACATTTTTTATTCAACTTCTTATGTAAAAATGAAATAATAACAGCCAAACTTTTTGACAAAACTGACAGTTGAACACAAGCATTCTACACTCATGAATGTGACACCTGGCCTTAAATTTCAGAGGGTAGACAGCTAAGGGCAAGGTTTCACTTGCACAAATATAGAGGAAGTGGTTGTCTGTGAAATTTTGGGAGTTCAAATTCCACAAGCAAATCATTGACTGTGAAGAGAAAAGCATGATCCACTTACATAAGAGGGAAAGGCTCTCATCCCAGCAGTCTGGAACAACCTCCTTCCTCAGCATCATTGTCCTGACACGGCTGAGGGCTGTCCAGTCCAGCTGTGTGGGCTTCCCCTATATAAGTGTCTGAGGGGGAGTGGCATGGCACCTTCTTTGGTGAAAATGTTATCTCATAATTATGCCAGACCTGCTTAAGTCTGCCACTTTGAATACCAAAAATGTGTTGCTTCTTTGGGCATTTGAAAGATGTCCAGAATTTCAAAGGATGTGCTTCTGGGGAAGTGTGAAAAAAAAGGATCTTTGAGGGAGAAAAGTAAAATGTAGATAATTGTATTTGGAAGGAATTATGATTGTAAAATGCATTAAGGGGAGAAGTGATGGGCTTCTCACATTCCTTATTCAAGGGGAAGAGGACACTGAGAGGCAACTTTTCATCCAGAACAGTAACTGCAGTGACATGAAGCCATGGGACATGTCACCTGTGTTTTTCTGCTTAAAATAACTTTACCACAATCATTTGAGTATTTCAAGTATAATCATTTGTATCCATGAAGTATAATTTTATTTTAATGTTGTAGAGTTTGAATCCATCCAGCACAGTAAAGACAACAGCAACAGAAGTGGCTGCACACAGTGCTCATTCCTCCTAGGGCGCTGCTGGTCAGTTTCCCTTGGGACTGCCCCTCATGTTTTTTTTATTATTTATTTTAGAATCGGGCCAGGACCCTATGACCCAGTCACAACTTTTGCAACTTCTGTGACCTTGAGCTGGTCTGTGAGTATATATGAACTTCAGATTTCACAACTGTAGAAAGGAAGTTTAAAAAAAAATACTGTCCTCAAATAGTTGACAAGGAAAACTGCCTTTTATTGCTTGCTATGAGGACTCTGCCAATTTATTTGCTCAGAAGGGAATTATATGTCAGGGCAAGGCCACCTGCCTTAGAATGAATCTTATCTAAGTGCCCCATCCTGCACTAACTGAGAACATAATGATCACTCATGTGTGCAGCTACAACTTTGGTCAATTCACCTCCTGCCTGTGAACACCTCGGGTCCCAGCTGAATGTACATAGCATGCCAGAGACACTATTTCCAGTTGCAAACAACACTTTCAAAAAGAGATTTTGGTACATTTATTCATAATGAAGATATTTTCCTTTTCCTGTCAAGAGTCCATCAAGTCAATGCTGTAGTGACAGGATCCTCACTGTCATTAGGAGAGAAGACACTAGGGTAATGAAGATCAAAAGAGAAAGGGTGTGAGGACAAGGGCCAGGGAAATTCTGAGTCTGGTGAGCAGAAGGACCTAACATTCACTCCTGCCTCAGGAAGCAGAGAGGCCTTTGAAGCCAGTGCCTGAGTTGAGATCAATGAAAGACTGAGAAAATGGTGGGTGCAAGGAGTGCATCCCACTCTCCATCACACACTCTTGGGGGTGAGGAGTTTCCAGGCTTCTCACTGAGGCTGCAACTGCCAGAGGGCAGCAGGCCCGAGCCAGACCATGAAATATTTGTGTGCTGCTGCTCATTTTCAAGACTGGGAAACAGGTACAGAGATAAGTAGTGGGGAAGTGCAGGGGAGAAGTTCAAGGTCAGTATCTGTGAAGGGAAGCAGAACAGGACACAGAGAGACACTGACTGCTGTCCAGACACAGCTGAGGCCCCAGCTATGCTGGGAGAAACTCCTGGTGGTCACTGTGATTTGTCTCTCAGTAGAGAAGGTGGCCTTGCCCTTCTGTCCCATGAGGTGATTGACACAATGTGGCTCACCCCTAAGGGGGGACCCTAGCCTGCCCTGGTCATTTTACCTCAGCCAAGAAAAACACCTTGAGAGTCCTCATATAACAGCTGTCAGATACTAAGTTTCCAGTGTGGGGAGTGATGACCTTGCCCAAGTTCTTCTGACCTGAAGAGTCATGGAGGACACAGAGTCAGGCTCATTGCTCTGCAGTAGATGGGATCAATGGCAAGTTAGAAGGAAGGGGAGTCTGAGCTCTTCCTTCGGTTCAGTTCTGCAGCACACACAGAAGGCATCTAACAACCATGACTGGTCCTCCAGTGGAGACAGCCCTTGAGAGGTCTAGATCTAGCTCAGGGGCTGCGGAATTGCCCACATCCTGGCCTGTGGAGCTCATGAGAGCTGAGAGCAGCTCTTGCCTTTGTATAGGAAAGATGTCAAAGATATGTTGATGAAAAGCACACATTTTCTAGTCAGTGGGAGAAGAGATTAGAGGACAATGATGTGATAAAGCCATGCCCAGCATCTCTACATAGCTGAGTTCTTTGTGTACATCTGACTGATACAGGATAAGGAAGTAGGTCCTTTGAGAGAAAGCCTGGGAGACAACAAAGGCCTAGGCCTGGGTACTGTGGAGCCCTTGTTTCAGGAGACAGGTCCCCCTATCACTGATGAGCCTGACATTGAGGGTGGACTTGAAGCAGGAAACCAGCTAATGAACTGAGTGGTCTTTGCATGGTGGTGCCTGACATCAGTCTTCTACTCTCCATATTTGTATTGTTTTTTCTCAATCAAGCAATTACCCTGTCTTTGTCTAGCTTGTAGAGCTATAGGACAATACCACAGAATGGGTAAAATGCAAACTCAGATCAGTATTTTCTCACAGTTCTGGAGACTCTGATGTTCACGGTCATGCTGCTGCCTCTGGAAGAGCTCTGTGGCTACAATGTCACATGGCAGAAGTCAGGGGACAAGAAAACACCAACTTCCACTTTTATGACGTCAACAATCTTAGCACAGAAAATTCATAGCCTAGTCACACATCATGTCCCTGCTACAAATACTGTTAGAAGTGCAATTAAATTTCAACATGACTCGTGCAGGCAACAAATTTTCAAACCACTATCCTGGCTTGTTTGGACATCCCACCAAGCTAAGCACACTGGGAGGCTAAAGCAAGAGGATTGCAAGTTTGTGTGCAGCCTCAGTATCTTAGCAATTTAGACTGTTTCAAAACAAAAATGGACTGAGAATGTAGCTTTGTGTGAAGGCCCCTAGTGCTATCAACAAGCAGAACATAGCAAATCAGGTAGTGGCACACATGTCTATGCTAAGAGAGTCATGGTCTTCTGATGTATGCCCATTGATTAAAGGCCAACTTCTCACTTCATAACTCAGCTTCACCATGACTATAAAGTAAACAAGTACACAAGGTACTATGTGACCTCTACTATCACATAATTGTTTCATTCCACTTATTGTGGAGCTTGGGTTTCATAATACCTTTTTTACTGTCAATCTTGGCCACAGGGAACACTTATTGTAAACTGAAATTCACTTTTCCTGAGGTTCATGGTCACTTGGCTTGCATAATACACCAGTTCAAATTTGCCCATGTCTTTCGGAGTGTTCATAAAGGTGAGTCTTCACTGCTGTTTCATCCATTGTAGGTTTCTATAATGTCTAGGTTTATGTGTCATCTTGGCTCATCTATACTTCCCAACTATTTAGTATTCAGTATTTAATCAAATATTTATTTATATTTATTGCATAATCAAATACTAGATTAAGATTTTCTGTATCTATGATTTTTGTACCTATGATTAATATCAGCAGTCAGTTGAATTTAAGCAAAGCAGATAATTCATAAGTGAGTGGTTCTTATCCATCTATATACATACAAATAAGTGTGAAATAGATGACATGTGAATAGGAAGTAGGAAAAAGTTAAAATAATTCCCCAAAATACCTATTCTGTTGTTTTAAGAATATTTTAAAATGTATGTTAGTTTGCTTCATTTATACTACTAGTTTCTCTAGTTCATTGAAAAGAAGGTTTTGCTCTATTACCACTTTATTTCTTCTTTACAAGAGAGAATCTTCTTTATCTCTGAGTTACTTCTTTGAAGACGATTCAGAGTGTATTAACTACTGGTAATCTCTTATTATTTTATGATTAAATTTTGCTTTATTTTTCAAAATATAAAAAAGAAAAACAAGTTTTCTAGGACAGAAGAAATTTTTTCTCTCATCTGTACATTAAATCCTGCTTGGTTTCCCAACTCTGTGCTGCTGTACAGATTTAATCAGCTCACAGACGCCTGTGAGACAATTCCTTAACATAAAGTCCAACATATGCATTATTGACTGTGTTTACCTGAATACTCTCAAGAAATATGGTTCACATCTTAAATATCAAAGGGACATCCCAGAATTCCATTAGAATTAGCACTGAGAAACCTCACCTGAGGGTGAAATCCTACATCATGAAAAAATGAGTTGGTAAAAAACACTTCTTTTCCATTGGGCAGAGGCAAACACTGAGGATACCAGGATTTAAATCTCAGTGAGTCCTCAGCCCAGCACCCAGATGTGAGGACAGTAGTCCCCTCCAGCAAAGGGGAAGAGTTCTTCCTCACAATGAAGAAGGATCAAGTGGAATCACCCTCACAATGAAGAAGGAGCAAGTGGAATCATGCTGTCTGTGCTACCCTTCTCTCTCATTCCACATTCTGAGGTGCATTATTTGCCTATCACTGTCCTAGAAACACAGGGGACTTCCTCCCCTGTGACTCAGTCTTCTTTTAGTAACAGCACTCTTACAACATATTCTCACCTCTGATATTCTGACGTTTGCCTCCAGCCCTCAGACACCAATTTCTCTTTCCATGGTATTGACTTGGGTGGCTGATTTTTGTCCTGTGCTATTCCCAGTGTCAGTTGAAGAAATCGTATTTAAGCTCCAGAAAACTGCCCTTTTCCAGCCTCTGCAGCCTTCTGTCTCCCAACATCATGAGATTCTGACTGGTAGGATCGAACACTTACCATGCTCTTCATCTTTCTTTACCAACATACAGTTCCATAACTTTATGCTAAAGGGCAGCCCCCCCGCCCCCAGGATGACTCCCACTTAGATTCCTTAGGTTGAGTTCCTTCTCATTGCAGACTCTGAGGACAGGAACTTTATTCTAGTGAATCACCCAGGTAAAGCCATAAAGGAATAGGAAGCATTCAGAGAAAGAATTGATTCTGGAAAGAAGGCACATTTGTTATAGTTTAAATAAAAAATGGCCACCAAAATCTCAAGTGTTCAAACGTAGGGCTTTTGGAAGTTGATTGGGTTATGGGAGCATCATATTTGTTGGTGGATTAATCCATTCTGTGTTCACTGCTGAATGTACTGTTAGGAGTTGGGGCCTGATCAGAAAGGGTGGGTCACTGGGATTAAGATTGGATAGTTGTATTCTCCTTTGTTTCATCCTTCTCTCTATCTGCCTCCTCCACCTGTGGATCAGTCATCTTTTCTCTCCAATGCCCTTTTTCCATGCTATTTCTGAATCAGAATTAGCCTACTATAGACTGAATCCTATGAAATCATGAGCCCATCAAACTCCTCTTCCTTTGTTGTACTTATGGTAGATATCTTGTTCCATGAATGGGAAACCAATACAGAAAATTATGATATCAAAAGTTGGGTCACTGCTGTGACTATACCTAATTGTGTGCTTCAGAATCATTTGGAACTAATTTGCAAGAGGAGTTTGAAAAAATCCAGAGATGGCAGCTACAGAAATCTTAGAATGCTGAAGGCAGAGATTGATGGGAGATGCTAATGAGAGCTCAGAAGACCAAAATGGTAATATTAACAGGGACAGTAAAGGTCAAGCTTGGGAGGGTTCAGATGGGAAGGTGGACTACATTAAAAATCTGAGTTTCTGGGCCAGGGATTTAGCTCAGTGGTGCTGGTGCCTGCCTTCCAAACCCAAGGTCCTGAGTTCAATCCCCAGTACCAAAAAAGCAAAAAAACCCAACAAATACTGAGCTTCTTACCTCATGGTCCTTGCTATCAATGAATATCATGAGGTTAACAATGGAAATTGCTCAAACCACTCAGTTTTATGCATGTGTAAATTTGTATGTCTGTGTGTGTGTGTATGTGTGTGTGTGAATTAGGAAATATCATTCCTATGCTTTATATGGTTAACCAGTTGATAAAAAAGATTTCATTGATAAAAATGCTTAGGAAAGTAAGTTTTCCAGGCCACTAAATTTCTAAATACATAACTAAGGAACAATACTTGTCACACCTGTTACCTCTCACATTAGTACTCTGTAACTCATTGAAACTGTTGTAATCTTGGACTGTATGTTTGTAATATATTTTAAGTTATTTTTTGAAATAAAAAACTTTTCACATTTTATTGAAATTTATAGTGGGCACACTGTAATAAATTATTATTAGTGTACATTAAGTTAGAAGAAACCCACCCAAAAGGATGTCACTTGGTCTAGACAGAGAAATTGATACTTAGAAGTGCCCGTGTATCATCACTCAGGCACAGTGAATTGAGGTGCTGGCTGCAGAGCTCTTCTGCTCAACAAACCCCACTTCACAACCATGGAAGAGGAAAAGGACAAAGGAGCCTGCCAAACACAGCCACTTGATAACCATGGCTCTGGTCACAATGTTAGGTAATGTGGCCAAGAGGTGTTAAGTTGTCATTAAGGTGAAAGATAGAAATAAAGTTGCAAATCAGTGAATTCAGTTTTTTCCTTTTCTTCACTTCCACTTAAACAGTGCTTGCAACAAAGTCACAAACATAATAAAATCTCTAAAACATTCTTTGATTATATATTTTTCTCTTTATTATCATTGGTCATTAAATAATTTATCTAGGCATTAAATGTTTGGGAAGTATTTACTTCCTGTGGATTTATTTTCAAGAAAATACAAACAGAAATTCAAAGAATTTATTTCATGGGTACATGCTTACATAAATTTTGTAGACTTTGTTTTGAATAAAGTCTGATGAGCACAATGTGTCTCGGGGTCTACCCAGGATATTTATCTTGATATCCTTCCTGGTGGATTTCCTAAAGCCTTGCTTTCTCTACCAATGTTCATCATCTCAGCATCTGCCTCAGGGCCCCTAGGAACTCCTTGTTCCTCAGGCTGTAGATAAAAGGGTTCACAAGGGGTGTGATGATGTGTAAAACACTGACACCACATTATCCTGGGCAGGGTCATGCAAGGAGTGAGGCCACATGTACGTGGAGATACCTGTTGTGTAGAAGAGGCTGGCCACAATCAGGTGGGAGGAACACATGGAAAGAGATTTGCTCTGTTCTTTGCCTGAGCCCACCTGGAATGCAACAGTGAGAACCAAGCATAGGAAGCTAGGATGGCCAGGAAAGGCAGCAGCAGGATAATAAGTCCACTCAAAAGGATGGCATACTCATACTGGGATGTGTCCTGATGTACTAAAGGCAGTAGAGAAGGAACTTCACAGAAAAAGTGGTTAACAACCCTAGGCCCACAGAAAGGAAGCTGAAAAACATACAGTGTGTATATTAAGGAGTTGACAGCACTGCTGGACCAGGTACATATGAGCAGGGAGCAGCAGATCTTCTTGCTCATGAGTACTTGATAATGCTAAGGATGGCAGATGGCTGTGTAATGATTGTATGACAGGAAGCCCAAGAAAATGGCTTCAGATCCATCAAGGCTCAGGAATACAAATATCTGAATCTCACAGCCCCAGAATGTAATGAGGTTGGTATTTGTCAGGAAGTTGGTTGGCATCTTGGGCACAGTGGTGGAGATGTACATCATGTCGATGAGGGAGAGCTTGCTGAGCAGGAAGTACATGGGTGTGTGGAGCCTGCCATCCAATGGGATGAGGTGGACTAGGGTGACATTCCCCAGCACAGCCACCATGAAGAGAATGGGAATGGCAACAGAGGAAAGCATTCATTCTGCCATATTGGAAAAGACCAACAATCATAAAATCTGTCCCAGAACTTTGGTTTCTTGTTTTCATGGCTTAAATTGAAATATCAAAGAAGTATATGACAAGTCCTTAGGTGAATGTTAACTCCCCTTTGTAAGAGACAAAATGACAATAACTAAATATGACAGGTATTTCCAGAATCACCTTAGGCAAATACATCTCTTTCTCCTCTTAAATATATTAAATCCTGTATATAGTTATTTTTAAATATTTTTACTTGTGATTAACATACAGTAGTTGCAGATATTAATGCACTACACGTAATATTTCACCTCTTGCATGCAGTGTACATAGGTCAAGTAGAAAAATTAGCACTTCCCTGTCCATTTTTTTTAACCTTAGGACATTCATTTCCTTTCTTCCAGATCTTCATAAATTGCATATGGTGAAGGGAAATTAAAGATGCTTACTGATTTCAGGTATATTGAAATATAAATATCCTTTTTAAACTATTTTGATAATTTATTTGCAAAAATTACATTCTGCAATTGTACATATCTTTAGGGTGGTAGAACACAACTTTATTCATTTATTATGAAAATATACTCCTACTCATTCAATTATCTCATAAAAGTGATTCTATGTTAAGAGTGAGTTGATAAATGTAGTATAATCTTTAGTGAATCTTTATTTTCAATTGTACTTACATTTGTTTTAAATGGAAATAAATGCTACAGTAATATTTATATGAAAGTTATAGCCCTTTTGATATATGAATTGAGGGCTGTCAATTTCTTCTTGTAAGCATAGATGAAACTTCACAAATTTGGCAAAATAAATTCACCAAAATGAGGAAAGTTTTAAATGAATTATTCAAATTGAAATTAACATGTATTATTTTTTGAGTGAAGTAGTCTGTAGAGAATAGTTATTTATGGAGCCAGGGATTTAGCTCAGTTGTTCCGGTGCCTGCCTCACAAGCACAAGGTCCCAACTTTGATCCCCAGTACAAAAAAAAAAAAAAGAATAGTTACTTATAAGGTAAGAATGGAAACTTTTGTCTTTGCTTTTGACAGAAATTCTGATTTCTACAATTTTTTCAGGGTAAATATTGTCTTGTTAATTTGGGGGTCTTACATTCTAAAAATATATGCTGAAGTGGTCTGAAACTATTATATACTCTAAGGATTTGCTGGGCATAAATTCCTGGAATAGCACAGTGGTAGTTTCTAAATTTCCAAAGATAATCTGACTGTTTTATTTAAATTGAAAACCGTAATTACAATGTAAGTATCTAAAACTGAGGGTTAACATTGCTTAAAATATCCAAAAGGTTAATTATATGTATATATAGAAATCACACTTTTTCTTTTTGTAGTAGTCTGAAGTATTTTAAACTCCCAACAAGAAACATGCAATGACAAGAAATATTTAATATGGTAATAAAAATGATATACTTCAAAAATATAGGCAATAGCAAATATATTGTTTCGTTATGTAGAATATCAGATTTACTTCTTAGTAAGCCAATTAAAATTTAATCAAAATTTCAAGATTACATTTCCTGCAATGATATAATTATTTTAACAAAAATTTAGAGAAAAGACAGTGAACTAAAAGAAGTAAATACTTTTTTAAAAGATTAACAGAAAAGAAACACAAATACAAGATTTTATCCAGGCAAATGAATAATATGCAGACAAGGAAAACAGAGAGAAAAAGGTTACATTTTAATAGACATTGTAATGGAATTAACCATAACATGAAGATGTATATGCTTTGTTTTGTAAGATATATTACCAACCACCCTTCAGAACAAATTGTTTTAAAAATCAAAATAAAAGCTTGTACAATCTTTTTTATTATTGCAACAATAATTTCTTCATAAGAGAATTATTCTTCAAATTAGTACTTATTCCCAAAAAAAATCCACTCTGATAAAAAAACTTTAATAAAAGCCCAAAGGAGATTCTAATAGCAATTTAAAAATTATTTAACATATTAAATAGGAACACTTCAACACATAAGAAAAATGTAAGACCTGAATAAATAACTGGATAATATTGTGAATAGGTGAAAAATCAAGATGAAATAAAATAAAATAAAATGTAAAAAGCTTGTAATGTGCTTATAATGGACCTCAACTTATATCAATGTTGCTTAAATAATAATTTTATTGCTGTCCATTTGTAAAGTTGATAAAGAATACAGTCATACAAGCTGTAACATACATCTAACAATAAGCTAGAATTTTTTAAAGTTACCCATTATTTGTCATGATTTCTTATTATTTTATCTTTTATTTTAATCACTGACAGTTTTTATAAGAATAATTGTAAACATGAAATCCATCCTATGTGCAGCCATACCTAAGATGACACCCTCTCAAAGAGCAATCTCAAACGAGCATGTGGTTAGAAAGGAGAAAATACTCTTAGAAATGATTAACCTGAGGAGGTAATGTTGCATATTAAAAAGTAGCCCTACAAACTAGACACTTCTAGATTTTATATGCAGCATCATAAACAACATATAAGCAATTATAATGCCAATTGATCACAATTCAATGACAATGGTCATATGTTGAGAAATATTCTTTTAAAAACCAAAATCTAAACACACTAGTGGTTTTCAGTGTATGGTTGCACATCTTGCTGGATTACCTTGCACACTGGAGGATTTACTAATCTCTGGAATGTGCAAGGGCCTCTGTACCATTCCCCCCCCCCAGCAGGTACCACACTAGATTGTACACTGATTTCGTTATCTTCCTAAACTGAGTTCACTGTGATTCTTCCTATTGCACTAACGTTCTGGGTGTGTTGGGGTCTGGGAACAATTCACCTGCTGACAGTGAGAATGCTTTCACCTGGACCTGAATTATTGACCATTAGAAATATTAGTCACACTCAGTTCCACACCAGTTTTTGCACATATTTAGCATACTTTAAAATGTCGTGAGGCTGAGGAAGATGTATTTGTCCTTCTCTTGATTTGATCACAATAAGAAGTCTTGTCTTTGGAAGGAGGAGGATGGGAAGAAACCTAAGCCGGGTTCCTCCCACCCGTGCCACCAAAGAACCATCCCTGTGGAACATAGCAACTCTGAGTGCTGTAAAACTCTCTCCACAAGGCTGCAGAATTGAACCTTAGTCTGTGCAAATAAAAAGCACCATAAACATGGAAGTTTCACCTGAGAGCCGAGGAATATGTGCCAAGATGAGGCCCTCCGAAGCACCTAACAGTCATCCTGAACCTTCTTCCCTAATGACTCCCCAGCCCGTCACCCACTTTCCAAAATCCTTTCTTCTTTAGAGGGAATTCTCAATAAAAGAAGTTCCATGAATCAATGTAAAAGCACTGTGCTTAGCATGACACCTTTCATGATATAATATTCACCACTGTATTAAGCACATTGGTATTTTCAATCCCCAAGTATATAATAATGACAATTTAGTCCCACTCAGTTAGGTAATGTTGTAGAACATCAGTATGAGTTTAGCAAACTAATGTCTAGCTTAACTGGGTCATAAACCAAGCTCAGGCTATGTGACTGAGAGCAAGGCAGTGTTAACAGTTCTACAGACAAAGGTGGACTCGACAATGAGCTCACTATTACTGTAGGCACAAGCTGAAGCCACACATTTCTTGGCAAACAGCTCTGTCACAAGCAATTATATTGTTCTTATTTTTAGCAAAATAGAGTATGTTGTGATATTAACATCACCCACAAATAAGCTTGCAGGTTTGACCTCCATGTTTTCATGAATTTTTAATTTTACTTTCATTAAATATCCTTAGAGAATTATTTAAAGATGTGTGCTAACTCATTAAAGAAGCTAAGAAATACAGAAAGATAAGGAATTAGAAGGGATCAATTAATATAGCATTAATAATAACTTTAATATTCTCTGCCGATATCACTTAAGCAGTATCTGGATAATGTATCCAGCCCTGAAATTGCCCTAGGTGGGATTTTTAGTGGAAATTAATGATGTCTTTGACAGACGGGCACTTCTCTTGGCCCTGTACCTCCAGCATGGTGCCCACCAGTGAGCTCAGCCCACCCTGTGCAAAGGCCTCTCCAGGCTCACAGCACTCATTGCCCCTACAGCATGCACTCTGCAAACACTGTGACTACTGCCCCTGAGAAGGCATCTGGTCTTGCACATGGGAAGGCTCCTGTCTGTCCTGTGGACACATCACTGTCACAAGCTCCTCTCCTGCTGAGGAGAGAGGCTCAGCTGCAGAAATGAAAAAACACCCATTTACCCCCTGCCTGGCCAAGAGCAGGAAGAGCTGCTCCTGTGCATGCTGTGTGCTCCCAGGGGTGAGCACCCTTTCCAGTCTTCCCGGCTGGGCTGGAGGAGAGGTCAGGAGAGGCCTGAGATGCAGGGTTGTGCAGACAGGGTGCTGCAGGGACATGAAGACAGCAGAGTGGGCTGCTCCCCGCAGGAAGAGGGCTGTTTATAAAGCCTGGGCTCCACGTGTGGACCAGGGACTGTGTGTCCAGACAGGGCATCCTGGTAACAGCATGGCTCCTATGGAACAGACTGCCAGACACCTGGGACAATTTCACCCTCCCACACCATGCTCTCTTCCATCTCAGCCACCAGACAGGGACACACTCTCTGATGTTACTAGAGGGTAGAAATGTTCAAAGGATTCAGGTTTTTACTTCGAGAATTGTTTAGATAAAAATTATAATTAATTTAAGTTAAAATTTTATTTCAAATTAGTTTAGAGTAGTGGAGATGAAAGAATTTAAAACTCAGAAAAGGCATGAATACAATGACAGCATATTAGGAAATGAATCTATATTTTCAGAGCAGGGTGAAGGCCTGGATCACCAGGGCCACAAGTGGATGAGGTTCCTAATACCCCACAATATGCCAATAATAACGCATTGATTACATTTCTGCCTGACAAATTCCAGGCTCTGTTTTGTTTGTGTGATCAAACCCAGGCACCATGCAGACCACACAACAGTACCCCAAACTGTCCCCACATCCCAACCTCTTCATTATTTATCAGTCAAGTGAGAGGTGCAGATCTCTGAGAAGAGCCCATTCCCAGAGCCCTGCTCACTGAGTTCGCCTGTGTGAAGGCAGCTATGGCTGAGAACGAGAACACAGAAGGTTCTGAGCTAGCAAGGTCTCCATGGGGTCTCACAGTGTCTGCACCCCTCTTTCTGCACAGCTGGGACAGTCAGGTGGTTCCAGATGTGGAGGAAGCCAGGCCTTCTCTGGGGCTCCTGGGTCTTCTCTCTGACTGGCTGCAGTATTTGTGCAGAGGCCTTGGTTGCAGGTGTGAGCTGATGCGCTCTCCTGAGGAAAGGCTGGAGAAAGGGGTGGTGATCTAGGGTGACCAGCTCCACCAAGGAGCTCTCAGGACTTTGGGACACCACTGGGTCATTAGCAGGGACACTGAGGCATGAATGGCCCAGCCGAACCCCAGAGTCTCCACCATGCCACAGAATCTTCCTGGAAAATGAGGCCAGGAGAATTCATCCCTTGATATAGCAGGACTTATTTCCTCAGGTCAGCAAAATCCATATCCTCTGTCACTGCTGTTAAAAACACCTGAGTTCCGTGGCCCATGTGCTCCCCTCCCTGTCCCAGGAAGGCTGTGTGGAGCAGCTGAGGCATCTTCAGTCCAACCTGGAGAGCAGATGGAGTCTTGGAACAAATAGTGCATGATGATGTGGAGAGGACATGACCTGGTGTTCTCAGTGAGATGGAATTGGGTCCATAATTAAGAAGATCAAAAGGGAACCTAACAATAATTATTACTCTTCAACTGTCCAAGTAATGTCCAAGCCCAAAAATGTTTGAGAATATAAACTAAACACATGACCCAATTTTTCTTGATACTTAGTTTTCATCCATGTAGACCTAAACCAGAATGTGGAGTAATTACATTGGAATAGTAATAGTTATGTCTCTCAATGAAATAAAATATTTGCATTTATTGATACTCAGGAAATTTTGAACTTTATAATTTTCTGGCTTCTTGCATTGAAATATTGTCTCAGCACTGAATTACCCGGAAATATAGATTGTACAATCAATTATAGTTAAAGTGAGTAGAGTAATAATTTTAAACAATTATAAATATTTTTATTATCACATGAAAAGTCCCATTCTAAAAATATATGTGTCATACCCATAGACCCCTTTTCCTAATCTGAAGACTGAATATTTGGTAGAGGCATTGTAGGTGCACATTTGGAACTCAGTGTAATATCAGCAGAAGTAAGAGTCCCACGAGTCTGTCAATAGCACGAAGCCCACTATTCACAGGAAACCTCTCTATCTTTGTGCTACAGGGCTGGGCCTCAAATAATAAATAAATGTTTCACCCTAGTAACTCTTACTATTAATTAACTTGAATAACAATAGGTTAGATTTGGTACATACTGTGATCTCAGCCCTGTCAGCTACCACACCTTCAACTTAATGAATTAAATGTTGAGTTTTTAAAAATGTTTCCTGTTGAAAAAAACCCCTCAATTCAAGCATGTAATAGTTACAGATTAGTGTTTGATATTCCATGTCTAGCACATCACTTGATTTAGTGGATATTATTCATTGGATTTCCACATCTTTCTCTGATTTTTGTAGTTCCAATTTAATTTTATTTTCCATGTGCCTCCTTTGCCTGTTGATACATAAAAGGAACACTCTCAATTCCATATCTATATTGAATGAGTTCATAAGATTATGCTCAGAAATCTGCCAAAGTATTATTGAAAATTATTAGTAAAAATGAATATCTGGCCAAAGTGGAAAATGTGGTGCTGGATGTGTGTTTCTGAAACAATCCTGAGAAGCAGAGTCAGTGTCACTGGTGCCGTGGTCACCCTGGTGCTGACCTTGAGCTCCATACCAGCAGCTGACAGTGCCAAGGCTCAGGGACTTGTGCTGTGGGCATCGTTCTCATCTGTGTTCCACTGAGTTTCATTCAAGTTCAGTTTGTGTTTCTTGTGCTACAAACTCTCATCCCCTGGGTTCACTTTGTCCCAACCATGGCAAGGCATATGAACAAAACACAGAGCAAGATAACTCTCTCAAATCTTCTGTCTTCACAAAGTTAAGCTTGCCATCAAAGAGAAAGGAATGAAGGAAGGGAGGGAGGGAGGGAGGGAGAGGGAGAGGGAGAGAGAGAGACAGAGACAGAGAAAGTTCACTACTCATCCTTCATTTGGGAAATTGTTCCCTGGTTTCCCACACAGTAAGGATACCTCCACAATCACATGACAACACACATGGTTAATGCTGTTCATTTTTCATTATATGGTTTCATGCTAGTCAATATTTACTATTTATAATGATTTGCAAAAAAACCCAAGATATGCTTTTCTTCCACACTACACAGGCATCAAAGCTGTGAGCTCAGACTAATCCCCCATGTCCCATAGTCACCCTGGGCCAGCTGAAGGGGCAGCAGTTGCTCCAAGTACACTCATGTCCTGGTGGAGGTCTAAGCTATCAGAAGGAAGCCTATTACCTAACCCACTGGAATTGTGAAACTACATTTATCCACTTTCCATTTGCTAATTAACAGGATAAGTGTGAAGGTCAAGAGGTCCAGGAAAGAAAAGGACACTAAGGAGCTACACACATGCATCTGTACTTAACCGTGGTTAAAAGTCAGACTAAATCAAAATAAAAACTCTCTAATAATGAAATGGTGGAGTGTACACTAGTTATATCATTAGTTAAAAGATGAAAGGCTAAAGTATTAAAATACAAGTGCCTGAAATAAATCATTAAGCAATATGCAAGATGTGGTTATGTAAATTATACCACCTAACATTCAAAATATTGGGATGGAATGGAGTCAGTGTAAATTATTTTAATGAGTATTTATTCATTTATATCTGCAGGACTGAGGATGTGGCTTGGAGCCTCCGTGTGCCAGGTAAACACTCCATCCCTGAGCTTCTTCTTCAGCCCTACTTCCTGAGTTTTATTTCCATATAATCAAAATTAAATTTTTAGCTGATAAATATAAACTGTTACAATAATAGCATATTCTTGGTAAGTTTCATAGTAACCAAAAAGCAAACACCAAAGCTGATGCACAAAAATAAAAAGCAAAGATTTTAAACCTAATGGTAGAGGTAATCAGAGAAAGGAAGGACACAGTAATGGAAGAAGAAAGGAAGAGATAAAGTGCAGCAACATATGGATGCAGCAGAATGGCAGCAGTTAGTTCTTAGCTATCAATAATTACTCTGAATAGAGTAGAAACAAACTCTTCAATTAAAGATACAGAAAGGCCAGAGGGATTATAAACAAAATGAGCCACATGCTGCATATGACAGAACTGATTTGCCAACAAGGACACATAAAACATGATAAAAAACTGAAAATGATACTCCATGAAACTGAAAGCAGAAGGGGAATTCCTCAGCTGGTTCTGCTGCCTGCCTGTTGTGAACTAACTGCACCTGCATCCTCACTTTGTCTTCACTGGGACAAAGTGCCCCACACCCACAAGTAAAGGGGGAGAGGTGTCCTGTGGTTCAGCCCACACTTGGCTGGCTCCAAGGAGGGATGGATGGCAGAGGGGAGCTGCTCCCGTGTGGCAGCCCCAAAGTACACAGAGAAAGAAGGGACGAACTGCCTGTTATAACCCCTTCCAGGTCACAGTGCCAGTAACCCTTCTGGACCAGACTTTGCCTCCTACAGCAAGTCAGTTGTGAGCCCACGCTCCAGTCACCATCCACCTGTGAGCACCTACAGCTCTTGGGAGACATCTGGATACAAAGCACAGTGGAGCCGGAACTCCACATAGTTTGTCTTGCTTTGATTAATTTATCCATTTCATGAAAGAAAGTTACTTGGTTTAGATATCTGTGGAAACGGGCATGCAAGGGTAGTGGGTGTCCTGAGGTACTTTCCCCTGGGTACCTACTGAGGGTCATATATACTTTTAGATTTGCAAGAAGCTCCATTTTCACAGTGTACTGAGTTACATTCCCAGGACTGCGCCTGGGTTCTTTCCACCCCAACCCAATGCTGCTTAGCATTTTGTTGACATTGGCAGAGGGAGCACAGTAGTTGTCCCCATGTTACCCATCCCAGGATTGGTACTGTCTCCTTTCACTTCACAACAACCACATAAGGTGGCCTTATTTTTTTAGAAATGCAGGTGAAGAACCTAAGATTTAAGATTATTTTTTTCTACTTGATTTCAGATCTTATCCCAGGAACCTGGGACCAGATCCCAAGTTCTGAAAGCTAAATTCCTCAATTCACTTCAGGCCTTCTAGTTTCTTATTCTAACTGTTGTCTTGATAGTGAGGAAACACAAACTTTCAATTTAAAAAGGAAAACTAAATCAACAGTGGGCTGTCAATTTGGTAGGCTAAAGAAACTGAAAATTAACTCAAGCAAGATGAACCCTGGGTCAGAGTTCCACTGGGTGGATGCCATCCGACTCTCCCTGCTATGTAGATCCTCAATGAAAAGGGGAGACAATAAATATTCTATGTGTCAGTTAAACATTAAAAATTATAATTAGAGAAAATGTTCAATTAGTGATTCAATGGAGAAGAATAAGAAATTCCTGCCTGTCTCCATTTATGTAAATCTCATAATCACCTTGCCAGATTACAGCACCCCAAACATGAGTGCAGGTAAGGTGTGAAGCTGGGAGGAGAGCAGTGTGTGTTCTATGGAGCTCATGTTGACTTCAGATTCCTACCCTCGGGTTCTGTTAATCTACGCCCCTTCAAAGGGAACATTAAATTACATTCTGGATTGTCAAAGAAATAGAATGAGGTAGTGTACCTAAAATATAAAATTAATTACAGGTATTTAGTAAATTCTTAATAAATAATAGTCACAATTCTTTCTAGCAACTCAAAAATTGATATTTTTTCAAGAAGAACTGGATAGTAGATTTATTAGGTAAAACTAAATGCATTTTTCTAACATAGAACTGGACAACAAAACAATCTCCAGCCTCCTGAAAGGCTTAATGATATTCTTTGCATAATTACAACATAATAGACATAAATGTATGCATTACAAGCTCAGGAAGTATGAAGTATCACTGGAAATTAAAGAAATATACATTAAACAAAAGAATTAGCATCTGTTTACATAAATACATGGGTTCATATTTTGTTTGATTTTGTGTTTCACTGCTGGGGTTTCAACCCAGGACTTTGTGTCTACTAAGCAAGTGGTCTGTCACTGAGCTGCATCCTCATTCAAATATTATTTTTATTGAGAGTCAGAATGTAGTGACCCATTTGAAAGTGATACAACCTTTTATCGCTGTTAAATAGGTATGTGAAAACCACAAGCTCCTTCCTGGAAAGCCACCAATCCTGCCGGCACAGCCTTTGGCAATAATCAATGGATCCAGAAAGACCTGGTAAGTCCTATGGAGCCAGGGTGAGCTATCTTGGCCAAGGCAATGGTCTTCCCTGGGAAAGATGCTCCACTGAACTCCTCTGTACTTGTAGCTGCCTACTGACCAGATTCAGAGCAAGCTATGTGTGCTCTCTGAGATTCAGTTCAACCTCCTATAAGAGGGAGATCATCACTAGCTCTCACAGGGGATTATTTATGGATATTAATTTGTAGAGAGTATATGAAGCATCAGGTATATCCAGGAACTATTTACTCCCTTCTGGTCATTCTCCCATTTCAAGTACAAAAATACCTTCTGATCTGCTTAATAGAAATAGTTTCTATCATGAGAAAATTTTAAAAAACAATAGAATATGTCTTCCCGGCAACAAAGGTTTACTTAACACATGTGGTTGTTATAATGGTGTTGTACTTTTTAACTAAAACTTAAATATTAAGTAATTGCTCAAATACAGTTCTGCAGATAAATTGCTAGGAAAGTAAAAATGCTAGTAAGAATCAGTCTTAATAATTATAATAGCATTCTCTAAATATAAATAAAGGGTTATCATAATTTTACATTCAAATAAGTACATAGGTATAGAGAGTCAATAAATGAGACAGAGAAGAGAAAAGCAAAATTACAAATCAAACACTGGTGTTCCGGATTAATTAATTGAATAAAAATATATAAACCTTGATTGAAATATTGGTGAATTAATTCTAAAAGTAATGACAGTGTTAAGAAAAACTTTCTTGAGGAACAACTGAGTGAATGCCATTGCGTCTCATAATTCATTAGAATGAATTTCTTTCAGCAGACTAGGAAGCTCTGTGTTTTCCTCCCGTTTATAGATAGGACACTTGGTCTGACCAAGTTACATAGGTATTCAACAGGAAGCCCATATGAGAACATGTATGATTGCAAACAAGGGCACTCACTAAGCATCCAAGTGCAGACAGTCAGAGGCCTACAAATGTTCTCAGAACAGGAGAGGGAGGAGCAGGGACACAGCCTCAGATCGAGGGCCATGGTGCCTGGGGGGGGTGTCTTCCTGTGTGTGTGCATGTGTGTGCAGAGCTGTGTGTGTGTGCACCCGTGTCTGTGTGTGCAGTGCTGGACGGTGCAGGACTCAGGAGTCAGGTGATTGGATACACCTGGTTTTCCACTCATCTCTTCTGCCTGTCCTAATTTTTCACTGAGATGCATTGAACACCTACAGGACTTTCCGCTTCCTCAAGACTACTGGAAAAAAACCCCCAGAATTTCTCTTCTGTTAGTAAAAGAATATGTATATAAAATATGTAGCATGGCTCTGGTTTTCCTTAAAGAGATTTGGATTAAAGGTTTAAGAAAACCAGGAGAAACCCTGAACAAAAGGAAACTTTTTAAAGATTTTTTTCCTTTGATATTGGAGATGGAATCTGGGACTCAGGCATGCCCGGCAAGTGACCTTCCACCTACCTGTATCCCTCCAGTGCTGCTAGGTGTTGTCTCTGTCTGCAGTGTGAACTTGGATGTCCAAATATCTCTAGGCACTGATGGGCTTCTGAGTTGGTTGGAATCTTGGTTTCTTCAGGATGAATTTACTTTGCATGTGCGAAAACAGCCCTCCTCAAGGATCCAATGCCCAGAGAACAGCGCTGTGACTCCTGATTATCTTCCTAGAATGCTATAGAAACAGAACACACCTGTCCCAAACATGCTGAGTGCTTCTCATGAGGCTCTGCAGACACCCACATCATTCCTCAGGCTTTAACCATTTCCCAAGCTTTTGTCCCTCTCCCCGACATCCATTCAGCTTAGTACTGAGCCTTGATCCTCTCCTAAAGCCTGCAAGGCTTCTGCTCCCAAGATGGCTTCTTTGGCTGCTATCCTTCCCCCTTCTGGTGCCTCTCTAAGCTTGCACTCTCTGGATGGCTGCTTTCTCACCTTAATTCATTGTCCAGCACCCTGTTGCCAGATTCTGTCTGCATTGTACTTAGTGAAGTCCCCTCTGTGTGGAACCCGCTGATGTGCCCATCTGGAGCAGTCTCTTCCTGCTTCCTCCTGCAGAGCAGGGCCATTGTGAGTCACACAATGTGAAGCTGCTAGGAGAGGGCTCCCCCAGTTCTAGCCTTGCACAATACATTAACTGATAAAACTATATCAAAAGGGATGCTTTCAGGAAGGTCTTCATGTTAAAGTTCAATAACATCATGACTGAGGTTCTACAGAGGAGCAGTGTGTCCCTTTCTCAGTGTATTAGCGGAGGTTTCCTCAGAGAGCTTCCTACTCTGTGGCCCTTGCTGTCAGTCAGTATTGTGAGGTTAACAGTGGTAACTGCTCAGAGTATTCAATTACTGTTATGCATTTGTACATTGATATGTGTGTGTTAATGAGGGAATATCTTTCCTGAGCTTTGCAGAGTTAAACAGTTGATGGAAAAGTTAAGTTGAGAAAAAAGCTGAAGACAAGAAGGTTTTCCGAGCTTAGTGAATCTCCAAATACATAACTAAGAAACAATCCCAGTTACACCTCACAACAGCACCCTGTAACACACTGAATTTCTCATAACCTTGGACTGTTTGTTTGTAGTACATTTCAAATTATTTATTGAAGTACAAATATTTTTATCTTTTGAGCCAACTAGTGGACACCCTCTACTGAAAACATCACTAATAAATTCAGTTAGAAGAAACCCATTCAGAAAAGTAACACTGGAGCTGGAAGAGAGAAATTGGAACCGAGAGGCCCTGAGTATCATCCCCCAGGCCTGGTGTGTGAGGAGGGTGCCAGTGCTCTGCTACTAAACACAACCATCCACCAAACGTGGAAGAGAAAGTGGAAAAGGAGCCTGGCAAATAAGGCCATGTTCATACCACAGCTCTTGCATTAGGGCGGGTGATCCAGGGACATTTAGATGGAAGGTAGAAATAATCAGGGGAGTATTCCTCAGATTTTGCTTTTGTTCACTCCCAGGAAAACAGTCCAATGACAAAGTCAGAGTCACAGAAAAATCTCTAAAACATTGGTGAATTTATAACTGGATGAGCAAATTATGTTTGTATCTCTATTAACTTTGGGCATTATATAAATTATCTTGATGTTTAATGTTTCGGTAGATTTAATTTCTGTGGACTGATATTCATGGCATTACAAAGGACAATTCAAAGTATTTGTGTGTCCAAAAAATAGGGCCCATAAGATTTGTAGTCAACAGGTGTATAAGCTAAACATTGCTAATAGCACCATGCTTCTTGGGCTTCTACACAGAACATCTATCTCCCCACCCTCCCCGGTGGATTCAGGCATGGCTCTCTCCTGTGCTGATCCTCTGTCACTGAAGAATTCCTAAAGTCACATTGTCTACACCAGCGTCCATAAATCCAGGAGTCGCCTCAGGACCACCAGGACCTCCTTGTTCCTCAGGCTGTAGATGAATGGGTTCACAAGGGGTTTGACGATGATGTAAAACACTGCCACCACCTTATCGTGGGCAGGGTCATGCAAGGAGTGAGGCCACATGTAGGGGGAGAGAGTGGTTACGTAGAAGAGGCTGGCCACAATCAGGTGGGAGGAACATGTGCAAAAAGGTTTGCTCTGTCCTGTGCCTGAGCCCATCTGTAATACTGTCCCGGCCCGCGGGTAAGTCAACGGAGACCCTAGAGTGGGAGTGAGAATGAAAAGGGACAAGAGACATGAGAGATGGAGACAAGACAGGTTTCTGATCAAGTCTCGTTTATTGCGGAAGCTGCTACAGCATATATACCATAGGGCTAGAGGGGAGGAGCAAGGGGAGGGTACTGGGGCTACTTCCTTTTTGCCGGGTAGACTTGCGGCAGGCCCAGATATGCCCGTAAAAGGCACTCAAGAGTTCTAGCGGGGGGGGGCAAGGCCCCCCACATAATACAACAGTGAGCACCAAGCATAGGCAGCAGCAGAATAATAAGTCCACTCAAGAGGATGCCATATTCATACTGGGAGGTGTCCTGACATACCAATGGAAGTAGAGAAGAAACTTTACAGAAAAAGTTGTTAATGACCCTAGACCCACAGAAAGGAAGCTGGAAAACATACAATGTATATATTAAGGAGTTGACAGCACTGCTGGACCAGGCACATATGACCAGGGAGCAGCAGATCTTCTTGCTCATGAGTACTTGATAATGCAAAGGATGGCAGACGGCTATGTAACAATCATATGACATGAAGCCCAAGAGAATGGCTTCAGATCTGCCAAGGCTCAGGAACACAAATATCTGAATCTCACAGCCCCAGAATGCAATGGGCTTGGTATTTGTCAGGAAGTTGGTTGGCATCTTGAGCACAGTGGTGGAGCTGTACATCATGTCTATGAGGGAGAGCTGGCTGAGCAGGAAGTGCATGGGTGTATGCAGTCTGCCATCCAGTGAGATGAGGTGGGCCAGGATGACATTCCCCAGCACAGCCACCAAGAAGAGGATGGCAATGGTGGCAAAGATAAAGGCATTCATCCTGCCACATTGGAAAAAACTGAAAAGCATAAAATCTGTCCCAGAACTTTGGTTTCTTGTTTTCATGGCTTAAATAGAAATATCAAAGCAGACAATATATGAAACATCCTTAGAAAAATGTAACTGCCTTTTAGAAGAATAAAAGGACAATAGTGGGCTGGGGATTTGGCTCAGTGGTTTCACTGCCAGCTGCTTAAGTGCAAGGACCTGAGTTCGATCCCCAGTACCAAAAAAAAAAAGGATAATAGTTAAATATGACTGCTATTTCTGGAATAACTTTTTGTGAAAATATCACTTTCTCCTATTAGGTACAGTAAACCTTCCTATATTGAAATACAGTAATTTTTAGCTTTTTTTGTTTTTTACTGGTGATAGACATGCAATAGCTGTAGATATTAATGGGGTACCTGAAATGTTTCGACTCATGTGTATGTGTACAAATTAAAAGGAAAATTAGCACTTCCCTCTCATTGCCATTTTTTTAACCATAGGAAACTTACTTTTTTTCTAACTTTTGGATCTTTCAACTTCTCTCTTTAAATCTTCATAAATTGCAAATGGCAAAGTGAAAATAAAGATATTGACTGAATGCAGGATGAAAATATTAAATAATTTTGTAAGCATTTTGATGATTTCTTGGCAAAAATTATATTCTAAATTTGTATATATTTTAGGATGCTAGATTAAATCTTTGTTCACTAATGAAAATATTCTGCTCAGTTCTTTCCTATAAGTGATACTTTGTCAAGAAAATCTTGCTGCATAATGGTATAATTTTTAATAAATCTTTAATTAATCTTTATTTTACTTTTATTTGTTAGAAATAGGAATAAGAGCAACAGTAATATTTATTTGAAAGTAATATTGTAGCCCTTATGAAATATAAGTTGATATGTATTAATTTAAAAAAATAGATAAAACTTCACAAGTTAGGCCAAAAATGTTGACCAAAATAAAGGCAATCAACTGAATCATCCAAATTTAATTTAACATTTATGAGTCTTTGACTGAAGTCGGCTAGAAAGAGTATTTAATTCAAAGGTAAAAATTTAATTTTTTGTCTTTGTTTCTGACACAAATTTGGGCTTTTATACATTTTTCAGAGTAAATAATGTCTTCTTATTTACAGGTCTTATGTTCTAAAAATATATAGTTAAGTCCTCTGAAACATTATTATATGCTCTTGGGATTTCCTGGGTCTCAACTACAGAAACAGCACCTTGATAATTTGTCAATTTCAAAAGACTAGTTATTGATTTAGGCTTAAAACCTTCATTCATTTAAAATACTTAAATCTGAAAATTTTGCTTAAAATATTCAATAGTTCAATTATGTATGTTTTCTTACAAATTATGCTCATTCTTTTTGTAGTAGTCTAAAATACTTTTACATTACTAACAAGAAACAAGCAATAAAAGAATTATTTAATATTATAAAAATAATTCAATTCTAAAACTATTTGCAATAACTAATATACCATGTCACTAACTATATAAAATAAACATCACCAAGTAGTAGTTCTTAGTGAAAATCCATGAAAATTCAATCTAAATTTCAAGATTGTATTTCCTCCATCGATACAATTATGTTAATAAGAATTGGAGGCATTAGTAAATCTTTAAGCCAAAGAAGGAAGTCTGGCTGGGGCAGTGCTAGGAGCTCAGGCAGAGCCTAGGGAAAGGCAATGTGCCCAGGCATCAACAGGAGCAGCGCAGCCAGCAAAACACACTCAAAATGACAACAGAAGGGAGCTGGTGGTCCTCTACCATAAACACTCTCCCCTCCCCGCCTCCTCCCCTCCGTGCCTCATGCCTGCCCATCCTGGCCCCAGAGGCCGCCTGGACTGCTATGTGACCGCGAGGGTGCAGGCAGAAGGGGACTGGGGAGAAGAGGTTGGCCCTGGGAGCCTCTAGGGGCCGAGTTGGCCATCACTAGTGCAGTCTTCTCCTCTCAGCCATCGCTCACACGCGCCTTCCTGGGGTCTCCTTGGCCCTAGTGTCCTTCGCCTCCTCTTGTGCCCAGCAGCTGCAGTTCCCGGGGCGACCATTGTGAGGATGGAGGAGCTTTGGGAGATGGACTGAAGCATGCACAAAAGGCTGATGAACCGGGATGAGAAGGGCAGCGGTGCAAGTGGCAGTGGCAGCCAGGGCGTGCTGGGGCTGCTGAGTGGCTGCCAAGTGCCTGCTGCTCCACTGCAGACCTTTCCTGGCTCACAGCTCGAGCTATATCCGAGGTTCTGTCAAAGTGTGCTGCAGCACCATCATGCGGTGGCGGGCCAAGGGCTCTGTGAGCCTGGAGCAGATTCTGCTGGCCTAGGAGGAGGTGTGTGCCCATATGCGCTCCCGCCTTTACTTGGCAGTTATCCTCTATGAGGAGCACAGCCCGAGCTCCCAGAGCCTTTGCTAAGACAGCACCATGTCACTGGTGGTGCAGGCACTGTGCCGCAATGCGGAGCGCACAGACATCTGCCTGCTCAAAGGTGGCTATGAGAGGTTTTCCTCCGAGTACCCAGAATTATGTTTTAAAACCAAGGCCCTGGCGGCCATCCCGCCTCCTATCCCCCCCAGTGCCACAGAGCCTTTGGACCTGGGCTACAGCTCCTGTGGGACTCCCCTGCAGGACCAGGGAGGTCCTGTCAAGATCCTCCCCTTCCTCTTCCTCGGCAGTGCTTATCATGCTGCCCGCAGAGACATGCTGGATGCCCTGGGGATCATGGCCATGTTGAATGTCTCCTCGGACTGCCCAAACCACTTTGAAGGACACTACCAGTACAAGTGCATCCCCGTGGAAGACAACTACAAGGCTGACATCAGCTCCTGGTTCATGGAAGCCATTGAGTACATCGATGCAGTGAAGGATTGCCATGGGTGGGTGCTGGTGCACTGCCAGGTGGGCATCTCTCTCTCGGCCACCATCTGCCTCGCCTACCTGATGATGAAGAAGCAGGTGAGGCTGGAGGAGGCCTTTGAGTTCCTTAAGCAGCGCTGGAGCATCATCTCTCCCAGCTTCAGCTTCATGGGGCAGCTGCTGCAGTTTGAGTCCCAGGTGCTGGCCACGTCCTGTGCCGCGGAGGCTGCCAGCCCTTCCAGCCCCCTTCAGGAATGGGGCAAAGCCACCCCCATACCTACCTCACAGTTCGTCTTCAGCTTCCCAGTGTCTGTGGTTGTGCACTCAGCCCCCAGCAGCCTGCTGTACCTGCACAGCCCCATCACCACCTCCCCCAGCTGTTAGAGCCAGTCACAGAGCCCCAGAATGCAGAGTTGGCCTCCAGCCAGGGCTGGGTGAGCCACAGGTGTGGGAAGCAGATAGGGACTGACCAGCTGGGGGTAGCTGACTAAGCCCTCTCCCCATCCATTTCTCCTTGGCCAACCAACCATGGGGCCAGCTAGAATGGCAATAAGGGCTTTGAACACACACTAAAAGCAAACAAACAAAACACTCCAACTTAGAGCAATAACAGCTGCGTTAGCAGCCAGGGAAGACCTTGGATTGGCTTATGTGTCAGTTTTACTTTTCAGGGAGAAATTTCTTACCTCATTTTTTTAAGCAGAAAGGCTTGAAGTTCTGAAACCCACAGACCCTGGCAAGCATACCCAACCAGTTTATTATGGGGGAGGGAGGAAGGGGAAGGGAGAAAAAGAAAATGAGTTTGCCAGAAGTGCGTGGTTCTGTCTGCTTGTCCTTCTGTTGTAGTCATGGGAATTTTGTTTTTTTAAAAGAAACCTAGAATACAGTTTTCATTGCTAATTATTCACCAACAGGTGAGTAATTATGCTTAATAATAACTAAAAATCTTTATTGTGAATTTCCTCAGAGTATGTAAGTACAAGGAGCCTAGTGACAGTGAATTTAGAATATACTTATGTTGATGTCAAATACCAGAGAACAAGAACATGAAGGGGTCTAAGGAGTGAGGGATAAATGGTGTTGTGTAGGTCTGTGGTAGTCTGCATGGTCACTGTCCATTTGGTGCCACTGAGCAGCAGGCAGGTTGGGGTGGGAGAGGAAAGGAAGGAGAGGACTACTTTTTAGTTATTTTTGTGGCTGGTTCCTGGACACATGGACCATAACCATAGAACTTTTTCTCTCCAATAATCCTTTTGATGGTTGGAGCATTTTTCTCATAGATCTTCCTAGGGTTCGTTTGTGGTCTGTGGTAAATGCCATATTAGATATAAGGTGCTCCTGGAAAATTGGGGTGCACTTCAGATTTTCCGATAGCAAAATCGGGGTGCACTTCAGATTTTCCGATAGCAAAATCATTTGTCAAGGCTATGGGGGAAACCAGATCACCAGCAATACCTGAAATGAATCCTTTTGTAAGTTGAAATACTATCTTTTACATTAATCAAAGTTTTTAATTAAAGAGGTTTATTTGAAATGAAGTATACCAACAAATTCTTGTGTTACTAAATACTAGTTTGGTGAATTTTTAAAAGGCTCTTCCTCTTTTGAATAAAGAGGAGAGTGGATGCCACATTTCAGGTCTCCTTGAAGTTTAGAAGGACAAGAGAGCCCTTTCACGGTGGGGAAGGGGAGACTCCAAGGCTAGTTGCTGGCTCCTGAGAAGTGCATCATGGGTACTTGGACACCATTTTGAATCCTTAGTTGGGCTAATGGGATTTTAAGGGGCCTTTCCAAATGAAGGAATGGAGGAATGGCTTTAGAGGGAAAAGGACATTTTTCTGGGGGGAGGGTTTGAGGCAGGGGCAGAAGCTATTTGTTACTTCATTTGCAGTACTGTGGAACAGTGTTGTTATGGATTAAAGGTCATCGCAAACTTGTCTAGAAATGAGAGCATTTTTTAAAGCCCCTTGAGAGTCTAGCTCTCAAGAATGGGTGAACATTCTTGCTCACCCATAAGTAACTTCAAGCCTCAATGTCAAAATTGTGTGGAAATGTTCTTTTTCATTGGGCATTGCAGAGACTTCTGGGTTCATTACATTTCTTTCTGTGAACCTGTGTCAACATCATTCTTCCTGCCTGCCTGAAACCCTTCCTTGGGGAGAGGCCAGAGTTCCCACTTCCTGTTTTTAGAAAAAACAGAGGTGTCCTGTTTCTCTGGGAGCTGCTTGGCTGAAGAGTTGATAAGGAAGCCAGAAGGGATTGAAGTTCCCAGATGGTGGACTCATTTAGAGATAAATACACTTGGACATTGCCACTTTTTCCTTTGTTCCTGGAAGTTACTTCATGTCTGGTGAAGAATGAGGCAAGTGAATTCTGCACTGAAAAAGGCATTGGTTCCAAGAACAGAGGGGCAGGGCAGAAGGGCTTCAGCAAGGAGGGGCAGGTGGCCCCCAGAATAGACTCACTTTTGATACAATGAGTGTACATTTGCCAAATCTGTCCTACTTTTTTAGACTGGATCCCAACTACATGGATAGTAGGAACTCAGGATTAGCTCTAGATGTCTTTCTCTGCTTCCCAAATGAAGTCTTCTATCACAGTGTTAAACAGCTATTTACAAAGTTGTTTTCTTTGTACTTGATGATAGCATGACTCTTAGAAATAAAATAGGCCATTGGCTTGATTGAAAAAAAAATAAGAATTTGGAAAAAACAGGCTGAGTAGAAAGAAAATTTAATACTGTTTAAAAGAATAACAAAAGAAATACATGATTTTACAGAGGTTAGTGAATACAGCTAAGCAAGATAGAAAAGAGAGGAAAAGATTATAGTTCAATAGAAATTACATAACAAAATTAATAACAATATCAAATTATATTTCTTATGTTACATAAGATGCTTTATTATTCAACTGAGCAAACTGCTTTAAAATAGAAATAAAATCTGCAACATGTTTTGTAATTATTACAATAATTATTTCAACATACCAGAAATATTATTTAAATTTATTAGTATTTACTCCTCTCAAAAAAACGCATTCACACAACATGAATTTTAAGAAAAGTCCAAAGGAACTTTAATCTGTGCCAAATAAAGTGCCATAAACATGGAAGTTTCACCTGGGAGCCTGGGGACATATGCCAAGAGGAGCCCGAAGCACCTAACAGGTGTTCTGAACCCCCTTCCCTAATGACTCCCCAGCCCCTCACCCAGTTTCCAAAATCTTTTCTTCTTTAAGGGGATTCTGAATAAGAGAAGGTCATGTGAATCAATGTAAAAGCGCTGGTGCTGAGCATGACATGATTCATGATAATGACATATTCTCCAGTATATTAAACACATTGAGATTTCAGTCCCAAAATAATATTAATAATTTAGGCTCACTCTATTAGGTAATCGAGTAGACCCTAACTTTGACTTGAACAAATCAATATCAATATCTATTGAAACTGACTTATAAACCAATCTCAGTATATTTGGCAGAGAGGAAAGCAGTTAATGATTCTTCAGACAAAGATAGGTTTGAGAATGAGTTCATCATGCCTGGGGTCAGGAGCTGAAAGTCTACATTCCTTTTTACATAGCCTTATGGAGCAGTCATAGTTATTATTTCCATCCTAATGCAGCCTGCTGTGATGGTAACATCATCTACAATACTTTTCCATGTTTGACTTCCATGCTTACGTTGAATTATAAATTTTACTTTCATTAAAAACCCTTAGAGAATGACTCAGAAGAGTTAACTCATTATAGAAGATGGAAATATAGAAAGGTAGAGAGCAATAGGTGAAGGATAGATTCAACCTAACACCACATGCTAGCAAATACACACCTTCATATCTCTTCAGCAGATACAACATACCTGCATAAATTATCTAGTCTGGAATTAGCCCAAATGAAGAACACCAGCACATTAGTGAAATAATGCAATTCACTCTACATACACATTCGAATAAAGTACACAGCTTTAAGCAATATAAATGTGACTAGGTTCTGTTTCTCCTTTCAACTTTAGAAAACTTGACAAGGGACCTTTGGATTTTTCTGTGATTGTTTGACCCAACAGCTATTCATTCTCTGGCTCTGTGAAGAAGGAGCCTCCTCACCTCCACAAGCTGAGCCTGTGACCCTGACAGGTGAGAGGGGCTCTTGGAAGAATATCTGCTTCACAAGATAAAAAGACATTTATATTGTCTTTCCTTTTATTAATGAATACATTTAAAATAATTTAATCACTCTTTAAATAGTCTCTTCCTTTAAAATTCTAGTATTTATCTGCAGATATAGAACATTAAAAAATAAATAAGAAGGATTCCCTGCTGTCATACTTGGAGCTAGTAATTAGAAAACCACAGTAATCATTCCTTGAAGAAATTTTACTTAAAACAATATTATCTCTTTATCATATCTATCAATGAACCATGAAGTAGAACAAGATGTAAGAAATAAAGCTATTTAAAATGAGATTTCTAATAACAAAATATTAACATTCTAAATCTCTGAAATATTTTAGGAAGAGCTATCAACTGTCATAAATTTGTAAGACAGTTTTTCCTCAAAAACTAAAACTTCAATCACACAGAATCAAAATATTCAGTGGAAAATAGAATTGCAGCAAAACGTCACTTTCCTCAGCCCCTAGAAGACTTGAATCTCTCTCCCTAGAAGGGTGACTGCTAATGAAGGCTGAGCTCTGCCTGCCTCCTAGGGCTGTTGGGAAAGATGAGTCTCTGGTCCATAAGGAAACACCTTGCAGGCAAAGCAAGTGATTTGGCAGAGCTTCTGTCTGCTCTCCGGAAAGAGCATAAAATTGAACTCAGGATGCCTGGTCAAAATGAATTTATTTAAGTGAAAACTAGACAACTTTCAACTGAGATTTTTAAACAATATTCCTTATTCCATTGCATCTTTTAAATATCTACCTTCAGATCAGATTGTGGGTAATCAAGCAACTGGTGCACAACTGTAGTAAAAACCATAAAGATGATATACAGTGGGATTAGCTACCTCATGATGTGGTCTGTGTTATATATTCAAACTTTTATTCCTAAAACAAAAAACTTTAAAAAATTTCCATGCTCATAAAAGTACAGAACTCACATCTGTGAAAGTTTGTAGGGATGATAGAAATGGTGGAATTGTGCCCATGCTCACAGAGAGGAAAAGAGAGGATGGCACAGAACTCAGTTTAATTTGACTATGGTGATGTGTGCATTAAGTTAGAATTAAAAGAACACACACAGGGCTTCCTCTGCCCTGTACTGACCACCAATATATGCTCCTTTCAATAAGGACATCATTCCATCACCATTTCCACTGTGATGATGTGCATTATTTCCTGCTGCTCCTGTCTTCCTGAAGCTCTGAGTCCACACACTAATATTTGAGCCCAAAGACTGAGAGACATTAGGACACTATTTCCAGATCTCATCTTTTATATTCAGCCAGATAATGAACATAGAAGTTTAGCACATGCAGCTAGGGCAGGAGAGTAATGTAGTGCCTGAAGGAATATATTTGTAGTTTCCCTTCAGGCATACTAAGATGTTGCTGATACCATGGTGTTATGTTTGTACCTAGATGTCCCCACAAACCCTCATTTGGTCATGGTGGGTATTTCAAAGGCAGTTGGGTTGTGGGGACATGGGAGAGTGCATGTCTCTTCCCAGCTCATCCACTCTCTTGCACTCTGCATCCAAGCCAATGTGGCATGAGCAGTTTTTGCTCTGCCAGGCATCCTGCCCAAGATCCAGCCAGAGATGGGCTGCAGCCAGGAGCCAACATGAACCATGTTCCTTCACCACAGTGTGAGTCAGGTATTGTCCCCAGCATGTGAAATTAATTGGCACACCTTACTCCTTTATGTTCAGGTTGATGTGAAGTGCAATGCTGCAGCAAATGGAAGTTCAAAAGCAAAACAATATGATCATCTAAAAGTAAATAAGCATTATCAGTTTAATTCTCCTGAACTACAGTGGGCATTCTCCATTCTTTATTGTACAGATCCCAGTGAAGAGAATAGTCTCTCCGTGATAAGAGTTATGTCATAGCTTTGTGACAGATGATGTCACATTGCACACTGCAAAGATGTAACCAAGTGTGAGTGACAGGTGGATGATTTAATAATAACAACATGTTTAAGGGCAGAGAAAAGTATGTTCGGGGGAAAAGAAAAATTAAGACTAAAACCGTAACATAAAATATCAGGCAGTGATGAAATAAGAAGGACTTGTGGGTTTTCTTATTTAGCCTTGTGACTAAGCCTTCTTAGAGTGGGTTAGAAAATAAACCAATGAGCTAGTCTCTTGAAACACTCCTCTGGTGTTTTCTGAAGACTTACATGATCTGGCTCTCCTGTTATTCCTATGAAGAAAAGAATTCTAAAGCAAAAGTGATCAACCTGTACCAGGTATCAGCTACAGCTAACTGCACATACACGAAGCTCTGAAAAGGCTTCTTTGAGCATGAGTCAAAAGGGGAAGGACAGCTGAAACCTGTAATACAACCTTGCTGAATTCAACCCTGCAGAAGGACAGGGAGCTCAATTTGGGACTTGTAGCCAGAAATCTCCCTGAATCTCATGGGCCTGTGACTGACTTACTGAGACTCATTGACTTATAACTGACAGTACCAAAAACAAAAATAAGAAGACATCTAAGCAAGTCACAAACTCAGACTGTCACCCCACAAAAGTCAATTTCTGGGGAAAACAAGGTGGAAAAGTCTGACAATCAACCACCTGGACACCCTGAACTGATAGCATAGGAAGTAACAAAACAGATGAATGAGGATCTAGAAAAATTCGAAGCAGAAATAACGTACCAGATAACTACAGAGATGGTGAGCAGAATGAAAGACATAATTAGAGGCTCAACAACAAAAACAGATAAAAAAAATAGGTGAGCTCAGAAACATGCTGGAAGCCATGAATGCCAAGCATACAAAAGAGATGGAAACCCTATCACCCAACAAAAAAAGAAATGGAATCCATGAAACAGATTCAAACAGATATTCAGGAGATTAAAAACTCCATTGAAAGCATTCAGAGCAGATTAAGGGAAGCTGAAAATAGAATATCAGATAGAGAAGACAGGATTGAGATTAAGGACCATGAAAACAGAGATTTCTTAAAAATAGTAAGGGACCATGACAAATCAATTCAGCAGCTGCTAAATGATGCAAGAAAAATATAAGACTGATAGGAGGCAATGAAAAAACAGGAGAAAATATAATTGACATTAAAAAAAGGTTCACAGATGTAATAGTAGAAAACTTCCCAGACAGAGGTGGAGACTTGGACATACAAATAAGTGAGGCATATAGAACTCCAACTAGCCATGATCAAAAAAATCTATGCCTAGACACATAATAATCAAGACCCCAGAAACCCAACAGAAGAATAAAATTCTACAGGCAGTTCGAGAAAAGAAACAAATCACCTATAAAGGAAAGCCCATCAGAATCACAGCAGATTTTTTCAACACAAACCCTCAAATCAAGGAGAGCCTGGAGTCAAGTATTTCAATCCCTAAAAGAAAATAACTTCCAACCTAGACTGTTGTATCCTGCAAACTAATCTTTCAAAAGCGATGGGGAAACTAGATACTTTCATGACAAAGAACACCTGAGAAATTTCATGAACACCAAACCAGCACTCCAAACAATCCTAAGCAATATCCTAGAAAAAGACAATGAAGATTATAACTCCATAAAGCCCAACAGAGGGAAGCCAATAGGCAAGGTAAGACACTAAAGGGAAAAAGAAAAAACAAAACAAAACAAGAAATAGAAGAGCCAAAGATAGTAAAACATCATGAAAAGGATGAGCCAATATCTATCAATTATAACTGTCAATGGTAATGGTCTGAATTCACCAATCAAAAGAAATAGACTGACAGAATGGATTAAGAAACAAAATCCAACAATATGCTGTATACAAGAAACACAACTAACTCAAAAAGAAATATATACACTGAAAGTAGAAGAATGGAAAACTGTTCTCCACATCACAGGAACCCAGAAAAAAGCAGGGGTAGCAATTTTATTTGCAGACACAGTAGATTTCAAACCAAAACTAATTAAGAGAGACAAAGATGGTCACTACATCCTTGTGAAGGAAACAGTCCAAGAGGAAGAGATGACAATCATAAATATATATGCAGCAAATGCAAATGCCTCAACTATACAAAACAAATATTAATGGACATGAAAAACCAAATAAGCTCTAATACAATTGTAGTGGGGGATCTCAATACCCCATTATCACAATTACACAGATCATCTAGAAAAAAATGAAAAATGAAATTCTGGAACTGAACCAGGCTTTTGAACAAATGGACTTAATAGATGTTTACAGCGTGTTCCACCCCACAAAATCAGAATACACATTCTTTTCAGCTGCACATGGGTCATTCTCCAAAATAAACCACATACTAGCTCATAGGACATATCTAAGTAAATGTAAAAGAATTGAAGTTACCCCTGTATATTATCATGTCATAGTGCAATACAATTGGAGATGAATGACATAAGAAACTGAAAAACTCCCACAAATGCATGGAAATTAAATAAAACCCTCCTAAACAACCAGTGGGTCACAGAGTTCATTAAAGAAGAAATTAGACAGTTTCTACAAGTAAATGATAATGCCAGTACAACATACAGGAATCTGTGCAACACAATGAAAGCAGTTCTATGTGGGAAATTCATAGCAGTCAATGCCCATATTAGGAAAACAGAGAGAACTCAGCTCAATAACCTAATGCAGAACCTCAGGCTCCTAGAAAAAGAAGAGCATAACAAAACCAAAACTTGTACAAGAGAAGAAATTATAAAGATTAGAACAGAAATCAATAGAATCGAGATGAAGAGAATGATACAAAAAATTAATGAATCAAAGAGTTGGTTTTTTGAAAGAATAAATAAAATCAATAAACCCTTAGCCAACCTTATCAAAAAAAGGTATGAAAAGGCTCAAATCCAAGCAAACAAGAATGAAAAAGGTGGAGTCACAACAGATCCAACAGAAATCCAAAGCATCATCAATACCTACTTTGAGAACCTGTATTGTAATAAAATGGAAAACACAGAAGAAATGGGCAGATTCCTAGGTATGTAAAAACTACCAAAGTTAAATGAAGACATAGAAATTGTAAACACTCCAAGTACGAGTGAAATTGAAAATGTAATAAAATATTTACCAACAAAGAAAAAACCAGGACCTGAGGCTTCAGTGCTGAATTCTACAAGATATTTAAAGAAAAACTATCACCATTATTCTTTAAACTCATCAAGGAAATTCAAAGAGAAACAAACCTTCTGATTTCATTCCTGGAAACAAGTATTACTCTGATTCCAGAACCAGGAAAAGACCCAACCCAAAAAGAGAAATACAGGCCAATCTCCCTAATGAATAGTGATGCAAAAATCCTCAACAGGATAATGGCAAACAGAATACAGAGGGTCATCAAGAAGATCATACACACTGACCGAGTTGGATTTATCCCAGGGATGCAAGGATGGTTCGACATACATAAATCAATAAATGTAATACACTATATTAACAGAGTAAGGACAAAAATCATATGATCATCTAAATAGATGCAGAAAACGCATTCGACAAAACCCCACACCCATTCATGATAAAAACTCTATAGAAAATTGGAATAGAAGGTCTTTAGCTCAACCTGATTAAGGCTATCTATGAAAAACCAAGTCAACATCATACTAAATGGTCAAAAACTGGAAACTTTCATGCTAAAATCAGGGACAAGACAAAGATGCCCACTATTGCGACTCCTGTTTAATATTGTTCTTGAAACATTAGCCACAGCAATTAGAAAAGAGAAAGAAATAAAAGGAATAAAAATAGGAAAGGAGGAATTTAAACTGTCATTATTAGTTAATGGTATGATACTTTACATAGAAGACAAAAAATACTCTACCAAAAGACTTCTAGACTTAATTGACAGATTCAGTAGAGTAGCTGGATATAAGGTCAACACTCAAAAAACAATAGCCTTTTTATATACAAATAATAGACTCACTGAGAGAGAAATTAGGGAAACAATTCCTTTTACAATAGCCTCCAAAAAAATGAAATATCTAGGAGTTGCTCTAACAAAGGAAGCAGAAGACCTCTATGCTGAAAACTATGACAATTTGAAAAAGAAGATTGAGGATGATATAAGAAAATGGAATGACATCCCTTGTTCTTGGATAGGAAGAACCAATATAGTGAAAATGGCCATACTTCCAAAACTATTATATAAATTTAATGCAATGTTGATTGAAATTCCAACAATATATTTCACAGAACTAGAGAAAAAAAATCCAAAAATTCATTTGAAACTAGAATAGACCTAGAATAGCAAAAGAAATTTTAGGCAACACTGATATGGCTGAGGGTATTACAATCCCCAACTTGAAACTATACTACAAAGTTACTGTGATAAAACAGCATGGTACTGACAAAGAAGCAGACCCAAGGATTAGTGGAATAGATTAGAAGATGCGAAAACAACTACAGATATGCTCAGCTACCTCATCTTTGACAAAGGAGCCAACATTCTTCATTGGAGGAAAGATAGCTTATTTAATAAATAGTGTTGGAAAAACTGGATTTCAACCTGCCAAAGATTAAAACTAGAAGAGACTCATACCTATCACCATGCACTAAACTAAGATCAAAGTGGATTAAAGATTTAAATATCAAGATGGAAACTCTAAATTTGATGGAAGATAAGTTGGGTAGAACTCTTGAAGACATTGGTATAGGAAAAGACTTTATGAACAAAACCTCAGTGGCATGGGAACTTGCACAAAGAATCAACAACTGGGATCTCATCATATTAAAAAGCTTCTGCCCTGCAAGGGAAACCACCAACAGAGCTAAGAGACAACATACAATGTGGGAAAAAAATTTTCAGCAACTCTACCTTAGACAAAGGACCAATATCTAGAATATATAAAGAACTGAAAAAAATCAGACTCCCCAAATTCAAAGACCCAATTCAAAAATGTCCATCTGAAATGAACACACATTTCTCAGACAAAGAAGTAAAAGCAGCAAATCAATATATGAAAAAATGTTCAACATCACTGGTTATTGGAGAAATGGAAACAACACTGAGATTCCACCTCACCTCAGAAATAATGGCTATTAAAAATAAATCATCCAATAACAAATTGCTGGTGAGGGTGTGGGGAGAAAGGAACCCTTCTCCAGTGTTGGTGGGAGTGTAGACTGGTGCAACCACTGTGGAAATCTGTAGGGAAATACCTCAAAAAACTAGGTTTAGTGCTCCCATTTGACCCAACTGTCCCCTTGCTGGGTATCTTCCCAAAAGAATTAAAAGAATCATAACACAGTGATATATTTGCCCCTGTGTTTATAGCAGCACAGTTTGTAATACCTAAAGTTTGGAAACAACCCAAATGCTCATCAACTGGAAACTGGATAAAAAAGATGTGTTTTTTTTTAAATGGAATACTACTCAGCCATAAAGAACCAGAAACTACAGTCATTTATAGCTAAATGGATGCATATTGAGGCCATCCTCTTAAATGAAATAAATAGGACATATATGTGTAAATACCGAATGGTTTCTCTACTGTGAGAAACTGAAAGTGTAATTAAGGATATGCACAGATAAAATTGCCTAATAACATATTTCTCAGATCGTGTTTCCATCACGTGTCATATGACTGTGTCGAAATTTAAATAAGCACAAGTTTTGCTTATGTGGAGTATGCTAGCTAACTGGAGTTTTTTTCCAGACCACTATTTGTTCAGTGTTAGTTTTGGGGATCTTTCTGAAACAAATCACATCCTCTGGTGTCTTGTTTGTGCTTGAGGTGTTTTATGAAGTTATACAGAAAAATGTTTAAGTGCTTTTCAGTTTTGTTTTGGTTGAGTTCGGCTGTATTTGAATATTATTGTAGTTTTTTCCCCTTGCATTGTTTTTCTTTGAATGGATTGAATTTCTGTATGTGTGTGTGTTTGATAATAAAGTTATTTTTAAATAATAAATAAAATAAAAATTTAGAATTAAAAATAAGAATAAGAAGAGGACAGGTATGTGTGCTTATGATCTACCCTTTATTTCTTCACTACAGTACTTTTCTGCGTAAAGTATCTTCCCATCATGGGCTATTACATGTGATGGTAAAACAGGCAATTATTTATCTGTCTTATTATGCATATAAACATCTTTGGTTTACTTCCTATATTACATATCCTAACTTTAGAGAAACATTAGGAATGCACTGATATATAGCTAAGTTGTGTTTTATTTGCACCTTGACATTATTTGGCTTCTTATTAATGGGCTAGAAGCATTTTTAGTGAAGTAAGTCTCTTCATTTTTCTCAGTAATGTTTGTAGGATTTTGTAGGTTTGCTAAAGATATTTAACTTATCTATTATTTAGTATAATGTTTACTCGTTTATTTTTCTTGTTTATAAATATACAATTTATTTTACTTTTTAGATTTCTTGTGGTATGATTCACAAATATAGTATATATTTATGGTTTATAGCATAATGTTTAATATACAATTGGAAATGATTACCAAAACCCAAGCTAATTGATATATGAACTCAAAGTTACTCTGTGTGTGTATATGTGTGTGTGTGTGTGTGTGTGTGTGTGTGTGCTCCCTTAGCTAATTAGAGCACACATGACAGCATTGTTACACAGGGTCACCACTGCATTTGACCTGCAGACTTTTCATACCGCCCACCTGGGACTGTGAACCCTTTGACTGCCATCTCCTCACTTCCATTTCCAGTGGAAACATATTTCTTTTCAGTGGAATTTGGGGTTTAACTATATCCTGATTTTAGCAGAGACCTACATGTTACAGTTTCTATTTCTCTTTCGAAATTTGTAGTGTAGACAGGCAGTATACAAAACTTGCTTTATTTAGGTTATCTCCTTGGCCAAGTATTGTATTTTGCTCTTAAATTTTTGTCTCAAGAGAAAGATAAGACTCTTTCAGCAGAGTCATTAAAACTGTCTGGTTATCCAATAGCTTAGAGATAAAAAGTTATAGGACTGTGCCTTCTCATTTTGTTCTCACAGTGGATTAGTTCAATGAGAAAAACTCACCACAACCACACAAATATGGAATTCTGTTTATGCCATCATTTATGTAAGAGTAAATATTTTTCCAAGTACATACATCATGGCACTTGATTTTAATCAAATCATCACACATAACTGAAGTAACATTTTCCATAGTATACTATGGGATGATAGGATTTTATTTTCTGCTGGTATTTACATAATCAGTATATTTTCATAGACTTAGATCAGGAGATCAGGTCCCAGATTCCTTTCTTTAAAGTTCTGCTTCTCTATAAGATTTCCAATAATTAAATCTGTGCAGTCTGCATTTCTCTGTAAATTAGAAATAATTCAATGTTTTTAATGTAAAAATGATTTTGTCACAGGATCCTGGATGCTTAATAGATGTTTGGGAATGTTAGGACGGGATGGGTCACTGCATGGGGACCTAGGAGGTCACCTGAATACTGCCCCGGTCTGAAGAGTGCATGCCACTCCCACAGATGGTCTGATCTCTGCCACCAAAGTCCTGTGCTTCCCCATCCCACCAGGTTGACAATCTCAAGAATGAATCCCAGTTCTGAATTTGATAATTATCACTTTGAACACAGATCAAGTCTATTTCCTTTCTGACCTTTCTAGTGACCTCCAATATGTTACTGAAATTTTATTTCCTCAGTTTTTTCATTAATAAAATTGAAAGATAATCAGGTGCACAGTTAAGAGTTTGCTTTGTGTTACAAAATAGATTGAGGAACACAAATTTCTTGGAAATTTTTCAAATGTAGAAGATATTCAAGATTTACCACAAAGTTATTTGAATATTTTAAAAAGTTAGAAATATGAATTGACTTATAATGTATTTTGCCTGCTATTTTATTGAACACCTGTGTGTGAGAATTACCTTTTAAAAATTGTTATATAACTTATTGACAAAAAGTATGTGCTTATGAAATATGATATTGTGACAGGAGTTCATAATTTAGAATGGCTAATTCAAGATTATTAATAGATGCATTATTCCCCATATTTATACATTATTATTGGATGGAAAATTTAAAATCAACTCATAGCAATTTGGAAGTACAAAATACATTAGTGTCATCATGTTGTAGAATAATTCTTCAAAATATTCTTCCTGTCTAAATGAGATTCCACTTTCATTGAACAACATCTTCCTAATCACACTCTCTTTCCCCAATCAGTTACACTAATGACCATTCTACTCTTTGTTTCTGAGACTTGGCATTTCATACTTCATATATGCATAATGGGAAATTTATGATTACATACCTGACTTATTTTATCTAACTCAATGTCCTGTAGGGGTAGCAATGTTGTCATTAATGACAGGAATTTCTTCTCTTTTATGAAGCTGGATAACATTATATCAGGAATATATACTATATTTTAGTAGTTCACTTATTACTTCATGGATACTTAAAGGATTTTATATCATGGATATTTTGAGCTGAGCTGTGAAACATATGGAATTGCATATGTCTCCTTTGTATATTGATTTAAAATCCTTTGGACATATATCCAGATGTGAGATTATTAGATCTATGCAGTTCAATTTTTAGTCTTTTGAGGAACCATTGTTCTATTTTCCCTAATGGCTACACCAACTTACATTCTCAATAACAATTTAAAAAGTTTTCCTTCACTGTGTGTCCTCATCAACACATTTTTGTCATTTGGTAATATATATCTTGATAAGTATGAAGTGATATCTCATTTTTGTATTAATGTGTATGGACATTCTTCATTTAATTACTGAGTTATGCTCCTAGGACCCCGTCATTAAATGAATTGGTCACCAAATGAGGAATTCCATATAGTATGTACATTACAATATTCAGAACAAAGAAATGGTCAAAGGAAATTCCAACTTGATGACTTTGTTTTTATTTACATAACTTTTATATGTATCCCCATAATGTTCAAAAGAACATAAAACTACAGTACTTTACTATACAGTAAATTGGGAAAAACTACAGTACTATATAAACCAGGTACACTGTACAAAGATACATTGATGCTCTGTAAACAAGATTTACAGAAATGTACTAAAGAAAAGATATTCAGGCTGACATTTTAGCCATTGAATCCTTCAAATTCCTCATCAGTGTCATCATCAGACATGTTCAGGAGACATAGAAGATCTGGTAAAAGAGATGACAAAATAGAAACAGAAGAACAGTACTAGCAGTCCTAGGTTTAGCTTTTGAGAAGAATCCATTAGTGTGATCTGTTTTGTCATTTTATTTTTTGCTTCACCAGAGCACCATAAAAGTTCACTCATCTCCCAGCCATTACCAGCCCAATGAGACAAGCAGCTTGAAGCTCCACGGCCATCCTGGGCCCTGCCCATGCCATGGTGAGGTCTGCTTAGCCATACAGCCATCTCCAAGATCCAGTCCCTCCCCCCTGCGTACCTCTGGCCTTCTGGCTTTTCTGCTACCTGGTCCCACACTACAGAGGCACAGAAGATTATAAAGACCCTTGTCCTGAGTGCCACAAGATAGACCAGAATTTAGTAACACAAAGAGGGCTTCTCAGGCTCCTCAATGAAAACTGAAGCTCAGCAGAAAAGTAAAGAGAATCTCTACAATAAAGGCACATCAGACCACTGTACTTGGTCTGTTGCTGGCTTGCTGAGACTCATTGATTTGCATATGTACACAGATTCCTACTTTGCCTACTGTGACAGCAGAGACATACCCAAAAGGAGGCCCATAATATTTATTTTTTGCTATTTGCATAAAAGAAAACTTTTTTTCTCTTATTTTTAATTCTTAATTTTTATTTTTTCTACTCTTCAAATTTTTACTTTGCTTTCTTTTCTTTCTTTTATCTTTTCTTACTCTCACTCACTCATTCTCTTGCTGTCCCACATTGCTCCTTATCTTCCCATTTGTTCCTTTCTGCACTGAATACAGATTTCTCCCTTATTGTTGTTTTCTTCTCTTTTTCCTTCTCTTGATTATCATTAGGTTTAAAGGAAAGTAAATATGGTATCTAGCCTCCCTGTTGCTTTTAGATGATTCTATTTACATCTTTCTTCTTTCATTCTGCCTTTTTCTCTTGCCTTTAACAACTTCTTAGGGTTTGTGTGATCTTCCTGTGTCTTCTGGACTCACCAGTAAACTTTCCTGATCTTCCTACCTGTCCCCCCCCTCCCCAACTCCTTTTAACTCCCCTCTCTGAAGGGGAAAGGTGCTATACTTAAGAGTTTATTCATTATAAACTTATGTTGGGTTGGTCCTCGGTTTTAATTTAACTCACATAGTTAAATGTGATAGATTAATAACTACCACAAATTGTCATTTTCTAAGCTGGACCTGATGCTCTGGTATTGCTGATTGTGTCATTTGGGCTAACATGTTGTGATTGATCTAATTAGTTTTCCTTCCTGGTATAAGGAAAATAAAATAACCTCAGAGTCACTAGAGTCTCAAAACCCAAACACAAGCTATATCTGGAAGACACTTCTGAAAAGCAATCATTCCACAAGGGTTTTAAACACAAGCAACAAAGATACCTATATTAAGCAATCTTGAAATATCAACCCAGGAATTAAACCAAGGAGAGTACCAAAAAAAAAAAAAAGAGAGAAGACCCTTAAGCAAGGCACAAATGGAGGCTTCCATGCCACAAAAAGGTAATTCTGTGGAAAATGAGGTGAAAAAGTCTGATAAGCGACCACTTGGACACCCTGAACTGATAGCACAGCAAGTAACAAAGCAGATGCATGAGGCTCTAGGAAAATTCAAAACAGAAATAATCTCCTAGATAAACACAGACATGGTGAGCAGAGTGAAAGACATGATTAGAGGCTCTAGAGCAGAAACATATGAGAAAATAGATGAGATTAGAAACATGCTGGAAGCCATAAATGCCCATCATAAGAAAGAAATGGAACCCATGAAACAGATTCAAACAGATATTCAGGAGATTAAAAACTCTATTGAAAGCATGCAGAGCAGACTAAGAGAATCTGAAGACAGAATATCATATATAGAAGACAGGATTGCAATAAAGGACCATGAAAACAGATTTCTTAAAGATAGTAAGGGACCATGAGAAATCAATCCAACAGCTGCTAGATGATGCAAAGAAGAATAACATAAGACTCATAGGAGTCCACAAAAACAGGAGAAAGTACAATTTACATTAAAAAAACTGTTCACAGAAGCAAGAGTAGAAAACCTCCCAGACAAAGGTAGAGAATTGGACATACAGATAAGTGAAACATATAGAAATCCAACTAGCTATGACCAAAAAATATCTACACCTAGCCATATAATAGTCAAGATCCCAGAAACCCAACAGAAGAACAAAATTCTACAGGCAGTTAGAGAAAAGAAACAAATCACCTACCAAGGAAAGCCTATCAAAATCATGGCAGATTTCTCAACACAAACCCTCAAATCAAGGAGAGCCTGGAGTGAAGTATTTCAAGCACTAAAAGAAAATAACTTCCAACCTAGACTGTTGTATCTGGCAAAATTATCTTTCAAAATCAATGGGGAAATTAGATGCTTTCACAACAAAGAACACCTGCGAAATTTCAGGAACACCAAAACAGCACTCCAAACAATCCTAAGCAATATCCTAGAAAAAGACAATGAAGGTCAGAACTCCGTGAGGCCCAACAGAGAAAAGGCACCATGCAGGGTAGGACACTAAAGTGAAAGGCAGGGGGGTAAGAAATAAAAGAGCCAACAACAGTAAAACATCATGACAAGGAAGAGTAAATATCTCTCAATTATAACAATCAATGTTAATGGCCTCAATTCACCAATCAAAAGAAATAAACTGACAATGGATTAAGAAGCAAAACCCAGCAATATGTTGTATACAAGAAACACACCTAACTCAAAAGGAAATCCATAGACTGAATGTAAAAGGATGGAAAACAGTTCTCCACATGACAGGGACCCAGAAAAAGAAAACATAGCAATCTTATTTGCAGACAAATTAGATTTCAAACCAAAACTAATTAAGAGAGAAAAGATAGTCACTACCTACATGTGAAGGGAAAAATCCAAGAAGAGATGACAATCCTAAATATATATGCACCATATATGAATGCCCCCACCTGTACAAAACAAATAATAATGGACATAAAAAACCAAATAAGCACTAATACAATTGTAGTAGGGGCCTTCAACACCCCTCTATCACAAATAGACAGATCAACAACAACAAAAAACCTAACAATGAAATTCTAGGACTGAATGAAGCTATTGAACAAATGGACTTAATAGATGTTTACAGAGTGTTCCACCCCACAAAATCAGAATACACATTCTTTTCAGCAGCACACGTGTCATTCTCCAAAACAGATCACATGCTAGCTCATAGGACATATCTAAGTAAATGTAAAAGAACTGAAGTTATCCCCTGTATATTTTCAGATCATAGTGCAATAAAATTGGAGATCAATAACATAAGAAACTGCAAAACTTCCACAAACACATGGAAATTGAACAACACCCTCCTGAAAAACCAATGGGTGACAGAGTTAATTAAAGAAGAAATTAGACAGTTTCTACAAGTAAACAATAATGTCAGTAAAACATACAAGAATCTGTGGGACACAATGAAAGCAGTTCTATATGGGAAATTCAGAGCGAGGTATGAGCATATCAGCACAACAGAGAGAACTCAGTTAAATAACCTAATGCAGAAACTCAAGCCCCTAGAAAAAGAAGAACATAACAAACATAAAGCTCATACAAGAAAGGAAAGTATAAAGATCTGAGCAGAAATCAATGCAATAGAGACTAAGAGAATGATACAAAAAAAATCAATGAATCAAAGCATGGGTTTTATGAAAGAATAAATAAAATCCATATTCCTTTAGCCAACCTTATCAAAAAAGGAAAGAAAAGGCTCAAACCCATGCAATTAAGAATGAAAAATGTGAAGCCACAACAGATACAGCAGAAATCCAGAGGATTATCAATACCTACTATGAGAACATGTACTCTAATAAAATGGAAAACACAGAAGAAATGGACAGATTCCTAGATACATACAAATTGCCAAAATTAAATGAAGAAGATATAGAAATTCTAAACACCACAATAACAATGAGGGATTTTGAAAATGTAATAAAAAACTTACCAACAAATAAAAGCCCAGGTTGTGATGGCTTCACTGCTGAATTCTACAAGACATTTAAAGAACTATTGCCATTACTCTTTAAAATCCTCAAGGAAATTGAAAGGGAAGCAAGGCTTCCAAATTCATTCCTGGAAGCAAGTGTTACTTTGATCCCCAAAGTAGGGAAAGACCCAATCCAAAAAGAGAACTACAGATCAATCTCCCTAATGAACATAGATGCAAAAATCCTCAAAAAGATACTGGCAAACAGAATACAGAGTGTCATCAAGAAGATCATACCCCCTGACCAAGTCGGATTTATCCCAGGGATGCAAGGATGGTTCAACATCCATAAGTCAATAAATGTAATTCACTATGTTAATAGAATCAAGGACAAAAACCACATGATCATCTCAATAGATGCAGAAAAAGCATTTGACAAAATCCAGCACCCATTCATGATAAAAATGCTACAGAAAATTGGAACAGAAGGTCCTTATCTCAACCTGATTAAGGCTATCAATGAAAAGCCAACAGCAAAGTCATAATAAATGGTCAAAAACTGAAAACTTTCATGCTAAAATCAGGAACAATACAAGGATGCCCACTATCACCACTCCTGATCAATATTGTTCTGGAAACATTTGCCATAGCAATTAGAAAAGAGAAAGAAATAAAAGGAATAAAGATAGGAAAGGAAGAAGTGCAAGTGTCATTATTTGCTGATGATATGATATTTTAAATAGAAGATCCAAAAAACTCAGTCAAAAGTCTTCTAGACCTAATTGACAGATTCAGTAGAGTAGCTGGATACAAGGTCAACACTCAAAAAAGAATAGATTTCTTATACACAAATAGCAGACCCATGGAGAGAGAAAATCTGGGAAATAATTCCTTTTCCAATAGCATCTAAAAAATGAAATATCTAGGAATCAACCTAGCAAAGGAAGCAAAAGACCAACACACTGAAAACTACAGTTTTCTGAAGAAGGAGATCAAAGAGGATATAAGAAAATGGAAAGATATCCCTTGTTCCTGTGTAGGGAGAACCAATATAGTGAAAATGCCCATACTTCCAAAACTACTATATAGATTTAATACAATGCCAATTGAAATCCCAACAATATACTTCATAGAACTAGAGAAAACAATCCAAAAATTCATTTGGAAGCAGAAGAAACCTAGAATAGCAAAAGCAATTCTAAGCAATGGAGACATGGCTGGGGATATCACAATCCCTAATTTGAAACTATATTACAAATCTACTGTGAAAATAACAGCATGGTACTTGCAAAGAAATGGTCCTGAAGATCAGTGGTATAGATTAGAAGATGCAGAAACAACTCCAGACATACTCAGCCACCTCATCTTTGACAAAGGAGCCAACCTCCCTCAATGGAGGAAAGGTAGCCTATTTAATAAATGGTGTTGGAAAAACTGGATTTCAATCTGCCAAAGATTAAAACTACACCCATACCTATCACAGCCCACTAAACCAAGAGCAAAGTGGATTAAAGATCTAAATATTAAGACTTCTGTCTTCCACTAAACTTGCTGGAAGATAACTTGGGTAGAACTCTTGAAGACATTAGCATAGGAAAAGACTTTATGAAGAAATCTTCAGTAGCACAGGAGCTAGCACAAAGAATCAACAACTGGGATCTCATTGTATTAAAAAGCTTCTGCACTGCAAGAGAAACCACCAACAGAGCTAAGAGACAACCTACAATGTGGGAAGATATTTTTAGCAGCTGTACCTCAGACAAAGGTATACTATCGAGAATATACAAAGAACTGAAAAAAATCAGACACCCCAAATTCAAAGACCCAATTCAAACATGGGCATCCAAAATGAACAGACATTTCTCAGACAAAGAAGTAAAAACAGCAAATAAACATATGAAAAAATGTTCAACATCACTGGTCATTCAAGAGATGCAGATGAAAACAACACTGAGATTCCACCTCACCCCCAAAGAATGGCTGCTATCAAGAAATCAACCAATAACAAATGCTGGCAGGGTTTTGGAGAGAAAGGAACACTTCTCCATTGTTGGTGGGAATGTAGACTGGTGCAACCACTGTAGAAATCAGTATGGAGATACCTCAAAGAACTAGGACTACTGGTCCCATTTGACCCAGCTATTCCCCTACTGGGAATCTTCCCCAAAGAATCAAAAGAATCATCCCACAGCGATATAGGTGCACCTATGTTTATAGTGGCACAGTTTGTAATAGCTAAAGCTTGGAAACAGCCCAAATGCCCAGCGACTGGAAACTGGATAAAGATGTGGTTTTTCTTTAAAATGGGGTACTACTCAGCCATAAAGAATGAGAAACTAGACACATTTATAGCTAAATGGATGCATATTGAGGCCATACTCTTACATGAAATAAATAGGACACATATGTGTAAATACTGAATAGTTTCTCTAGTGTGAAAAACTGAAAGTGTAAATAAGAATGAAAATGATTAAAATGAATAATTGATAATTTGAAATAGTAAAAGATCCAAAAGTTTAGAGGTGGTGGGAGGGGAAGGGGAAAGGGAAGAAGGGAAAGGAAAAATTATGAGAAAGAAAAAAAATGGAATCAAAATCAGTGTAAATAGGGAGGGGTGGAGAGGTGCACAGTTAATGGGAGAAAAAATAAGAACTAGGATACATCATGTTCAGGTACAAACACCCAATGATAAATGTAAATGTATTGTACACCTAAAATGTACCAATAAATATATAAATTTTAAAAAGTTCTCTCATTTCCTGTTCTACTTTTATGAACCACTCAACATTCAGATCTATAGCCTCTCCTTCTAGCATAGCTGCAATCACTTCTGAGAACACACAGTTGACAGTACACTGTGGACAGTACACTCACTGGGAAACCTGTGGCATTTTCATGCATAGAATTGAATATAGAAGTAGATGTCTCCATAAGGCCACACTGCTGCTCCCATTCCTGTTCCTGCATCTTAAGTCTGAGTGCAGGTCATACTTCTGAACAGTCATTAACCAAGGAGGTCATTAAATTAGAAATATCTGTATTCCCTTGGTGATGAATGACACTAAACACTTTTATCAAATATCTGTTGAACATTTTTTCTTTTTTTGAACTGTCTATTCAGTTGTTTTGCCCATCTACTAATCAGACTCTTTGCTTCCTAGCTTTGAGTTGAGTTTCTTGTGTATTTTGGACATCAGCTATATGGCTTGCAAATATTTTCTCCCATTCCACAGGGTGTCTCTTCCCTCTGATCCACAGAACCTTTTAATTTAATTTAATCACACTGGTGTGTTTTTTGTTTTTGTTGTTTCTGCTTCAGGGTTATCTTTTAAAATTCATCATGAGATGGGAATCAAGGAGCTTTGTGATTTTCTTCTACTAATGTTATAGCTGCAAGTCTTCATAAAGTTTCTATCCATTTGAACTGATTTTTGCTTATGTGATGATATATGTGACTAATTTCATTTTTTCTGCATATACCTACCTTGTTTTTCCAACATTTTTATTGAAGAGACTTTCCCATTGTGAAGATGACATATCTGATTAAACCTATGTAAAATGTCTGAAGTGGGCTGTCATGTGACTGACTGATATGTTTCTTTGTTTGTTTCCAAAGCAATAGATTACTTAATTGCAACATTTTGCAAAGGAATAATTAAGCTATTGTTGTCTATGGAGAAAAGAGTACAAACAAGGGGCTTTCCCCTGAGAACATGCACAGGAAGCATTGCAAATGGGGTTGAATCTCTGGCAGAAGGCTTTGGGTTATTTCATCTCCTTAGTTCAGTGGTAATGTGTGGTCCTGGTATCTGGAAAGAAAAGATCAATCACTCTGCACATTATCATGTACAGTCTTTTTCCCCTCATCAGTTTCTCGTGTTATTTTGAGAAAATTTTAAGAGGTAACTATAAAAGGAAAAAATTCTGTACCTGTTACTTTTGGAAATAACAGGCATGATGGCCAATACATTATACTTTATAGATAATTAATTATCGTATTCAATATAATTAGTCTGTATTTTCAACACATTTAAAAGCAAACCTGGAGAATAATTTATTAAATCTTTAATTCAGCATTAGTATAAAAGATATTGAGTAATACTCTTCAGTACCACTTATAAGTACTTACCAAATGTATTTAATCCAAAGCAATTTTGAGAGATTTTTTCAAAAACACTGATGAAACTTGAAATCAATTTACGAATTATGAAAAATATGTTGGGAACACATGACCATTGAATATCTTATAAGATGGGCAAATAAAAATATTTATTTATTTATGACTATAATAACACTATTGATCAGAAAAATCTCACTAGGTGATGATTAAAACTATAGAAAGGTAGATTTCTAATATTTAATTTATTTTTCTATTACCCATTTTTCTACTCAAGATACATAAAGATCTGCATTTCTCTAGTTGACAGAGGGACTGTTGACTTAGACAAGTTGCTAAAATACTTTAACTGTTACAATCTTGCCTTTGTCAATGTAAACATTACATGATGATTTGAGATATTTACATAAAAATTAGGTGTAGTGGGGAAAATGGGTCTTTTCTACCAAGTGTGGTTAAACATGAGTCAATTCATTGATAGATTTTTATAGGTGAATGGTAACAAAATGTGAATGTAACCAAATGACATAAAACTGTTTGGACATTGAACCCTTTAATTACTACAATCTCACCAGATACTGTAATCTAATACTTTGACACTTTAGCTGAAATCACAATCTAAGCAGCTCAATGAATTTACATATCCTGATAAGGCCCTTAAAATGTAAAACTATTAAGAAGAGAAAAATTCACTAAGTTATGGAATAGTGTGGGAAATATTTTGGGACTCATATGAACAAAATTAACAACATGTTAACACACAATATCATTCTCAATACCATCAGGAAAAATTAAATACTTAGGACATAACAACCCAAGAAAAGACAGATCTTGAAAACAAAAGCCACATTCCTTTGAAAAGGACATAGGACCATACAAAAAAATGGAAAGACATCTGCTGTTCCTGTATAGGCAGCATCAATATAGTTAAAATGGCCATTTTTTCAAAACTGATATACAGATTTAATGCAACTCCAATCTAAATAACAGCAGCATCTTCACAGAACAAAGGAAATTTCCTAAAATCCATAGGGAACCAGAAGAGACCCAGAATAGCAAAAGCAATCCTGGGCAACAGCAGCACAGCAGGAGGCATCGCAACTCCACATTTCAAATCAGAATTAAACATCACAATTTTTGTAAGATTCTAATATAAGCAGAAATTTGTAACTTCCCTTTTGATTACAACTTATTTCTTAAACCTAGGTGTCCCAAAGTCAGCCTTCTCAGTGCCCCCTTCACCTCTTTGTTCCTGAGGGTGTAGACGAGGGGTTTCAGGAGCAGGGTGATGATGTTGTAGAAGAGGGTGAGGAACTTGCCCTGGTCTTGGGAGGAGATGCTTCCTGGCTGCATGTTCTTGTAGATAATGTTTCCATAGAAAAAACGACACCACCGTGAGATGGAAGCCACAGGTGTTGAAGATTTTGTTCCTCCCTAAGGATGACTGGATACTCAACACACCCCCCATGATGTAGTCATATACCAGGATGAACACCATCAGGGACAACACAACACCTATGGCCAGAATGAAGGCAACACTTTCTACAGCAGCTGTACTGATGCAGGCCAGGTGGATCAGGGCTGGCAGCTCACACAGGTAGTGATCCACACAGTGGCCCCCACAGCGGGGTAACCACTAGGTTAATGGAGTCATAATCAAAGAGTTAACCATCCCATATCCCCAAGCAAAGGACAACAAGCCCAGGCAGAGCCTGGGACTCCTGATCCCCTTGTAGTGCAGGGGCTTGCAGAAGGCCATGAAGCAGTCATACGCCATGACAGACAGGAGCAGGCACTCCACACCACCCAGACCCAGGAACAGAAAGAGCTGCAGGCCACAGCCCACATAGCTGATGGTCTTTTCTGGGCTATGTAGGTTGTAGAACAGCTGCAGGGTGAAGCTGGTGGTAAAGCTGAGGTCGAGGAAGGACAGGTGCATGAGGAAGTAGTACATGGGCGTGTGGAGGTGTGGGTCCAGTGGGACACCAGGATGATGGTGGCGTTACCCATCGGGGTCAGGAAATAGGCCACCAGGATGACCCCAAAGCGGATCCTCTCCAGGCGGGGGTGCTCAGAGAACACCAGCAGAATGAGGGGACTGTAGGAGCTGTCATTTTTTCCAACCATCACAGTGCACCTTATAAAAAAGAGAAATTGAAAGAAAAATAGTTCATAGCCACTCTGTACACCTATTACATGCTAACCACCCTGAATCTTCTAATTAAGACATTCATGTGTACAGCATGACTGATATATATAGCTTACCAGGCTAACAGTTGTTCCACAAAGAGGACACCAGTGGGAACCTCAGCTACCTGTCCTTCCTGCAGCCTCATGCAGACACTTCACTGGAGTGGGCCTTCTTGGGGTCTCATGACCTCTCTCTGCCTCTTGAACTGCTATCTTGTTTCACTGATCTTTGCTTTAAACATAAGGTAAGTCTTTTAAAACCCTGAATTTTGCATTTAACACCAGGTAATAAGTGCAAAACAGAGGGTTCCAGGAGCACCTTTTTTTTTTTTTTTTTTTTTTTTTTTGGTACCATGGATCAAACTTAGGATCTTGCACTTGCAAGGCAGGTGGTGGAACCACTGAGCTAAATCCCTGGCCCAGTACCAACTTTTAACCTGTGAATGGGCAGAAAACAGGTAGTGGTATTGTGTGTGTTGAACACTGCAAATACTGAGTTACTGCAGATGCCACATTCTTTAGGCAGCACACCGTTCATGTTTTCATTAGAAATGAGCTATTTGTGTAGATCAATATCTGTAACTTTAAGACAGTGTTATGTGAAAATATCACTAGGTAAAACAGTCACTTCTAAGGTGCTGAACTATACACTGGAATAAAGGACCTAAAATCATCTTAATCGCTGCTAGAGGAAAGTTACAAAGGTAAAAATGAAAGTTTTATTCACTCCTGAATATTTCCTTTCTAAAGAGCTCTTACATGCTTAAAGTCTTTAAAAGATGTAAAGGTATACCTGTCTGCATAATAAACCTGATCATTTTTTGCTACAGTTTACAGGTTAAAAAATAAATATTAGAAAAAAATAGGTGTGATATGCACAATTTGGTGATGAGAAACCTTGTCACAACAAAATACCAAACCTGTATACAATTTATAAATGTACAAAAATCTTAGTCAAATTAAAAATAAAAATACCTCTATAGAGAAAATGAAATAAATAGAATAAATTGAAACAATATGCTTGGGTCATTTTCCTAAAAAATGAATGATATCTTTTGAACATAAATTTAAAATTTTAAAAGTATAAAATTCTTGTACTTTCCCAACTCCTCATTCCCCTGAACCCATCCACATTTGAACAAGCCTAACTTGTTTGTACTCTCCATCTGGGAAGAAATCTTGGATGTCTCAGGTTTAGATTAATTTCCTCTTCTTTTCTGTGAATGAATTGTGTGACTGTACAAGACACTGGTTAAAAATGGTTGATACCTTTGAACGATCACATATATTTTTAGAAGAGTCAACTACTACCAAAGTTCTCCAAAAATCCTCAGATTTAAGAGACCTCACACTTGGTTTTTCAAATCTCTTTGATCATTTGTACCACAACTGAATTTGAATTTACCCCATTTGCTTGATTCTGTAACAAGGACTTAGAAGCTGGACCTGAAGATGCCCAACTAAAAGCAGAACAGAGTGTGGCATCTCTCCCTTTATTTTATATCCCTTCCTTGTAGTACAGGTCAGAGCCCACCCAGCTCTGCACACACAAATGTTAACCACTGAAGGACCATTTGTATCTCAAAGGCTCTCTAACCTGAATGTATGCAGCCTCTCTTATCTCCTTCAAAACTGAGGACATAAGGATATGAAAAACGAAAGTAATTTTCAGGATTTGTAGGGACAGCCAAAAGCTGTCCAGATTTTACAACACCCAGCTGCAGATCACAGGGAGCAAGGAATAATCCTAAAATAACAATTCTAAAACCTTCTCAGATTCCAGCAAAAGTAGCTTTGCAGTCCACCCTGTGGCGAGGTCACCTCTCCAAGTGGAAGCAATGACCCCAGGCTGTGACCCCAGGCTGTAACTCCAGCCTGGACCTTCCCAGGGGAGTAAGGCTGTATCTTCCCCCCAGCAGGGAGATCCCTGCAGAGCTCCCACGGAGGGCTGAGATGAGGAACAAGGGGAATCCTGCCAATCAATGAAGGCTGACCCCAGTGTCTTGTGAATGACCAGTCTGCACCTGGTTAGCAACCAGCAAGTCCCCTCCAGCTGCTCCAGGACCCATCCTGTCCCTCCTCTCCCTGCTCTCTAACTCTGCCCAGCAAATCTTTCTACACCTCTTGCTGTCGTGGCCTGATGTCCTGAAATTCTTTCTGTTCAACAGACTGCTGCAGGGTGGGTAGTGCTCCTCACCTCAGCATTGGGACATCCTGGATTCTGTCCAGTGACAGAAGAGATTCTTGGAGAATCTTGGAGAATCTGGATGTCTCACACAGTCCCAGGGTCACTGATACCTTCAGGTGGTAGCAGTGTCATGTGAATCTATACCCCATCACCTTTCCAGATAGCTTTGAAGATGTAGATTATGACCAGGATCATCTTATAGCCCCTGTATTGAGCTGCAGACTTTCATAATTTAATTAATGAAATAGTTATTAACTTCCAAGTGGATCAAGAACAAAGATTTTTTAACTAGATTTTTGAAACTCAGTAAAAGTTAGATAAAATGTTTATGTGTAAGTCATGGCTGACTTTAAGTGAAGTACATTCACAAGAACCCTTTGGTGTCCCATAACCTGGTGGAATGACAGAGTAAGCCCCCATCGGACAAATCTGGAAGTTGCTCTTCATGGCTCTTTTCTTTCTTATTGCTGCCAGTTTCTCCATGCTGTGGCAAGCTTTGCTTCCTTTTTCTTTCCCATTATTGTCATCATTTGCTCTAAACCACTTTTTCCTAAGACTTGACTGACTGTTCAGGTGGTAAGTAGAAGACTAAATTCCAGCCAATAAAACATCACTTTGCAATCTCATGAAATTTAAGATATTGTTTTTCTTAATTAATTGGACAAATTTTTAAATATCTGAAATTTAGTCTTATTTAAGTCAATATTTCAGTTAGACTTTCTATTACCAACTTAAGAAAGACACATTTTTTGAAGACACATTTTTCAGTTCACAAAGGATGTATAGCATAGTAGAGTGAATGCAGGAGAGTGAGGCTAATCACTTACACTGAGGGGTCCCCCACTTCCCATGTGGTCACAGTGCCCACTCTGTGGCCTGCGCCTGCTCTTGTGCTGCAGGAATCCTGGCCTTGGTGTCACGCAGAGGGTCCTCCTCACCCTCAGCCTGGGTCCTGCAGTTCTCCCACTTCCTCTATTCCCTCACCGTAGTTAAATATTGTCAGTCCCTCTTCTGAATTATCCTCTCTTACAGAAATGTTTAAATGGGTTTTTTTTTTACTTAAAACTTGAACAATCCCCAAACATTTTAGCATAATTTTCTTTTCATATTTTCCAGTACTGTGAATTGAACCAAGGTCATTTTCACTGAGCTACCCACGTACAACCCAACCCTTTTATTTCTTTTTAAATTTTGAGACAATGTTTCACCAAGTCACTAAATTACTCTCACTGGGTTCCAACTTATGATCCTCCTGGCTCAGCCTCCCAGAGTGCTGGAAATGTAGGTGTTCACAATCACACCAAGCTCTTACCCTGTATTTTAAGAGCCTTACAGCTTGCCCTGGTTTATGTACAAATTTATTTCATCATTTTTGATGTTCTAGATATCTTATAATCCCTAACTCCTACTTCCTACATGTTTGTTGATGTCTCTACCATGCAAATATGACTCATCACCACTAGGTAAAATGCTTCACATCAACATCAAGATTCAACCTCCCCCTCTGAAGCCCTGAGGAGTCCTCAGATTGCTCGCTCTGTCTTTCTTCCAATGTCCTTTATCTCGCCTGTCCCAAGTCTGTTTCTTCTGCAATGCCCTCTGTTTACATCCCCAGCCATTTACTTCAGTCTACTTCACATTATCCCCAAGGTTGGCTCATGATCTTATTCGATGGATGTCTCCAAGTGCAAGAAAAAAAAATATTAACTCATCATTCTCCTTCATTAATTGGTGTTGAGCACACAAAACTGCATAGTGTCAAACAGATTTGACCTGACAGCCTCTGTTCACCTGTTTGCAAGTCAATTGTATAAGCCCCCATTTTCCATATGAATGTAATAGTGAAGTGTGTGTTTCACTCTTGTTCTAAAAAACACTTAGATCAGGCTCGGGGATAGAAATGGGCTCCTGATGCCTTACTCCCCATTATCTGGAATAAACATTTCAATTGTACGTTCTTACTACATTCAACCTTTACTACATCAGTGTTTACTTTTGTATTTATAGATTTCCTGCTATACCCAATTAAATCGCCTGTTTCAGGCTGAATGAATGATGGAGGATTTTTGTCTAACCTGCTTCTGCTTGTGTTTCTTTTTGTCCTTTCTGTCATTTTTAAAAATTATTTTCAACAGCTTTGTTTCCTCTAATAAGCTATTATAGTTGAAAATTTCCTTTACTTCAGAGTCTGGTTTTATTACCTGTGTAACTTTGAGGTTTTCTTATCTGGAACATACTTGTCTCCAGGTGAGACCTGATATCATTGCATTACCTCCCTAGGGACAGAAACAATGCTCCTCTTTCTTTTGAATTATCTCTCACCCTGGAGAATTCAGAAACAGTTTGTTGATTGGCCCCCTGATGTGCAAGATAAAAAGTGAAAGAAAAATGTCAGAATGTATAATAGGTAATGTGAAACAGGAAGAAAAGGGGCAAAGGGGAAGGAAGTGGGAGGGCTAGGGGAAAGGATAGAAGGGAATGGGGTTAATATGAGAAAATGGAAAAATAGGAACAAAATCTTTGTAAATAGGGAGAACTGGAGGGGTTGAAGGGAGGGCTGGGCAAGGGTGAAAAATAAGAACCAAAAGAGACTATGGAAAAGTGCAAATTTCCAATGATGAATGTCATTATATTGTATACCTAAAATTTACCAATGATTAGAATGAATAATCGATAATGTAAAATAGGAAGAATAGGTCCAAAGGGGTAGTGGTAGTGGGAGGGGCAGGGGAAAGGAAAGAAGGGAAAGGAAAAAATGCTGAGAAATGGAAAAAATGGAAATAAAGTCTTTGTAAATAGGGAAGGGTGGAGGGGGTAAAGGGAAGGCTAGGAATGGGGAAAAAATAAGAACCAGGATGCATTATATAAAGGTACAATTCCCAATGAGAAATGTAATTGTGTTGTAGACCTACAATGTACCAATAAAAGAATTTAATACAAAAAAAAGGAGAAGTGCAAATCACACACCTTCCTCAGTGTTGCTGGCAGCGTGTGCCCAGGTGACTCAAAGGGATTCCAAGCAGCAAAGGCTGTGGGATCACAGAAGCAGGAAAGATGGGGGTGAGCCCTCAAAGCACTCTGCTCTGTGACTTCTGACCCTGGTGGGACTCTTGCTCTGTGTCCAGTGCAGGTCCAGTCTATAGGGGACCCCAAGTGACTCCCTATGTCATAAAGCTAGAGAGACCCAGGAAACCAGAAGAGCAGAGAGCATCTCCAGAGTGCCACATGTTCCCACTCCTCTGCAGCAGCCTGTCAGTCCTGAAGAAAAGGCTCCTGTGCAGCTCGCAGGGACCAGTGGTCTGCAGTGATATCCTGAGGGACAGTGCAGAGGAACCCAGGTTGTAGCAGTTCTCACACTCTGGGGTGTCTCAGGCTCCCAGGTTCATTCGTATAAATGAGGAGGTAGCAAAGAGTCATTTTTCTGCAATTCATAGAGATGTGTTTTCCCACTCTCTGTGATAGAAAATTAGGAAACTGGAGCAGTTCTTTTGTTTATCCTTTTGTTTTTGTTTACTGGATAGAAATGTTTTTATGCATTCCTCTTAGCCAAAGCTATAAATTCAATCATAATTTGTACAAACGCTGATGAATTCTTTTCTATTTCCCAAGCAGTATTTCACTATTACAAACCAAGCCAAGGCAACAATCTCCATATTACAGATCTCAGAGGAGTATCTCCCCATTGCTGTACCTCCTCTTCCATGAGAAGAAGTGGGATTGCAATGTCTCCCTGGTCTCTTGCACAGAACATTGGATGGGAAATCACTTAGCAAAGCTGTAATGAACCCTTGAATTGTGCAGATTAATCTGTCCTGGGTCTGAAGTGGAACATAAGCAAGTGCAGTAATACTTTAGTGATACATTCACAGTTAAACTCCAGAAGCTCACTAGGTAAATTTGAACTAGTACAATATGCTTCTGTTTTGTAACTTTTACTTATGCAAATATATTACTAATTTGTTATAGTCTGTGATAGCAGCCTAACAACTTTGTGAAAATGAAGGCATCAAATATACTTCTTAACTGAAATTGGACAGAGAAATTAGCCAAATTCTTCCATTTGTTAGCACAGCAGTTTCAGGCAAATAGAATATATGTCCGTCATCTCTCCCTTCCTGGTCCAACAAGCAGGCTCCACTGGAGAGATGGTGCATGGAAGAAACAAAAGGCAAGCTATTTACCTGATGGAGACAATGTCAAGAAGAAGCAAACACTCTAATGAGTCCCAGGGCTGGCAGCTCTGCCTCCAGGAGGCTCAGTCAAATCCTGCACCTCACCTTGCTTGGTGCACTGCCCCTGCAGCAGGGCTGGCTTTGCCCTCTGCCCACAGGCCAGGGCAGCATCCCATGGAGCTCTGAACCCAGCATTCCCCACCTGGGCATGATTGATGGCTTTAGTTCATTTAATTAAAACACATGGCAAAATATTGTTTTTCATCTTTATAATCCATTCCACTTTCTTCTGTTTGGTAGCTGTGACAGCAGAGGATAAAAGCATAGCTCAGGAAACACTGAAGCTGATCCTCATTGCTAATGTTATGAGAGCACAGGAAGTAATAGGAGTTCAGCAGAAAAAGAGTGAATACCTGTAGGCATAGAAAATCAGCAAATAGCAGGTTATTCACACCTGACTATGACTTGTTAAAATGGAGAGGTGGACATTCCAAAGTAGAGGATTCAGCACACATAAAATAACCAAAAGAGAAACATCCGAACCTGCAATGATGTGGGAATCTATTTTATTCTGTTTAGATCACTAACTGTGGTTCTTGTATTAGCGATCACACAAACTTAAATTTGCACTAACTTAAGTGTGTGGAGTCCAGAAAAAAGTGTACTGCACAGCTTTCCAGCCCCCAAGACTGTGAAGGAGACCACACCTGGGCTGCACCTGCACCATGAGCCAGGCCGGTCAGCTGAGGGTGGAGGGGCGAGGCTGCTCTCCCAGAGCCGCCATACACAGCTGCTGGCCTTAGTGACTTCCTGCTGTCTTCTGTGCTGGACCTCTGGCTTCCTTTATTCACACTTTCTCTTTGTTTTTAGAGGAACATGGCTCTTTTGTAAGTTTCCTGGAGAAGGCAAGTGTTGAGACCCTGAGTATATCTTCCTTAGCCTCCGCATGAGTGATTTTTGTCTCCCTGTGTTATTTTACTTGAGATATTTCTCAGTTATTTCCAGTTTCTTATTGAGAAATTGAAAGCTAACAGACTTCTTGATACATCCCGCCCATTACAGAAGCTTATGAGCGGCTCCCTTTCTTACATGTGCTGAAGAGCACAATAATTCTGTCCACTGAGCTACAGGTCTGTGGAAAAGCTTTTTTTTTAAATTAAATTATTTTATTGGTACATTGTAGGTATACAACATTATTACTTTTCTCATTGGGAATTGTACCTTTATATAATGCATCTTGGTTCTTAATTTTTCCCCATTCCTAGCCCTCCCTTCATGACCTCCACCCTTCCCTATTTACAAAGACTTCATTTCCATTTTTTCCACTTCTCATCATTTTTCCTTTCCCTTCTTTCCTTTCCCCTGCCCCTCCCACTATCCCATGCCTTTGGACCTTTACTTCCTATTTTACATTATCAATTATTCATTCTAATCATTGGTATATTTTAGGTATACAATATAATGACATTCATCATTGGAAATTTGCACCTTTACATAGTCTCTCTTGGTTCTTATTTTTCACCCTTTCCCAGCCCTCCCTTCAACACCTCCATTCCTCCCTATTTACAAAGATTTTGTTCCTAGTTTTCCATTTTCTCATATTAATCCCATTCCCTTCCATCTTTTCCCCTAGCCCTCTCACTTCCTTCCCCTTTATACCTTTTCTTCCTATTTCACATTATCTATTATATATATAGTGCTAATTTACACTTTCAGTTTCTCACACCAGAGAAACTATTCAGTATTTATACATATGTGTCCTATTTATTTCACTTAAGAGTATCGCCTCAATGTGCATCCACTTATCTATAAATGTCTCTAATTTCTCATTTTTTATGGCTGAGTAGTTCTCCATTTTATTTTTTAAAAAAACACATTTTCTTTATCCAGTCTCCAGTTGATGGGCATTTGGGCTGTTTCCAAGTTTTAGCTATCACAAACTGTGCTGCTATGAACATGGGTGCACATATGTCACAGTGGATGATTCTTTTAATTCTTTGGGGAAGATCTCCAGCAGTGGAATAGCGGGATCAAATGGGACTTCCAGTCCTAGTTCTTTGAGGTATCTCCATACTGATTTCCACAGTGCTTGCACCAGTTTACACTCCCACCAGCAGTGGAGCAGGATTCCTCTTTCCCCATAGCCCCACCAGCATTTTTTATTGGTTGATTTCATAATAGCAGCCATTCTTTCTAGAGTGAAGTGGAATCTCAGCATTGTTTTCATTTGCACCTCTCAAATGACCAGTGATGTTGAACATTTTTTCATGTATTTATTTGCTATTTCTACTTCTTTGTCTGAGAAATGTCTGTTCATTTCAGATGCCCATTTTTGGATTGGGTCTTTAAATTTGGGAGGTCTGATCTTTTTAAGTTCTTTTTAGATTCGAGATAGTAGACCTTTGTCTGAGGAAGAGCAGGTGAAGCTTTTTTCCCACATTGTGGGTTGTCTCTTCGCACTCCTGGTGGTTTCTCTTGCTGTGAGGAAGACTTTTAATAAGAAGAGATCCCACTTTTTGATTGTTTGTGCTAGTTCACGGGCAACTGAGATTTTGTTCATAAAATCTTTTCTTACACCGATGTCTTCAAGGGTTCTACCTAACCTCTGTTCCAACTGGTTCAGAATTTCTATTTTAATATTTAGATCTTTAATCCATTTTAATTTTAGTTTAGTGCATGGTGAGAGATATAGGTCTAGTTTTAATCTTTGGCAAGTTGAAACCCAATTTTTCCAGCACCATTTATTAAAGAGGCTATCTTTCCTCCAGTGAGGGTGTTTGACTCCTTTATCAAAGATGAGATGGCTGAGTGTGTCTGGCTTGTTTCTGCATCTTCTCATCCCTTCCATTGGTCCTCAGGTCTGTATCTATGCCAGTGTCATGCTGTTTTTATCACAGTTGCTTTGTAGTAGAGTTGCAGGTTGGAGATTGTGATACCCCCTGCCATGTCTCTGTTACCTAGAATTGCTTTTGCTATTCTGGGTCTCTTCTTGTTCCAAATAAATTTTTGGATTGTTTTTCTCAAGATCCATGAAATGTGCTGCTGGGATCTCAATTGGAATTGCATTAAATCTATATAACAATATTGGAATTTGGCCATTTTCACTATATTAATCCTTCCTACCCAGGAGCAGGGGATGTCTACCCATTTTCAGATGTCATCTTCAATCTCTCTTTTCATAGTGCCATAGTTTTTAGAGAAGAGGTCTTTGATTTTTTTCCTTAGGTTGATTCCTAGGTATTTCAGTATTTTGGATGCTATTGTGAAAGGAATTATTTGCCCTATTTCTCTCTCAGTGAGTCTGTCATTTGTGTAGAGGAAAGCTATTGATTTTTGTGTGTTGACCTTGTAACCAGCTACTTGACTGAATTTGGTTATTAAGTCTAGAAGAATATGGTGGAGTTCTTGGGGTCTTCTATATAGAATATCATGTCATCTGCAAATAATGACAATTTGACTTCTTCATTATCTATCTTTATTCCTTTCATTTCTCTCTCTTGTCTAATTGCCGTGGCTAATGTTTCCAGAACTATATTGAACAAGAGTGGTGATAGTGGACATCCTTATCTTGTTCCTGATTTTAGTGTGAAGGATTTCAGTTTTTGACCATCTAGTATGATATTGGCTGTTGGTTTTTCACAGATGGCTTCTATCACTTTGAGGTAGAGACCATCTATTCCAATTTTTTGTAGGGTTTTTATCATAAATGCATGTTGGATTTTGTCCAATGCTTTTTCTGCATCTATGGAGATAATCATATGGTTTTTGTCCTTGGCTCTACTGATATAGTGTATTACATTGATTGCTTTGTGTATATTGAACCATCTCTGACTCCCTGGGATGAATCCCACTTGATCAGGGTGTATGATCTTCTTGATGATCTTCTGCATTCTGTTTGCCATTTTCTTATTAAGGATTTTTGCATCTATGTTCATTAGTGATATTGGCCTATAGTTCTCTTTTTCAGTTGGGTCTTTCTCTGCTTTGGGGATCTAGGTGATGCTTGCTTCCAGGAATGAATTTGGGAGTATTGCTTCCCTTTCAATTTCATTGAACAGTTTAAACAGTAGTGGTAGCAGTTCCTCTCTAAATGTCTTGTAGAATTCAGCAGTGAAGCCAACAGGGCCCGGGCCTTTCTTAGTTGATAAGTTTTTGGTTACATTTTCAATTTCATTGATTGATATTGGGTTGTTCAGAATTTTTAGGTCTTCTTCATTCAACTTTGGTAATTCATATGGATCTAGGAATCTGTCCATTTCTTCTGTGTTGTCCATCTTATTTGTGTTTAAGTTCTGGAAGTAGGTATTGATGATCCTCTGGGTTTCTGCTGGATCTGTTGTAATTTCACCCTTTTCCTTCCTAATTGCATGGATTTGGGCCTTTTCTTTCCTTTTTTTGACAAGTTTGGCTAAAGGTTTGTCAATTTTCTTGATTCTTTCAAAGAACCAACAATTGGGTTCATTGATTTTTTTATATCATTCTCTTAGTCTCCATTGCATTGATTTCTCCTCTGATCTTTATTATTTCATCCCTTGTATGAGCTTTGGGGTTGTCTTGCTCTTCTTTTTCTAGAAGCTTGAGGTTCAGCATCAGGTTGTTTAATTGGGCTTGTTCTGTTTTCCTAATATGCATATTTACTGCTATGAATTTTCCTCATAAGACTGCTTACATTGTGTCCCATAGATACTGATATGTTGTTTTGTCATTGTCATTTAATTGAAGGAACTGTCTGATACCTTCTTTAATTTCCTATGTGACTCATTGGTTATTCAGAAGTGTGTTGTTCAATTTCCACGTGTTTATGAAATTTTTTGAGTTTCTTTTGCTATGGCTCTTCAATTTCATCACACTATATGGTCTGATAATATACAGGGGATAACTTTAATTCCTTTGCACTTACTTAAACATGTTCAATGTATGAGTATGTGGTCTATTTTGGAGAATGACCCATGTATAGCTGAGAAGAATGTTTATTCTAATTTTGTGGGGTGGAAGACTCTGTAAACATCTATTAAGTTCATTTGTTCAAGAGCTAGATTGAGTTCTAGTATTTCATTACTTATTTTTAGTCTACTTGATCTATCTATTTGTGTCAGTGTGGTGTTGAGGTCCCCCACTACAATTTTATTAGGGAATGTATGACTTTTCATGTCTGTTACTATTTGTTTTATATAGTTGGGTGCACTAGTGCTTGGTGCATGGATATTTATGATTGTCATCTCTTCCTCTTGGATTCTTCCCTTTACAAGGATGTAGTGTCCTTCTTTGTCTCTCTTAATCAGTGATGGTTTGACATCTAATTGCTCTGCAAAGAGGATAGCTACTCCTGCTTTTTTGTGGGTTCCTGTCACATGGAGTATTGTTTTCCACCCTTTAACTTTCAGTCTATGAGTTTCCTTTTGAATTGTGTGTTTGTTGTATGCAGCATATTGTTGGATTTTGCTTCTTGACCCATTCTGGCAGTCTATTTCTTTTGATTGGTGAATTGAGACCATTAACGTTGATGGTTATAACTGAAACATATTGACTTGTCATTGCCATGACTTTTTCTTTTTGTTGGGTTCTCCCTCTTTACATTTAATTTCTTGTCATGCCAGTTGTTTTCTTTTAGGGCTTGGAATTTGTCACTGCAAGCTCTTCTTGCCTTGATGGTTTGTGTTGAGAAGTCTGCTGTGATTCTGATGGGCTTTCCTTTGTAGGTGATTTGTTTCTTTTCTCTAATTGCTCATAGAACTTTGTTCTTCTGTTGAGTTTCTGGAATCTTAACAATTATATGCCTATGTGCAGATATTTTTGATCAAGTCTATTTGGAGTCCTATATGCCTCATTTATCTGTATGTCAAGCTCTTTTCCCCTGCTTGGGAAATTTTCTGCCATTATTTCTGTGAAGAGATTTTTTATGTCATCTGCACTCTCTCCTGTTTCTTCATTGACTCCAATGAGTCTTATGTTATTCTTCTTTGCATCATCCAGCAGGATCACCTTCTCTGAACTAGGAGAGGTGGGACAGGGACCAGGAGAGGTGGTAGAGATGGTGGCCCAGATGCCCCTTTCTCTGGACCAGGACCAGTGGGATGGTGGCTCATTAGCCTCTACCTCCGGGCCATGAGCAGTGGGAGGGAGGTTTGCCTGGAAGCCCCTTCCTCTGGGCCAGGAGCAGTGGGACAGAAGGTGGCCAAAAAGCCTTTTCCTCTGGGCTTGGAGCAGCGGGAGGGATGGTGACCATGAAGCCCCTTCCTCTGGACCAGGAGCAGTGGGACAGCAGCTCAGAAGCCCCTTCCTCTGGCCCAGGAGCAGTGGGACTCAGTACCATGGTCTGGTGGTCCAGTGTCCTCTGCATCTTTGTAGTGTGGAACCAGGTGGATGTCTGTCTGCAGCGGGGTGATTTGGCATCCTCCACACTACTTGGGACCTCAGTAGGGTGTGCACAGACCTGCCTGTCTGCAGCGGGCTGATTTGACGTGTTCCCTGTGACTCAGGACCTTGGTAGGGCATGCGCACTTCTGCCTGTCTGCTGCGCAGTGATTCGGCATCTTCTGCGTGACTCAGGACCTTGGTAGCTCATGTGGGAAAGCTTTAATGTGACTGTCAATAACTATCACACCCGGGAAATATTTGCCACTTACTGCAGTGATGATGATGGTTTTCCCTCTTTTCCCTTTATTTCTCGGTTACAGAACTGTTGTTGCTGTGCCCAAGCTCCCAAACTCATTGTCTTCATGAGCTTCAAAGGCAGTTTCCAGCAGTGGAGTCTGCAGTTTGATCTGTGCTGCTATTCTGCTGTGACAAGGGCCAAGGACCTGCCCTGTGCCCTCGCCTGGATCATGTCAGGAGGACCCCCCAGCCCCAGTCTACCATAAGCATTTGCTTCAGAGTTGGGAATAAGTAACCACGTCTGAGCTCAGCCTGCTTTACCTTCTTTCCAAAGAAGCTTAAAGTTCAGAGTCCCGGTCTTTCCACTGCAATATTATGTTAGGCTATGCATTGGAGTTTATTTCCCAGATCTCTTTCCCATTAATATAGTCACTTTGCAACATGAAAATTTGTGTCTTCATTTCCATACTTTTTCATCTTATAGTTTTAATGTAAATCGTATCGCACTATTTTATTTTTCTTTATTAGAACCCCACTTGTAGTCTTGCATCTTTTCAATAATAGCCATTCTAACCTGGGCCAGGTGGTTTAGTTTTATTTTCAAGTCCCTATTATTAGTAATATTAGTAGTAACATCCACCACCTTTCCATACATTTGTTGATTATTTTCATGTGCTGCTCTAAGAATGCCAATTCGGATCTTTTGCTCATTCTTAATCAGATTATTTTATTTATTTATTTACTTTTTTTTTTGCTGTTTGAGATATACAAAGTGTGACTGAAAACTAAAAGGAGTGTTTAAATTTTCAAAATATGTATTACATTAAAAGACACATTGAGAAGAATTAGTCTGTGAGATGCTTAACTAATTGTCAGCTTGAGTGGGACCACCCAGCTGACCTGAGTTGGCATGGTTCTGGGTGTGGAAGACCCACTTAGGGAGGGCTGTTATCAGAACCATAGAAAAGGAGAACAGGAGGGAGGATTTCAGCTAGTTTTCCTTGGAAGAGCTGCATTCCAGCTGCTCTCTCAGGCTGAGCTCTGTCTTCACCTTTATAGGATGGCCACTGTTCTCTTTGGAGGAGCTCTGCCCTTCGCTTTTGCCTTGGGCATCACCTCCTGTTTCAGGCACAGATACTTTGGCCTTCTGGCTGCCTCCACAGACTCCCAAGCCTCCAACATGGCTCTGGACTTTCTGCCACAGAGCCTTGGGTCTTGCACTGCAGATTCCTCAGCCTCCAACAAAGAGTTGCAGTGAACATTGCCATGGGCTCCAGGCCATTGGGTGAGTTCTTCAGATCTCTAATGTATGGCCAGATCTCTTACAGTCTTCTTCATTTGAGTCTGTGGGCAGCTATTGTCAGCTAATCTTGTAAATTTCTGTTGCCTTGCAAATTTCTCTTGCAAATTCTAACCACAACAGTATGCTCAAATAAATGATGGGCAGTATTTTTAGGAGAATAATGGCAATGTGATTTATTGTAATACTTTTTAATTTAAGCATTCATTGTACACTTTGATCATGCTATATATATTTTAGATAGTCACCTTTTTTCAAAAATGAACTTAAAAGCAATTAAAGACAAGCATAAGAACAAAAACTATAAAACTAATGGAAGAAAACAAGGGACATACTTCACGATGTTTATCTGGGAAATGATTCTGCTTGTAAGAACTCAAATATATAGGGAACAAAAGAAAAAGTAGACAAAAGAGATTATGTAAAACTAAAAATCTACATGGGGAAAAATTAGAAAATACAGAGACATTGTACAGAATGGTAGAAAATATTTGGAAACTAATATGTGGACTTTTTGTAATAGGTGAGTCTAAAATTTTAGGCATTTCATATATCATATTCATGCCTGGTCATTTCATATTTATGTCTCCACCAAAAAGACCACCTTACTTTTCTATAAGCACATTAACTGTTTTTCAGATAATTATATATGATAGAAAAACTGAGTATAACATTGTCTTTTGAACATGGTGAACACAAAAGCATCAATTCCTTAGCAGCACAAAACTAAGAGAAGGTGGCTTTAAAAGCTCACAGTCCCCTCAGCTGAGAGCCTGAACAGAGGCTCATTAACAGCACAGGTCCTTGGTGCTCCAAGAAAAGCAGTCAGCCCATGTGGGGACAGGAAGCTCCCATGATGATGCACTTCTGTGAGTTCAAGGAAGGCTGTGTGTGTGCGTGTGTGTGTCCATGGAGAAGTGTGTTGGGAAGGTGCTGTCTGTGCCCACATCAGCAGTGAAGGAGTGAGCTGAAAATACCTGCAAATGCAGCATCCCTGGCTTCACTTAGAGGAACAGATGGCTCAGGTTTGTTATTGTTTCATGAATGCTGCAAACACTTGCTTCCACAGTGCTCTCAGGCTATTTTGTGCTTCCCAGGTCACCACTCCATGCACTTCACTGCATCCCCTGCCTGGGCTCCCCAGGCCACACTGAGGGTCTGAGCTCCCTGATCTCACCTGAACTTGCACAGCCTCTTCCAGGATTGCCACCTGCAGAGTGGAGGCTCCATTTCCACTGGCCTCACCATTCCCAACCATGACCCTCTCCATAGATGCTGTTGGCTTCTCCAAGTCCAAGTGAGAATAACATCATGTCACACATGGGGATCCCCTCCCAAGTGGCCCACTTGGGTGAGACTTCACCAGAATAATCACCTAACTGGGGGATTCAAAATCAACTGAATAAAGGCCTTAATCACATCTGGCAAATCTCCTCGCTTTTGACATAATGCAGCCATGGAAGTGGTGTAGGGTCATAAAGATGAGGTCCAAAGCACCTCAGAACACAGGGGTGGAGAGGGACAAAGGAGACCAACAACTAAGAATTGTAACACTTTAATCTATATTGCATATAATAGAACTTTCAGAAATGAACACCAAGGCTGTGGGAATTTGTTCACTTCTATGCTTAAGTTTTATGAAGAATTGCTAGCCACAGAGAAAAGTGACTGCATAAATGTATGCTCCCTGATGATAGACCAAATGGGAAAACTGAGGCAGGCCCAGGTGTTTGGATACCCTGTGGCCCCAGAGCAGCATTCCTTCCTCTCAGTTATGGAGCAGGATTCCTCTTCCTTTATTTGTGGGACACCTCGGAACACTTCTTCCAGCTAGATTTCTAGGTGCCATGGCTGTCCTTGCAGGAAATGGGTTCAAGTTTCTTTGATCATGTTGAGGGAAAGTAACTTTCACTATCTGTGACCTGCTGTGGAGTAGAGAGCGGAGCAGGGAAAGGATGGGAGGAGATCACAAGAGACCATTGCTGAGGCAATGGCCATTGGTTCCAATGTCTGTCAGCTTAGCCTGCTCAGCGCCCAGGGTTGTACTTTGGGGTTCAGACTCCTCAGCCTCACTGGGGGTCATGAGCTATCAAATGCCTTCCAGATGGAATCAGAATCCTGCAAGTCTGACAAGTCCTCTAGATGCTGCCATTGCATCCTAAGGTTTGATTTGAGAATTGCTGGTATAAAGAGCCAGTACAATGTCTCTCTTCTTAGTGTTTTCAACTGAGTGAAAAATTTTTAGTATATTTTTCTGTCTAGTTTTACATTTTTCTGGTTTGCTTTCTTTTTTAAATTTTATTTTAATGGGGTATCTTAGAATATATGGTACCTGAGCAATTGCTGTCTAATATTCCAACTACACAAAGCCCTAACTTCAGTAATATTTAATTAGCTTCTAACTGGTGTCCATTCTTTTAATAACTGCTTCTAATTTCTTGAGCTTAAGCTCAGAATCATATCTGATGAATAGATAACTCATTCTAAAATACATGACACACACACACTATATATATATTTTTTCAGTCTAATAAATGAAGACGTCCTTACTTGTAGTAGTCTCCTTAAAGATAACATGAAACATGATGCTTTAACAGCTGATTCTCACCAGATTGGGCCAGTAAGGACAATGATCTTCCAGCTATTGATTCTCAGTAGACCTCACCAAACACTTGTCCAGTTAAATCAATGAGGTTAAGACACTTTGAGTAGAGTAGTTTGCAGTACATATCACCAAGATTGCTGCTTCCCAAACATTAGTGAGTGTGAAGACAGAACTCTCTTAATCCTAACACTTGAAAACCCCAGTCATTGTCTTATTGGTAGTGAGAGAGCACATTGACTTATATCTTCTTTTTCCTTGAAGGTTAGTACACATGTATATATTTATGATCTTTGGATGTTTGTAGACCCTTCCCGTTCTAGCACCTTGTAGATAAAGAAAGATCAAGCAGCAGATGTTAGGATTCACCACAGAGCACCAAAAGAGGACTGTGGTTGACCAAAATACATCACTTGAAACACCTGTTGGCCACACTGATGACTTCATGGTGGTTATTTAGAGAAACTGGGGACATGGGCATACCTCTGAAAAAGTGTCTTCTCATAAAGGAAATGTATCTTGGGAAAGTTATCTACCAGGAGGAGACTGCTCTGGGCAGTCTTTATCACTGCAGGGACTTGTATTCCTTTGAGCTCATCTGGATTTGTTACCTGGCAAAGTAGAGCAGGACCTGGGCCCTACATGCATCTCACAGGCCTGGCTGTGAGTTTCTCCTCCGCTGAGCTTGCAGCATGTCTAGGAAACCATACAGCTCACAGTCTCCACTTCTCTGTGCACAGCCAGCCCTGTGGGGAGCTACTGCCTGGACTGGGGAGACTTTCTCATTCACCCTGCATCTCCTTCCTGCCCCTCCTGCTGCTGGTCTCCACAGGGTCCTGAGTTGGAGTCCTGCTCCTCCCTGCACTGGAGGACACTGTGGACTCCTCAGCCATCCCACACGTTCATCATCTCATATTCTTGGGAGACTCCTGTGCCTCTGGAAGTCACTTAAATGGCTTTCCTCTGGTAATCTGTGTGTGTCAGTGAAACTCACTGCCTTCTCTAAGGACCTGGGAAAGAGAGGGAAGTCACTTTTCCTTTTTCAGCACAGACGCTGCACAGTCTCTGGAGCTGTGCTCATGTCCTGGTACCGAAATCCCGGCCTCTCACACTTCTGCCATTCATCGCGGCTGGACACTTGCCTTGTGCTGCACACTTGCCCAGGAGAGTTCTGCGCAAGGCCCTAGGTGTTCAGTACCATTCCCTTCAGGCAGAGGTTGGCTTTCACTTTTTTGGGTGCCGCCTGCCACCTGCTGGTCATAATCTGTCATTACCTCCAATTTTACTTCATGCCCACTGTGATGCTCTCTTTTCCCACAGCTGGGTCCTGTCTGCGTTGTTCAGCATCTTTCTCAATGTGTTTGCTCTACTTTCAGAGAAAACAGGCTCTTCTGTCATGAGATCCCTTTACTATGTAACAAACCTTTTAAAAGTTGATAATCTATAAACTACGCTTCCATTTTTAAAATTTCAAGTAAAGGTCTCTTTTAAGCAATATTACTAATTTCTTCCTGCAAGGCCTGTGTAATCTTCTATAGCATATTTTCCCCCTGGTTGTGGGGGAAGAGGAGGGCTTGGACAGTCGCTTTCATTACTGTGATGTCTTCTGTTAAAGAAAGAATTTTGGTGCTACTTATTCAAGCACAGAGGAAGGCAGGGGGTGGGAGTACCATGGGCCTCAGCTCAGAGAGACTGTGCTCCACTGAAAGTAGCTGTGGTGAGCGAGACCAAGAGCCAAGGAGCAGGAGGAAATCAGCTGCAAGGAAGCGTCTGGTCCTGAGGGCTCTGGCCAAGGTGAATTCTGCCTCACGGGACTTGTGGAGGACAGGGCGGGGTCCGATCTCACCTGTGGAGCGGTGAAGAGTTGCTGCCCAAAAATTCTTTAACATATTTCAATTTTATAACTATATGAGTCATTTTGCACCTTCCTCGAATAGTACCTTTTAGTGGTATGCAAGTGCAATGACATTAATAAAGGGAGGAGTCCTAGTTATTGAAGTGTTGAATAAAACATACACTACATTATTAAATGAATTATTACAATCAAAGACACACTGCCATGAATGGCCCTCAAAAGCTCCCCCTCGCTTTGAACACACGCATCTCGTCCTTCTGACTTTCTGAGGCAGCTCTGGGGTCCTCTTTCATGATTGTCTTTACAAGGTAAAATCAAAACTCTGGTAACTGCTGCTGCCCAGTGCCATCCAACAGAAAGGCAGCTTTTAAAAACACGAGGCTGTGTCTTCATCTGCCCTATTCGCTGGATCTGGCACCATGTGACTTCTGGCTCTGCCCCAAAGTCAAAATAATTACATGAAAGGTCAATGGATTCAGGACATCAAGGCAGCCAGAGCAGCACAACTAAAGACACTCATAAAAGAGGTATCCAGAGCTGCTTCCCTAGAAGAGAGTATTTTGGAAATTATCACCACACGGAAGTCACAAATGTTTGAGGAGACAGAAATGTTTAATGAGATTTAAATATTACATATGTATATATTTACCTAAATATATACTATACCAATAATATGTACAAGCTTTATGTTTTCAAGCTCATCTAAAATATAAATTTAATGAGTAAAAGAATTTAAAAATAAATTATCTGAAAAGGAACTGAATAAGGGAGAGGTGGTAGGAAACTAGAAAATCGACCTTTGACGTGGAGAAGGGGATCAAGAAGACTGGGCAGGAAAGGAAGAGGAAGGAAAGAGACTGACAATGACCTAGTAACTTGAGAACATATGCGCCAATTCCCGCAAAATGGACAACAATATTTTGTATTACTGATGGGCACAAATTCTTTTAAAAGATGAAAAAATAAAGATGAGGCAAAGGTGAAATGTGTGGCTCTTCAGAACAGGTGGGTGCACCTGTTACCCCACAGGCCAGGCACAGATCTGACCCTCGGCTATCAATTCAACTGTCTGCCCACTGCCCAGAGTGTTTGTAAAATATACAAATATGGAAAAGTGTGTTTATTCACGATTTGGCCAAATAGGGAGTGCAGTTGTTCCACCTCTGGGAATGCACAGAAGTACTTTCCTTTACAGGGGGGAATAGAACAAATCAGGAAATATCTACATGCAGATTCAGCCTCAAACTTAGACAAATAATGCCTGAAATGGATTGAAAATCCCTTAGTCCCAGGGCTGGGGACATCAGTCATTGCTGTCAGGATGAGAAAGCTGGAAAAATAGCTCAGCTTTAAATATTAACATTTCAACCTGGTCTCACCGCTCCAGAAAGAGCACCAGTCATTGAATAATGATTGAACAGAAACTCGGTCAGGTAAAGACACATGTCTGTTCTCCTCCACCTCATACTTTGACATTTAATTTTTCTCTTCATGTTTAACATACTCTAAAAATCATGGCCATGAAGTAAAGTGTGCTGAACAATGAAAGGAGATAGCTTCAACCCAGTGACTGAACAAACAGCATTAATGAGGCACATCAACAAGAAAAGGAAGGTATCTGGAGACTGACTAGGCAGCTGAACAAGGTGGTCATGTGAGTCCACAGGAGGCTGAGAAGAAACTGTCTATGGTGGCATATTCTTGTAATCCCACCACTCCAGAAGGCAGAGGCAGGAGAATCTCAAATGCAGGCCAACACTGAGCAACTTGGCAATGCCTAAAAATAAAAGCAAAATGGGCTCCAGCTCCTTACCCACAAATGAAGGCAATGTGCAGGAGAGTGGACAGTCCCTGAATGTGGCTTAGTGAGGCCTTTCTTTGCTGTCAGCCATTTGCCACAGCAGGGAAATTTTGGACATCTTACTTGTGACTATTTTTGTAAGCTCAGGACTTGAATAAAATCAACTTTTCCTGGCTTAGATACTGCATTGGTAACATTTATGTCACTGGGACAAAACACCAGACACCGATAAGTTACAGGGAGAGGTTTATTTTGGCTCACAATCTCAGCCCATGGTTGGCTGACTCTGAGGCAGATATGGTAGAGCAGCCTGGATGGAGGAAAGCTCCTCATCCCATTGTAGCCAGGAAATAGAGAAGTCAGAGGCTGGGAACAAGGATGACTTATAGGAGCCATCCCCAGTGACTCAATGCCAGCTAGGACTTCTTGTAACTGCACATTCAGCTAATGGTGAATTCACTGATGGGTACAATTCCTTTGTGATCCAATCACCCCCCAAACACACAAGATCTCTGGGGAACATTTAGGATATAAAACTACATTCTGACCCTGACCCCCCAAAGACTCGTGTCCATTTCTGTATGAAAAAAAGCACTCAGTACATCTCTAACAGGCTCTGAAGTCACAATAGTTGCAGCACTGCTGAAAAGTCCAAGTGTCCTCTGAGACTCAAGGCAAATTTTTAGTTGTCATCCCCTGTAAAAATCAAACAGAAAGTTAAATACTTCCAATATACAATGGCAGAGGGTAAATACCTTGGGAAGAATAGAGGGCTAGAATGGAATTAGACCAAAGTAACCCTGAAACCCAATAGGGGAAAGCATATGTTCTGTAGCTCCACATATAGCACCTGGGGAAGTTGTGGTAAGGACTGGATTCCAAGTGGCTTGGGAGCTCCTCCACCACTGCAGCATTGCCAGTTGAAGTCTTCATGCTCTTTCTCTAGGGCTGGCTCCAGTCCTGCCTGCAGATTTCCTTAGTACATGTCCCACATCCTGGTATTTCCAGGATTCTGGGGTCTCCACTGACCATTCAGCTTCACTCTCACAGCCTCCCACGCTGCTCTCTCAGGTGCAGACTGCCTGGCCTTCTTCTGAAATCTGGTTGGAAGCCTTGCTGAGCCCACAACTCGCATTTTGCTTGTCTGTAAAACCTCCATTCACCTCCACAGATGAGTACGCCTCTGATTATTCAGACCAGCTCCCCTTGGTCTTGAAGTCCTGGATACCATCCTTACATGGGCTCTGGTTTTATTCCCCTTGACTTCTTCTCCAGGCTGGTGCCCTTTGATGTGTTGTGTGGATAGCAGAAATTAGAGATTGGAACAACTTGTTCCATGGTGAAGAGGGCCTGAGAATGGATAGGTGAATAGAAGACTCAGCAACATCCTTCCCATGTGTAGGGGTCTACTGGCAGATGTGTCAAAGCCTAGGCATCTGAGGACACAAAGTCTGTCCTTTAGCACAGTCACATGATGGAGTCTGTTATAATAATAAATCAGCATGGACAAGCACACATGTACCACATGGCTATATGCAAGGTCCTGTGGCTGTTTTGTCTGTGTCTCAGAAAAGCTGATAAAGACACAGCTCTTGAGCTCTGCAGCTCAGCTCTAACTCTTATGCTCTCATTCCACCATGGTGCTGAAATTAAAGTTCATTCTTGCTTTCTTGTGATGTCTGCTCCACACGTGTTCCTTTCTTTGGGAACCTTGCCTGACCAGACCCCCCTTCAGCCCATGCGTCATGATACCATGGTGCATTTCTCTGCACTTCTAATCCTGCATAGGTATTTACCCAGATGTGCCTGCCCTAGGAATTCCTGTAAAGACAGCAGTGGATGATGACTTTCCTGGGTCCTGCATCCAAGAAGTGAGTCCTCACCTGGGAATGTGCAGAAATGCAGAGCATCAAGGTCCCTTGTGACCCACAGGGTCAGAGTTTGCCTCTGCAGAAGGTCTGGGGTGACTGTGAGTGTCTGAAGTGGGGGAATCCCTAAATGGAGCCAGAAGTCCTCTAGCTCAAAGGATCTGTGATAGGGCTTGTGGAATACTGAAGGAATTTTGCTCTCTAAAAGTCCTTCTGGCAATGGCACCTGTTGGAATTGGAGACAGCAGAACTTGGGGTAAGCCTCTGACTCAGTTCTCCATGAGCAAATGATTGACCTACATATGAAAAGTGCCAGCTTAGTAAAGTAAGAATGCTAATGATACACTGACCTCAGGCAAATGCTGAAAACATTAGATGAGATGAATGAAGTGTATCTCCCAGGAACTTAACAAACACAAAACACACAAAAAACAAAACATACCTAAGCATTCATGAGGCTTTCAAACGTAAATGGCCCACTTGTCATCCTCTTAGTTTAACTCCACCAGAATCTTACACTAGACTTAAGAAATAACCATTGGATTTGTTGAAAGGTTTTGGGTGGGAATTTGGGAAAGAGAAAGGAGCAAATTGTGCTGGATTCCAATAATTCCCAGTGCTGTCAAGGCTCTGGGTTGTGGTAACAGTCAGGCTGAGGCTGCCTGGTACTCCCATCTGCCCTTACTCCTTCCCTGCCTCCCTAATACCCAGCAGCAGCCTTCTCAGTGCCCCCTTCACCTATTTGTTCCTGAGGGTGTAGATGAGGGGGTTCAGGAGAGGGGTGATGATGTTGTAGAAGAGGGTGAAGAACTTGCCCTGGTCATGGGAGGAGCTATTTCCTGGCTGCATGTCCATGTAGACAATGTTTCCATAGAAAAGTGAGACCACCGTGAGATGGGAGCCACACATGTTGAAGGCCTTTTTCATCCCCAGTGCTAACCGCATTTGCAACAGGGCCCTCATGATGTAGTTGTAGGAGACCAGGATGAACGCCAGGGGTGACAGCACAATGACCACCACCAGCAAAAAGATAGTGCCTTCAATGGGCACCGTGTTGATACAGGCCATGTGGATCAGGGCTGGCATCTCACACAGGTAGTGGTCCACACAGCAGTGCCCACAGCACAGCAGAAACAGGGTCACCAGGTATATGGCCAGGGGGTTGGCCACCCCACAGCCCCAGGCCACCAACACCAAGCCCAGGAAGAGCCTGGGACTCATGATCACCATGTAGTGCAGGGGCTTTCAGATGGCCATGAAGTGGTCATACTCCATGACAACCAGGAGCAGGAACTCCACACCGCCCAGACCCAGGAACAGGAACAGCTGCAGGCTGCAGCCCGCATAGCTGATGGCCTTATTCAGTCTGTGCAGGTTGTACAGTAGCTGTGGGATGGAGCTGGTGGTGAAGCCGAGGTCCAGGAAGGACAGGTGCATGAAGAAGAAGTACATGGGCATGTAGAGGTGGGGGTCCAGGGATTAATCTCTCATTCTCACTTTCCTCAAATCGGTCATTATTTTTGGCTCTAGACTCTGAATTACTGAAAAATAAGTTAACATTCAATAAGCATATAAATGAATATAGAAATGTGATTCATGACAAATGTCTTGAAGGAAAAATGTATTTTTCACAGTGCACCATCTTTTGTAAAGTGCTATTTGAATCTCAGGAGTCTCTTCAGGAGTCACTTTTACGGTAACAACAAAATGTTCATTTTGCATTCAGATTTGATTTATCATTGAACTCCAAAGCTAGTGAGAGAAAACATTTTTAATCTTTTCTTATTTACAAGAAAATTGATACTTTCTATGCAAATTTCAATTTTTACTTTCCCTGGTTGCAAAACAAACCAAAACAAAAATAATGTGAAATAGGAAGAAAAAGTCTGAGGGGGAATGGGTAGGGGAAAGGAAAGAAGGGAAAGGAAAAAATATGAGAAAAGGAAAAATGGAAACTTCTTTGTAAATAGGGAAGGGTGGAGGGGCTGCATGGAGGGCAGCAAAATGGGGAAAAATTACGAACCAAGATATATCATGTAAAGGTACAACTTCCAATGATAAATGTAATCATATTGTATACCTAAAATATACCAATAAAATTAATGAATTTTAAAAAATGTACCAACAAACTTAATGAATAAATGGCAGGGATTCAGTTTCTCATTCTGAGGCCTTCAAATCTTTAGTTAGACTGCTTCATATTTTCACTTAAAATATTTCTATAATGTTGTAATCTGATTTTTAAAATATTTACTGAAAATACGCTTCTATACAGAGCAGGGGAGGATATCAGGTAGTGGGACACATGTGTGAATGTTGCATAATTTCTCTGGTGTGTGAAACTGAAAGTGTAAATAAGGATCAAAAGGTATATTAAAGAATGTAAAATTAGAAGAAAAATTTCAAATGGGAAGGAGCAGAGAGGATGGAGGAAGGGAGAAGGAAGAAAGGAAAAAGAAAAATAATGAGAAAAGAAAGATTAAATGGAAACAAAGGTCTTATAAATAACATGGGGAAAAGGGATAGAAAGGAGTGGAGGGGAATGGGAAAAAATAAGAATCAAATATATCATATACAGGTAAAATTTCCACATGTTGAATGTGATCATCAAATTGAATGTGATCATCTAAATTGTACCAATAACCTTAATTAATGATAAGAATTACTGTGAATTAGTGAAGTGCAAAATACATGTAATCAATTTTAAATACATTTATACCTTTTTGTTTGCTTATACTTTTCTTAGAAAATGCAATTTTCACCATGAAGTACATTTCTATTTCTTTCATTGATTTAGAATGCATTGTTGCTCACAATATTTTCCAATAGTAGTAATTGTCTTAACTTCAGAGGCCATGTGCTTGCCATAATTTCATTTTTTAAAGTATGCTATTTATTAGAGTTATTTAGATATATTTTATTGGTTATACACGTTTATCTGCATTATGTGTTACATTATATGTGAAGGAAGTTCTTGTATATTTAGTGTGCAAAAAGATTTCAAATAACATCAGGAATTCATGTCTACTTTATTGTTAGTGTGTTTTTATCCTTGTAGCATTTATCATAAAATTTCAGATATTTTTCTTTTAAAAACACAGGCTTGCTTTATCCAGGAACACTTTATGTTTAGACTGTGTCAAATCTATGGCAATTACCTCTCTCTAATTTGCTCACATTTTCTCAGGCTCTTCCAGGAAGTGGTACGTAACATGTATCTGCTCCACACCATATAACTAAATATATTTTAATTTACTGAAAATGCTCTTAGACAGAAGGAATATTTCAAGTAATTTTATTCACACTTTTTTCAATACTGAACCCAGAAAATTGACATTGAGCTGATAGAGACCACCCTGAGTGAGCTACAAATTCATAAATTGGATTTTCAGATTAAAAGTCAGAGCCTGCCAATTACCACACAGTGCCCTGTTTAAAGAGTCAGCAATTGGAGTGTGGGAAAGGAATATCTCCCCACACCACTGGTTACAGCAGAGGTCTCAGTGAACCATGACTCTGTGATGTTGTGGATGGCAAGAAAATAGTGCAGGTAAGGGCAGCATGACTCATACAGAAAACTCCTATAGAGGCAAAAATTAATCCATGGAAAGAATCAAATTTCCCATTAATCTATCAGCTGTTCCTGCTAGAATGTCTTGTGCCCTTGTTGCTAGGACCCTGCTCCCATTAGTGCTCTCCACCTCATTGTTCTCTGCACTGCCCCTTATCCCTTGTGGAAGCTTCGTGTTCAATAGATAATGACAAGCTCCAGAGATGGTGTCAGACAGGTAAGAGCTTTGACTGTCCTGGGCCCCCCCATTTATGCATTAAGATCTTGTCTTGTCTTTTTTAATCCATCCTCCATGCCACCACCCCCTTGATCAGATGATTGGGGGTCTGATCAGCCTCCACTACTGAGCTGAGTCCCCAGACTTTTCATTTTTTATTGTTTCAATTTTGAGAGACCATCTTGCTAAATTTCCCAGGCTGGGCTGGATCTTGCAATCCTTCTACATCAGCCTTTCAGAATATTGTGATTATAGGCATACTATATGCCTTACACAAGTTAATTCCTAAATTTTATTAAAATAGATATTAATAAATAGAAAGTAAGTAACCTAAGACATCGCCATGCTGTTTGTCCAATTTTAGTGTTAGTGTGCGTGTGTGTAGAAGTTGATCTAAACTGAACTTGTTACATTCTCCTTGTCATGTTTTACACTTAGTTATCTTTATACCACTTATATAAAAGCAAAATCAATCCCCATTTGGATATGAATATTCACAGGTAGTGAAAATCCATTTCTGTTATGTTACCATCACCATTAAAAACACATAGGTACATGTTTTTTGAGCACTATTTCCAAGCAGCATAGAACCACTGGATCATGTAATGCTACTTCATTCTTCTCAAGGATGGTGCAGTGACATATTGTATATGAGAATAACGTTTAGGCAAATTATTTGCACAAAATAATATTGAATATGCTAAGTAAACTGTAACAGAGATATATGAACATACATATATCAAGTTGGAAACAGCCCAATTGCCCACCAACAGGAGACTGGATGAAGAAAATGTGTTTTCTTTTTAATAAAATGGATTACTACTCAGCCATAAAGAATGAGAAATTAGATACATTTATAGCTAAATGAATGCACATTGAGGGGATGCTCTTAAGTAAAATAAATAGGGCAGACATGTGTAAGTATCGAATAGTTTCTCTGGTGTGAAAAACTAAGTGTAAATAAGGATCAACTTGTTTATTCTTATAATGACAGTTCCCAGTTATATCTGTTATATTTTCCTTATTTATACAGCTATTCCATCTCTATTAAGTGTTTTAACACTTTCAGCTGTACCTAGAGTTGTAGGCCTTTGTAGTTTTGTATTTGGAAGTAGTTACATGCAATTTTCAAATTTATCATTAGAAATTCTTATTATACAGACACAATATGTATTAAGCCATACAATAAATGAAATTCTCGAGTGCCACTACATGATTGTAGTTAAATAAATGGCAAGAGAAAATGTAAACAATAGCATAAATTTATCTATTTACCCAGAGCCCCAAATTTCTACAATGTTTAATCTTAAATGATTTTTTTTCTTAAATATTTTCATCCACCTATATTTCTATTTGGCTGTCTACCTATCAGGGTAGATTTACCTGTCAGAAACCTACCAGAGTTTCTGAAACTTATAAAGGTTGATAATTGGGACTGGCTGGATATTTTTATAGACTATATATTGGATATAATGAGAAGCTTATCTGCTAAAGGAGGCACTATCCATTATATACCAATGATAGCTCACTCCCCATCTGATACAATCAAAATATGAGTGGACAAGGAAATATCTTTTTATGTGTAAAACCTCCTTGGTTGGGAAATACTTTTCTATATTCTGTATGTCTCTATTTCAAGGTATATCATATTCTTGAAAATGCATTTATTTAAAAATAATTTATATCAGATACATTAGATACAGCTCACTGATACAAGCTTTGCATAATAAACTCCCCCAGGTAATAAGCTTGGACCTTTATTGACTATATTGAAAGTTCTATCAAGAAAATTTTGCTGTAAATCTGGATGAAAAACCACAACCTCACAGCAGTGACCGAGTTCATCCTGCTGGGCATCAGATATCACCCTGAGCTGCAGGCTCCATTTTTCCTCCTGTTCCTCACCATCTACCTGATCTCAGTGCTGGGCAAACTGGGCATGGTCATCCTCATCCAGGTGGACCCCAGGCTGCAAACTCTCAGGTACTTTTTCCTCAGATACCTGACTCTCATTGATCTTGGCTATTCCACAGCTGTCAGACCCAAAATGTTGGTAAATGTTGTGGTGAATCAAAATACAAAATCTCTTATTATGGTTGTGCTACACAGCTGACTTTCTTAGGTGCTCTTGTGGGCAGTGAACTTTTTACTCTGTCTGCGATGTCCTATGACCAGAATGTGGCCATCTGTCACCCTCTCCTCTACACTGTAGTCATAACACCAAGGGCGTGTTGTGTACTAGTGGTGATTCCCTATCTCTACTGCACATTTGTGTCTCTTTTGCTCATAACAAAGATTTCCACTTTGTACTTTTGTAGCCACAATATTATTAGTCATTTCTTCTGTGGCAGTCTCCCCTTGTTATCATTGCTCTGCTCAGATACTTATGACGTAGAGGTGATACTTCTGCTTGTGTCAGCTTTTGATTTTCTCTCTTCTGGTCATACTTGTATATCACCTGCTCATCTTTATAATAATTTTCAAGATGAACTCTGCAGAGTCTGGGCACAAGGCCTTCTCCAACTGTGAGTCCCATCTGACCTTGGTCACCGTGTCCTATGGGACATTGCTATTTATGTATGTGCAGCCCAAGTCCAGTCACTCCACTGCCAATTATAAAGTGGCTTCCATATTGTATACTCTGATTGTTCCAATGTTGAATCCACTGATCTACAGCTTGCAGAACAAAAATGTAAAATATGTTTTTCAAAGGACATGGAAAAAGATATGCATTATTTTTTGAAAGATACATACAAGAGGAGTCACAGAAATGAGCTTTCATGAGAACTTGCTCTCTAAATGCACAAGGTAAAGAGAGTACAAATAGCCTTGGGATGTATCCAGAACCTGGTCTTCTTGTAGCAGCTGAAATTCTAAATGGCTAATACAAATTTAGTGAACAAAACAACTAACACTTCCTTCTTTGAGAAAGAGAAACAAAGTATAAACATAATAATCAAAGAAATGTTAAAGTATAGTAAGGAAGGATTAGAACCTGGAGATCCTAATTTCAATGAATATGTGGTGTTTCCTGAGTGGGAGTGAGGCCTAGTGGTAGCACAAAGAGGAGTGAATGGCTGGTGAGCTCTTCTCAACTATTTCGATCTTTAGTGTGTGTGTGTGTGTGTGTGTGTGTGTGTGTGTGTTTCTAGCCTTGGGTAAGCAAATGAAATCTTTCTCTTTTATGCTCTACACACGTTAATGGATTGTGTTAAAATGAATCTCGGTCATTCTCAGGAGATTTGATGTGGTGTGCTGATGTGAGGAATAGGGTTGGGAGACTTGGCTCAAAGTCCACTATTCCTTGTGGTGGCCTTTGGGATCAGTGGCCCCTGTCCTCATGTCTGACAGTACAGCAACCCATCAGCTCAGAGTATGAAATGATTCAATCTAAATTAATTGAGTTTTAGAAAGGCAAATGCAGCAATTCCGATAAATTTCTTGAGGCTTGCCATATAAATCATGTATTGAGGTGTTTGTTTTTATTGCTTATTAATTTTCATTAACTAGTGTCAAATAAAAAAATAATACCTGAAGGTTATTTTTGTTCTTTTTCCTGAGCAATCTATTAAAAAAAGATGTTCTTTTAAGGATTAGGAAGGATGAAAATCTTGGGTAATCATAATTAAAAAGAAAAATAGGAGGAAATAAACACAAAAGTACTACCAGGGTTTGAACTCAGGACCTTGAGCTTGCCAGGCAGGTGTGGTGCCACTGAGCTAAATCCTGGCCTTGTTGTTGTTTTTTGATGATATTTCATCCTTGGACTACATGCGTTTTGTATTAGCCTCTTAGTTTGAGTGTAATCTAATATGTATATACTTGTCTTATCAACATACTTATTTCATAAATCTTCATTTCTCCATGTATTTTTCAGAAAATTATGATTCAATATTCTTGGAATTTTACTTGTGTCATAGAAAAGGTGTTCTGTTTTTGAAGTACAGTACCAGGCCACAAAATTATCTGTGTAATCAACACGTGAATAAAAATTGTTTGGAATAATGACAGGCTGTATACATTGTCACAGTGAGGTAAATATTACCGAAGAGACAATGAAATAGATTATTTCAGTATGATAAACTGTAGAATTACGTTTGATCTATGCATCTGTGTGTGAAACTATTTTAATATTTTTTTAAAGTTTAATATGAACAATGACAAATTAATATTAGTTATTGTTGGTCATCAGATTGTGGAAATTTGTTGTAAAATAAATATAAAGTTTTTAGTACCCAATTGTATAAAATCATAGCATGTTTTAATATAACACATTATGATATGTTATTATAAATGTCGGCATAACTGTTAATTACTTAAATGATGAAATATAAACAAAAGAGTTGCTGTTGAGGTTTATAATTATATATGTTATTTCATTCATTTTGAAAGTTCATCTAAATTTATTATTAAAGTGGTTCATAGGTCATTTCTGAAAGCTTCAAATTTTATTCACTAATGTTAGTTTTAAAAATGAGGAATTAGTATTCAATCAAATTATTGATAAGCCTTTTGAGTCAGCAGAGTTTAATACTGTTCACACTAACAACTCAGAAATTTCAATGCCATTAAAGTAAGAAATATCAAAAAATCAGGGAGTGCCTATAAAAATCAGTCTATATTTTAGGTTGCAATCATAAACCTGATGTATTGCATTATTTAATTATAGGGACATAAAATACTAGCAAAAGAAATTTTTGATTACTAGGATCTCAAAGTGGAAATTTACATAAAAAACACTTCCAATCTAAAATCCAGTTCAGGTGGCTTGATTTGTGGAATCATCTAAATGTTTAGGGAGAATTCCCTTAACTGGTTTTTAAGAATTGTTCCATAAAAAGTAGTGAGATGGCATATTTTCAAAGTATTAGAGGAATATTACACTGATATGAAAAGAAGATGAATGTATGGTATATTGGAAATTATTAAAACTTAGGTGTTTAGTTAACAATATGTAAAAAAATAAGTTATGTTGGATTTAAGAGGTGTTATGATGTTTGGTTTCATATTAAAAAATCATGATGCCATTCACCATAGCAAAAATAAAAATGGTTAAAAATAGCATATATGTATACATATACATATATATGTCTCACATCAATAGATTGAGAATAAAACTTCCAAGTTCTAAGATGTAGTAATGATAAAAATCTTGACCAAGTTAACCTTCCATTACTGATAGTGTTTATTTTCTATCTTTTATTTTTATTTATGATATTTATTTTATTTGAAGACATTTTCTACTTCAAGGATTGATTCCCTTCTTTAACTCCAACAGAAAAATCTTCCTACAAACAGAAATCTATGAATAATATCCCTTCTACAGATCAATAAATTTAAATAATAGGTCAAAATTATATTAGCAGAACGTGTTTTCCCTTTATATTTTCCTACTACATTGTGTGTTTTCTTGGAAGCCTCTCTCCCCTGCCATTTCCCCAGGTGACTCTTCAAATATCAAAGTGTAATCATAGCACTAACATGCATGTCCCAGATACGTAAACAAGGACAGTCCCTGTTTGTGTGTGTATATGTGTGTACATGGACGTGCGTAAATGAGCCCCAAACACAATGCAAAAAATTGCAAATTGATAAATTAATGATCTAAAAATTCAAATATATACCATAAAAATAACCACAAATAAAATAAAAGAAGAAACCATGACTGGGAAAAATGAATACAATCGCTGACAAATTAAATCAATAAGTAATTGCCTTATAATCTATAAAGATAAAGTGAATATGCATAAAAATTTACAAAAAAAAACTATCTCACAATTTTTGCATATAATTCAACAATAACATAAAAATGTCAATGTAAATTCACATGAAACAGTTCTAGAAATTGAGAAATTTGAAAAGTTTAAATATGTAAGGTTTAAAATGAATGGTGGATAGAGGAGTAAAGAAAACATTCCTACTCTAATAACTGATTATAAAGATCATAGACTCTAGGAAAGCATCACAAATATCTAATAAATTTTCATATGCCACAAAGGAACACTGTATATTGCAATCAGAAAATACTGGTAAATCCAAAAAACATATACCTAAGTGAAAAATAAATTTGCAGTATTAGATATTAAATCTTTAAAATCTCAGTTTAAAATATGTACAAATTTAAACCATAGATTTTTTTAAAAGACATCAATATGTAGTTAACAACGATGGCTTTCTAAGAATGAAAAATTGTAAATCAGGCTTAGGTGTGGAAAGAGAAAGCTCATTATGATGAAAACATATTTAGGAAGAAAAGAAAGAGTGGAAAATTTCCTTTTTACATAATATGAAATTTAATGGCAAAATAAATCACTGACTAATGTGAATAAGTAAAGCCAGTTCTATTTCTATATAACTCATTGTAAGAATGAATATGGTTTAATATATGAAAACATGGATTTAAAAGTTACTATTTGCTAGAGCAATCAGAGTGACTTTATAGAGTTAATTAAGCAGTAAATTCATATGGAACATTTTTGCAAACTCAGAAATTTGAAAAATTTAAATGTGTAGTGTTGCCAAGCTATGGTGAGTAGAGTTAACTGTACGGAGTTAAATAAATTATCATAAGATTGTATTCCGATTACAATCTAATGGATAACACCTACACCACAAAAAACCCAAAGCAAATTAAGTCAACATTTTAATTGAAGATAATATGCAAGATGTATCAAAGCAAATTCATGCAAAACATACAGGCAAGAAGAAAAATCATAAATTCACTTAAAGACACGAATAACTAAATCCTTACATTTCAAATGATTGAAGTTAATTCTGAATTCATTTAAAATAATTTGTTGAAATAAAATCCCACAATATAGTGCTAGGTAATTTACATTGAACAATTCAGCAGGAATTATTACATGCACAATTTTCTGCAGCCAACACTTCTATATAGATTCAAGATCTTAGCAGCACTTGTAGGTACTTATTGAGGAATTTTTCTCCTCCCTTCCTCCTCCCCATTCCTTGCACAGTTTCTTTCATTTTCCATGTCCTGAGATTCATAGCCTCTAAATAGTTCACAAAACTAAAATCATATTGTTCTTATTTTCATGGTGTCATTTAGCATAATAATTTCAATTTTCATAATTATAGTATGACATAAAAGTACGTGATTCCTTTTAAAAGAAATTATTTTATCATGGGTACAATTAACCTAAGTTCTATCCTCTTAACAAATTTAAGTATATAAAAGAATATTTCTTAGCTATAGTGATTGTTGTACGCCAGATCAGCATAAGTTATTCATAATGTGGAACTGAAACTTTGTAACTTCAACATTTCTTCTCTCCCTTTTCCCTGATCCCTAATCCCCACCATGCTACTTTATAATTCTCTGAGTTTGACTATTTTCATTAAACATAAAAGTGAGGAAAAATGATAAAGTGAAATATGCTTATTTCACTGTGTAATTTCCTTAGAGTTTAACTCTATTGTTACATATTTTATCATACCCTTCTCTTTGATGGCTAACTAATGCTACTTTGCATGCATATATCACATTTTCAGCATCCATTCATCCATAATGGCCATGTATGCAGTAACTACATCTCGGTTATTTCAAATAATGCTGCAATAATGATGAAAAGCCATCATTTGTCTTTGCAGTTTTGAGTTTCATTACATTAGATAAATATTCCAAAGTAGAATTGCTGGCTCACATTTGGATTTTTAGATTTTTGTTTTTATGTAATATCCAGGTAAACAACATTCCTCTCCTCTGAGGTTGAAAATATTCTAGAAAGATGAAATATAAATTTTCACATAACTCATGAAATGTAATAGATCATAATGATGAATTAAATCATTAGGAATAACACATTAATGTCTGTGGATAATTTCAGGGTAGATTTTTTGTCCTTTTCTTAACTCATTTAGTCACATATTCCATCACAATGTACAAATCTCTTTTGAATATCTATGCTTCCAGAGAATTACTTTAAAGCTGCTAGTAGATAAGCAAACTCCTCAGATACACTTTTGCATTTAAATTTCTTTCAGAATATTTAATTTGCTGCAAGTGAAAAGAAAAAATATTTTATGTGAAATAGGAAGAAAAGGTGCAAATTGGAAGGTGAAGTGGGAGGAGTAAGGAAAAGGAAAGAGGGGAATGGTATTAATATGAGAAAATGAAAAAATGGAAACAAAGTCTTGGTAAATGGGAAGGGTGGAGGGGTTGAAGGGAAGGCAGGGGAAAGGGGAAAATTAAGAATCAATATATATTATGTAAAGGTGCAAATATCCAATGATGAATCTCTTATATTTTATACATAAAATGTACGATTAATATTAAACAAAGAAAAAATATTTTAAATAATCAATTGCAGTGTTCACATGTGCACTGAGGAAAGACTGATGACTTCTATGGAAATATATTTTACAATCTAAAATTTCTTATTAAAAACTTGAAATAAGACTAGCTATATATAATGGATGCCTTAGAAATTCAACAAAAAATATCAGTATTGGGTCTATTCACAATTATTTACATTTTGAATTCATATTCTGTATCATCTGTTTTTTAAGGAATATACACAGATGTTTCCTAACTGCTGCGTTTTCTTCATCCAAAGACCAGCAGCAGCCCTTCCCAGCTAATATATGCATTAGGGTACCATTCAGTAGAAGAGTTAAGTAACAAATGGAAATATTGCCTTCTTCTATTACTCCATAGAGTTGCTTAATGGTGAATCCTTCACCATTCTTTGCACTTCACTTTGAGTATGTTTTCAGAGAATTGACTATGAGTCATGGTCCCTTCATTCCCTGGGAAATCAAGGGTGTATTTGGGAATTTGTTCCTCAGGCTCCTGGACTTGAATCTTTAAGCATATATAGTTCTGTGTGAATATTTTCAGGTTGTGAATCTTAGAAGACCTCTCTACACAGGTAGGTTACATCATGTATTTTATTTACTGCAAAGTCTAAATGTAAGGTCTAAGTGTCTTTGTTTTTTTTTTCAATTTCAATTAGACTCAAGATTGAAATATTGCATTTTCTTTTGCAAATAATCAAATATTTGCCCCTAGATTATTAAGTTTCAGGAGGCATGGCAGAACTTAAACTATGATGTCTCCATTGATAAAGTAAACTGCTTAAGTGTTTACACAGAAAACAAATAGTCATTACAGGGATATACTTCACCATAGCTTATGCAGAAATCTTACCTGCCTTACAACCAGCCCATGTGTTACAGGAGATTGTATCAGGACAGGTTCCTTTTAAATTTCCCTGAAATATGATTCCATGATTCTAAGAAAAGGTTAAACAATTACTGAAGGTCAATAAAAAAGATTTTCCTGCTATTCTTGAGTTTTGCATTATCCAAAGTACAAAATCCTAAAATGGAAAATTTTTCTGGTCCCAAAGGCAGTTTCTATGGCTTCAGTGTGCACTGATAAACTTAAGGAGATTCAATGTTTGTCCCAAATACAGTGACGTGTGTAATGAAGAATTAGATAATTCTAAGGGCTGAGGAATTTCACTTAGTGGAGGAATTTTAATGAGTGCTAGGTATGATCTTTACACTCAAGCACACTAACATATACCAGTAAATACACACACACACACACACACACACACACACACACAAACACGATAATTTCCAGGATAGGGACCATTAGAGTATAAGCTTGAAATAAACTTAGAAATTAAGAATTATTTTGTGTTATCACTTTTTTTCCAATTAAACAGTGTAAGAGAAATGGGTCAATTTGGGTTTTTTTGTTAGATGTAAATGTATACATTATGTGTCTAGGATTTGTCTTTACAGTTTGATCTTTACTTTTAATAGACACAAAATTCGTACATATGAAAATTAAACAGGTGTACATGATGTGTAAAGATCAAATTAGGATGTTTATAGCGGCACAGATAGTAATAGCTAAAGGTTAGAAACATCCCAGGTGTCCATCAGCCAGAAACTGGATAAAGATATGTGTTTTTTTTATAAAATGGAGTACTACTCAGGCACAAAAATGAGAAACTAGAGACATTTACCACTAAGTAGATGCATATCAAGGCCAATCTCTTAAATGAAATAAATAGGACACACATGTGTAAGTACCAAAGTGTTTCTCTAGTGTGAGAAACTGAAAGAGTAAATAAGGATTAAAATGAATAATTGATAATTTGAAATAGGAAGAAAAGGTCCAAAGGGGGAGGGAAATTGGAAGGGGAAGGAGAAAGGAAAGAAGAGAAAGGAAAAATTATGTGCAAAGGAAAAAATGGAAACAAAGTCTCTGTAAATAGAGAAGGGTGGAGGGGGTAAAGGGAATGGGGAAAAATAAGAATCAAGATACATCATGTACAGGTCTAAGCACCCAATGATAAATGGAAATGTATTGTATGCCTAAAATGTACCAATAAAAGAATTTAAGCAAAAAAGATCAAATTAGGATTAATATTATTTGCATCTCAAGTGTTTAACATTTCTTTGGTTTTGTAGATGTTGGGCTCATCTAATTATTGTGAAATATATATTTGTTTTACACTAGTGTGCAAAATTATAATACACTTAATATGCCCAGTTAAAATAGAAAAGTCCTCAGAAAGAAGGAGTAATTCCAGTAATTAATGGAATTAAAATAAGAAACTTCATATGAAAATTTAGTTTTTCTTGACAGGAAAATTGAAGTGTGATAATGTAGGAGAATGCAGAGATTCAGAAAGTCACTAAGAATGCTGAATATGGAAGTGTTGCCTTATTGCTGAGCAGATGATGCGGAACGATATGATAGAAATTAGTAAGGAAAAGCCTGGGTGCTAAAGCTACTTGCAGAGAAACACTAGAATTCCCCCTGATGAGTAATGACAGCCTTGCCCTAGAGAAGGAACCTGTAGAAAGAGAAAGGACAACAGGAAGTCAGCCTGGCTCATGAATTCCCAAAAGAACACACTCTTACATCACAACAAATACAGACACATCTCCGCGTGTGTGTGTGTGTATACAAACATATTTAAATATATATTTGTTCATAAAACAGTGTGTTTATTTTATCAGACTCTGAATGATAACCTTAATATATAACATACTGAAATAAATATTGATTCAATTGATGTGAACTGCCTTTAAAAGAGTATGAAGGAGAAGACTATCTGAAAAGTAGATGTGGAGAAAATAAAATATTGACATTACTATTGTTAACTCAAAACTTTCCATGTATATCTGATTGGGAGATCTATAAAGGTACAAGAATAGTATTCACAAAGAAAATAAAATCATTACTTCATTAAAATTAATGCTATATCGAATTTTATAGATCGAATTATTTATCTTGTCTAAGCACATTTAAACAAGTAAACAAGAATAACAAATTAATCATACAATGTCTAATACATTGGCCGTGTTACTTTTTTCTTTTCTTTCATCCACAAATTACATAAAATGATGGTTCTTACCTCTGAGATATTAAAAGAGCATCGCCTACTTTACAATAATATTTCTCATTATGAGATATTTATCGTAGCTTAGCTAACAATCTTATAGGGTAAATTTTTAAATAAATCTGACCTCTTTTTAATGTATCTTTAAATATACTGGAGAAATTATAACTGGAACATGAAACAAATCATTGTGATGATATTACTGCTAATATAAAGACAGATGTGCAAAGATCTGTAAGTCCTCAAACTGAGTAACTTAAAGATCCAGAACTTAGTTGACATGCAGCTTAGCAAAACCCAGAATGATTGCAATCTATTATTAAAGTTTGGACATACTGTTGTAGAGCAAGTGTGAATGTATTATGCAATATTTGTTGTATAGAATGATCATTTTGGAAACTCCTACAAACAAACTAAATTATTAAATCATTACAAAATACCATTAAAATGTTAAAGCATATAAAAGCATGGTACCATAAAATACAATTTTCATAGAATAAATAGACCAGGGAATGAGAATATCTGTTGATATGTTCAGTTAAAATGAGGTGCTTGATTTATTAGTCAAATTCTGTTAAAGTTGTCTTAATAATAGTTTACTTTTAGGATTGGGACTGAAGATGCAAGCTGAAAAAGCAGAGAGCTGTTGCTTTACATTATAATTCTGCTAAAAAAGTAAAGATTGGAGTAAATTCTGAAGTTTTAGTGAATTATTTTGTAAAAATATCAGAATTACCAAAAAAGGTTAAATTTTTTGGAAGCATATATTGTTGACAGATTCAAAGGTATGTATGTACTGTACTTCATAATAATAATCATTGCATAACAGAGAAATAAATGTCCATGAGCTCCGTATGTTTTACAGGTTTCTAAATGTGGTCTCAGGTTCAGTGGTGGAGGTGATTTTCAGTTAGGGAAAATATGTTAGTTCATCTTATAATTAATGGGTTGATTACTAAGATTTTAACAGGTGATACTTCCTGAAGCCCAATGGGTTTTAATGATTTTGCCCACAGTCTGCATTCTTAGTGGCCTGAATAGATGACAGAAATGTATCAGTGGAAGAGCATTCATTCTAAGGGACATCACACCCCACCTAGATCTGCAGGCCCCTTCTTTGGGCTGTTCCTGTTCATCTGTGTAACTGCATAATGGGCAGCTCCAGCATGATTGTCCTCATGCAGGTGGACTTCACCCTCAAAGACACACATACTTTTTATTCGACATCTCAGTATTCTTAAACTTGGTGACTCAATAGCTGTGGGAGCCAAACTATTGGTGAATTTCATAACTAATTGAAAAGCAATCCCCTACACCATTGTTCACCATCATGCTTATAATTAGTGAGCTCACTATTCTGTCTGCAAAGGGCAATAACCTCTATGTGGGCATCTGCAACCCACTGCTCTGCAAAGTGATCATGTCACATTGCCATCATCACTAACAATACCAAAACACCAAGAATAAGTATGTACATGACCTTGAGAGAACTATTTTTTCACACAGCATAACCCTCACTGAATAGCCAAGACTTACTTTATTCTTCCCTCAAACCTTTAAGGATATGTTGTTTTTTATATGAAAAGAAAGACTTTCAGGTACATGTCCAAGGTCACTTTTCATAAACAATTAGAGTTTGATGAAGTAATGTTCTTTTGGGAGGATAATCATTCCACATAAGACCCCTCAGTGTCATTTTTGAAAAATAGGTTTATTTTAAAATATTCTAAATGGGAAAATTTGAATGAGTTTATATGCAGTGCCTCTGTATAGTAAAATTTCCCCAGGTGATAGATAATATTGAAAAACTATTGACTCCACTGTTATTTCTGTCCTGAGTAGGTTTCCTGATTGCCCTGGATGGAGGGGCCCAACCTCACAGCGGTGACTGAGTTCATCCTGCTGGGTGTCACAGATCTCCCTGAGCTGCAAGCTCTACTGTTCCTCCTGTTCCTCATCGTCTACCTGACCTCACTGCTGGGCAACCTGGGCATGATCATCTTCATCCAGTTGAACCCCAAGCTGCAAACTCCCATGTACTTTTTCCTCAGAAACCTGGCTCTCACTGATGTTGGCTATTCTACAGCTGTTGGACCCAAAATGCTGGCTAATTTTGTGGTGGATCAAAATACAATCTCCTATTATGGTTGTGCTACACACATTGCTTTCTCTGTTGTGTTTATTGCTTATGAGGTTTTTATTCTGTCTGTGATGTCCTATGACCATTATGTGGCCATCTGTAACCCTCTCCTCTATACTGTCATCATGTCACCAAGGCTGTGTTGGGTACTAGTGGGGACTCCCTATCTCTACTGCACATTTGTGTCTCTTCTGGTCACCATAAAGATATTCACTTTGGCCTTCTGTGGATACAATGTCATCAGTCATTTCTACTGTGACACTCTCCCTTTGATATCTCTTGTCTTCTCAGACACATATGAAATTGAATTGATAATTGTGATTTTTGCTGCTTTTGATTTCATTTCTTCTTTTCCGGTGGTCCTCATGTTCTACCTGCTCATCCTCATAGCCATTCTCAGGATGAAGTCTGCAGAGGGCAGGCACAAGGCCTTCTTCACCTGTGGGTCCCACCTAACCATGGTCACTGTGTTCTGTGGGATGCTGATATTTATGTACATGCAGAGCAAGTCCCATCACTCCAGTGACACTGACAAAGTGGATTCTATATTTTACACCCTGGTCATCCCTATGTTGAATCCTTTGATTTACAGCTTGAGGAACAAAGATGTAAAATGTGCCCTACAAAGATCATGGAAAAAAACTATGCAATATCTTTTCTAAAAATGATCTGCATTACTATTCCTACAAACGAAGTTTAGATTGTACCTATTCTTCTATTCCTCTAGAATGTATAGCAAACACAATAGCTCATTATATACTTTTATTTCTTTAGATTTATAACTCTGGTAGTAGACACATTTCTATAAAATTGTGGAAAACATGAAAATTCCCTTTATTGTAGACTGAATACTTGAAAACAGTGTGACAGATAAGTAGAATTGGTTTACAGTTCACAGGCCCTCTGGGGAGGCTGCAGCATTGTGCACCATTTGACAATCAGAGAGAATATTTGGTCCGGAAATGAAATGGCTTTTGTGAATTTTGCCAACATTACCATAACATTTCCAATGTCCAAGTGCACCTGTGAGATCCTTTACATGTGTGTAAGCAGGATAGTTCCTTTTTAGTCTCTGTATACTTTACAAATGTTAAAGATGAACATGATTGCAGTTTCACCAGGCTCATTTAAGTGTGATAATTTAATAATGTGCTCAAAAGTCCTCCTGGTGGGCTTAGGGTGCTTCTTTTTTCTAATAGATCAAAAGAATTCAAATTGTTTGTATATTGAGATGAAACATTTCATTTTGTCCTATTTATTGCATATGTGTTATGAGGACATATCCCAATTATAATATATTACTGGAGCTCTGGTCCAGGTGTCCAAAGTTTTGCATACCCCTCTGCACAAGTGGCTTGATCTTGATTCCTTACTGCACATTTTTCTCTAGTGCATGCACACTCTTTCCTCACTCTCTAAATAAGAGGAAAACGCTTGTTTCAAAGTCATATTCTGGCCTGGAATTTAGCTCAATGCTGCCACTGCCTGCCTTGCAAGCACAAAGTCCTATGTTAGATTCCTGGTACAAAAAAAAAAAAAAGTCATGTTCTACTTTTGTTGATTCTTGCTTATGATGCCTTACTTATGAGAAGTGTTTTTGTTGTTTCTCTTTCTTGTGTCTTTCTTGTGGCTGACAACCCTCAAACTTGTTCATGTGATGGTGAACTATTTGAGGAAGGATCTTTGCCTCCACTTGAAAATATGATTGGAATAAAGAAGCAGAAATTATAATTTCAACAACTCTGTCTGGAATCAATGCCTAGTATGCTGTTTTATGTCCATACGTGTCATTGCATCTGCATGTATGACATCTGTAACAGTCCGATTCTCAATGTATTCTTATTTGTATTATAACATTTCTATTGTATTTACACAGTACAGTGATAGATATTTTTCTTAGTGCATAATTTTGTAACAAAATTATCTGTGTAGCTAAAAAATGTGAATAAAATAATTTCATGGAATAATTAAATAATATGTATGTTGCCATATATAGATATGAATATTATTGATTTTAAAAATGAATTTTTATCATGATGAAAGTCTATGGTATACTATAAAGAGTATCTGATATTGTGTATCCTTTAATATTATTATAATGAAATTCTATAATATACCATAGAGATATATAAAATTGTATAATATTAAATATACATACAAAATTTCCATTTACTAGAAAATAAAAGTGCAAGAGGAAAAAAGTGAAGTGTTGTTGGTGCCCATAAAGTATAAAAATGTTTAAATTTTTCTATGTTGTTTTTCTCAAAAATTAACTTCCTATGCTATTTATAACATATATACAACTATTTTGTTTCAGTAGAGAAAGGTAAACATTCTTTTGTTTTGTTTTGGTTTTGTTTTTGTTTTTAGTTCTGTTATTGGTACATTTTAGATATACAATTCGTTTGCATTTATCATTGGGTGTTTTTACCTGTACATGATATATCTTTGTTCTTATTTTTCTCCATTACCTGTGCTTCCTTCACCCCCTCCACCCTTCCCTATTTACATAGATTTCATTTCCATTTTTTTTCTTTTCTCATAGTTTTTACTTTCCCTCTTTTCCTTTCCCCTTCCCCTCCCTTCACTCCTTCGTCTTTGGATATTTTTTCCTATTTCAACTTATAAATTATTCATTTTAATCATTTTAACTCTTGTTTACACTATCAGTTTCTCACACTGGAGAAATTATTCAGTATTTACACATGTGTGTCCTATTTATTTCACTTAAGAGTATGGCCTCGACATGCATCCATTTAGCTATAAATGACTCTAGTTTTTCATTCTTTATGGCTGTGTAGTACTCCATTTTATAAAAAAACACATTTTCTTTATCCAGTTTCCAGTTGATGGGCACTTGGGCTGCTTCAAAGCTTTAACTAGTGCAAACTGTGCTGCTATGAGCATGGGTGCACATATATCACTGTGGTATGATTCTTTTAATTCTTTTGGGAAGATACCCAGCAGGGGAATAGCTGGGTCAAATGGAACCTCTATTCCTAGTTCTTTGAGGTATCTCCATAGTGATTTCCAAAGTGGTTGCACCAGTCTGCACTCCCACCAACAATGGAGAAGGGTTCCCTTTTCCCCACAACCCCACCAGCATTTGTTATTGGTTGATTTCTTGATAGTAGCCATTCTTCCTGGGGTGATGTGGAATCTCAGTGTTGTTTGCATCTACAGCTCTCAAATGACGAGTGATGTTGAACATTTTTTCATATATTTGTTTGCTGCTTTTACTTCTTTGTCTGAGAAATATCTGTTCATTTCAGATGCCCATTTTTGAATTGGGTCTTTGAATTTTGGGGGTCTGATTTTTTGTCAATTCTTTATATGTTCTAGATAGTAGTCCTTTTTCTGAGGTAGAGCTGCTAAACTTTTTTCCCCATATTGTAGGTTGTCTGTTAGCTCTGTTGGTGTTTTCTTTTGCAGTGCAGAAGCTTTTTAATATGATCAGATCCCAGTTGGTGATTCTTTCTGCTAGTTCCTGTGCTGCTGAATTTTGGTTCATGAAGTCATTTCCTATGCCAATGCCTTCCAGAATTCTACCTAACATATCTTCCAGCAAGTTTAGTGATTCTGTCTTAATATTTATATCTTTAATCCACTTTGATCTTAGTTTAGTGCACAGTAATATGCATGGGTCTAGTTTTAATCTTTGGCATGTTGAAATCCAGTCTTTCCAACACCATTTATTAAATAGGCTATCTTTCCTCCAATGAGGGTGGTTGGCTCCTTTGTCAAAGATGAGGTGGCCGAGTAGGTCTGGAGATTTTTCTGCATCTTCTAACCTATTCCACTTATCCTCAGGTCTGTTCCTTTGCCAGTACCTTGCTGATTTTATCACAGTAGCTTTGTAGTATAGTTTCAAGTTGGGGATTGTGATACCCACAGCCATGTCTCTGTTGATTAGAATTGCTTTAGTTATTTTAGGTCTCTTGTGGTTCCAAATGAATTTTTGGATTGTTTTCTCTAGTTCTGTGAAGTATATTGTTGGAATTTCAATTGGCCTTGCATTGAGTCTATATAGTAGTTTTGGAAGTATGGCCATTTTCACTGTATTGGTTGTTGGTACCCAGGAGCAAGGGATGTCTTTCCATTTTCTTGTATCCTCCTTGATCTCTTTTTTCAGAGTGCTGTAGTTTTCAGTGTAGAGGTCTTTTGCTTTCTTTGTTAGATTGATTCCTAGATATTTCTCTCTTTTTTTGGATGCTATTGTTAAAGGAATTGTTTCCCTAATTTCTCTCTCAGTGAGTCTATTATTTGTGTACAAGAAGGCTATTGATGTTGAGTGTTGACCTTGTATCCAGCTACTCTACTGAATCTGTAAAATAAGTCTGGAAGTCTTCTGGAGGAGTTTTTTGGATCTTCTATGTAAAGTATCATATCGTCAGCAAATAATGACAGTTTAACTTGTTCTTTTCCTATCTTTATTCCTTTTATGTCTTTCTCTTTTCTAATTGCTGTGGCTAATGTTTCCAGAACTATATTGAACAGGAGTGGTGATAGTGGATATCCTTGTCTTGTTCTTGATTTTAGCATGAAATTTTTAAGTTTTTGACCATTTAGTATGATGTTGGCTGTTGGTTTTTCATAGATAGCCTTAATCAAGTTAAGATAAAGGCCTTCTCTTGAACAACCAATGGGTCACAGAAGTAATTAAAGAAGAAATTAAACAGTTTCTACAAGTAAATGAAAATGCCAGTACAGCATACAGGAATCTATGGGACACAATGAAAGCAGTTCTACGTGGGAAATTCATAGCAGTGAATGCCCATATTTGGACAACAGAGATAGCTCAGTTAAATAGCCTAATGCAGAACCTCAAGCTCCTAGAAAAAGAAGAGCATAATGAACCCAAAGCTCATACAAGAGAGGAAATTATAAAGATCTGAACAGAAATCAATGCAATGGAGACTAAAACAACAATACAAATCATCAATGAATCAAAGAGTTAGTTTTTTGAAAGAATAAATAAAGTCAGTAAACCTATAGCCAACCTAATCAAAAAAAGGTAAGAAAAGGCACAGATACATGCAATTAGGAATGAAAAAGATGAAGTAACAACAGATCAAACAGAAATCCAGAGGATCATCAATAACTACTTCGAGAACCTCTACTCCAATAAAATGGAAAACAGAAGAAATGGGCAGATTCCTAGATACATACAAATTGCCAAAGTTAAAGGAAGAAGATATAGAAATTCTAAACACCCAATTACAATGAGTGAAATTGAAAATGTAATAAAATATTTACCAACAAAGAAAAGCCCAGGTCTGGATGGCTTCACTACTGAATTTTACAAGATATTTAAAGAAGAACTAATGCCATTACTCTTTAAACTCATCAAGGAAATTGAAAGGGAAGTGATACTTCCAAATTCATTCCTGGAAGAAAATGTTACTTTGATTCCAAAACCAGGGAAAGACCCAACCCAAAAAGAGAACTACACACCAGTCTCCCTAATGAACATAGATTAAAAATCCTCAACAAGATACTGGCAAACAGAATACAGAGGGTCATCAAGAAGATCATATAGCCTGACCAAGTTGGATTTATGCCAGGGATGCGAGGATGTTTCAACATTTGTAAATCAATAAATGTAATAAACCATATTAACAGAGTCAAAAACCATATGATCATCTCAATAGATGCAGAAAAAGCATTTGACAAAATCCATCACCCATTCATGATAAAAAATGCTCCAGAAAATTGGAAGGTGAACATTTCTAAGTGTAGATATGACAGATGATTTTTCTTGTAATCCAAGTTCACATTTCTATTGCTGTAGAAATATTGCTATAACTTTTGATAGTCTCTGAAATGATAAAGTAAAAAGAAAAGAAATATTTGACACCTACAATTGGGTAAAAAATTCATTGATTTTAAAAGTTAGTCTGTACTTTACTGATAAGTATTGATAAATTATTTCAAATTTTTCTTATATTTATGATGTAATACAAATTTTAAAACCCAGAGCTGTGATCTAACAAAACTACTGCTAAGCTGGTAGGAGTCATAGTATTTAATGTTACATACAATAAATTTTGGAAAATTCAAAGTAGTTTAGTATAAAAAATTACAATAGTTTAGGGATACATAAATTTCCTGTAGCAAAGCTATCTGCAGTAGAGTTTGGGATCATAAGCGGTGATGTATTGTATTTTTTTTAAATTTAGACATACCCTAGAAAAAAGTTCATGCATGGAAATGATTTTTCAAACTACAAATTAAAAAAAAAAGTCCTCAAAACCATGTCCATGTACTTAGATCTTCTATTTTAAAGAGCTCAAAAATTCCTAGAAATTCTTCCAAACTCTAAAGAGAAGGTATATTTTTTGAATTTTGGATAGATCTTCACTTCATATCAAGACAGATGAATGGAAGGAGAACTGAATTGGGATGAGTAATCAATACCGATGATCATTTTAAGATATAGAATTATATTGTAAGATATAGAATTAATGTCTCATTAACCATTAATTTTCTAAAGTTTAAAATATTAAAGTTACATATATATTTATAATTTGTACACTTTCTGAATCTGGTTTTTAATCAGAATTGGGCATGTGTAAAGAGTCTTGTCATTGTTCACAGATATAAAACTTAAAAGGCATTGTTCAAAAGGCTGAATATTGAAATTATGGGTGAACAAATCATGTCTTCAACAGATAATATAATTAATCAAGATACTTGTACAGGTAGTTGAAAGCAATAATAAAGGAAAGCACCTGAATAATGTACATAAGAATTCCTCAGTAGGGAAATCAAAGATACTCTCAATAATTAAGAAAAATACAGTGGCATTATTGCCTCTTCTTAGAAGCTTTGTGAGTATTGAAGAAATTACATTTTAAATCCCACTGTTACATTTCAAAGTGAAGAGACAGTCATAAGTTCTTCCATATGCTTCTGGTTAGCTATCATACAAGGGAACAAGAATTCATTTCTCATTTTAGGTGAGTTGTTGGAACTAGTCATTCTTATTATCAAATGAGTTCCAGTCATTATCTATAATATTTTTTCAATTTAAACTACCATATAGACACAATTATAAACTGTAAATACAAAACACAGACTAAGTATACTCTAGCATACTTACTAATATTCTTCTACAACTACAATAATGTATTTTAAAACTATCATCTTCATGAAGAAAAATGAAACCTGCTTCTCTTTATTGTTATAATTGCACTACACTGGTATCCTAAACAATGAACATTACAAGGGCTAATAAGTACAATTTGAATTTTCCATTTGAATTATTCTCTAAACAAAAACATCACTATTCACCTGTGGGGTATAGAGGCAGATTCACTGTGAATACCTCAAATTCAGATATCTTTTTGGTTATTCAGTAAGGTAATGTCATTTTCTCTTCTTACCATGCAGCCTTAGAATTTCATCAAGACATAGAAATCTGTGGTCTCCCTTTAATAATACTATAGAATGCTAGAGGATAGGAGATCCTGAAGAAAAGATTTGGTGTATGATATTTATTTTCCTGGTAATTCCACAAAGCAAATATTACAGAGTAAAGTGTATGAGACAAAGGTAAGATAGAGCTAGTGCAATATGCACCAAATAGAGTGGACCCTCAAATCATGACTTGCTTAAAATCTGAACATCTTAGGTTATAACATGAATTTTAGTTTTAACTTTCAAAAACTTGCTGTGCTATGACCAGAAAGCTGGCCACTTGTGCTTCCAAATGGTCTCAGGTACAGATTTAACCCTTAAAGACTTTGAAAGGAGCATTACAACATCTTCTCCTATGTGGGGTTGAGAAATCCTGGGCCAATGTCTCTCTAAGGACACTGAGATCTGGCTGTGTATAGGAGAGAGACTTTGAAGGCTGTGTAGAGGAGGTTGGACCTTCATTGACCTACTTGAGTTGCAACCAGCCCTTGGAAAAGAACATACAAGGCTAGGATGCTCATAAAACAGAACCAGTGAAAGCAGGCTAAGGAATTTTCAAATGGGAATGAGCTCTCCATTGGAAAACGGATTGGAGGCCATGAATGTTATATTCTGGCAAACAAATTGTCTTCATTTTGACTATTCTAAGATTTTGCATAGGATTGAATTTAAAAGTGAGAGGGTAATTTATCTGGCAGAGGAAATTTCAAGACAGCCCAACATTCAGATTGCAAGATAGGTAATACTAGCTGCTTTTAGCCAAATTTCTAATGAGAACTGAAGCAAAACACAGAGCAGGGCAATTTGAATAACCTAAATTTTTTCCAGAAAGAAGCACATGAAAAAATGTGACTGAAAAAGGTATAGTTGTGGAAGAAATTGGTGCCATTGAAAAGAAACCATCCACTTTGTGTAAGAACACAAATAAAGAGACATGAAGGTAACTCAGTAATTAGCAAGACACCAGATATCACATGTTCAGGTTGTGGAAGTGTAAACCCTTCACTTGAGGAGATGAGATAGTCCATGGGACCTGTTTTTAAAAAGAGCCTCCAATGGAACTGCTTCCATGAGATTCAGTACACTGGGCTCAACCATCCAGAAACTCAGAAGATGATGATACTATTGTCAAAGAGGGCGTGGATACTGTTTTTCCTGTAGCAGACTTTAGTATCAACCCCCGGATGCTGATTTTACTGCCAATGCAAATGTTCTGAGTCCAAGACAACCTTCATACAGATTTCAAAAGAAGGCCTGTAAATCTAAGAAAGGACCCCTTTAGAGGGTAATGCATACAACTACAGGAATGAAGTAAAAGGCATAGTGAAGAGCACAGGAAACCAGAGATGTGAGGAATGTGGAATGTCAAGAAAAGTTACAGACTACACGTGAAGCCAGTCTAAGAAATAGGCCTCGTGTGCCGCAATAAGGCCCTTCAAGTGGGGCTACCTAAGCTCTCTATAATTCACATCTCACCACCACATGCTAGGATGTAATGTTTGCCCTGCTGGTTTTTAACTTTTTCTATCTCCTGTTACTCCTTTTTGAAAAGTGAATGCTTACACTTTCTCTTCAGATTATATAACTCACTTTTAATTTTTATATAGATTCACAGTTAAGCCTTTGAGTCTCAGAAGAAACTGTGACTTGAACTTTTGAAAAATACTATAAATATTGCAACTCTGGGGAAGAGATTATTTTGTTTTCTGTACATGCAAGAGAGTTGCTTCATGTTGGGCACATTATTATTGTGTCTATTTGGAAATTAAGGATGGTGTAAGGAAATACGTTTGGTCATCCAATTGGCAAGGCATGGATTTTGACTGTTAATTATCATATGTTAAATTGATTGGATAAACCAATTCCTACTTCTGAATGTGTCTGTGTTAGTCATGGATTCTTGAGTATTATATATGATTCCTGGCCTCCATCTTCTCAGGAATCATTCCCCTGTCTGCTCTCTGGCCACTATGAAGCATTTTACTCTGCCATGCCCTTCCATCATGAGTATTCTGCTTTGGAAATAGCTGACCACATTCTGAATGCCCCTAAACCATGAGATAAATTAGATCTCTCTTCCTCTAAGGTGTATAAATTGGGTATTGTGTCTCAGCTCTGAGAAAGGTGAGTAACGCAGAGCTCAACATGCAGTGAAGGAGAGTAAAGTTCTCTGAGAGCAGTTAGTTGGGTGATAATTAGTGCCCAGGCTAGGACAATGGAACTGGAACATTCAGCAAATTGAAGAGTAAGAGAATAAAATTATTTAGTAATTCTCTGGAGGGAGAGTATGAAAGGAAGTTAACATTTATAATGTTTCCCAGGCCAGATGTGACATTATACCTAGGGGAATAAAAATAGTTTGATTTAGCTGAGTTGAAACAAAACATGTCTGCAAGGCATTGATATATACTAAATATGTTGGTACTTAAGATACAAAGATGAATGATACAAGCACCTGTCCCTAAAACAGATCCTATATCTCATGGTAAGCAATACTCAGTTGAGTGTGAGAGTAATTTTTTAAATAGAAACACATGCTTTCATTGTATATTTAACGTTACAGATCTTAATTTTATATTTATGCGATGGATACAATTTCTTGTTAAAATTATCTCTGTGATTCTGTAATTTTCTTTTATAATATGAGTTGTTTTATGTTTCATATTTATCAATATGTAATGTATTTTATTGTAGTGTTACCTATCAAATCATGCATAGTATATCCTCAAGTAAATTTTTTTTCAGAATTACACAAAAAGCTAAGCAATCTGATCATTTGACTTTTGTTTTTGTTTTTTAGGTACCTGGGATAGAACTCAGGACTGCACTTGCAACGCAGGCGAGGCAACACTGAGCTAAGTCCCCAGCCCTCACTTGAATTTTCAAATGTCTATTCAGGGTAGCTGTAAGAATGCATGTTCAAGCTGTAGAATTTAGTCCAATACTTTTTCTCCAACTACTGACAGGATCAGATGGCTTTTTCCTTTCCTCTGCTAAAATAATGACTTTTGGGGGTGGATCTTCCAATGCTGAACCAACAGTGCTATCCCTATAACAAAACCACTTTCTACATACTGCCAGAACTTACTTCTAAGAGTTTGTTAAACAAATTTCTATCTTTGTTCATACTTTTTTCTTCTATTATCTTTATCCAGTTTTAGGATTAGCACAATGCTGAGTTCCTAAAATGAGGGGAGAAATGTTCCTTCTTTATTCTGCTTTAATTGTTTGATATAATTTATCAGTTAAAATGTTTATGAGCCTGCTGTTGTCATATAGGTAGGTTTTCAAGCTAGGAATATACTTTCTTTAATAGGTACTATTCAAATTTTATATTTCCTCCAGAGTTAGTTTCATTAATTTGTCTTCTAAGTTACTTCTTAGAAGTTGTCAAATTTATTTCAAAAAATATTTTTGTAATATGCTTTCTATATCCTTTTAAATTCTGTAAAATCTCTGGTAATGTCTCCAAGATCTTAATATAGTAATTTAAAAAATGTATAACTGATATTGTGTAACAGGAAGTAAAGATCTAAAGGAGCAGGGGAATTGGGAGGGATAGGAGAAGGGAAAAAAGGGAAAGAAAAAATATGAGAAGGGAGAAAAACGCAAACAAGGTCTTTGCAAATAGGGAAGGATGGAGGGGCTGAAGGGAGGGCAAGGGAAGGGGAAAAAATAAGAACCAAGAAGCTCATGTAATGGTACAAGATCCCAATGATGAATGTAACTGTATTTTATACCTAAAATGTACCAATAAACTTAATGGGGCCAAAAAAGATGAGTCCAGACCTAAGGGAAACTCTAAAAAAAAAGAATTCATGTTCAAACTTACATTTTCAACTTTGAAGACAGTGCAGTACATTCTAATATAAACAGTTTAAGTGTATTTAAACCGATCAAATTTTCTGTTTTCTCTTTTAGTTTTCTTCTTTCTTTCCTTTGCTCTTACATGGACACAAGGACTTTCCATTTCCTCAATTATATACTTCCACACTTTCTCTAAAAGCTTTTAAATTTATCTATCCAAGTCTGAATTATCCCCAACCTAAGTCTGAGTACAGATCTATTTTCATTGATAATGTTAGACAACAAGAGACTATTCCAATCTAAAGATAGTATTTTCTTAATATAAATTTTCATTTATTATTATTTCATTCCTTTATTTCCTGTGTTCTCTTCTTGTGAAACTTAATTTAGATAGTCATTGAAGTTGTCATTTTTATCTTTTCTAAACCAACTTCATCAATATTTTTTTGCTCTGTATTCTATATTTTGTGTTTGTTATCTTTTAGACCTCCATTTATAAAGTTAAATTCATGATTCCAGTAATATTTTTATGTCATAATTAAGATTCACAAGATTTCCTACATTTTGAAATATAATCATTTTGTTTAATAGCATCACCATGTTTAGTAAATTGCTCCAATATACCTATAGATAATATTATTTTAAAATAAACTTCCTTCAAAGTTAATTATGTCTGTTCATGGGAGAGTTATCTTTAGTGTCAAGGACTTTTTCTTAATAACGTCTGGTAATCTAGAAATGATTTTTACACACTGATATAAAGGGAAAGAATAAACTGGTTAAGATAGGTGGTGGATTTTGATTTTTTCTACTGCTGGCTAGACATTTTTCCCCATGTAGTCTCTCAATGAGAAGTCAATGTCACTAGAATTAAAGTAAACAATACTCAAAAGTATCAAGTCTCAAAAGTATCAAGTTAGGTAGTGAGAATATGGAGTTATTGAAAAGACAGGTATTTCTACACATCCCATTTGGAGCATTTATCATACATCAATCTCAGTGCTACCTTTACATACTAATGTGGTTATTAACATTCGTCTCCATGCAGAACTGAAAAGGAATCAGAACCTTATATCAGTCAGTTAAAAAATCCAGGAACATAGAGTGCCTACCAATTTATTTAAGATTTGCAAGACATTTTCAATAAACTTTTAATGTATACTTTTAAAAATAGTACAGTCTAGATTTTACAATATATTTCATCAATCATAAAATTTTCCTTCTATACTAAACTTACATTGATTCCTTAATGGGATTATTTATTCATCTATTCTAACACTCAGTATTTGATATAATTCACAAGATGAGCTACAGTCAAACTTTTTAGTCAAACATGAGATTGTACCAAGTTGAATGAAATGTATAATTTTATGTATTTTTAAAAATTTATATCAATGGTACATTTATTGGTTAGGATTTTCACATCTTCATAAGGGACAGCACAGTTCAGAAGGTCTTGGAATTCTTATTATGTAATTTATTTACAATCTAGGTTTCTCTGAACTTCTGGGATGAATAGCATTGGAATCTTCATTTTTCAATTCGTTGGAGTCATTAGTTTAATGTATGGATGATTGTTTTCTTGCATATTTGGAAGCAGCTGCCTTTAAAAGACTATAAGATAGAAACAGTGAGGAAAGTAGACAAGGAAACAGTGCAGTTGTTAAATTACACTGTGTTCTCAAAACTCTGAAATATATTTCATAGAAAATGTACTTTATTCAAAATTAAGTTACATTCAATTTATTCCATATCAAGACTATATCTACTTTTATTTTTCTAGATCAAATAATTGTTTGTCTTGACCAAGAAGATATAAGTAAGCAAAATTAAGTACTTCAGGTTAATCATAAAATATCTAGTTCTTTCAGCTCCCCATTTTGTTTACTTTTCTTTTTTTCATATACTTCATAAAATGGTACCATTTGCCTATCTAAAAGACATTGAAAATAGCATTCCATACCTTAGGGAAATGTTTCTCAGCAGAGATATATTTAGTAGTTGATCTTACAATTTTAAGTGGTATGTTTTCAAATAAATTTGGTATCATTTCTTTACACTTATCTTAAAGTTTTTCAAATTTATCTTAAAATTTACTTGTTTTAAAGCCTACTTTAAAAATATTGCTTCAACATAAAACTCATGATTTTGAATGATATTACTGCTAGGGTTGAAGCAAATTTGTAGATGCCTTTCAGCAATTTTATTCTCAGACTAAATAAATTATAGATATAGGACTTAGTTGACATGCAACACAGAGAAAATCAGAAAGATTGCAGTCAACTGTTAAATTTTGGATATATTGGTCTAATGAAAATGAATATGCTATTCAAATATTTGCATTTTGAGAATGCTAATGTCAGCACTGCTGCAATCAAGCTAAGTTATTCATTATTATTATAAAAAACATTGAATATGTTTATTGTATACCAAATATAGTGGGGTGAAAATGTGATTTTCAAAGACTAAATGGAAAGAAATTAGTGTACCACTTGATATGAAAATGTACAAAGAGGAAAAATAAATCAAAGTATTAAAATTGAACAGAAATTTCTCAGACAAAGAAGTAAAAGCAGCAAATAAACATATGAAAAAAATGTTCAACATCACTGGTCACTAGAGAGATGCAGATGAAAATAATACTGAGATTTCACCTCACCCCAAAAAGAGTGGCTGCTATCAGGAAATCAACCAATAACAAATGCAGCCAGGGGTGTGGGGAGAAAGGAACCCTTCTCCATTGTTGGTGGGAGTGTAGACTGGTGCAACCACTATGGAAATCACTATGGAGATAAGTCAAAGAAGTAGGGCTGGAGGTCCCATTTGACCCAGCTATTCTCCTGCTGGGAATTTTCCCCAAAGAATTAAAAGAATCATACCGCAGTGATATATGTGCACCCATGTTTATAGCAGCACAGTTTGTAACAGCTAAAGCTTGGAAACGGCCCAAGTTCCCCTCAACTGGAAACTGGATAAAGAAGGTGTGTTTGTGTTTTTTTTTATATATAAAATGGAGTACTATTCAGCCATAAAGAATGAGAAACTAGTTATTTATAGCTAAATGGATGTATATTGAGGCCATATTCTGAAGTGAAAAAAGTAGGACAGACCTGTAAATACTGAGTAATTTCTCTAGTGTGAGAAACTGAGACTGTAAATAAGGATTAAAAGGACTAATAACTAATAATTGATACTTTGAAATAGGAAAAGGTCCAAAGGGGTAGGGGTGGTGAGAGGAGATGGGGAAAGGTAAGAATGGGAAGGAAAAATTATGAGAAAAGAAAAAAAAATGGAAATGAATTCTATGTAAATAGGGAAGGGTGGAGCGATGAAGGGTGCACAGGAAATGGGGCAAAAATAAGAACCAAGATACATCATACACAGGTACAAGCACCCAATGATAAATGTAAACATATAGTATACTTAAAAAGTACCAATAAAAGAATTTAAGCAAAAAGAAAATCTTAAAATTGGCTTCATAATGGTTTCATTTGAATATTGGGACTGAAGTTTCAAGAGTAAGAAAGAGGAAGTTTTTACATTTCATTAAAAGTTCTTTTATAAATTTATATATTTGAAAAATTATATGGATTTTACTAATAGTTGTTTCTGAAAAATTAGAATTTTCATTCAAGGTCAAACCCGTTCTGTCAATATATTTGTAACAGAATCACCAGAGACTCAGAGAAGCTCAGCTGGACCCAGAACCCCAAAGGAAGCTCCCAGCCTCCATACCAGGCTCCTAGGGCAGGCAAGGTGAGCCAGTCCCAGCACCCATAAGGAAGCTCCCCGCTTCCATCCCAGGCTTCTAGGGCAGAGAAGCTCAGCCTGTCCCAGCACCTGGAAGGAAGCTCCCCCACTGCTATCCCAGGCTCTGAGGGCAGAGAAGCTCAGCTGGTCTAAAAGGTCTAAAACAGCAGGGGAATTGGGAGGGGTATTGGAAGGGGAAGAAGGGAAAGGAAAAAAATATGAGAAGAAGAAAAAAATGGAAACAATGTCTTTGCAGGTAGGGAAGGGTGGAGAAGTGAAAGGAGGGCAAGGGAAGTGGAAAAAAAATAAGAACCAAGATACTCATGTAATGGTACAAGATCCCAATGATGAATGTAACTGGATTATATACCAAAAATGTACCAATAAACTTAATGGGGAAAAAACAAAATCAAAAACAAAAAACAAGAGACTCTATATATTTTCTAAGAATAATCACTACATAACACAAAATTAAAATATTTATTGTCTACCCTACGTTTAAATGGTGTCCATATTTTTTTCTAGGTCCAGTCATAGAGTTGAGTCATATTTCATTTTTTTGGGTCAAAAAAAGTAGATTTGTCTTACATATAAAGATAATGTGATCAACGATAAGATTTTGATAGGCAACAATTCTTGGAATCCAATGGCTTTTTATGATTCTTCCCACAGTAAGTATCCTTAGTGTCATGGATGGACAACAGAAATTTGACATCACTAAATGAATTTATTCCGATGGGCATCCCAGACCACCCTGATCTTCAGGCCCCCTTCTTTGGGCTGTTCCTTATCATCTATGTAACCTCAGTGCTGGGCAACGTGGGCATGATCATCCTCACCAAAGTGGACAACAGGCTGCAAACACCCACGTTCTTTTTTTCTCAGACACCTGGCTTTCATTGATCTTGTTTACTCAATTCCCATGGGACTCAAAATGTTGGCAAATATTTTAACTAATCAAAATACAATTCCCTACAAGTGGTGTGCCACACAGCTAGCATACTTCATCATTTTCATCATTAGTGAGCTTTTCATTCTGTCAGCCATGATTTATGACCACTATGTGGCCATCTGTGACCCTCTGCTCTACACAATTGTCATGTCACCCAGGGTGTTCTGGGTGCTGGTGACAATCCCTTGTCTCTACAGTACCTTTCTCTCTATGATAGAGACCATCAAAATTGTCATCTCATCCTTTTGTGGCAATAATGTCATTCATCATTTCTACTGTGACAGCCTTCCCTTGTTAACTTTGATTTGCTCAGGCATGAGAGAATTTGAGTGGATGGTACTGATCTTTTCAGCATTTAATATGGTTTCCTCTCTTCTGATAGTCCTTGTTTCCTATACTCTGATCCTCACAGCCATGCTCAGGATGACCTCAGCACATGGTAGGCACAAGGGCTTATCCACCTCTGGGTCTCACCTGAGAGTGGTGGTTGTGTTATACGGTACTCTATTCTTCATGTATGTGCAGCCCTAGTCCAGCCACTCCTTTGACTCTGATAAATTGGCCTCTGTGCTTTACATCCTGGTGATTCCCATGCTAAACCCCATGATCTACAGTTTGAAGAACAAGGAGGTCAAAAGTGCCCTGTACAGGATATGGAACTATTTGTTTGAACTTTGTTTGTAATTTCACTATAGCATCTAAGTATGCAAAATCAGGATGTACAATGCCCTTGATTATACCTAACAAACCTTTAAAGGAACTGCAGAACTTGGACAGGAAATCATATTTAGGCAAAAAGTCAGGAAACTGAAGTAGAAAGTTGATATTGACAACTGGGGTAAAATATTTTCTAGTACCTCAGTCTCTGCTTTTCAGCCATTTATCTCACTGCTTGAAGTTCATTCACATTTCAAAGAGTGTTCTTTTCTGTGTAAAGATTTAAACATTAATCATGTCTACAAAATAACTGTCTTCCCAGGTCTGAGTACACTGATGTTTGACCAAACCCCTGGACATCTCAGCAAAGACAAGACATAAAAACCTAACCACCACAGCAAGGTAGGGTTAATCATAATCAGATGTATAAGTACAGTAAGCCTTGCTGGGGATTTAGCTCAGTGGCTCCAGGCCTGACTTGCCAGCACAAGATCCCGAGTTCAATGCCTGGTACAGAAAAAAAAAACCTGAAACCAACAAAAGTAGTCTCAACAACATGCCATGGGTTACAAATTGTTCTGGGCAAGTAGTGAACCTCCTCTTCATCCTACTCAGCTTTCAAATACTTCGGGGATAACCAACAAACTGCTCTGGGTTTTGTCACAGAGGGTCTTGAAGAGTCAGATAACTTATAAGTGGTTCTCTTAATGCTCTGCTAAGAAACAACTCCGCAGTTGTGTCAGAGGCTTGAGTGCATGTGAAAGCCAGAATGTTTCTCTTTAAGAGAGATAAATCAATTCCAAGTACCCGAAGAGTCATTGACATACTCAAGTATATGTGGGAAAAGTAAGCATAAAAAATACCAGGATTTCATTTTCCTTTCTGGGTATTGTAGACTTGCATAATAACTGAGCAAATAAGTTTTTATTTTCAGATTAATTTTGAAATTCAAAGTAATTTACTTTGTCAAGTAAATTAATAAGGAAGAATTTCATAGAAAGTTTCTTTAATTTTTACAAATGCTTACAAGCATGGTGATATGTCATTTATATATGTCTTATGTAGTAATTATGTGTTTTTTTCCCCATTAACCTTATTGGTACATTTTCGGTATAAAATCCAGTTACATTCATCATTTGGACCTTGTACCATTACATGAGACACTTGGTTCTTATTTTTCCCCTTCCCTTGCCCTCCCTTCAACCCCTTCACCCTTCCCTATTTGCAAAGACCTTGTTTCCATTTTTTTCCTCTTCTCATATTTTTTCATTTCCCTTTTTTCCCTTCCCCTACCCCTCTCAATTCCCCTGCTCCTTTAGATCTTTTCTTCCTGTTGTACAATATCAGTTATACATTATTTAAATTACAATATTAAGATCTAGGAGACATTACCACAGATTTTACAGAATTTAAAAGGATATAGAAAGCATATTACAAAAATATTTTTTGAAATAAATTTAACAACTTCTAAGAAGTAACTTAGAAGACAAATTAATGAAACTAACTCTGGAGGAAATATAAAATTTGAATAGCACCTATTAAAGAAAGTATATTCCTAGCTTGAAAACCTACCTATATGACAACAGCAGGCTCATAAACATTTTAACTGATAAATTATATCAAACAATTAAAGCAGAATAAAGAAGGAACATTTCTCCCCTCACTTTAGGAACTCAGCATTGTGCTAATCCTAAAACTGGATAAAGATAATAGAAGAAAAAAGTATGAACAAAGATAGAAATTTGTTTAACAAACCAAACTCTTAGAAGGAAGTTCTGGCAGTATGTAGAAAGTGGTTTTGTTATAGGGATGGCAGTGTTGGTTCAGCATTGGAAGATCCACCCCCAAAAGTCATCATTTTAACAGAGGAAAGGAGAAAGCCATCTGATCCTGTCAGTAGTTGGAGAAAAAGTATTCTACTAAATTCTACAGCTGTTCATGGTAAAAGCAATCAGGAGACTAGAAGTAGGACAGAAACTTCTCAACAGTTTAAAGACATGTACTCCATACTTCCAGCAAGAATGCCTTATATGAATGGAGAAGACACAATGCTTTCTCCTTAAGTTGGGGAATGAGGGCAGATATGCTTATTATTTATCTGTCCATTAAATTTTGAAACCTAGGCCCCACCAAAATAGTCTGGCAATAAAATGACACAACTAGGATAGGATTGGCACGGCAGAAGCAAAATCTTTATATGCAGATGAAATGATCATCTACAGAGGAAATATTAAGAAATCTCTAGGACCCCCTATAACTTGTACTTGAATCTAGCAGGATTAGAAAACACAAGGTATATATAAAAATTCAGGTCTGTGTATACTTCCTATAAATGAAGAACTGGATATTAAAATTTAAAAGTTATGTAGGAGTACAAAGGACCTAGAAAAGTTAAAAACAAAAACAAAAACATTGTTGGAAGACATTTAGTACTTAATTTTGACTTCTTCTAAAGCTACAATAATCAAGACAGTGTTGGTGTAAGGAAAGACATATAGACCATTTGAATAAAAGAGAGAATCTAGAAATAGAACCACACATATATGGTCCACTGAGTTTTGAAAGATTATTTAACATTAGCATTTTATAGAATATAAACTCAATTCAAGAGCCGAGGAAGAGATAGTGTTTTCAGCAAATGACACTATAACACCTGGTATCCATATATAAAAAAATAACCTCAACCCTTTCATTCCATACGTGAAAATAACTTGAAGGGATCTATGAACCTAAATAAGAAAGTCTAAAAGTATAAAACTTTAAAAAGAAATTATAAAGGAAAATACTTATGAATTCAGTGTAAGCAAGAACTACCTAGGATACAAAAAACATGATGTATAAATGAAAAAAAAAAGATAAATAAGATTCCATCAAAATTTAGAACTTTAAATGACATCATTTAAATGGAAAGTAGTTCTTAAACAGACCATATTTATAATGCATATAACCTGTGTCCAGAATATATAAAGAATTCTTAGACCTCATTAATAGACAAGGCAACCCAATTAAAATGTAGACATAAGAAGATGATAGCCAGTATAGCACAAGGAATAGTGTGCAACTCTAGAATCAGAAAAATACTAATCAGTACTATAATAAGATTGAATTATACACTCATTAGGGAGATGAAGTTAAAGGTTTTAAAAGCCTTGTCATAACTTTTTCTTTTTGTTGGATTCTCCCCCTTTGCGTTTAACTTGTCATGCCCAATGGATTCATTCTGCTGGGTTTCGTGGGGTTGTCATTCTCATTGTCTTTTACTAGGGTACTGTCTAAAATATTTTGGAGTGCCAGTTTGGTATTCATGAAGTTCCTGAGGTTCTCTTTATCATGAAAGTATCTTATTTCTCCATCAATATTGAATGATAGTTTTGCAGGGTACATCAATCTGGGTTGGAGGCTGTTTTCCTTTAGGGCTTGAAATACCTCACTCCAAGCTCTTCTTGCCTTGGGGGTTTGCATGGAGAAGTCTGCTGTGATTCTGATGGGCTTGTCTTTGTATGTGATTTGTTTCTTTTCTCTCATTGCTTGTAGAATTTTGTTCTTCTCTTGGATTTTTGGAATCCTAACTATTATATGCCTATTTGTAGATTTTTTTTATTAAGGCTAGCTGGAGTCCTATTTGCCTCACTTATCTGTATGTCAAGTTCTTTTCCCCTCCTTGGGAAGTTTTCTGCCATCACTTCTGTGAAAAGATTTTTTATGTCATCTGAACTCTCTCCTCTGTCTTCATTGACTCCAATCAGTCTTATATTATTCTTCTTTGAATCGTCTAACAGCTGCTGGATTGATTTCTCATGTTCCCTTACAATTTTAAAGCAATTTTTCTTTTCCTCCTCAGTAATTGCAATCTTATCTTCTATATGTGAAATTCTACCCTCACATTGGTTCATTCTGCTGCACAGACTTTCGATGGAGTTTTTAATCTGGAAATCTGTTTGCATCTGTTTTATGGATTCCATTTGTTTCCTATGTTGGGATTCCAGAATGTTCCTCAGATCCTCTATTTTTTTTATCTATGTCCTCTCTAAATTTATTAATCATGTCTTGCACCATGACGAAAATCTTTGCTGTTATCTGAGTAATTATTTCTGATTTCATTTTTCCCAGATCCTCTTTTGTTGCCAGTTCAGATTGTCCAGGGGTTTGAGTATCAGAGTGTTCCATCTCATTTCCCTTTGGGTTGCTGTAGGTGATCTGGAACTCTGTTTTTGAGGCTTGTTTATGTGTCTTCTCATTTTCATGGGGTGTGTGCTTCTGCCATCCACGTGGTTCACCTTTTCTGCCCTAGGAGCTTGGGATGGCAGCAGGGGAGCTTCCTTCCAGGTGCTGGGACTGGCTCCACCTCTCAGCCCTAGGAGCTTGAGATGGTTGCAGGGGAGCTTCCTTCAGGGTGCTGGTACTGGCTGAGCTTCTCTGCCCTAGGAGCCTGGGATGGAGGTGGGGAACTTCCTTCCGGGTGCTGGGACAGGCTGAGCTTCTCTGCCCTCAGAGCCTCGTAATTATGTTTTAAGCATGTTTAATCATAATAAAAATAGAGGTCAGAGTAGTTATAAGCAAAGCCTTAGTAAGGAATCAATTAAAAATATAAATGGCAAAATTGTCAAAGTTCAGTATTTAGTTTCTCATTTGATATTCTTCCAAATCCTTCGTCATTTAGGTGTTCCAGACCCTTCTTATGTCCTTCCACAAACAAAATTATAAATATTTACATATATTTATTAATGTACATTTTTCTGATGATTTTTTGAAAAGGAAACAATTAAAGAAATGTTTCTCAGTCATATTAAGATGGATCATGAAAGTTTAGGATATAAAGGGCTTTTTAGTACTCACTTGTAGAGTAATCCTCTGAGGAATAGGATGTTCAAATTCCAGTGGAATTTAACTGAGGGCAGATATAACTTTCTGAGTGTATTGTTAAAAACAAAATTAGATAATGAAAATAGAAAAGAAACTATGAATATTATGTTATGTTGAACTCTAAAGCTGGTGAGAAGCCGTTTTACTTTCTCCATCTTAAAGGAAGACGGCCCTTATACAATGTTGCCCAAATCTCTCATCCATGCATATATCAAGATATATATGGCTTCCTAGTCAACCTGCAGACATATATTTTATAAATTTTATTCAGTGTTTCTGACTAAAGCAAAGTGTGATTCAGAACAAGTTAAGATATCAAAGCTCACGTATCTAATAATCAATGCTTCATGTGAGTCAAGAGCAGATATCCTACAGGTTAATTTTATAAACACAATTTTTCTATTTACTTTCTTATAGCTCACTCAGACATTTGTGAAAGTGTTGTTTGTCTTCTATTAAGGAACAATTTAATTTGTTTTTTGTACAGTGGATTGAATTTGGGTCCTTGCGCTTGCCCAGCAGATGGCCAAACCACTGAGCTAAATCCCCAGCCCTCCAATTTAATTTTTTAAAGAAATAATTTGTTAGTTGAGTGTGATGTCTCATGTCTGTAATCCCAGCACTCAGGAGGCTGAGGCAGGGGGATCATTGTGATTTCAAGGCCAACCTGGGGTACATAGCAAGATCCTTTTTTGAAAAAATGATAAATAATTTGTTGATGTCTACAAATTTTTAAGCCTCTGGTTGCTTTAACTTAGCCCTACATCTTGATTTTAGTTTGGAAAGTTTTGAAATGGTGACTTATTAGGAATACCCAGCTATATTTTTTATTCTCTTTTGCAAATATTTGTCAAGATTAAATGATAAATCAAAACATGAATGAGTTTTAAGTGGCCTTAATGTGTTTAATGCTCATTTCCAAACCAAACCAAAACTATATACACACAAAAAATTGTATGTGTATATTGTATGTGCATTTAACTTGCTAGTATGCTATGTGTAATATAGTCATTTTAAGACTTTAGGAAGAACAATCTGTTTATTGAAAGTGAATTTCTATGAAGCTCCACTATATTAAACCAATTTTAGGTGCTTATATTCTCTCAATTTAAGTTAATAAGAAAATCGATTATACAAAACAACATCAGAGTGATAGTCAAATTACAAGGAGAGCTGGAAAAAGTAAGTCTTAGCTTCCTGAATAACACATTACTCTACCTATTTATTATCACAATCTGAAGAAATTAAACCACATAACAATTAATATGTACATAAGATAATATTCATTTTCCCTAACATATTGCCTCCAATTAAAACCAAAAGAAAGCCCACTATGCACTTACTATTAAAGACCTAATACCAGGCACTATAACTACATTGACACCTTTAATTCTAACATCTTACAGGAACCCTAGAAAGAAAAGTAGATTTTGTTAATGGATTTTTTTTTCGTGTAGCAGGGATCAAATTCAGGACTGTGCTAAATCCCTGGTCCAAAATACTGAGTGTACATCCTGCTGCCAAAAAACTTCTATGTCCAATAAAGATGTGTGACTAACATTTGCACAAATAACCAGAAGAAATGAGAAACAGAAGTACCAAAAATATTACTTTGAATCTCTAATGTACATTTATGAATTAACTCTGCAAAGCAACATTTTTTTGATTGCTATTTTCTGATGAAGAATTCCTGAGAGAATCACAGGACAATCACTTCTTTTATATGTATATATGTTTTACATACATTTTATATATATATATATATACATATATATATATATATATATATATATATATAGTAGCAGAATGAGACAAGTTAAAAAGAAATGAGATTGTTTCTATTTTCAGGACCTTGTTTATTGGATATAAATATTGTGCATGAAAAACCAACCCAAGGCCATTCTTCATTACAGATCATATACAAGTTTATGAGCAAGGACTCAAACTTGAGAACAAGAATTGCAGCATCAAATGAACTCCGCAGTCCTGGTAACAGCCATGTAGCAGCCACTTGTAGATTTCTCTCTAGGATATATGTTTTATCATTCGTCGTTATCCTTAGGTACAAACTCTATAAACTTTACTGTGCAGCACCAGCCTGCTTTCTGGGATTTCAAGTGGATTTCATCACTTCCTGTGATTAGGCAGTAAAAAGGAAGAACTCTACTAACAAAATATTTAGGTGTTTAAGAAAAGGCAGACAAAAATTCATACAGACATCTAGTTTTATTTGTGTATGTTAGGATAAGTTGGGCAGTTGCAATAACATTTGGCAAAAGAGGAACTGAAAAATGAGGTATTCCATTCATAGTGGGTGCTAGAGCACTATAATGCATGTGAGGATATTTCAAACCTTAGAGTCCAGAAAACATCTTTTTAAATATTAATTTAAATTCAATTTATAAGAAGACTGACTCAAACAATATATCACCACCTATTATTATTTAACATACATAAATTTAAAGGTAGGAATATGTATATTTGTAATTAATACACAGAGGTTTTCACATGCTGCACTACATGAATAATTAATGCTTTATTGGAAATATTTTGGAAAAATAAGCATTATCGAATAAAAACAAGAATTTTTTTCTAGATTCTGACCACAGATATATGGCTCTACAACCACTATTGTTTTAGGCTTAATAAATTTTTAAAATATACTTTAGTTAGAAACAAATTTCTTTCAAGAATTATTTTCATTGCCTCTTTTGCTTCTTTGTTCCTCAAACTATAGATGATGGGATTCAGCATGGTAATGACAATGGTGTAGAACATGAACACCACAATGTTATGCTCCAAGGTGTAGCTGGAGCTCAGTCTCTCATAAATGAAGGGGATTGTCCCGTGATAAATGGACACTCTAGTTTGGTGAGAGCCACATATGGAGAACACTTTTTGTTTCTTTTCAGTAGAATGCATCCTCAGAATTGCTAACAGGATGAAGCCATAGGAGAGGAGAACAATCAGGATGGTGACCACGTCAATGGTGCCCACAAAGTAGAAGAGTAGAATCTGGTTTGTGTGAGTATCAGAACAGGAGACAGGAAGGAGAGGAGGGATATCACAAATCACGTGCCTAATTTCACTTGATCCACAGGACAGGGTAAACGCGGCCAAAGTATGTACAGTGGCATACAAAAGGCCACCAACATAGGAAGCCATGATCAGTGGAATGTAAACTCTGGGTGATACCTTTTCTGAATACACCAGTGTGTTGTAGATGGCCACATAGCCGTCATAAGCCATTGCCAATAAGAGAAAGCATTCTGTGGTCCCAGAAGTAACAAAGAAAAGCATCTGTGTTATATACCCAGGAAGTGAAATGGTTTTATCCTTTGTCAGAAAAATGACCAACATTTTGTGGGTGACAACTGTGTAGTAGCTGGCATCCAAGAATAATAATACACTGAGAAAATAATACATGGGTTTGTGGAGCCAGATATCATTGATGACCAATAATACCAGACCAAATTTCCTACCAGAGTGAAAAGATAGACTGTCAGAAATAGGGAAAACAGGAAGACTTGCAGGTCAAAGTCATCTGTGAAACTGCTCAGGATAAACACAATGACTTCGGGCATGTTCCTCAAATTAATCACAGGTGAATCCATGTGTTTTTAATATTTTTTTAGCATTCCTGATATTTCAGTTATTTCCATGTTGTAAAGGCAATATCTGGTGAAGACAGAGTGTGTTCCATCATATTTACCCATTTGTATTTGGGGAAGGCGAGAGAAATGCTTGTCATTGAGAGACACAGGCAGCAATGAAGAAGTCCAGACCAAATCATCAATTACTGTCTGCAGTTACTGAATTGAAGAAATTATGTTATTTGGATGCAAACTAAATGAATCTTATTAAAAGAATCTGTCCATTTAATTTGCTGACTTTTCAGTAATCTCTCTGAAACTTCTTCACCTGCTCTCACATTGGCTTTTCTTAAGGCTCATAAAGATGGAATAAGTTTCCTAGTTTTCATTCATATAATAACTTTCTTTATTGTTCTTAGTTTTTAAAATGAGAATATCTATGCTTACATTGTCAGATTGATCTTAAGTGAGAGAAGAAAAGTGGGAATCGTTGAATAAATATTCTTAGTTAACTAAAAAATCTCATAAATTACTTTTATATTTTGTTTGTCAATGAGGGTACCCTGTCTGACCAAAATCTGTCACTCGTAATCTTCTGACAATTATTTCACCCCCTCAATACGTGGGGGACTGTGAGAGACAGAATGATAAAGCATCTTCTCAATTCAGGTGCATCCATTTTTTGAAAAAAATAAGAATTCAGTTTTTCAATTTTTTATTTAGATTTTGTGTTTCCGTTTTCTTTTTTGAATCAAGGTATTATCATTTTGCACTTTGTGCTTCTGATTTGAAATTTTAAGCCATTATATGCTATCATATTTCAAGAATACTGATGGCAGGTGTCTCATTTCCTATGCAAAATGTATATTCCATGTCTAGGGTTACGTGTTTTAGATATATTTGTGTCAAAAATTCATAAGCATTTCTTCATTATATAATGTTTTGAAGTTTCTAAAACTACTTTAAATTAATATCCCCAATTAAAATATTTGTGGAAGCTGTAAGAGCAATGCTTACCACAAATGTGACAGACAAAAAAGTGATAAAAATACAGACCTTGGAATTTTTTATAAAACATAAATAACCTGGAAAACCAAACAAGAATCATTCCCTCACTTCCCAAAGTCAGAAAACACTAATTATTTCCCATGTGAAAAATACTGAGCTAGCAAAAAGAGAGTTATATATAGCAGCTGCCACATTAGTAAGACTCTATCAAGAGTCAAAATTGTGTGTACATTACCTTGTGTAATATTCATAACAAATTGAAGGTAACTGATTCAGCATACTTGTATCGATGAGAAAACTGTGGCCCAGGTGAATATAGAAATTGACTAAGTAACATGTTTAGTAACAGATCTGTGATTCAAACCCAGGTTTTAGAGTCCACACTTAATACTATTTTCTTTTCACCATACTACAGACTCACTGTAATGTATTGGAATTCTGAAATTATCACCTAGAAATAGTAGAAAATCACATCTGAATTTATTTAAAAGCAATCAAGTTTAAAAAGACTATGAAGTTTATAAAAGTAAAAGCTAAACAACCTACTTGATCAGTTTTCTAACAGGTAAATAAATTTAAATCTCTTCATATGAAAAAAATTCCAAAAATACCATCTAACCAATAGCTGGTTAAAATGTAATTTTATCTCCATTTTGCCATTTGCACAAATTATAATTTTCTTATTCTATTTCCCTTTTTCTATTACCTTTTTCTAAGGTAAATTAAAGCAAATTCTTCACTCACTGCTCTATTGGCTGATATTTAGAGTAAATTTTCCCTATTTTCTCTGCTATATTTCCTGAAAACAATGAAATTAATGTGTACTATAATCTCAGGTTATGTCCCTTCTCTTAGACTTAAATACTGACATACTTTTAGATTCAAATTCAAGACTATAGATTGTAAATATTTCACAAGCAATGGAAAGCATCTCCTAATATCACCAGAAATGAACTCCTCATTGAATTAAAGCTAGGTAAGGTGGTATACATTTGCTTTCTTATATCAGGCCCTTGAGCTTCTCCTGAAGTCCTCAGCGATGCTGCAAAGAGAATAGACAGGAACTTTCTTCTGGGATACAAAGTTACCAAGCTGGTTTGTTTTGTTTGCAGTAAATGACTGAAGGATGTGGAATTATGATTTGCCTGAAAAAAATGACTGAAGAATGTATATTGGTCACTGATACAAGATGCAAAATGTATTTTCATAAAGGTAGAAAAAAAGTACTTCCAGACTTGATAGTAAATATGTACAATTGGAATGATAACAAAAATCTAGTTCCCTTTTCTTGGAAATATATAACCTACTGAATTCTCTCAATATCTTGGAAACATACATATTATCTGATAATACAAAAGTATAAGTTAGAATGAATAATCATTCCTTATCATTGTACTTGTTTTAGTTACTTATTCTTTCTAAATGAAATGCAGTTTAATTTTCTCTATCATACCTTCTTTTTAATTAATGTGATTTTTTGTAATGTACTCACATGCCCTTGAACTAAGAATACTCTTAATTTGTAATATAAACTGGAATAGAAACAACCTTTTTGGCAGATTTAAGTTTTCTCTGTGGTCTTTAGAATTTTACTGACTGATTTTAAGGGAGATATATAGGTTTTCCTAATATGAGAATATTTCTATTTCTGCTTTCATTTCTCCTGTTTTAGAAATTCCCTACTATGGTTGCTGCATTACTCTTTTAAGACATACAACTCATTATCTTAGCCTTTATTTTAAATTAAATGAAATGATTACATAATATTATTTTCTTTTATTTTGACATACTTTTACACATTCTGCATTTTTGCATAAAATTTCAATCACTGTTTTCTTTTCTTATGTATTACCTAAGTGCTCTTTTTGCTCATTTTGCAACTTTCTGAAGTACTTTGTGGGATATTTACTTGACTTTAAAACACATGCTGAGGTATGGACTGGAGGATGATTTGGAGTAGGAATATTTAGTAACAACTCCTGTACCTGCAATAATCTCCACTATCCATGCACATAAATACAGCTATGAACCTAAGTAAGAGCACAGTACCTGGCTATAGCACAATTAAACAGAAAGCAAAAAAGAACATAGGAAGGACAGTTTTCCATTCTCAGCATCACATCTTGCACAACATAAGACAACACAGAGCATAGATAGATGACATCCACTTGAGACAGGGAAGTTAGCCTTGGACCACACCATGGGGACTATCTCAGGAAAATCCAATATTGATGAGAATCCCACAGCCCCAAAGTCTTTGCCTCCTGCAGAATGAGACTGAAGACAGTCATGTCGTCCTGTAAGGAAGTCTTCTTATAAGAAAATGGGTCTTCCAGGACTCTTTACTGCAACTTCCTTTCACTTTGAATCATATGACTCATGTCCATGGAAGGCTCCAAAAATGATACACAAACTGCAACTCATGTAAAAGTGCCCTATTCTCTGAAAGAACTGCATGAGTTTGCTAATTTAAACTTCAGAAAATATATGTGAGAATTGATACTAAGTGGGTGGGTAACAGTGGAAGTGATCCTAGTAAGGTCATAGTGACTATATTTACATTTGCCAACCAAGCAAAGATTCTTACATTCATGCTGAAGCTCAAAGCATTACTAAAGTTGTATGAGTATGCCTTGTCAGCCAAAACATGGACCATGTCGTGCTCCAAGGCATAGCGGCAACTTGATCTCACATACATGAAGAGGATTGTCACATGATAAATGGACATTCCAGTTAGGAGAGAGCCACACATGGAGAATACTTTCCTCCTCCCTTCGGCAGAGTGCAACCTCAGAATGGCCAACAGGATGAAGCCAAAAGAGGTGAGGATGATCAGAATGGTGACCACCTCAATGGCACCCACAAAGTAGAAGAGCACAAGCTGGTTTGGGTGAGGATCAGAACAGGAGATAGCGAGGAGAGGAGGGATATCACAGAACACGTTTCTAATTTTATTAGATCCACAAAAGGACAGTCTGAATGTGGCCACATATGTACCATGGCATGTACAAGGCCACCAGTATAGGAAGCAGTGATGAATGGTGCCTAGACTCTGGGTGACATCCTTACTGCATACAGCAGTGGTTAGTAGATGGCCACATAGTGGTCAAAAGCCATTGCCACCAAGAGAAATGATTCTGTGCTTCCAAAACTAATTAATAGGAGCATCTGCTACACATCCATGGAATGAAATCAATTTTTCTTCTACCAGAAAATTGACCAACATTTTTGGAGTGGCAAGAGTGGAATAGCAGGCATCTAGGAATGATAAAACAGTCAGGAAATAATACATTGTGTTATGAAGTCAGGCATCCCCAATGACCAGTACCACTAGTCCCAGGTTTTCTATCAGAGTAAAAAGACTGATTTTAAGGAATACTAGAAACAACACAACTTGCAAGTCCCAATCATCTGTGAAACCCAAAAGTATGAACATGGTGACTTCAGTCATGTTCTTCAGATGAACCTTGCATCTATCCGAATCTGATGATGATCTTTCCATTTCAGTTTTTATTACAGGTTCTAACAGAAATTTCCCTTGTCCTTGGAGTCCACTCAGCCATATCAACATGTGTGTTTCTCATAATAGCATAACAATTTCCTCAGTAGGCAGGGGATGATCAGTGGTAAAGAAATTGGACCTAAGTGGATTCATTTTGCTGTATAAGGAAAAAGAAAGAAATAATTTAATTCATTTCTTGGCTGAATTTTTTGCCAAAATACTGTGTTGCCTGTAATGTATGAGTTTTGTGTCCATTTATTTTTGTTACATTTTCTACCATCCAGTATAAGATGATTTTAAAATTCACAAACATTACTATAAGCATATTTAAGCCTCAAAATATTATAATAGAAAGCATGCATCTGTAATACCCACCCTTGATTTGCTACGAAGTATAAGAAATGTCCCTCTTTTTTATTGTTAAAATGAGAGTGAGCCAATTTATGTCAGAGACTGTATGAGATCAAAACTAGAAAAAAATTCTCAAAAGTATTTTAAAATGTTTCCAAATGAGTTGAAAAAGAGATTTTACACTTACATTTGAAGTTATCATATGGGATTGCAAGAAAAAACATTTTATGGCCCTCTTTGAAAATTGTTCCCATGAATACAACATGACATAATAGACTAGAGATAAATACACTTTATTTGTAAATGAAATAACTGCCATTTTACTTTCAGTTTTTTTCCCAAAATGTATATCACAAGTTGCTCTTGTTTGACCTCACTAGCTTACTGCATCATCATGTTTACAAATTGAACTTACAAACAACGTGTTATGTTTATCAATTTATTTGCCCAGTTTACTTTAGAAATCTTTGAAGTAACTCTGGGATATATTTTTTTTGAAAAAACACTTTGTAGCTATTAATAATATATTGTAGTTGGTTTTGGCATTTCTAAAATAACTCTGAGATAACCTTCACTTGAATACTTTACTTAGAAGAAGTCATTGGTAAAATTTAAAAAATTGCCAGATACTCTTATTTGAGCTCAGAGGTTTTTTTCTGATATCCTTATAATTTTTTCATTACACAGGGCACAAAAAAGAAAAATGCGTAAATACAGAATCAACACCAAAAATATTAAAGTGACCTGTTTCTTACTGAAAACCTCAGTTCTAGAAACAAAATGAAATACTGGATCCACTGTAGGTAGGGAGAAGTTTTTATCATGGAGCTGCTGTTTTTCTTTCAGCATTTTATACATGAAAAGACATTTTGGATTAAAAGCCTTGATGTAGCAAGGTCCAGAGTGATTTCAGGGACTTAGAAATGATTTATAGTCATGATCTAAAACATGGTAGAGTTTGTTTATTTCAAGGCACTCATACATCAGGAAGACAATAAACAATGAACTCACACTACTGTTAGAGGAAAGCCATGTATGTATATTATTCCAGATATTGACTCACAGATGCAATAGAAATATTCTTTGTTATATACATATATATATATATAATTAGCTTCATAACTAGGTGACCACACAAAAGGAACAAAAACTATGCTCATTAGATTCTTTGCAGAACCTATATATAATTCATAAGAAAACACACAGATTTCTTAAAATAAGGTATATATGTATTCTTACTACACTGCTAAATGAGCTTTTCAAAACAACTGATAAATGAGCTGCACTGGAACCATTGGGAAGACACCAGCAGCAGCAGCTCTGTAAGCACTCTGGGGATATATCACACACCATGGGCCATGCCCCACCAGACCACAGTGCGGGCAGCACTGTATCTGAATCCACACTGCAGAGGTGCAGGTGGGGGGCCATAAAAACCATGGTTATGAGCCCCAGAAGATAGAGCAGAAGTGAACAAAAGAGAGGGGCTCTCTGAGGCTACTCAATGAAAATTGAAGCCCAGTGGGAAAGTGAAGAAAATCTCTGCAATAGAGGCACTCTGGACAACCATGGTTGGTAAGTTGGTGTGATCAGCACCTCCCATAGAAACCCAGACTCATTTAGAGGGGAGGACAGCTGGAACCTGCAATAGAACCTTCCAGAATTCAATCCCTCAGGAGGTCAGGGTCCTCGACTTTGGCCTGGCAGGCAAAAATCAGGCTGAATCTTAATAGACTACATCTGGCTTGCAGAGACTAATTGACTTAGACCTGCACAGTGCTACCCACATTGTCTACAAGGACAGCAGAGACATATCCTGAGGGAGGCCCTTTTCTTTTCTTTTTTTAAAAATATATGTATTTTTTTCTACATATTTTTTCTTTTCTTTTTTGCTCTCTCTTTCCCTTCTGTTCTGCATTTCTCTCTCTCCCTCTTTGTTCCTGTTCCTGTCCCATGTCTAATTGTTTCTCTTCCTCTCTCTGTCCCCTCAACTATCAGTATTTTCATAGGAAGGTAAATACAATTTCAAGCTCCCCTGTTGATGTTTTTTCTGTTCTTGTCTCTGTTCTTTTGCTCTGTCTTTTCCTCTTGTCTTCAATAGTCTCCCACAGTTTGTGTGATCATCCCTTGTCTTCTAGCCTCACTTCTAAGCTATTCCTCTCCTTCTATCTCTCTGTCCCTCCCTTCCCAACCACTTCTAAATCCTTAACCCAAAGGGGACATTTGCTATTTTGAAGGACTTATTTACTACAAATATATTTTGGGCTGGCCCTAGATTTTGATCTAGCTCACAAGGTTAAAGGTGACAGACTAGTGGCTACCAGAAATTGTCATTTTTCTAAGCTGTGTTTGATGCTATTGTTGATGCTGATGGTATCAATTTGGCTAAGGTATTAAGGTGTTGATCTAATGAGTTGTCCTCCCTGGTATACTGAAAACAAGATTGCCTAAGAGTCATTAGCGATTCAAAGCCTAAAAAGCCCAGCTATAGCAGGAAGATATCACTGAGAAGCAATCACTCCATAAAGGCTCTGAACACAAATAACAAATATTGAAGTACCAGACCAGAAAATAAAAACAGCAAAAAACAGCAACAACAACAATATTAGAAATGAGAAGACACCTTAGCAAGTTGCAAACCCAGACTTCCAGCTCATCAAAGGCAAATTCTGGGGGAAATGAGGTGGAAAAATATGATAGTCAACCACCTGGATGCCCTGAATTGATAGCACAGGAAGTAACAAAACAGAAGAATGAGGCTCTAGAAAAATTCAAAACAGAAATAATTTTCCAGATAACTAAAGAGATGGGGAGCAGAATGAAAGACATGATTAGAGACTCTAGAACAGAAGCAGATATAAAAAATAGATGATTTCAGGAGCATGATGGAAGCCATGAATGCTTAGCATAGAAAAGAAATGGAAACAAGGAAAGAGATTCAAACATATCCATGAGATTAAAAACTATTGAAAATAAACAGCAGACGGACCCAATCTGAAGACAGAATATCAGATATAGAAGACAGAATGGTGGTCAGTGACCATGAAAAAAAGTAATCTCATTAAAACAGTAAGGAACCATAAGAAATCAATCCAACAGCTCCTAGATGATGCAAAGAAGAATAATATAAGACTGATAGGAGTCCACAAAAAATCAGAAGAAAGTAAAAATGACTTAAAAAGCTGTTCACAGAATTAATAATAGAAAACTTCCCAATGAGAGCAAAATAACTTGACATACAGTTAAGTGAGGCTTATAAGACCCCCAACTAGCCCTCATCAAAAAAAATCTACACCTAGACATATAATAGTCAAGATCCTGGAAACTCAACACAAGAACAAAGTACTACAAGATGTTAGAGAAAAGAAACAATTCACATACAAAGGAAAGCCCATCAGAATCACAGAAGACTTTTCAACACAAACTCTCAAGTCAAGAAGAGCCTGGAGGGAGGCATTTCAAGCCCTAAAAGAAAATAATCTCCAACCTAGACTGATGTATCCTGCAAAACTATCTTTCAAAATTGATGGGGGATATAAGATAATTCCATGACAAAGGACACCTGAGAAACTTCATGAATACCAAACCAGCACTCCAAAGATTTAAAAAAAAAATCCTAGAAAAAAACAATGAAGGTCACAACTCCATGAGGCCAAATAGAAAAAATCTAGAATATTTTATCAGGCAAGGCAAGATATTAAAAGGAGAAGGGACAAATTAAAAAGAGCCAACAACAGGAAAATAATGATAATGAGAAGTCAATACATACCAGTAATAAACATCAATGTTAATGGCCTCAATTCACCAATCAAAAGAAACAAACTGGCAGAATGGAATAAGAAACAAAATCCAAAAATATGCTGTGTACAAGAAATGCACCTAGTTCAAAAGAAACTCATAGGCTGAAAGTAAAAGGATGGAAAACACTGCTCCATGAGACACGAACCCTGTCTTATTTGCAGACAAAGTAAATTTCAAACCAAAACTAATTAAGAGAGATGAAGAAGGTCACTACATCCTCGTAAAGAGAACAATCCAATCATAAATATATATGCACCAAATATTAATGCCCCCAACTATACAAAAGAAATATTAATGGACATGAAAAACCAAATAAGCACTAAAACAATTGTGGGGGTGACTCAATATACCACTGTCCCAAATAGACAGATCATCTAGACAAAAAAATCAACAAAAAATACTATAACTGAAGCAAGATTTAAAAAAAAATATTTAATGGACGTCTACAGAGTGTTCCACTGCACAAAATCAGAATATATATTCTTTTCAGCTGCACACAGGTCATTCTCCAAAATAGACCATATACTAGCCCATAGAACATGTTTAAATAAATGCAAACGAATTGAACTTATCCCCTGTATATTATGAGACCATAGAGCAATTAAACTGGAGATCACTATCATAAGAAACTGCAAAAACCCAACAAACACATGGAAATTGAATAACAATCTCCTGAACAACTGATCGGTCACAGAGGAAATTAAAGAAGTAAGACAGTTTCTACAAGTAAATGATAATGCCAGAAAAATATACAGGAATCTATGGGACAAAATGAAAACAGTTCTATGAGGGAAATTCATAGCAGTGAATGGCCATTTAAGGAAAACTGAGAGAACTCAAATAAACAACCAAATGCAGAACCTCAAGCTCCTAGAAAAAGAGCTGAACAAACCCAAAGCTCATACAAGAGAGGAAATTATAAAGATCAGAGCAGAAATCAATACAATGGAGACTAAGAGAATGATACAAAAAATCAATGAATCACAGTTGTTTTTTTTAAAAAAATAAATAAAATCAATAACCCTTAGCCAACCTTACCAGAAAAAGGAAAGAAAATGTTAAAATTCGTACCATTAAGAAAGAAAAAGGTGAAGTCACAACAGATGCGGCAGAAATCCAGAGGGTTATCAATACATACTTCAAAACCCTGTACTCTAATAAAATGGAAAACAGAAAAAATGGACAGATTCCTAGACATATATGAATTGCCAAAGTTAAATGAAGAAGATATAGAAATTTTAAACAGCCCAATTACAATGAGTAAGATTGAAAATGTAATTAAAAATTTACCAACAAAGAGAAGCCCAGGTCTCAATGGCTTCACTGATGAATTCTACAGGACATTTAAAGATGAACTATCACCATTACTCTTTAAACTCATCAAGGAAATTGAAAGGGAAGCAATACTTCCAAATTCATTGCTGGAAGCAAGTGTTACTTTGATTCCAAAACCAGGGAAAGACCCAACCCAAAAAGAGAACTACAGGTCCATCTCCATAATGAACATAGATCCAAAAATCCTCAATATGATGCTGGCAAAAAGAATAGAGTGTCATCAAGAAGATCATACACCCACCTGACCAAGTCAGATTTATCCCAGGGATGCAAGGATGTTTCAACATACATAAATCAATAAATGTTATACACTATATTAACAGAGCCAAGGACAAAATCTGTATGAACATCTCAGTAGATGCAGAAAAAGAATTCGACAAAATCCAACATGCATTCATGAGATAAACCCTAAAGAAAATTGGAATAGAAGGTCTTTATCTTAATCTGATTAAGGCTATCTATGAAAAACAAACACCCAATATCATCCTAAATGGTCAAAACCTGAAAACTTTCACACTAAAATCAGGAACAAGACAAGGATGTCCACTATCACCACTCCTGTTCAATATATTTCTGTAAACATTAGCCATGGCAATTAGACAAGAGAAAGAAATAAAAGGAGTAAAGATAGGAAAGGAAGAAGTTAAACAGTCATTATTCACTGATGATATGATACTTTACATAGAAGACCTAAAAAACTCTGCCAAAAGACTTATATACTTAATTGACACATTCAGTAGAATAGCTGGATACAAGGTCAACACTGAAGAAACAATAGGCTTCTTATACTCAAATAACAGACTCACTGAGAGATAAATTAGGGAAATAATTCCTTTTACAATAACATCTAAAAGAATGAAATATCTAGGACTCAATCTAACAAAGGAAGGAAAATAATTCTACACTAAACACTACAGCACTCTGAAAAAAGAGATTGAAGGGGATACAAGAAAATGGAAAAACAGCCCTTGTTCCTGGGTAGGAAGAACCAATATAGTGAAAATGGCCATAATTCCAAAACTACTATATAGATTTAATGCAATGCTAATTGAAATGCCAACAATATACTTCACAGAACTAGAGAAAACAATCCAAAAAATTCACTTGGAATCAGAAGATACCTAGAATAGCAAAAGCAATACTAGGCAACAGAGACATGGCTGGGGGTATCACAATTCCCAACTTGAAACTATACTACAAATCTACTGTGATTAAAAATATCATGATACTGGCAAAGAAACAGACCTGAGGAGCAGTGGAATAGATTAGAAGATGCAGAAACAACTCCAGACCTACCCAGCCACATCAACTTTGACCATGGAGCCAACAAACCTCACTGGAGGAAAGATAGCCTCTTTAATAAATGATGGTGAAAAAATTGGGTTTCAAATCGCCAAAGATTAAAATTAGACCTATATCTTTCACCATGCACTAACCTAAAATCAAAGTGGATTAAAGATACAAATATTAAAACAAAAATGCTGAACCAGCTGGAACAGAAGTTAGGTCTTGAAGACATTGGTGTAGGAAAATATTTTATGAACAAATCCTCAGCTGCCCATGAAATACCACAAGGAATCAACAAGTGGGATCCCTTCTTATTGTTTGTTTTTGGTACCAGGGATGGAACTTGGGTCCTTGTGCTTGCAAGGCAGGCAACAGAACCACTGAGCTAAATCCCCGGCCCAACACAATCTATTTTTTTTTTTTTTTTGGTACTGGGGATCGAACTTGGGTCCTTGCGCTTGCACAGCAGGCGGCAAAACCACTGAGCTAAATCCCAGGCGGCATCCCTTCTTATTAAAAACCTTCTGAACATCAAGAGAAGCCACTAGCAGTGTGAAGAGACAACCCACAATGTGAGAAAAAATTTCACCTGCTGTTCCTCAGACAAAGGTCTTCTATCTAGAATCTATAAAGAGCTTATAAAATCAGACCTTCCAAATTTAAGACTCAATCCAAAAATAGGCATCAGAAATGAACAGATAGTTCTCAAAGAAGTAGAAATAGGAAATAAACATATGAAAAAATGTTCACCATCACTGGTCATTTGAGAGATGCAAATGAAAACAATCCTGAGATTCCACCTCACCCCAGAAAGAATAGCTCCTATCATGAAATCAACCAATAACAAATGCTGGAAGAGCAGTACGGAAAGAGTAATACTGTTCCACTGCTCATGGGAGTGTAGACTGTTGCAACCACTGTGGAAATCTGTATGGAGATACCTCAAAGAACTAGTACTGGAAGTCCCATTTGACCCAGCTATTCCTCTGCTGGCTATCTTCCCACAAGAATTAAAAAATCATACTGCAAATATATATATGCACCCATGTTTACAGTGGCACAGTTTTTAATAGCTAAAGCTTGGAAATAGCCCAAGGGCCCATCAACTGCAAACTGGAGAATATCGTTTTTTTTTTAAATAAAATGGAATACTACTCAGCCATAATGAATGAGAAACTAGAGACATTTATAGCTAAATGGATGCATATTGAGGCTATCCTCTTAAGTGAAATAAATAGGACACACATGTAAATATTGAATATTTTCTCTAGTGTGAGAAAGCAAAAGTGCAAATAAGGATTAAATTGATTAAAATGAATAACTGATAAGCTAAAAAAGGAAGAAAAGTTCCAAAGGGGTAGGGGAAGTGGGAGCGACAGGTGAAAGGAAAGAAGGGAAAGGAAAAATTATGAGAAAAGGAAAAATTGGAAACAATGTCTTTGTAAACAGGGAGGGGTGGAGGGGGTAAAGGGAGCACAGGGAATGGGGAAAAAATAAGAGCCAAGATTCATCAAGTACAAGCACAAGCACCCAAAGATAAATGTAAATGTACTGTATACCTAAAATATACCAAATAAAGAATTTAAGCAAAAAAAATTACAGTAGTAGTTCATCTTGTTTTCAATTTTTTATAAACCCAATTTACTATATGCAATAAATGCATTTATAAATTGTGATATAATGCAAGTGTATGGATTAAAATATGCTCTCCCACTTGCATTTTAGCATTTCTTTTTGAGTGAAGACTAATCTTTTAGCTCCAAACTTCCTCTATAGTAAACACTGAGCACAGTGGCAAAATAGTAATATTTTTTAGGAAAAATTTCAGTAATATTTCTCTAATTTCTTATCAAATACTAAAAAGCTAGAAGAGTAGAATAGTATTTATCTTTACTTATCAGTAGAACCGTTATATCTAGAATTAATAAATGGCCTTTAAATCCCTAATGAATTTTGAAAATGCCAAAAATTGTACTTTTTTTCTACGTTGATGATTACTTTTAAGAAACATAGCAAGCACTAAACTGAATTTCTCATGATGTAATTTCCCTAAAAATTATGTTTCTTTCATATTATTTGGAAGATTTACTGAGATTTCAATAATCAAGTATATTTTAGCTGAAATTAGGAGAGTAAATGTTCCAGAGAAATTAGAGCAGACATAAACCGGCATATATGTTATGATATATCTTTAGATTTCACTCAAAATTTCTCAACTGCTATTTTGGATTGATGATGTTAGTGTTTTCAAAAGCATCCGATATACATGAGGCTAAAAAAAAAAAAAACTACAGAAACAAAAGGTGTTCTGCTTTATAGATATTTTGCAATGTACGGAAGTATTAAAATGGACCTCTCATATTTTTAAGTTTAGACAAGAGAACGAATGGACAAAAGAAATTGTTCTGCCTTGAATGAATTCATTTTCTTGGGATTTACTCATAGTGGAGATATCAAAGTGAGCCTTTTTGCTGTGTTTCTCCTGGTTTACCTCTTCAGTGTCCTGGCAAAACTTGGCATGACGACTGTAATAATGTTGGATCCCCATCTGCACATGCCCATGTACTTCTTCTTCAGCCACCTCACTCTCTGTGACCTCTGCTATTCCACAACAATTGGGTCCAGGATGCTGGTGGACTTGGTGGCCCAGAGCAGGTCAATCCCTTTCTTGGGCTGCAGTCTGCAGTTTCTGACCTTCGGTATCTTTGCAGACTCCAAGTGTCTACTGCTGGCTGTGATGGCCTTCAACTGGTACAGGGCCATCAGCAGCACCCTGCTGTACAAAGCCTGTATGTCCAGCAGGCTGTGCTCTCTGTTGTTCATGGAGGTTTATCTGGTGGGACTGGCAGATGCTCTGATACACACCATGCTGGCATTCCAAATGTGTTTCTGTGGCTCCAATGAAATCAATAATTTCTTCTATGATCTCCCTCCTCTTCTGTTACTATCTTGTTCAGACACATGGGTTAATGAGTTAGTGATATTTACTATTTTGGCTTTATAGCACTGAGCGCCATCTCAGGCATTCTTGTCTCTTATATTTATATTATGTTATCAGTCATAAAGGTCTGGTCTGCTGAGGGAATGTTCATGGCTTTCTCCACCTGCACCTCCCACCTCACTGCAGTTGCCATTTTCCAGGGACCCATGCTCTTCATGTACTTCCATCCCAGTTCTTCATACTCCCTCAATCAGGACAAAATGACCTCACTATTTTACACCCTCATGATTCCCATGCTAAACCCGCTGATCTACAGCCTATAGAACAAGGATGTGAAAGAAGTCCTGCAGAAGCTGAGAAATAAAAAGTTGTTTGAAATAATTGCGTTATATCCAGATGTAACACACATATAATGTCTGTTATTTTGAAAAATTGCATTGCATTATGGACCTCGAATTGTGGCACACAGTTAACTTATTGAAATAAGTGTTTAAATTAATTTTTAATTTAAGGAAATGTTTCAGATCTCCACATGTGCCATGTTCCATTATTATCATGAATTGATATGTGGTGATCCCTGTGGTAAGTTTTCCTGATTTTCTCTGTTGTACCACAATAGGACTTGCTCACATTCTCATTCAACTTCAATTATACTGAGGTTTATTAAATGTTTACAAATTCCCTTTTAGCACTGTATATTTCATGGCATATCCAGTGCATTTACCCGAGAATCTCATAGTCTAAGAGAAGGAATAAAAAGTAACTAAAATGAGCAATCAATTCACAATAAGGCTTTCAACAATTCTGAGGTAAGGAGATTGTGGCTGTAACTCAGAGACAATGTCCCATTTAGTGTGGAAGAGAAAGTCTTTCTTAGAGATATTAAGTGTGAGACCTAAGTAGAGGCATGGAGGGGAGAGGAAGGAATGTTAGGCAAGGGTCATGGCATTTAGAGAAATCCTGAGGTACATAGCGATTGATAGATAAATTGTGTTTGGAAATAAAAGTATTATCACCAGTTTAGAATATAAAAGAAATTTGAAAGGCCCTGGTCAGTGTCCCTATCTCTTCTTTTCTTTCCTTCTTCCTTATCTTCACCCTAATGAAATGCTTCTCTATTCATTTCCCTTAAATTGTTATATATCCTTATTTTTTTAGTCATTCTTTCCAATGTGAAAAAGTAAGCATTTTTTTATCCCAAGGCTGCACCTTCTGTCCTTATTGTCCAAACCACTTACATCATGTCTGAGGCACACAGAATAGAAAAGCAAATCATAAAAGGTAACCCAACATTTTTGAGTGCTTATTGGGTATTGATATACCAAAATTCCCTGAAGGTAGGATAAGTATCTAAAAAAACCAGAAACTTACATATACCTCCACACATACTACCATTTAAATACATATAAAATGAGTGTGAATGAGAAGGTAAAGAATCTACAAAGACTCAGATAATAATGTCCTAAGAATATGAAACATTCATCTGTGTATCTCCTTGATACTTTCCTTTGTTATAATCTCTAGTTTTGTGATGACTCAGGCACTGAATGAGCTTCTTGGAAAACCCAAGGAATATCTGTGCATTTGAAGGCCAACATAAGGTGCCCTGGCTTCCTTAATTATCCATTACAATTACAGAAGCTTGAGCCAAGGGTCGCCTTATGTTCCACACTGTAGGTGTGACATTCCCAAAGTAAATCATTTCAGGATAGAACTAAAGTCCAAGGTAAGTGGGTGTGGGGGTTCCTACCTCCAGTCCCCACACTCTGGGAAGTTTAGCCTGGAGGGTGGCAAGTTGTAGCCCAACCTAGGCTACTTTGAAAATTAGGAAGAATCTGGGCCAGATATAGATAGATTCCCAAGTACTGAAGAGAAGGGAGGAAGGAAGGGGGGGGAAGAAAGAAAGAAAGAAAGAAAGAAAGAAAGAAAGAAAGAAAGAAAGAAAGAAAGAAAGAAAGAAAGAAAGAAAGAAAGAAAATAAAGGAAAGAAAGAGGAATGCATAGGTCAAGAGTGACATGGAAACACACTGCAGTTCTGGACCAAGTATGAAAAAGATGAGTCACCTAAGGTATGTAAATAATATTAGACTAGATTTTTTGTCTTTTCCAATCTGAAAGAAACTTAGCAATGAAGAGAGATAGGTAGGATGAGATTCAGAAGACTAAATCTAAGCAGCACCCTTTTTACATGGTAACTTCTTCAAATTCTGTGTCATGGAAATGTCACAGTAGTGGACACACAACTTTATAGGACCTTGTATGGAGCGGGTGAATGTCATGCAGAGGGTCATGGGCTGAAAGTCTGTACCATACCAGGGAGCTATTGGAAGTGTGGGGCCTGGTGAGAGGTTCAGCTAGCTGGAAATCTCCAGGAGTCTTTTCTGATGTGCAGATTCTATTTTTCTGACTGAGATAAGAATTAACACTTCCATCATTTTCTTGATCACATTTGAGCACTACAGAAAACACAATAAAAAACCCACAATAAAAAGAATAAAAGCAGAAAACCACCTTCTTGAATGAATTCATTTTCTGAGGAGTTTTCAGTAATCCTGAAATCCAAATGACACTATTCAGCGTATTTCTCATTATTCAACTCTTGGTTCTTATTTCCAATCTTGTAAACTTATTGCAAACCATGAGAAGTTTCTGCATGTAGTTGCAATAAATTAATTGTTATTGTTGTGCAGTATTTGCGCAAAAATATCATTATCTTCTCTAATGTTGATAGCCGTACAGTTAGTTGTCTTCCCTTTTCTCATTATTAATAATATTATTGTGAACATTCTTATGCCTTTATTTGGGTAGATATATATTTATCTCTGTGAGAAACAGGGTTAATAATATGTGAGTGTGTGTGTGTGTGTGTGTGTGTAATGTGTATGAGTGTTCACAATCAGTGTGTGAATCCTCCATTTGTTTAGGATGTTCACAAATACTTAATCTTGTGCATACCGTTAGTATTAGATAGTGCATGTTTACTTCCCTGATGACTCCCAGGGCTAGATATCCACTTTTAAAATAAAAATCAACTGCCATTTATAGCTTTTCTTTATCTTTACGAATTAACACATTTCCTGGGCTGAGGTTTGAGTAAAGAGAAAAATTAACATTATTAATCTCAAAGTGCTAGTTTCCCACATAGAAGTATAATTACATAGGAAATAATTACACAGAAGTAATTATTTAGGAAATACAGGCCCAGATTACAAGGGGCTGGTATGATTATGAAAGTAAATTTAGGTCCTGCCTAATAATGTTTAAACTGAAGAGAATTGTAGTCCTTGGAGGCAGTGAATAACATGAGGGGAAAATTAATAGGTACCAAAAATACCTTCCATATTTTTTGGACTAAAAGAATTGTCCATTCTTTTTGTTGATGTTGTTCTTTTATTGGTACATTTTAGGTATACAATTCGTTTACATTTATCATTGGGTGTTTGTACCTGTCCATTCTTTCTAATATACATCAGAGAAGAAATTACGGATAGTAAAGTTCCTGAGAGCAAAATTCCATCAATTTCTTTAGTATAACATATGGAGAACATTACAATTACTTACTTTGGATCTGTCTCCAATAATTCCTCCTCTGGAAAACAGTTATTTTTCTATCAGTGCTGTTAGCCAAAGAATGATAATAAAACAGGAAAAGAAATTGCAATGTATCACTAAAAAATCTTTCCCTAAATAAATAATATTTTAGTCATTTTAGTTTGCTATTCCCTCATTATAGGGAAATATTTCCCCTGTCTTCTCTAGGGTCATACTCAAGATAACAATGAGTTACAATATTTATGTGAATACATTTCTTTATGTCTCAGTTGTTATAAATTTTATACATCAAATTATTCATTTACTTGCTTTTCAATAAAAATTAAGGTGACTACATTAAGACAGGATATATGGGGTAGACAATTATTCATTAGATTCATTAGGTGTCTTTAATGAATTTGCTAAGCTCTATTTATATGGCCATCATTCACATGTCATGAAATGTCCTGTAGAAGATGGGACACAGTGCCCAGAGGCTGCCCCATGGCTTCTGTGCCTCACAGCCTTGTTGCACGAGGACATTTAGTTTCTATTTGATTCTTGGAATTCTGTGATAAGGCAGGAATTTTCGAGATCAGTGCTAATAATACTGAAATGCCCCACTATGGCAAATAAGACAGATTTTTATATCAACCTGGTAGCTATTTCTGTTGCACTTCTTTTTTGCACTCAAACTCTGCTAGGATATTGCTTTCATGTACAGATGGGATTGGATAACCTCTCCAATTCCCTTAGAAATCCAAGGCATTAATTTTTGTGAATTTGGCATAAATACACTATAATATTCCACAAGAGTTCACAAGAGATTTCTTTTCAAAAAGAGATATGCATTTGTTCTTATAGCATTGTGAGAAACCCATTGAGAACAAGTGCTTTGGGTTAGACACATATTATGCCTATGGAATTCCTGATGTGCACTGATTATGTATGGATCTCTTTTCATATCTGTATAATGAAGTTGTTAGAGATGGAAACACACTATAACATGGGAAATGCATGATATAGAAAGATAAGTTAAATAATATCAGATAATTGTGTGGACATTTATTAAGATATGTACAACAGTATACATTTAAACTCATCACATATTTCCTTACAGCAAAAGTACTGCTAGGAAAACACTCAGAAGCAAGAAATCAGATATTTTGCAGTCAGAAATACATAAATGAAGCATTTAGTGTTCAATCCTTAGTAATGAAGAATTCTACCCAGGTTAGTGAGTAAAGTAAGAGATTCATATTGTGGTGCCTTTAAAGCATTATATTGGTAGTTATAGGGGATACATTATGTAGCACACAAAATTAACACATCAATTACCTGCCAATTATCAAATATTATTGTAAATAACAGACCACCAAAGTAGCTATAGAACATAAACAAAAGTTGGCTATTTCTTTAAATCAGTATTCTAATATATTTCTTCAGGGCTTTTATTTCTACATGTTTGCACTGTACAATGACCAACTTCCCCCTTGTATTTATGAACTGCCAGTAAAAATCGGTCTAAAAATAAATTACTCCTACTCTTTATTGGACATTCACCAACTTAACTAACTGAATATATTTAACCACTATTTCTGAGGCAAATCTGTAAGCTACTGACTGTTGAAAAATAAAACCAATTTTGATCCGATAAAAAAATCATTAAAGAGAGCCTTCTGGGGTAGTGAAGATTGTATAGCAATGAAGCAACTGAAATGAAAGTCGTTGGGGTGGACTTGGGGGAGAAATTAGATAATGATTAATGACGGTACCTGTATCTAGGATTAAATCTCATCTAGACTGGAGTGCAGGAGACTGTTTTTGTAATGGGAGTGTCAGGATGGACAATAAAAGGGCATGGGAATTGTTAAATACGTGATGTATTTCAGTTTCATTTGATGTGCGATTTCACTCAAAGAAGGCATGAATTTATGATACCTTGAATCATAATGTTAAAAAATGTAGAGAGTTCCAGATATCAATTTCCTGATGAGGGTAAAGAAATAAAAGTTCAGCCCTATGGATATTATTGCAGGAGTCCCAGAGAAAAATATTGGACCTGATCTGGGAAGTCAGTTAATTATGTTGGAATAGCATAAAAGAACCAAATAAGAGGCTGACACTATTTAAGTCCCTGTAGTCATAGGTGAAAATAAATATGATCTGCATACTGTTCAGGCACAAGAGAAAGGGACAGGAAGCTTTCTCTTACCAGGTGAGTTTACGAATGGCCATGTTTAAACAACACAGGAAAATTAGAACTCTGTTTTCTTTCCCAAGTGGAGAAGTCAAGTCTTAAGGAATGTATATTTAAATGATTTTATAGCTGATTACTCAGTAAAATAAACTTTCTTCTAATGGCTGTACTGGGATATATTCTGGCTAGACCTGTGTGAATGTGACCAATGTCATTTTTCATTTGTATAGAAATTGCAGATTTTACTTAATCGTATTTTAATGCAGATTTATAGTAGTTCACTCCTTGTAAAACTCACTTTACTTTATGTGACACATGCAAATTTAAATTTGTTCTAGTTTTATTTAAATGATGAGTTAATAAGTAAAATATACACATTTATGCAAACTCAAGTCCCTACCATAATAATAATATCTAAAAGGAATAAAGACTACTGCTCCTCTTCCAATTTTTATTTATAAGAATATATACTGGAAAATTCAACCACACATGCACATAAATAATAATATAAATATAAGAAATAGCTTGTATATGTAAGAATTTTGCTATCTGTCCATTTTCTTTTTAATGAAAAAGTCAAATTAAAAGTCAGTGATAAACCAGTTTACTTATTATAAATTGGTGTCCCCACTTGTTATTATCGTATCTCTATTCCTTTCCAATGGATTTGTTTGCAGAGTTGGATGAAATAGAAAAAGGGGTGATATAAGCCATAGAAATCCAGTGACAGTGTTTGACAAAACAGTTGAAAAATGGTCTTATTTTTTAGTGAAACCTGGACAACAAACAAAATATAAAATATCTTTTATTTTATATGCAGTATCATCAGCTGCAAAGAACTAGACAATACTTCTTGAACAATATAATAATTATTATTCTTTTGTCCAGCATATAGGATATTTAGTCTTGTGACTTTTGGATGGCCTTGCTACTTCTACATTTTTTCCACCCTTTGAATCTAGGATCCAAGTTTGAATTCCTGTCAATTCTTACTTGGAAAGTCCTAACACAGAGTAAGTCACATGGCTCAAGAAATGTAATTAAATGTATAATCAAGGTTGATAAGCTTCTTAAGATAGAGAGTTTTGGCTTTTTTTTTTTAGCTTGATGAAACATCATTTTTACTGCATTTTTATTTGATTTGGTTCATGTTTGCAGTACATTCTTAAGAAGGCTTTGGTATGCATATGTTACAGTTGTAATTCTACACTTCCCCTCACCTCCCTTCTCCTCTCTCCATCTCATCATCCCCTTCCCAGTTGATCAATATCTACCTCCCTACCTCCTGTTTTCTAGCTAGCATTTTGCTCTTTAATTATATTTCAGATTTCTGTTAGGAGAAAGCACACAATATTTAAGCTTGTTATTTTTTTATTTACTTCACTTAACACTATGGTCTAAATGTACATCCATTTTCCATGTTCTTTATTTTATAAGGCAGACTAAGACTTTCACGGTAACACACTCCTTAGATGCTTATTACTGAAAAAAATGGTTTATAGAAATGAAGCATGTTGTGCCTCAATCATACAGATATGTAGAAAAATCAGTAGTTAATCTATATTCACCCTGTCGATTTTTCCAGCAGTTTCTAATAACAAAGAATAAACAGTGGAAATTGTTCATCATTACCAGAATTCTTTCTCTTGGGAATTACCAATAATTCTGAACTGAAAACAGTTCTATTTTTGTCACTTCTAGTAGTTTATCTCATTATTCTCCTGACTAATCTTGGAATGATTATTTTAATCAGAGTGGATTCCCGACTGCACACACCCATGTATGTTTTCCTCAGCCACCTGTCATTCTCCGACCTCTGCTACTCCAATGCGGTTGGCCCCAAGATGCTGGTGGGCTTGCTTGTCGAGAACAGATCAATTCCCTTCATTGGTTGTGCTCTACAATTCTTCATCTTCTGTGTCTTTACAGGTGCTGAGTGTGTGCTGCTGGCAGTGATGGCCTTTGACTGGTACAAGGCCATCAGCAGCCCCCTGCTGTACACACCCACATGTCCAGCAGGCTGTGCACCCAGCTCCTGGGTGGGGTTTACCTGGTGGGACTGGCAGATGCTCTGATACTCACCACACTGACATTCCGCCTGTGTTTCTGTGGGTTTAATGAGATTAATCATTTCTTCTGTGATGTCCCTCCTCTCCTCTTAATATCTTGTTCAGATACACAGGTTAATGAGTTAGTGATGTTTACTCTTTTTGGTTTTATAGAACTGAGCACCATCTCAGGTGTTATTGTCTCCTATTGCTGTATCATGTTATCTGTTTTACAGATCTGCTCTGCAGAGGGGAAGGTCAAAGCTTTCTGCAGCTGTGCTTCCCACCTCACTGCAGTTTCCATTTGTCAGGGAACTGTGCTCTTCATGTACTTCCATCCAAGTTCTTCCTACTCCCTAGATCAGGACAAAATGACCTCACTGGTTTAAACCCTTGTGATTCCCATGCTAAACCCTTTGATTTATAGCTTACACAACAAAGATGTAAAAGAAGCTGTGAAAAAACTGAAAAGAAAATTATTTTAAGTGAATAAGGTATTACTCCAAATACCTACATACTTCTACCAAAACAAATGCATACTCCTGTTGTTTTTTCCAAGTCATATAATTTAAAGTGGTTTATAGAATATTAACATATCACAATTTATATGTACTGCATACCAATTGTTGGTGGTTTCCTAAATATATTGTACTGCATTATCTATCTTGAATTTAAAGATTATAATCTTGAATTTTGGAAAACTTTCTATTCTTTATCTCAGTAAGCCATAGACTCATTTGTTTGGTGAGTATCTTATGAATTAATTTAATCATCCCAAAGTTTTGAGTGCCTACTATGTACCCATTGTGAATCTGTGAGCTTTGTATTTTTGTAGTATATGAATAATTCATGATAATAATTAATTCATAATTACATATAAAAGTATATCTTGTAAAAGATGAGTACTCTAAGTACCCACAAAATGTCTAAATCCAGACTGCAAATAAGAAAAGAGCCTTTGAAATGGGGATTTTATTTTCAGATCAAATATCCAGCAGTCACACTGAAGAGGAAGTGATGAGAAGAAAGTGTTTTAAGTGAGAATCAGAAGTAGAGACACTGAGGTGCTCAGAAAAGCAGCTGTTTAGAGGAAGATGTCCAGATGTAATGGATAAGGACTAAAACAGTGATGAGCTGATTATTTTTTCACACACTTTTTGGTAATTTATATGTCTTATTCTAAGAAATGTCTACTTGACTCTTTGACACCTTGTATTCAAAGTATGTTCTTCTATGAATGTATTTTCTTTTTCTATTGAGTAGTGTAAGAGCCACAGGAGTAAATTCTGGTGCTCTATTTCATAGAAGGATATCTCAGTCAATTGTGTTGTCCATTTTAAATGAGCATGAGAAAGAAATTTGAGTGTTTCTCCATTAAGAATAAATATTTGAGATAACAGCTATGCTCATATCCTCTTTTGATGATTGTGTAATGAATTTATGACTATTAACATAATGTGCCCTGTAGCTTTGTGCAATGTTGTGTCAATTAAAAATAAAATGAAAACAAAATTTCAAAGCAAAACCCTGCTCAGTCCACTCCTGTGTGTCAGTTCTCACCCAGTGCCTTCCATGCAGCTTTCCTTCCCTTCTTCCCTCTCTCATCCCTAGATAAATATCCACTTTTAGGGTCAATAATTCATAGTCCCCTAACGGCATTGTTCTGCTTATTAAACTGTCTTTATTTGGCTTTCCTTTCCCACCAGAGACTGCACATGTTCTTAGTTCAAGGACATCATGGCTTGGGCCTGCCTTTCTAGCACCCGCCTTGTGACTGAGAACCACGCTGGAGCAGTGAATATTAAAATCAACCCAGGTCATAAGATCTTGAGTACCTTATTAGATATCAAATTGTGACTAATTGAAGATGTGACATATATTTTGAATATATATTTCATGCCTTATAAGAAAGCAATTAAGTGGTTGTGAGTTCTATTATAATGTTCTGTTATAATGAATCTACAAAAACATGCATGTTAAATACACAGGAAATAAAGAATATTCACCTAGGGAGTCATTCAATGTCCAGCTATTTCTTTTGGCTCTACTCAAGTTTACAAGGTCAAAACACAGAAAGAAGATGAGAAAATGGGGCTATAGACAGATATTTGAAGGGTTCTACAGCAGTCTATGAAACTTTGCATTCTGCATTAAAGCCACAGCCAGAGGATATCATATGTTCACCAGTTGCCACTCTAAGATATCATTGCTTCTTTGCAAAGTGGAATCTGAGGGACCCTATACCAGGTTATAGGAGAGCATGGTGGTGGAAAAACTCTGTGAGGAGGAAGATTTCTTTTGGAAAATAGGTTTAGAGTTTCTACTTGTACCATACATCCTTAATTTACACATTTTCTTTCATTAATTTTTCTTATAAAAAGAAAACATTGTTAATGTTTAGATAAATTCCTGACACTTCAAAAGATATGAAGATGTCACCTCCTTTTCAAAAGATATATGGTAGCTATGGCAGAGAAAGAAATTTGCTATGCTTATTGTTCTATTTATTTAGGTCCAGTAATTTCAAAATAAAAGGAAGAAAATTTTAACCTCCCCCAAATATATGGGATTTTAGGTTAACAGCTTGATGAATTGAGGTCACTGTATCTCTGAATTGACTCAATTAAAGTGAAAAATAATTTACTGGGAATTTTTCTTTATGTTTTTCATGAGCTATCCTAGCATGGTGGTATACTACTATAATCCCAGCACACCAGAAAGCTGAGACAGGAGGATCCTTAGTTTTAGCCCTTAGTTGGAAGACTTTTTCTATTACTTATCTTTGTACAGAATTGAGTATAAGGAGCAGTAATCATCAGACTCTGTCAACCTTCTGAACTAGGGGAATACAGAAACTGTATCTTATGCTGTTGGCATAAGACGTCCTGTTATATCTCCCTTTCTCATGGATGAGTATGTCCCGGTGAGATGTCATGGGATTTTAACTCTCCCCAAACACCAATTTAACATAAGACCCTTTAGTCTGAATTTTTAAAAAGGGAGATTCATAATTAGTGGATGATCCACAAGGGAATTTCGGACAGTGGAAATTAATCATCTTGATGTCTTTTCTATGAAGCACTTTCAGTCTATAAATAACATCCCTCATAACACTTCAGAGTAAATAAGTAGTAAATAAATAAGAGCAATTCCCTACTTAGACTAAAAATTTAGTAAATACAATGCTCTTTCTTCTCTTCTCCAGCATTTTTCTTTTATTATTTACTAGTCTGCAGCAGGGCACCATTCCACAGTTACTAAGTACACAAAGCACAGCTCCCTGCAAAACTAATGGGGAAAACAGGCTTTAAAAACTGACAGAAAAAGAACTCCCTAGCTTTCGTTTCATTTTATTATTTTCAGCTTGCATGAAATTCGTATGGACCTCTTGCCTTTGTCCAAGGCTGAAATCCAATACTAGTAACAGGAATTAGATGTAAAGAACTTCTCTTCTCAGACTCCAGATCCCTCATCCATCTGACTCAATTATTTCAGCAACCTCTGCATGACAGAGAGCCCCAGTCTTCTAGTGAACCTTGGAGAGTGAGCCACCTCTTGCCCTAACTCTAAGGTACAATACTTTCCCACCTGTGCAGTATCCATGCAGATGGATGCTGGACTTCTCCAAAGAACATTATTAAAAATACAATTACTTATCAAGTAATACAGTTACGGAAAAAGGCACAAAATTTCAGGTTCTCCAGTGTATTCTCTTTTAATAGGTTTTTGTCATGAAAAGAACATGAAGGTTACACAGGGCTTTCAATTTAAGTCCTCTCCCAATTTTAAGAACTCTTTTAGTTATAAAATATATTCATGTTATACATTTCAAAACATCCTATGCATGCACACATTTATAAAGGTATACAATTTCAAAAGGATATATGTCTTACATTACTCACTGAACAGTTTAAAAGAAATAAAAATACAGCCCCGTGTCTTAAATATTTGTTTCCTCTCTCATCTCAAATAGTATATTTACTGTTCATAAAGTATGTTATTTATCAGGATTTCTCAATAGCCTTCCTGATACAATGTACTTTATCAAAAAGAGAGTAGATATATTGATAGCTATAAAAATGCAGGCATACTCCTAATTTAAAATTGTTTTCAGCTGCCTATCATTTGCAGAAATTCACACTGTTTTTTCTTTAAAGATGTTTGCTTAATAATTTTATATATTTAAAAGAATTTTTTCTTTGTTTTTGGTTATATTTTTATATGAAGGAAATGATAAAGATATCAGAGATTCCAAGAAAAGAACTTGGAGGTTAGAGTGAGACAGACCCAGGACCGATCTGTCACTTACTTGTTAGCTGTGTGACAATGCTCAGGTCTCAATTTCTTTCCTCTCCTATCAAGGTTTAACATAAGCAGTACAAGTTTACATCTATGTCTCTCTCAGGAATTTATATTTATGCCTCGTATTGCTCAAGAGACTCTGTGGTCATCTGAGTCAGCTTTCAGGAACCAGCTTCCCAGCTGTCCTGGGAAGATCTGCCATTCACAGCATCACGTAATGAAATGCAGACCCCAGTCTTCCTGTCCTGTGCTCTTGAGAGTCTGCTCAGCTGGGTGACCAGGCTCTAGCTGCAGGTTCTCCCTTGCACCATGTTTGTAGATCTCTTCCAGCCACCAGAGGGCTTCTGCTTCCCTGGTTCTGCCTTCATTTCTGGTTATTTCTGAGGAGAGGTTTCTCCATCCCTCATCAAACTCACCGCATCATTCTGGTGTTCAGGCAGATGCCTGAAACTACACTATGATCTAAGCCCCAAATCCCATATTCTCAAGAAGTGACTTTAGTTAATTAATCCCAGAGTGCTTCATCCATGCTATCCCGCATAGTTCCATCCCAAGGGCTATAGCTTGAATGGCACACTAAACAACAAAGGAATCAATTTCTCTCCACTGTGATGAACCAGGCCTTTCTGCTACATATTCTGGAAAAGTAAGTACTCCCCCTCAACCTCGGGATGCCATTATTGTCCTCGGTATTAAAAGCTCACATTAGCCAAAGCCCTGTTAGGTTACTGATCTCTGTGAACAAATTTTTTTTTAATGAAAATCCACCCTACTCCATGAAATAGCATTATGGCTTCAACCTACAACCCAGCCTTTACTTTCACTCTCAGATTGCTTTTTGTTTTAATTCATCCTATCTACCATTGTTTTTGCTTATTCTTAGATCAAACCTTTTATTTTTACTTTCCAGCCACACTTTCTTGAGGTGCCTGCTACAGCAGCCATCTTAGCCAACATCCCAGCATTCATAGCTCCAGTTCCCATCCGTGGTCCTTTGAGCAGGCTTCCCTCAGAATGTAGCTGTGCACCTACAGAGCAAGTGGTTTCAGACCCTGTTTACTCCGGAGAAAATGTTTTATGAACCAGAAATTATTTTAGTCAGTATTTGTAAACCACTTACAAGTGATTTTTGAAGAAGTCATTGTACTTGGTAGCATCTTAGAATAGTCAGTTGCACACATAGCACCTCTCTGGAGAATGAAACAAAAGTAATTCAAGAGGAATGACTGGTTTCTGTATATCATTTTTCCCCACTGCATATAATCTTAACTAAAAACAATCTATAGTAAGCTAATATTTGTTTCATATATATTCACTCAAAATGTAGGCTAGGCTTGATATTGTGATAAAGAAGTAAGAGATTAATGAATACAAATTTATGAAAAATCATTATAGAGTGATAGAAAAAATATATACAAGCTAAAACAAGACAGACTATTTGAGTATCTTCAGAATACATCTAAGGTTCTAGAGAGATTTAGAGTGCAAATTATCCTTTGAAACTGAAGATAAATTCATGAAAAACTATGCAGGGGTTAAAATTTGAAGAAAGCTTTTTAGAATGAGTAGGTTTGGACCAGTAAGTTACAATGTGCACATATTTACATGGGAATCAAAATCAATTGATGAAACTTTGTGAATTGTAGTTATTTTCTTTTATCAAAAGGGATTCTGATGTGTCAATGATTTATCCATTGTTGAGAGTGCTTTTTAAATTATGTGAAGAAGGGAATTAAAAATTTAAGAATATGGGTGGTGGAAGACAACATGAAGGGTGAATCTTCCTCTGACATAAACATTAAAAGTCAACTCTCAAATAATAAAGAAATGTATATGCAAGTAATGTGAGAGAGCTGAGCTGAACCTGAGGCTCTGGGACTCTTCTGGGGTCAGGAATTTACTATCCACAGATTTGGGAAACATCTGTATTAAATTAAATTGTTAAAAAACAGAACATTGTTGAAATTGCTTGGCCCATTTCTTATATAAAGATAGCTTCTTTTGGTGTATTATTTTTCCAAAGGCATTTTTGACATCCTTGTTCCTTAGACTGTAAATGAGGGGGTTCAGCATGGGCATGATCAATGTGTAGAACACAGAGGTAACTCTGTCAATAGCCATTGAATGGCCTGCACTGGGCTGCAAGTAAATGAAGCTCAGGGTGCCATGGTAAATAGTGACCACTGTCAGGTGTGAAGCACAGGTGGAGAATCCTTTCCTTCTTCCTTCTGCAGAACCTGTCTTAAGGATTGCTACTATAATGCTGACATAAGATTGGAGAACTGTTAGAAGACAAATAGTTTCCACCAAACTACCAAACACCACCAGAATGATGTCATGTGTATACATGTCAGTGCAGGACAGAGAGAAGAGAGGGGAGAAATCACAAAAGAAATGGTTAATTTCCATGGATCAGAAGGCTAGAAGGAAAGTATTAGTGTTGTGAATATTTGAGCTCATAGTGCCACACAACAATGCTCCAAGTGCAAGCTGGCAACAAACTCTTCTGGACATAATAACAGTATAAAGCAAGGGGGGACAGATTGCTATATATCTGTCATAAGCAATGGCAGCCAAGAGGAAAGATTCAGTGTCAACCAAAAAGCAGAAAAAAATATAACTGGGCAGCACAACCATTGTAAGAAATGGCATTCTCATCAGAAATCAAGTTCACAAGTAATTTTGGAGAAATGACAGAAGAGTAGCAGGCATCCACGAAGGAGAGCATACAGAGGAAAAAGTACATCGGGGTGTGCAAGGCGGAACTGAGTGTGATTAATAAAATCATGCCAAGATTCCCCATCAGGGCGACAGAGTAAATGGAAAAGAACACAGCAAAGAGCAGATGCTGAGTTTCTGGACAGTCACTAAATCCCACAAGAAGGAACTATGTGGTCACAGTACCATTCTCCAAACTCAACATTTGCAATGCTTCTGGGTGTCTGGAATGGTGACAGAAGAAGGGCAGAAGTGGTGGAATAGCTGGACACCAACCAAAAATGAAAGAAAGAAAAAACTTCAAATGATATAACAGGATTCTAAATCCAGTTAGTATAGTTTAAGACACACTTTCTCATTTTTAAAACTAAATCAGGAATTTACCACCTGCCTTTTTAAAGTTATTATTTTCAACATTGAACAGCACCACCATCAACCAAGTTGCACAAATTAAAGCTGCAATTTCACTTTAAATTCTTTAATTTTGCCACTCATAGTCTATGCCAAGTGGTACCTTGGTGTAGCAAAGTCTGGATTCAGAGACCCTGTTCTCCTTTGTGCTATTGTGTGTGTATTTCTGAAATGGAGAAACACGTTGCTGGTCTGGGTAAAGATTTGTGCATGGACCAGATCTGTGTTTTACATATTGAGCTGTGGCTTCCCCTGGGAGGACCCAGGGAATTCTTTCAAGTGATTCAAAGTCCACTGATAAATTAGAAAGAACAGAGGTTCAGAATGAGTTATCTAAGTATCTGTCTCCTAGGTGTCATCCACACCAGCTAGGAAATTTGGCTACTCACCAAGATTCAGCTTCAAATATTCAAAAATATTCAAACTTCAAATATTCAAAAATTCAAAGATATTTGAAATACCTTTCTTATTAAATACAAGAGTGAAATGAATATCCTCCCTCAACCTCAGTATACTTCCTGTCACACTCCTTGACTGATAATAAGTGGCAGTGTAACAATTCTCCATGAATCCGGGCATGTATTTTGTTTTTAATCTGGAGTCTAAGCTATTGAGTAACAATTTGTAATGCTTGCAAATTTATTATACCCAAACTAGATATACATAGTAAATGTAGAATATTTCTATGCCTTCCATAGTGGAAAATTGTAAAAAAAAATGGGGAAAAAAAGCACAATTAAATAAGCTTACCTACTCATCCCTGTAAATTAGTTTTACCTTTCATTGCCCTTGTTTAGTTTGCTACTGTATAAAGTACAGATAACCATTTCCAACGCAAATGCTTGTCCATGAGCAGTTTGTCCAGTTTAGTGATATCTTATTACTCTCCTCACCGTGGAAAAATGGAATTTCATATGCATTTGCTGTTTATTTATGAACTCTTTATCTTGAAATTTAAAGATTTTAGAATTCTGTTTAGTACCAGCCATAAAAATTTAACAATGAATAAACTAACTAGTATCACTGAGCATGTATGCTATATATTTTTCTGAGTAACAATTTTAGGTTTTATTAGGTTGTTTGTAAATATGTATATACATATAAAGTGGATACACACACACATATATATATTAATATATATATATTTATATATATATATATAAAGAGAGAGAGAGACAGAGAGAGAGAGAGAGACAGAGACAGGGACACAAAGAGAGACATACACTTGTTCTTTTGTAGTTCATAATACCCACAGCCATTACCCTGACATATAATTATTTTAAACCCTTATTATTTTATTTAAGAACCTATTTTATGATTTTCTTCTCACTCACTGAATTTTTTTTAATTTTCAGAGATAAATAATGAATGGACAATGAGTCATCATACAAGCATTTGAGTGCATTGGTGTCGTTCTCTCTCCCTGCTTCCCTTTCTTCTCTGCGAAATGAGCTCCTTCTCTCCGGAGTTAATCTTAACCACTAATGTCACCCTGTAAGGTAAGGTCCCTAAGCTATTACTAATCCTCTCTGCCTCCTAAACAGCATCATGCAATAATGCCTAAGTCAATTCTATCCTTAGAACCTATAACCCTCTTATCTGCCACCTTTATTTTCTTCATTGGATTGCGATGTTTCCTTTCAGGCACCCACTGTTTCTGTCACACTTAGTTCAGTCTAGTAAGCTAGGATTTTTGTTCCCCAAATATAAAATACTATTTTGTTCAGCGTTGCAAGTTATATTCTTGCTGTCTAATCCAAAGATGTTTCAATATGTGTCCATTTTTTATCAAGTGTTAAAACTCTCCTTTCTTCTTAAATTCCCACCTCCCCTGGATTCTGCTCACCTTGTTTGGTTTCTCCTCAGATTCCATTGTGCATGGAACCCACCCAGTGGCAGCATCCTAGGGCTTCTTTTGGAGCCTACTTCTTCTGTACCAAATGCTCTCTTCTGAAGTAAGGAAACTTGTTCCTTTTCTGAACTTAGGACCCAAAGAATGACAGCTCTCCTATGCCCATTCCAAAATCATATGTCCAGTTTAAAAATGATTATGGAATAGACACATGAAAATTCTAAAACAAAATGTAGTTGATATCAGTTTCCAATGCTATGTGTACTCTGAGATTTCTCTCTTGGTGTACATTGCTATAACCTGTGTTGCTGGTCTAAATGAGGACCCTACCCTACCTTATAACGTGTAACTGGTCACATGTGCTGGAATGTGTGGATTCATTTTCTGATTTCTAATTTGTACTTTAGCACTTGTCTACATGGGTATGAAAAGGATTAAATGAGTTAACACAATTAAAGTAGTTTGAAATTCAAGTTTTTATTTTTTTTTTACTTTTACTAAACTGGTGATTAAACCCAGGGCTTACACTCTAAGTGACATCCATCCCCAGCAATTTATCTTTTTTTCAAATTTTGAAACAGAGTCTCACTCACTAAGTTGGCCAGGCTGAGTTCGAACTGAAATTTTAGCTATAAATATTCAATCATGAAGATACCTTTTAGCTTTACTGGATATTTGTTATTATATTTGTTACTATCCACCAAGAGGTGCAGTTCTCATGTATCAGTTAGAATATTGAATTAATAAATACATATTTTTTTTAAATTTAAAAGACATTCAATTGGAGAAGGAAAGCATCGCTGAGGTAATCGCCAGCTCTTTGGATTTCTCCCTCTCTGAAGTTCATGTACCTTCAACTCATGTTTCTGCCTACAAACCTGGAAGACAAGACTACGAACTCATGGAGTGAGGGGTGGAGCACTGGGCCCTTCTGCAAAGGCAAAGGGAGGTCTGATAATATCTGGTGACTGGGAATGGAGGCCGGGTTGCAGTGCTTCTGTGTATCACCATCCTCTCTTTTGATAATTGTGAAAAATCAGCATTATAAAAAAGAGTCTCACTTTTGGGGATAATACTTGAATGAGCTCCTTTTCTGGTCACTGAAGAACAATCACTTTTTTGCTGAAAATGTTTTCTACTAAAAATTTTGTTTCTTTGTGGTACCTGACTGGGTATGGAACCCATGGCCTTCATACTGAGCTACATATCCAGCCTTAAATATCTCTCTCTCTCTCACTCTCAATATAGTTTGATTAATTGATTTATTGATTGACTGATTGATTTTGAAAGATGTTCTTGGATAATTGACCAGGCTGGGCTGGAACTTGCCTCAGCTTCCTTGAGTTCTGGGATTACTTATTTGTGTGATATACCAGACCTTGATAGGATTTTTATTTCTGATCAGAGAATTAAAGATTACCAAAAAATAAATCTATATAGAGAATTATAGTTCTAATAACCTTTCAAGGATATTACATGTATCAAAATCATAAAAAACCTTGAAGGCTGAAAAATTAGATATGAAACCCAAAAGGCACCATGGAAGGAGAAATGACAACAGAAAAGAAAATGTTAAAGAAAGTTAAAAATGTGCCAAATCACTTTTTATGAAATATGGATGAGCGAGTCGAGATTTCCAAATGAACTCCATAAAATGATATGGCATTGCTGTAAGCTGTACATATTGAATTCTAATATTGTATTTTAATTTTTTTCCTTTAAAGACAACCTACCACACTTATTAGTATTATTTATATATTTATAACTGTTACCAGAAGACAAAATAAGTAAAGTTATATATAAAGTCAATCTTTAGCATTTCCTTGCAACGAGTAATGCGGTGTTGCTGTTGGCCAAGGAGGGCAGAGAGTTTTGTGGTGAAGTAGGAGGAGGGATTCATGTAGGTGTCTGAAGAAGCCTTGATCTGAACCACAAAGAGGGAAGGTGATGCTGGATACATCTACTCCTAGACTGGCAGCATGAAGTTGTGAGATCACCGTGGAACCATCAGGTTTGAAATTTGAAAACAATGGAGAAGGCTCAAGAAAATGTCCAAAGAATTCTTCTAGAGCCCTGCAGGTACTTACTTCAATTACCAGGTAAGCATGTGAGAACAAAACTTTCACAGGCATTTAATCATTGGCTGAAAGATCTGGAAGACAAACTACAGATTATCATTGAAGTGACAGAAATGTTGCATAATGCCACTTTGCTCGTTGATGATATTGAGGATAATTCAAAACTCCAACGTGGCTTTCTTGTAGCACACAGCATCTACAGGATTCCATCAGTCATCAATTTTGCCAATTATGTTTATTTCCCTGGCTTAGAGAAAGTCTTAACCCTTGACCACCCAGATGCAGTGAAGCTTTATACCTGCCAGCTTTTGGAACACCACCAGGGACAAGGCCTAGATATTTACTGGAGGGATAATTACATTTGTCCCACTGAAGAAGAATATAAAGCCATAGTGCTGCAGAAGACAGGTGGACTGTTTGGATTAGCAGTAGGTCTCATGCAATTGTTCTCTGATTACAAAGAAGATTTAAAACCACTGCTTAATACACTTGGGCTCTTTTTCCAAATTAGAGATGATTATGCCAATCTCCACTCCAAAGAATATAGTGAAAACAAAAATTTTTGTGAAGGTCTGACAGAAGGAAAGTTCTCATTTCCTACTATTCATGCTATTTGGTCGAGACCTGAAAGCACCCAGGTGCAGAACATCTTGCAACAGAGAACAGAAAACATAGATATTAAAAAATACTGTGTCCAGTATCTTGAGGATTTAAGTTCTTTTGAATATACTCAGAATACTCTTAGAGAGCTAGAATCTGAAGCCTATAAACAAATTGAGGCATGTGGTGGAAACCCTGAGCTAGTAGCTTAAGTAAAGCACTTAGGTAAGATGTTCAAAGAAGAAAATTAATAATATTAAGCCATTCTTGATTGGTACATACAGCTTCTTTTAGTTATTTTTTATCTTTTAACCTATCAGCTTTTCACAAATTTGAACTAGACTGTTAATCTCCAAAAAATGAGAAAAGAGGAGATGAATGAAATTGTTTCAATGTAGAAACCTATCCATACATATACTATAAAGTCAAAAGAACCAAGAGGAGCTACATTTATGGAGGTCTAATTTAAATGTCAGAACTTCTTGCAGCAGGTCATTGTGATCAACTGTGACCTACTACAATAAATGTTCAGTTGATCTTGTCAATATAAAAGATTTTAGCTTCCAGGAATTTTTAATCTAAATACTTCCTACTACATAGGCTGCTCCTAATTATATCTAGTTTCAAGCCAGTGACTGCATGGGACTAAGTTCTTTAGGTAACTGGCCCAAAAACCACACCACTGCTTTCTTGAATGCTGCTAGTAAGGATATATCAGCATCGTCTCTGGAAGCTCTCTTATTGAAGACTTCTGGGAGAATTCTGAGTGAAAAATAATAACCATTCAGGTTCTTTCTGTTACACTTTGCCTTTTTCTCTTCATCTCTACCCACACAGATCTGCTCTTTTAACTAAGGAGCCTCTACTTAATGAAACTCACATACTAGCCAAGTTATTTTTCCCTTATGTAACATTTATGTCCCAAACTGATTAGTATTCCTTTTCAAAAAGAAGCAAAAGAATGTACAGATCAAATGTTTTAGGAGAGAACCTCTGAACCTGGACATATTTCCCCACCACTGGTAGTAAACATCTCTAAAAGGCTATTTGTTTATCACCAGTATAAAAATGGAGAAATGTCCTTTTTCTTCCCACCCAATCACTATCTTCCTACCCTGAAGGCAGTAGACACTTGAATGGAAAGGGAATAGGCATCTGTAGTCTGACTGATGGAAACCAAACTATTAATTCTGTGCCTGACAAAGTACTAAAAGTACCATCAAGCACTAATTAGCTTTTTTAGTGCCTTATCCTTGACCCAGCTATCCCTTCAGTGTAATTTCCATACCCAAACCACTGGAGCTGTCTGTGGCCTTCAAGGTACAAAGAAGAGACCCTGATTCCCACATTAGAAGTGTTGACATCCCAAAATAAAAGGTAATGCTTCCATTAGAAGTCTTCCATTTTGCTGGATTGGTTCTGTAATACATTATTTTGGATCTAATCACTATATGCTTATATGAGAAATTCTTACACAGGCATTCAACCTAAATCTTGAAAAGTTAGATGCTGACCTCCTAACCTTTGGGTGTTTTTTTGTTTGTTTGTTTGTTTTGGTATAGGGGATTGAACTCAGGACCTTGCACTTGCAAGGCAGATGGGGGAACCACTGAGCTAAATCCCCAACCCCCTTCTCCTAACTTTTAAAATAATTCTAAACTATTTTGACAGTGATAGAGGAACCACTTAAAATCTGGGTATTTGTGCTGCAATATGGAAATTTGAACTTTCATGTTTATAAATTTATACTTCTGAAGAACCATGATAATTTTAAAAAATCTAATGTGATTGTATGTACAGAAAGTATTTACCTTTAATTATAAAGAATGCTTAAAATCTTTTCCTTGCCTAATCAAAAAAATAAAGTCAATCTTTATATCTAAAGCTGTTCAATTTTTAAAAATTATGAACATTCATGAGAACTATGCTTACACTTAGATATCTTTTAAGCACCTAAAAATGCTGAAGCTCATTTTAGGAATAACATATACACAAACACTGGTTCATCATGGCTGTCTTCTTTATTGCAAACACCTAGAAGATATAAAACCTGCAGGAATCTAGGCATGTTTGCTATGGAGACATCCGCTATCTTCGTACAACAAGTGGCTATAAAGAAGATGACCAATTGTAATCCCACCTAGCTCTCCTAGCCGAGGATTGTGATGCCAGTCTTTACCAGATTCATAGCTTTCACTCACTTTCTCACTACACTGCTGCAACCCTCAGGTCATTTTCTGCCAGAACAATTAATTTGACACTTAAGAACAACAAAATAAAATAATCCATTTTAACATTTTTCACAATCCAAGTGGGGTGAGCCTTCCGTGTTCACAGCAGAGATCTGTGCCTCCTTATGGAAGGAGGGCCCTGTTTTCCTTGGAGAAGCAGCACCTTGAATACCTCAGTCTGCAGTGTTTGTGTCCTTTTTGATCTCACAGAAGATCCCAGGCACCAAGCTCTGATTTCTAAATCTCCCATGAGAAAAATATATGTGAGCAATCAAACAGTCCCACCAAGGAATTCATTAAACACCAAATTAAATGATGTAATATGTTTGCCTATATTGTAGGAATAATGCAAAAAACATATTTCGCCTTTCCAAGTCATAGATCATATAGAAATTTGGGGAGTGATATTTGATTTCTCACATGTTTTAATGAACTCAAATAAATTTGTCAAACAGCTATCAGAATATTCTATGCAAAATGATAGAGGAATAAACTGGAAATAAGAAAAATGTATTTAATGAGTTATAATAACCAGATCTTGGGAGTCAACATGTTTAGTGAAACTTGTTATGAATGAATTTAATAAGTATGATATGTACTGTGATATATTTGCCTATTTTAAATTACACCCACCCAAGGTCGAGTTTTATGAGAAAATCTTCATCTAACAGATGTATTTACTCTGGGATATTTTGTTCATGACACTTGTCTAGGTACAAAACAAAGAAGTGAATAAATTGAACTAAGCAATAATAATTTTATCAGTTACAGAACGGTGAATGATAGAAGGATGGAAAACAGCATAAGGAATTACATGAAGTTTTAAACAGTCATGGTATGATTGGATGCTTGACAATGAGATTTAGAAACAATGTGTGGCTTAATAAAGTTAAGTATGACTGAGTATGTATGTATGTGTATATATATATATATATATATATATATATATATATGTGGCTAGAAGTGTCTTAAAATTCACTTCTAAGAGCCTCAAAATTTTTAATTCATGAAGAGGATATTTATAAGCATATCTATTAGATTTCTTTTGGATGAATATAGCAGAATACAGTGTTTTATATTATCTCAAGCATAAGTGGAATTTATGGATATTTTCAAAGATCATGTGCATGTGTTTGTGATACATAGTGAATGCATCACCATGGGAAGTTGGTCCACTGTTCTACAGCCTCATAAGCCCTTTTTACTTCCCCTGCCCTTCCCGTGTCTCCCCTCCCTCCATCCCTAGATTAACCTCCCCATCTGTATAAGGTCTTCTGACTTAAATATCAGGAAAGCTCTCTGTTCTTGGAAAAGAGAACTTTGGGTAGTTTTAAACTCTGTCATCCCAGAGAGTTAGCAGCAGCAGGAAGAAGTTCGTCTCTCCCCATTTGTTCCCACAGACTCCCCCAGCCAGGGAGGTAGCACACTTATGTTTAGCAAAATCAAATCGTTGTGTTTCTTTTGTGACTGATCAGGGACAGGACCAAATACCACTGGGACCAAGATGCTGACACACTGAGGTTGCCATGCTCCAGGAAATCTAAGCTGATATGAGTGGTAGTATGAGAAATTCGCCTCAAACTCTATATTCATAAGGGATGGAACAAAATATACTTAGTTACAAAAACGGTAAAAGAAATGTATGTGGTGGCTTTTCAGACATGGACAAGCAATCAATGTGCCCCAGTCACCTTCTTAGGTAACTTGGGAAATTAACTGTGAAATTACACAGGGAAAAATCTTATATTAAATTTTTCTGAATCTAAATTTAAAGCAGGCTTCCTTTTTGCTAACAATGTCCAACAGTCTCTGCACATGAAAGTATGACTGTTATCTTAGTAGGATATGGAGACCAATAAATATCAACACTGAAATGGGAGTGACTGAGCATCTCTGACTGCAAAATCCAGTGTGTTTGAAAGGACCATTGAATTCTTGGAAAGAGATCAAATTAGTAACTGGATAGAAGGTGGGATTCAGGGTATCTGGAAAGGATTCTGAAACACAGGGAGGGTCATTAGTTCTGAGGCTGAGAACACAGCTCTGATTACAGTAGCAAAGGTGAAAGATTTTGCTATTCCATTCATCTCATGCAGAAAAAGTCTCACGAGTGATAATTGAAATCTCATTTGATTTGAAACATTTGAAAATAGATTCAATACTATATTTGCATCAAAGAACCTAGCTCTACTTTCTCAGTCAGTAATTATTCATGTAAAGTACTGTGACTCTAGTTAATAATATTCTTTTGTATGTGTGAATTTTGCTAAGGTTAAATTTTTTCACCACAAAAAAGAAAAGACAAAGGAAATGGTAACACTGTGAGGTAAGGGGTGTATGGATTATTCTATGTATGGTGACTAATTCACATTGTGTATGTACATTACATAACCATGAGTTCTAATTGTTAATTTTGCCTGAATAAAATAAAATAAAAAGAAGAGACAGAGGTTACTTATGTTTATGTTAAGCAATGATACTGCAATTTTTAAAAAATATAGAACAGGGCCAGGGATTTAGCTCAGTGGCTCTGCTGGGTGCCTTGCAAGCACAAGGTACTGAGTTCAATCCCTGGTACCAAAAATAAAAATCAAAATAAAATATAAATAAAAATACAGAACAAATGACTCAGTCTCCAATGTTGCATTTTATGGACTGTGCCTCCTCAGTTTTTATTAATATCATTACAGTTTTTAAGTTCCACAGTGAGAGTCTCAGTCCGGCTGCATATCTGCAGTTCCTATTTGAGAGAACTGGGCTGAAATCGAACATCCTGCTCATGTTCATTCTTCTGAGTCAGGACTTGGACACACAATCCTTAATCTCATGTCTAAAGCTCTTCCCAATGCACTAAAGTGACAAGCATCTATGATGAGTTTATTAATTGATTTATAAAAGTCAAGGCTATAACAAATAATAAAAGAAATTTTGAAACAATGAGAAAACAAATGACGTGTTGGTATAGAAAATGAGCAAAGTTGAATTGTGACAAACAGGGAGATAGATCTGTTGCAAATGGGAAGGGGTCCAAAAGACTGAGGCCAGGGGGAAGGCGGGAGGGGAAGGGCATAAAAGAAACTTAAGATGTGTCATGTAGAGGTAACAAATACTCACGATGAATGTAAACATTGTCATAACTATGTGCCAAAATAATAATATTAAGAAGAAAAGTGAAAATGAGGAAAGCTTATCTAGAGACAGAGGTAGCGGGGTGAGTAGGGAGGGCAAGGGGACTAAAAAGAATCAAGATGTGTTATGTACTTGAACTCACTCCCTAAGATGAATGTAAACTTCACATATGGCAAACACTCAATGACAAAATAATTTTTTTCAAAAGATGGGTGTGTTAAGTTTTCAACTTTCAGATATTCTTATGAAACTTGTAAAAAATCTTATTTATAAAAAGATAGTTAGCAGACATGATTAAGCTAAGGAGTATGACATAGGAAGAATGTCTTCCTATTTGAAAGTGAGGCTCCAGATATCATCAGAAGAGTGCTGTAAGAGGGAAGCAGAAGGTCATTTCATACACGCACAGGTATATGTGCACAAAGAAGCACATGCCAGAAGAGGTCATAAAGTTGGAACATCTTGCACTGTGAGGTAATATTACTACAAGCCATGGAAATCTGCAGCAGCCAAAGCTGGAAGAGGGATTGGATATTCCCAGAGAACCCCCAGAGGGGGATCCACATCTTGATTCACTCAGTGACACCAATTTCAGCCTTTTGTCCTCCAAAACCATGAAAGAATAAAAATCATAGTTCTTAGTCACAACATTGATGCTAAGCAGTTTCACAAACCATAGGAAATCAATATACTCTGTTTAGAATACACAATACATTGAAAAAATGTAGTGAATGCATACAATAATTTCCAGAAGAAACAAAGAAAAGAAATATCAACACAGAGAAAAGTTTAAAATGTAGGGTATCAAAACTAATAATGAATTGCTTATTCAGGAATGAAGGTAAAATACAAAGCAAAGGATATAGGTAATAATAATAAATGTATTAATCAGTTCTAATGTGTCACATCAATGCTAAGAATTTAAGATACGTTTTCTAATTCTCAGGAATATTTTATCAGAAATACAGACAATATTACCTCTATTTTGCAGATATGATAGTTTATAAAAGTTCCCAAATTATAAACTTGCAATTCAAAAGCTAATAAAGAAGAAAATAATGGAAAATGACTGAAATGATATTTGGAAATGCACATAAGAAACTCATTTTATATATTCAAGAAAAAGCACAACTATGAGAAAATGTATATTTATTTTCTCTAAAATGAAGCAATTAAATGGTTATATGCATTAAAGATAATGAAAAGAAAGCATAAACCCCTGGGTCCTAAAATATCTCCATGGCATTCCATGCACACTCATCTTAGCAAGAATGCCTTAAAAGATTCTATTTCCCACCCTGAGACAACCTAAGGAAATGGATCCTTGAAAGTTAAGTTGGATTTCAGCACCTTCCTGAGAACTTCTTTGACATCTTTGTTCCTCAGGCTGTAGATCAGAGGGTTCAGCATGGGAATCACAACCATGTAGAACATGGATGCCACGTTGTCAGCATCCTGACTGTTGCCCAGACTGGGTCAACAATAGAGGAACAGAATTGTTCTGTGGAAGACAGTGATGGCCGTGAGGTGGGAGGCGCAGGTGGAAAAAGCTTTGCAATTTCCCTCAGCCGAGTGCATCCTTAGGATCGTGATGAGAATGAACAAGTAGGAGAAGAAGATGATGTTGTTGGTAAGCATCTCATTAACAGTGTGCACAATAAATGCTATGAGTTCATTAATAAATATGTCAGAGCAGGCAAGAGAAAAGACAGGTGGTAGATCACAGAATAAATGGTCAACCACGTTGGACTCATAGGATGGGATAATAAGAGTTAAACACAAGTGAATCAGAGCACACACAGATGCAGAGGTATCAGACAGAAATCAGCTCCATACTAATCTTTTGGGACATGGTGAGCATATAGAGTAGTGGGTTACAGATTGCCAGGAAACAGTCATAGGGCATAACTGCCAGTAGGAAAACCTCAGTGACCACACATGTGCAGAAGAAGTAGGAATGCACCATACACCCCAGGAAGGAGATGGTTTTGTCCTCATTTAACATATTAGCCAGCATCTTTGGCACAATTGCTGTTGAATAGCAAAAATCTACAAAGGACAGATGGCTGAGGAAGAAGTACATGGGGTTGTGGAGTTGAGGGCTGACCTGAATCAGTGCCATCATGCCCAAGTTAGCCAAGACAGTGACTCCATAGATGAGAAGGAACAGCAGGAAGAGGAAGATTCTCAACTCAGGGACATCTGATAACCTGAGGAGAATGAATTCTGTTACCTTGGTGCAATTTTCCTCCACCATTGCCATCTTGAATGAGGTCAGGGAAAAGTATTATATGTTTTATTTTTCTGGAAAACAGACCTTTCAGAGAAATATAAAAATATATTATTGATATCAGAATAGTTATACCATGGCTAAACAGCTGTCAAGTAATTTAAAATGTCACATAACTCTGAAGACGCCACTGACCTGAATTAGTTCATTTATAAATAGTAACCTTATACTACCAAGTCTTTGTATCACTGTAAGTTCACACAGGCATTAAGTTAGGGTGGTCCATGGGCTTTATAATAATGATTCATTTTAAAGCTAACTATAAATTAATCTGCATTCTCTATCATACTTACTAAGTTGTGTCTAAATGCAATGAACAACACTATGATCCTATGTAATATGGACTGTTTATTAGTATAGTGTATCATTATCTTTAATTTGCCCCAACTGAGGTCAGCAATTCCAGTCTTGGGAAGTTGAACATGTATTTGGGAAAAACTTTAAAAGTTCAAGACAGACTTTTAAGTTTAGAGTTATGCGGAAAGAATGTGAAATGAAAGAGTACAGTGAAATCAGGATAATTTTACTTATAAAATAAACAGTTATTTAATTTAAATAGTCATCAATGTTAGTGCTGACACTGAAAGATAAATTTTATATATAATTGTTTCTAGAAAACAACTAGGTATCATGTATCTGAAGTCTTACTCCACACAATAACCAATGGTTAATCACTCCTTTGTTTACAAGAAATTTTTTTCTTAGTGATCTGTAACAAGTGCTTAAATATATTGAAAATGTGAAATAATTAGAAGTTACATAAAATCATTACTTTTGATATTAGTAACAGAAAAATCTTAATAGTTTATCTTAAAAGTGTTAAAAAATAGGGCCGAGTATTTATCTCAGTGGTTCTGCTGCCTGCCTTGCAAGCGCAAGATGAGAAGTTCAATCCCCAGTACCAATAAACAAAACAACACCACCACCAACAACAGAAAGTGTTAAAAAAATAAGGAAAAGGTTAAACTGTAGTCCATAATATCTAGGGTCAAAAATATACCATTCTCTTTGAAATTATGTTCAGGAGATGATTGGTTAAAAACACCTGAAAGCATATCGGCTTATATATGTAGGTATAAATGAATATGAATGTATAGATATATAAAAACAGTTAATCTTAGATATGCCATATTGTCACTTTAATGTGGTTACATCTTGAAATAAAAGACTTGTTATGCTTTAAAATGGTATAAGAAGGAACTTTAAATGTAGCCCACTTACCTACCATGTGTAAGGCTCTGTGTTCAATCCCTAGTTCTCAAAAAAATAAGTAAATAGAAAAAAATTTATTTTAAAGAAATAAGTGAAAGTTTCCCAAGATCGTTTGAAAAGTTGTTTGGGGCAAATGGGTGAATGGTTCCTTCTGGTAAATGGGAAGTGCCATCCAGGGCTTAAGGAAAATGTGTGTGGGCTGGAGGATTTGCACTCTCTGCCGCCTTCACAGACCATAGCAAGGGAACAAACCATGGCCTCACCCACTACTGCGATGAAAACTGAGTGAAGAGAATATGGATTGGAAACAGCCTGATTCTCTCTGGATGTTTATGAAATGTTAAAGAATTGAGAAAATCTTTCCGATATCAGGATCAGGACTTCAGATTCATGGTTTTCTTAATCCACATGATCAAAATGAGTAACAAGTAAATAAAAAGTGAATTATTTAGTCTAGGGAGAAAAAATGAAAATCAGTTGGAACATCATGTTCCCCATCTTATGCTGAAATAGGAAAATAGTCTATTACAAATATGAAGTGAATACAAAGAAATTCATCTCTTTTGCTGAGTAGACAAAATTTATATGTTCTGATTTCATAATAAGCAGATTTCAGGCACATTAATAAATTTATTAAAATTAAATGACAGAGACAAAGAGTTCCACTGTAATATGAAATTCTAGATTCTATGAGGAAAACAGGTGAGCCAAAAGGACATAGGGAGGAAGATAGAGACAAGAGAACCAAATCTACTGTTTGTTTATTTGCATTTGTTCATACAAATCAAGTCTCACAGAAGAAATTGTTCCCATCCACTACTTAAAATGAAAAGGTAAACACATTGGATGGAATAAATCCACAGGAAAACAGTTCTCCTACACATGTTGTGACTTCAGAGAGATGACTTAGACATTATCTTTAAAACAAATTTTGCTAATAATTATATTAATTTCTGTTTTCACATAAGTAAAGTGTAGTTTTCGCTAACAAACCTGAGGTACAGACATTCTTCCCTGATACTGAGAATGTTGATGTTGGATCTTCCATGCACTCTAGAAAGTTTGTACTACAATTTAAACTCCTGGGAATTGTGTCCCTTAAGTGAAGCAATTTTTAATCTCTATGGCATAATGAAAAAAAGTTTCACAAAAATGCTCATGAGATAAGACATTAAATATAATCCATTTCTCTGGAATATTCCAGTAATTTCATAGTCATTCAGGAAGTACCTGAAATGCTTGTTTTGTGTAAAACCGAACTTACTTCTTTCCACACATCATGATACTTTCAGAATTCTATATCCTGGTTTTAAATATATGAACTACCTCTCACACTTCCATTCTGGAATAACATGGATATTTCCTCTTCAATTTTATTAGTACACGTTTGCAGTACATATGGCTATATTCATCATGGGGACTTGATGCATGCACTTAACATCTTAATTCTTTTTACATCCCTTTCCTTTCTGCTCCCTCCTCCCTTTATCTCTGGATCCCTTCCCTTTTCTAAGAGATCTGTCTCGCCCCTTCCTATTACCTTTCATTTTTCTCTTTAATTTATGTATATTTTGGGTTTCTCACATGAATATTTCTCATGAGCTTTTCCTTTCACACACTATTACATAAACCTGTTAACTTTCAGGAGGACAGAATATCTTAAGCCTCATCAGACTTCCTTCAAACACCATAAAAGCAATGAATATATTAAAACAATTATGTTTAATTTCACACTACCAGGCACTTATGTGTTACAAATTATTTTAACCCATGTACAAGTATTAATTCATTTCATCTCCCAGTAATCAATAAAGGAGCAATTTTGTTTTTATGCCTGTCTTCCAATGGACACAATAGAAACATAGACAGTTCTTATCTAGACAAAGTCCAAATGAGTTTCAGGAATGAAATACCATCTTGTTCTCTGGCTTTCATCTACATGAGTGTGCAGGGAAAATAACAAAACCAGAATGAGCGTTCAGTTCTGCTTTCCCTGATCCATGCCCATTTCGTTTGTGTTACTGGGTGTATACAGGGATTCTCTAGGTGTACTTGGTCAAGAATTAGTTTCATGTAAATAAATCACTATATTTTCAACTGCTAGGCAGCATATTTCTAAAGTTTATCTGCCACATAAAACTGAGGAGATATGCTGCTCCTCCATTCAAACATAGTTTTCACATTTTATAAAAGGGATGCTTACATCAACCAGCAACATGATGCTTTGTCTTCATGAATAAAGCTTCCAGGATAAAACAGAAGACTAACTTACTTAGCATATTATTTATGGTAATTTGTAATTTTTTAAATCATTCTATTCAGGTGGCTTAAATTCATGATGTTATTTTCTGCCTAAATAATATTTTCATTATTGAAATATATATTAAATATTTTTCCTATTGAGGTCCTACCTTTTTCTGTTATTGAGTTGTATTCCTTATATATACTTTATATAAAACCCATCTTATTAGATAGGGAGATGTATATCTATGTGTACATACAACATATATATGTGTAAAAACTTTCTGATCCTTTTTACTGTTTAATTTTTAAATCTGTGATTATTTCAAGTTAATATTGGTGTTTGCCATCATGGTCTAAATTCATTATTCATTTGTTGATTTTTTGTACTAGGCATTGAAACTAGAGCCTTGCAAGTGCTAGGCAAGTACTTTTCCAATAAGCTACATCCCCAGGCCTAAATTCATCCTTCTCATATGAGTAGGCAATTCATTATCACCATTTGTTAAAAAAAACCTATCTTTCCTGATTGCATTTTCTTGGCAGTTTTCTCAAAACCAAATTAACCATAAATGTGTTCACTTGTGGACCATCAATTTGATTTTACTGGTATAGGTCTACCTGACACTGCTAACAAATTATTTTAATTATCTAGTGTCATAGGAAATTTCGAGGTCCAGGTTTTTAAGTTTTTTAACTTTGGCATTTCCTCTCTATTTTGTTTTCCAATAAGGTTTTGGTTACTCTGGACTTGCTTATCTGGGTTACCTTTTGCATGACTTAGAAATTATAAAATCTGTTTCTCGTTTTCTTCCAAATAATTTTTTTAGCTTTTGATAGACAATCAAAATTTAAATCAATAGATGATTTGCATAAGCGTGACATGGTTCAGTAAATCAATTTAGAGAAATTTGCTATTTATACAATAATAAGTTTTCCTATCTCTCCATTTATTGAGGTCTTTTAAATTTCTCTTAAAATGATTTGTAATTTTCTGTGTCATGTTCAAGCCTTGTTTTTGTCATTAAATTTATTTACACACATTGTAAGTTTTTTCAGTATTAGAGACTTAACCCACGTCTTTGGACTGAGCTAAATCCCCAGCTCCTTTTTTACTTTTTATTTGAGACAGGGTCTCATTGAACTGCTATGTTGCCCAGACTGGGCTCAAAATTGTGATCCTCTTCCCTCAGCCTTATACACTCCTGGAATTATATGCATGTATCACCATTCCTGGCAATGATTATATTTTTAAATGGTCTCCCAAATTAAGTTATTTTTGGAATTTTAAATTCAGATTTTATTTTAATATTTTATGGAAATTTTTGTGTGCTGGAGATTGAACCCATGCTCATCCATACTAAGCAATTGCTGTTCCTATGAGCTTCACCCCAAGTTAAATCAGTCCTGTTGGACTACAAAACCATGATAATGGCTTAAATCCTGAATGGTCTAAACACAGTTCTTGAGAAACTACAGTTGTCCTCTTGACTGGTACCCAATTTCACTGCTAGTTTTAGGAACCATTAATGGATCCCATATGGTTGATCAATAGCTGCCACCTCCAAATTGTCTAATGATATGATCATGTCACTAATATTGTTCTGCTGGATGGTGCAGATTGGCTGCAAAAATCTCCTCTTGTTTTCATAGCTATATCACTCTGCAGTTTTTCCCGATTTCAAATTTTTAAAATGGTATTAAAATGTATATGGTTCTTGATATTAGGACAGCATCCCAACTCGATGCTATGACCAAGAGCAAATGCTGAACACCAGTGTCAAAAATAAAGACCCAAAACAACGTGCTCTCTGACCCTACATCACCTTCGGAAGACATAGTTTGGATCATTGAGCACTCAATAGAAAAAATTGATTGAATAAATGATGATTATTATTTTCATTTGTTGAGTTTTCTCCTCTATCTATGCGTGCTTCTCTTATACAGCTGTGAAGTCTGCTATCAGACCACAGACAGTCTTGCAGCCTGCCACCAACATGTGTTAAACCACACGAAGGTTCAGGGTATCCTGTGAAAGAGGGGATGTGGAAAAATGTCAGGAACCAGTTGAGATGGAATGTAGGAGTTCAGTTTGACACACCTACAGCTAACTGGGTCACAACCAGCTGACCCGGGCACGTATTTCAAACCCTATAGAATGAGCAAAGCTTGAAGTAGCTAGCATGTCATGGTGCCTGCACTGATGGATTCTTAATAATATCTGTTTTGTTTTGTTTGGTTTGGTTTGGTTTGCTTTGGTTTTTTGAGAAACATGAACACAATCCAGTTGGCCAAGAGCCACCTCTGTGTAGCTTAATACACACAAACACACACACACACACACACACACACACACACACACACACATATATATATATTGCCTTGAAGTGAAAAGATTCTTCCATTTTGATGCAACCCAACATGATTTTCTCCATGAGTCTCTAGTAATTGACCTGTGTGCGTTCATGAAATTGTCTGCCTCTTTCTTCAATATCTCTGCATCTTCTGGTGTTGAGAATGGGATCTTGTACAGAAAGATTTACTGAAACATCAATCCACAAGTTACAATTTCCTTCAATATTAACTTCTGTTTAAGGTAGGGCTGGGTGGCCCAAGATTTTTGAATACCTCACTCTAAGCTTTACTTTATTTCACCTGTCACATGTATCTTAGAAAGCTCCTCTCTACAAATCTTTCCCCAGCCCTCAGCCAGGAAATGCTCTTCCAGGAAATGTTCTTCCTGTGGTTGGCTTCACAGCAACCTTATCTGACTGGTGAATTCTACAAGATTTTTTAAAAATCTAATTGTAGGAAACAAACTCTTATTTTTCTCATAATATTGGCACAAAACTCTTTATGGTTTGCTACTTTTTAAATTGAAGCCAGAAGTCTGATAATGTTGGTTAAAAAAATTTAAGCAAACAAGATTGAAACGTTTTACTTTAATCATTTTATATGATTTCATAACATTATCAAAAGTTGAAAGTCAATTTCTATAATAATTGTAAACAATGCCATTTAAAATACAGTGATTGCTGACTGTGCTTTCACCAAAAATTAAAATACAATACAATATAATATAATAAAAATATAGACAGCTATTAAAATAATCATTGAGGACTAGGACTCATGAGAGTTTTGCATATTATGTGACTGATGGTAAAAATATTTTAAAACATTCATATTACAAAAAAATACAACTGTTTTTCTAGATTTTCTTCAAATGATCAAACAAGACTATTAAATCCTGTGCTATTCTAGTAATAAAAGTGTTCAGCCATAGATAATTTTGCTTAATATAATAAATAAAAAATAAAATTTGTCTTAATAGATATAAGTAAAGGGTGAATTTTCAGTAACAATAAATTCTCTTGAATATTTCACATAAATGTGTAACATAAATAATGCATAGAAATAGGATAATTATTATAATTATTACTCATGTAGATAAAAAAAACATAAGAAGCTTTATATGATAAGAAATAAGTCAATTCCATATAAGTTTTGGTTGCAAAATAATATACTCCTGTGATGCATGATCCCAGAGAATACAATTTAAATCTCCACTGACAAAAGATATGAAATCTGAAGCTTCATGAATTTCAAGTTAAACCATATTGAACATAAGTTAATTACCTATCATATTTAATGAAATTAATTGTTTTGAAATTTAATTCTTGAAATATTTTAAACTTTAAATGAAACTTCTAACAATTAGGTGCATATTCAAAATTAGATATTTTCAAAAGTACATGAATAAATAAAGCAAAAAGCAAACAGAAATCATACTCTGTATATAACTTATGGAATTTATTATGATGTGCTTAATTTTCATACAAGAGAATGCCAAACACAAAGCTTTATATCAGTGTTTATTGAAAGTGTCCATCCTTTGTGGATTTACCTCAAATTGTTGTCATGATTATGTCACCAAAATTTTTTAATTCATTGATCAGAGCACTTAAACTTATACTGTATATCTCTACTTTCTCAGAATAAAAGTTAGGAGAGAGTGCCTTTTACTAACAGAATGTAACCATCCTTACTGATTCAGAGGAGATATCTAACTATTTACTGAAATGAATTCAAGAAAGATCTATATATATACTTTTCATCTACTGGAGTGTAACAGAAGCAAATTTGTCACATTTAAAAATGCTAAATAATTGTCAGAACAAATCAAATATGTATGTCCATGGATACCACTGAAGAAAATTAACTTCAGCATAACCAGTAACCTGAAATTATTCCCATTCATTCACCACGAAGGTGCAATTGAGATAGCTATTGAATTAGGGGACATGCTGGGCTTTGACACAGAGATAATGATTCCTTTGATGGTGCATAAAACTTAATTTCTAGTCAATATAAATTTTAATTTGTTATGTCCAAAGGTGTGGCAGCTCCTGTGGTTACATATAATACTTACAATACTGCTGTTGTTGATGTTCCATTTATTCATAACATAAATTGGCAGCAGACAATTCTCTACAATTCTATTGTGGGGGATCATGAAAAATTTCTTTAAATTTAATGGCTCATGAAGACTGCATAAGTTTGGAATTGTTCATAATAGGAAAAGAAGATTTGAAACCTACGTTGACATCCATAATCATTTTTATTCATCAACTCAACAGATTTATTTAATTCATTTAAATGGTCATTATAAAGACATAATGATGGAGAAATAGGAACATTTGTATGAAGTTGGTAAAACGAATTAAGCAACAGGTACTAAAAGATTTAATGCCATAACAATATAAATTATTTTTATTTAAAGATTTTATTATTAGTAATATAGCAGGGTGACTCAGAGTGTATTGTATAAACATTAATACCTAGGTTCAGAGTTCTAGTATTGTTTGTGATTTTAACAATAAGCCATTTCAGTTAAAAGTTGAAGAATTGTTAAGCTATGGTTCATCCTACTTATGGTAGAAAATTGTCCTAGACATTCAGATGATGTTTTCAAAGTGATTGTATTGTAAAGAGGACACCAATAGGACACAGGATCACACAGATGAGACTGTGAATGTAGATATGTGCAGATAGATAGATAGATGGTAGATAGACAGATAGATAGATTGACATCAACTTAATTTGGCTGCAGTCCTGACCCAAAGACACTTCATCCATATTTTTATTAAAGCACTAAGTCATAACTTTCTAAGATCTGTCAGAGATGTGCTAACCCGAGGACAATAAACTCTGTCACCATGGTACATTTCCCCTCCACCATTTCCAGCACCCTTCATGTTAGCAAAACCAATTGAGAAATTCTGTACTGCATATAAATAGAGACTACCATCTGGGCCTTTGTCTTAAGGAAGACATCTAATAGAAATTAGGGATCCACCCAGCACCAGAGCACACACCTCTAATCCCAGCATATGGGGGCTGAAGTGGGAGCATTATGAGTTTGAGGCCAACTTTGCCTACAGAGGGAGTTCAAAAGTTCAAAAGTGGTCTGTACTACATGGTGAGGCCCTGTGTCAGAACAGAACAAAACAAAAATTGTACTTTAATTCTTGGCCTCTTTTTCTATTGCAGGAAGAGAAGACACATGACTTGATTAATACTTAGAAATAAAGATTGTGTGAAGATCCAGTGAACCAGAAAAACAGCTGGGTATTTTCTCCATATCTGGAACAATTTAAAGAAAAGGAAAGAAATTTTTCTCCTGACACCATGATTTTTTTCATTATAGGCCTAAAAACAAACAAACAAACCAACAACAACAAAAATAAAGTACAATGTTTTACTGGGTAGAAGATGAAAATTCTTTTTAAAATATAAGAAACGTGTCTATAGTAAATCCAAAGCAAATGTAAGCGATTCTTCTTTTTAAGCAGAGGAAGTTCACATGCTGGAAAAGCTTGCAGCCTCAAAATTCAACCCTTAAAATTAGGAAGCAATCACTAATGCCAGCTGGATTTTCATCATAAGTTATAGACTTCATGAAGGAAATTGATGGGGCAAAGGGAAGAGAGTCAAAGAGACAGAGACTACCACCCTTTGTTTTGTCTGTAATTTTCATCTACATTAGAGATTTGTCTGTAATTTTCAACTGATTTCTCACCAACTCTCTTCCAAATAAAAGACAAAAACATTTTTAAGAGTAACTGCACAAGGTAAGGATTCCTATGAAAGTTTGCTAGGAGGCATATGAGTTAGACATACCTGCAATATGATTTTGCTTTAGATAAAGAATATATTTTCAATTCCATTTTCAAATAGCCAGTATAAAGTTTTGTTGGACAATCCTGAAAAATATATTTCTTCCATGAATCCTAAGATGTGAATTCCATACAGTACAGTATTTATACACTAAATTAAGCTCTTGGGAAATAGGAAATAAAAATTACTCTGGATGGCATATCAAAAACATAAATAAAAGTTGAACTGAAATCTTATCTCATGGAAAACTCAAAAATAATCCCTTTGAAATATTTTCTCTTTTTTTTGGCTGTCTACTCTACAGTAGGGTGAACACAGTTAATAATACTCTTTACACATTTTTAAAAGAGAGAGAAGAGATAATTTTTGATGTTCTCATGACAAAAAATGAGAAGCACTTGAGGTGAAGAATACAGAAATTACTCAATTTGGTTATTACACAATATGCATATGTATTAAAACATCATACTGTGGCCATACAATGCCCTTACAGTTATTATGTAGCCAATTAAAGAAAATAAAAATCCTCTAATTTGGGAATCAATCTTCTAAAACCAAACATACCTCCTTCTAGACTACATTTATGTTCATTAGTGGAACTCAACACCCAAGTATAGAATACATGAGTCATACCTCATATTGCTATTTTGAAATAGCCTGAATATTTCTCAAAGACTTTCTTTTACTAAAAATATAAATTTAAAAAATAGATGTAAATTTATGAGAAGAACTTCAAAAAACTGTAGATGGGATTTTGTAACAATATTTTTAAATTGCTTACAAACATTACAGAAATACAAATACAATTTTAAAAAGAAGTATGATATTTTAACATACATTGTTTAAAGCAGATGTAATGGAATAGGAATATGTGTGAGATGGAAAGAGGCAGAAAACCACACCATGACAGAACTCCTTCAAATTCCAGAAGGTCAGTGGTTCGAGTAGTCAGATATCTCTAATAGCAGGTCACACTTGGACATTTACCATATGTTAGAATCTATATAGACCTTATGTAAGTATTTGTACATCTGACAGCCAGTCAAGATGCTCTTTTGCTTCCATACCTGGTGTACAAATGAGAGAATGGAGAGGATGGAGGTCTAAATCAGTTTCACTGTTGTCAAAGTCCAAACAATCTGTAGGAAGAGGCAATGTGCTGGTTTCACTGCTCACCGTCAGTACGGAGAAGGGCATGGACTCAGAGCAGTGTTAGGATGGTGTTTTCCAAAACCCATGCCCAATGCCAGCAGGCGTCACATGGGACCATACCAATAAGATGTTCTAGAGTACTCTTCTAGCCTTGAAATGTCAACCTAGGCCAAGGATTGAATATGTCTCCATGTATCTTTGAGTGCATACCATGATTTTTCAAGGAGTTCATGTTAAAAAAAAAGTAATTTCAAAAAATTATTGTTTATATTCTCAATGGTGAACAGAATGTTCCAGAGACCTCATGAGAAGCCCCAGGAGACATTCTGGTTCTCCATTCAAACATCTCTTTTCACATTTTACAAAAGAAAAGAGAAGCTCTGGCCAACCCATATAAGGTGAATTTTGCCCCTGAGTAAAATCTTATTGGCTAAAAGAGGGTGATCCTGGAATACAGTTGTTTTAGGGCTATTGCAACTTATTTTAACTCTTCAGTACATGCATGTTAAATTTGTGTCATGGTTTTCTGCCTCTTTCCATGTCACATATATTCCTATTAGATCATATCTGCTTTATATAATATACGTTAAAATATCACTCTTCTTTGTAAAATTGTATTTGTATTTCTGTAATAAATTTGTAAGCATTTAAAAATATTTTTACAAAAGTCCATCTATAATTTTTGAATTTTTTTCTCCTAAATTTAAGCCTATCTTTTAAAATATTTATTTTCCTGAAATACTGGAGATCTAACCCAGGCCTTGTGCATGATAGGCAAGCACTGTACAAATAAGCTATATTCTGGCCCCATATCTTCACTGACTTAATGTTTGGGCATGGTATAAATTAAAGGTTTAAATTGACCCTTTCTTTCATATGGCTATCTCACCACTCATCATTTTTTCTTGAAAGAGTATTCTTAATAAGAGTTTGCATTGACAGGATTAATAAAGTCAACCAATTAGAACTGTGTGGACTTCAATTGATTTTACTGTGGTGAACATTTTTACTTATATTAGTAAAAAATTACAATGGTTTTTGAAATGTCCAGTGTCATATATTCTCTTCTTTAGGATAAATTAAATTCAAGTATTGGATTCCTTTTTTTCAGATATTCTAATTAACCTATTTTTTCTTAATATCTCATTTTATTTATCCAAGCCATTAAATACTGTTTTTAACTAATGTTAAATATTATGTATTGGATCTTGTCTCTTAAATGTTATTATTACATTCCCGATAAAAGTTTCCATTATTTCGTCTCAGGAAAAATGGTAGCTGATATCTTCTTCCCTGTAGCTGTTTTTGTCTTCTAGTATGCTTATTATTTTTGCTACCAGTGAAAACATTTATTTCCTCTTTTGTTGTCTTAATTGAAGTTAGTCCCTTTTTCACCAGTCTCTTCAGTCATTGTTCATCTAATTTTACTTAAACATTTGTATATTCTATCTCTACCACTCCTCCAAAAGCTACAACAGTGAAGTAAGACACAATCCAAAAATTCTCAGTGATCTTTTATCTCCCTCCCAGGAACATATTCTTCATGGAATGGTTGATGAACTTAGCTCTCGGCCATTTAATACAAAATCCACATAAATGTGAACTTCCTGATCCTTCCTGTTCTCAGCTATTTCTCAAGACCTGCCTAGTTCTCTAGACTTTCCTTCTTCTCAAGTTGATTTCTGTCTTAAAATTAATAGTAAGAAGCATTTAGAATTTTAGCACAACCTGTTGGTGTTAAAATCAGGACCTCTTCTGGTGGAGAGTGATATCTGCATTCTTATTATCTACAGTTCAGACCTTGGAGAAAAGAGCCCCAGAGACTAGTTATAGCTTCCATCTCTTGAGGCCATAAAACAAACAATTAAAAGTAATCACTGAAATCTGATGCAATTCCAACACAGTGAAACCTGGAGAAATTTTAGGGATATCAGGAGAATGTCCTATAAAAGTTATAGCAGCATTTGTACTTTTCTGTGAAATAATTTATGTATGAATGTTACTTTCCCCAGACCTCTGAATACAGACATATGCTCCAATTTCAATTACAAAAATTTATGTTTGTTTGTTTCGAGACAGAGTCTCACTATGTAGTTCAAGCTGGCCTTGAACGCACTATGTAACCCAGGTTGGCCTGAGAATTGTGGTCATCCTCTTGCCTCAGCCTCCCAAGTGCTGGGATTACAGGCGTGCACCACCACACCTGGCTCAATTTTGAAAGCATATGTAACCGTAAGAATCATTGTTGTGAGACATTGACTTAGTGTCTATTATGTTCCACAACATTCTTCCTCCTATCATCTTGGGGGTATGTGAATACCTGGCTTTCAGATCAGCTTAGAAAAATCCTCTACTGAGAATTAAATCAGAAATATTAACAAAGGTAAATATTCAAATTCAGAAATGAGCTAATCCTTGTTAAATCTCTGTCCTATTTATATTCCCTTTACTTATTTTGTGCTGGTTACTGTGTCCTGTATTCAGATTGTTTGAACATTGTTTTTTAAATATTACCATGCCCTCTCTTCACAACCTGGAATCTGTTCTCTAATCTCTCTTCTTAGTAAAACTTTCTATGAGGCAGCTCTCAAACCCCAGCAGCTACCCTACTCCCCACATTAGTATTTAAAGTACTTAGCAGAATTATAACATTTAATAAATTATATTTTACTGTGTTTGTTATATGTTGTTTGTTTCTTATTGCTAGAATAAAATGTCTAGTAAAGTAGAAAATAAATTGTTTAGTTCACTCATATATCCGTAGTTCCTGGATTAGTAACTAGTACCACACATACCATGACTAATTTTTGAATGATAAACACATCCTTTCTTATAACCCAGATGGATCCTAGCCTACAAGAAATGAGGTAAATAAAGAATGCACACAGAAAGGGACGGGAATTTAGCTCAGTGGTTCTGCCAGCTGCCTCACAAGTCCAAGGACCTGAGTTCAATCCCCGGTACCAAAAAAAAATAGTAATAATCCACACAGAAGATGGTATACACACACACACATGCAGGCATGTATGCACACACACTTTTACACACATAAATACACACAATCTGAATGTTCATATGTCAATTGATTACTTAAAATAAATATACATAATTATAAATATCTCATGAAAAATGTAAAAATAAAGTTAAAATGAAACAAAATAAATCTGCTCTTCTTATTTTCCTCTCTAGTCAAGTTCATCAAAATAGAAATAATAAAATACAACACATGGAAAATAGCTGTGAATGGAATTATTCTCAATTATTCTACACTAAAAAAATCTTAAAAGTAGCTTCACTGAAATTTCAGTGAGTCCATTCTTTAAGTAGCATATTCAAAATCTATATTTTTGAGTGCACATTCTAAAATCTTAATTAGTATTTCATGAACTTTGATTTCTGGTATAAGAAACAGATAAAAAGTTGAGTATGCAATGAGAATATATAATTAGAATTACTCTTTTATGTATTCACTCATTCATTCATTGAACAAATATTTATGACAAGCTTCCCTGGAGCCAGGTACTGGCTTAATATTGGGAATAGGAGAGAGAATGCACCTTTGTTCATTAGTTTATATTTAAAGGAGGGTGCAAAATACCAATATTATTTTCTAGTAATTTTTAAAAGGATGTAAGTAGAGGTTTTTTTACTCCTTTACTTTCTTCTCTTTTATCTTTATTTTCATCTTTTTTTTCTACCCCACTACTTCTGCAAAATTCATTAAGTTTATTGGTACATTTTAGGCATACATTATGAACACATTCATCATAGGGAATTACCTGATATATCTTGGTGCTTATTTTTTTCCATTCCCTTTTTCTCCCTTCAACCCCACCACTTCTTCCTATTTACAAAGATTTGGTTTCCTTTTTTTCTTTATTTTCTCATTTTTTTCCCATGTCTGTGTGTGTGCGTGTGTGTGATCCTGGTGATTTTAACCAGGGCCATCACACTGAGCTCCGTACCCAACCAATCCCCTCCCCTTTTTGTTTTGAGACAGGGTCAGTTGCTAGGCTGAGCAGTCTGGGCTGGGTCCTGGATCCTTTTGCTTCAGCCCTCTAAAATGCTGTGATTATAGAGGTGTGCCACTATGCCTGGCATGAAGCTATCATTGTTAAGTACAGAGGTCAGACAAGGTCACAGTAAGATTTGTGAGATAAGAAGTGAGTATATTCAATATCTTGGGGGGGAAGTGAGTTTGCTACAAGGGATGAGCAAAGACATTGATTCTGAAGTAGAAGTTCACAATTCTTATGCACAAGCCACTCTGATGGAGGTGAAATGGTGCACACTTTCTAAAGCTCTGTGCCAAAATATGGCAAGAAAAAAATATATAGGATGGATAGCACCTGTTGACCTTCATTTTGATGGAAAGAAAGAAGTAGGGAGTTGGTATGGATATATCTGTCTATATCTTTCAGAGTTGTATTTATGCCATTAAATGAGCATGTCATAGGGCAATAAAGAAGCACAGAGCCACATGGGTAGAGTGTTTTTGTGTACACATTCATTAAGAAATAACTGATGAATACTTTCAAGTCAATGTCATTGTAAAACTTCAATCCTTTGAAGTCTTTCAAGGATATAGCAATGAAATACTTCAATCAATGCTCCAAATATCAGTACAAACAACTACAGAAGCTGCTTGGGACACTAACTATTTCCCTGTCTCAAATGTATCCTTCTTCAGATATCCCTGTGTGCCAGGTGGAAAGCTCATGTCTGTGGAGTGGACTTGGTTCTGAAGAGTCAGGGCATCTGCAGGGACAGCGAGTGCCTGACTTTAATTTTATAAATTTAGGTCATTTAAAACACAACCCTATTTGTAGGATGTTATATTTTTCTACCAATCTATCTTACTAGGTTTGTTATTGATAGTTTCTTTAAAGAGAGTATTCACAAAAAGAACATTTACCTAAACCCTCATGCCAAAGGGCTGGGGTTGTAGCTTAGTTGTATGGCGCATGGTCAATACCTGGAAGCAAAACAAAAAAGCCATCTCTTGCCAAAATTGCATTTAATAAATACAATCATCAATTTGTTTTATTTCTGTCATACTAAGAATTAAATTCAAGGCCTTATGCACACTAGCCCACTGAGCTACTTCCCAAGCCCTTTTTATTGTTTATAATTATTTTGAAATTTGACATAGGGTCTTGTTAATTTGCTGAGGATGGTGGTGAACTTGTAATCCTCTTGTCTCAGCCTCCTGAGAAGCTGTGATAACAGGCAAGCAGAAACACGCTAGCAAATGTATTTTTCATATCACTTAATTCCTACCCAAACCATGATTTACATTGCCAAAGTTTTCTCAGAGAACTATATTTTACTAGTTAGTTTGAATCAAGAACCAAACCAATCTGGTTGCAATTCCTAAATTATCCTTATTATGTAACTATTTTCTGTGTAAGTGTGTACACATACTCCTTTAAGCAAATTTAGGAGAAAAAAATGGACCACTGAAAGAATGTTTCATTCTCTACATGTGGCTTACATTTAGTGTCATTTAACTCGTTTCTGTACCAATAATTTAAAAGGACATTCTGATAAATAATCTTCATTTGTTCAGGTTCATTCTTTAATTTTCTTTCTGGCAAGCCCTCTAGAACTTTTGAATCCTGCCAGGTGTGTGCCATGCACATGTTGACAGTCAGTTTTCAATGAGGTTTGTTCTGGTCTATAGATTCAGGAACTGTCACTTCATTTATTCATATTGAAATATCCCACTAACTTTTTGCCTAATGATTTTTAAAATAAATTCTATAATTCCATTTTTAAAATATTTTATTGGTAGTTCTAAAATCCTGATTTTCTAATTCTATACATTTTCTGTGGTGATTTCCTCTGAACTTCCTCTCATTATTTGTTGAGTGATGTGAAGATACAATTTATAGAGGAAAGATACATTAAATACTTGTTTCTTTTGCTTACTCATTTTCAGAACAACCAGTCACTATACCGGTATCTATAATAATAATGGTTTATTTATTTTGTTTTTAGTATCCAGACTTAAACATATTTGATAGTTTTAAATCAATTGCAGTCAATATGCATTTTCCATTATTATTTTCTAACTAAAAACCAGTGACAAGCATGTCATATACCCCGAAATATATCTTCAAGGCTCTCTTGAAGGTATGAATAACACTCCAGCTTTCCGGAAAATTAAACCTCTCAATGTTCATCTTGCAATCATCCTGATCTTCACCTCAAATCTGACATTTATTCAAGAATTCTTAGTTCTGGACAGGAAAATTTTCTTCTTAGAGAAAATTTGAGGAATAAGGATTTTCATTGCTATTAGTTAGCATTTTTAGTATACTTATTTGAAGAGGGAAAAGATAACTTCAACCTAAATTTCTAACATGAAAATATTGTTAATTACTTTTTCTTACTTTAAATTATTAACCCCTTTCTCATATACTAGAAACCTTAGTCAGTAAATTATTGATTTATGACTATTTATTTTTCTTGTTTCATTCCATTTTTTCTATCTGTATTAGTATTCTTAAATTTGCCTCTACCTTCCCACATTTTATCATAAAAACTATCTCTAAATCTTGTCTTTTCTCTCTTAAGAGTAAGTTGTGAGCACACTGTAACAGTTTGTAAACAAATGTTTCTTCTCTTTCCCTTTATACAGTTGAATATTTCTTTATTTTGGCCTATAATTTATGCAGTCACAGGTCTGTTTCTGATATGTGATGCCTATGGATTTTTTACTTCTATTCATTTATTATTTTTTCTTTGGCATAGATGTGCAGACCAGCGCATGCTTTAGGAGTGATTACATCATATGTAACATTGCTAGTGCTTTAGACGTCCTCCTATAGGTTAAGCATTTGTTCCCTTCTTGCTTAAAATTGTGTCTTCTGACTTCATTTACAGGAGATATCATTAAATTTATGAATCAAAGCCATGCTGATAGATGAGAAATAATAGATCCAGGAATTTTTCATTTCCATTTTTATTTCAAGTCAGGTTAAACAACACTTCATATGTTTAAATTCTTTTCATATTTTGTATACAGACTAATGAATTAAATGTTATATCTTTTTCCATAGGACTGTCATTTTTCCTCTGTTTTAAAAGTGCAGTGATCTTTTTAGTGTTTTCATTTGCCATTTTAATTTATTTTCCATCATATCAATGAAGAAATTTTTATATTCATGAAATCCTGGTTGTAAACTTTGATTTAGCATTGTATTTTGATGTGTGAAATAAAAGGTATAATGTCATCTTATACATATACAGCTAATTTTTAATAATAGAAACTTAAAATTTATTTAAAATTATTCAGTGTTAGCCTTCTTGCCAAAATTTACTTTGATTTAAGAGTGTTCAACATCAGATATTTATGTTTAGTCATTTACAAAAATGTTCATACATAAATCTTGATGTGTGATTCCCCAATATTCTCAGATAAAATATTTATGATATTTATCTTGTATAATCTAGATCACCAATCCCTAGAGAGATTTCCAGACCTGAGAATTCTGGAATTGCAAACTTCTGAGTAGTAATATGCAAGTGCTATGTAGAAATACTGAAATGACTCTAATCATTGTGGTTTCTGAAAGAGAAAATTAATTTCTATACCTTTCTCATACTAAAAGCACAAGTACTATAGAGAAAGGGTGTAGAGCTGGATATGGTGGTACACAAGACTGTGTAAACCCAGCACTTGGGAGCCTGAGGCAGGAGGATCTCAAGTTCAAGACCAGTGTGGGCTACATACAGAGTTAAAAGCCAGTCACATGGAAAATTTAAAACATTTTGTAAAATTAAAAGGTATTTGGAATTAAAGTCCTTTTTAAGGTCATGCCTGCTATTTCTCTACTCTTTATGTGTTTGTGTCATCATTCACCTGTAGATGGATTTGTCATTATCCTGTGTGCTTCTCCACATGAAATGAGTGTTTCATTTGCCAGAATTTCTATTCATTCTGTTCACAGAACTCATAGAATGAAGGTGTCTGAAAAGAAGGACTTCCCCTTTTATTGTACATTATATCCACCTGCATCTCCCAGAATGTCACATACTACAGTGGCACTGCACAAATAACTTTTAAAACCAGGGACATATTATCACACAAATGAACAAATCAGGAAAGTACTTTCTGTTACAAGTTACCATGATTTTTCAATACCTGCATCACCATACTTTAGAATCTATTGTGCTGTCTACTGGTGTGTGTGTGTGTGTGTGTGTGTGTTTGTGTGTGTGTGTGTGTTACTTCAAAGAAATAGAGTGAGCCGAAATCTTATAGAATTCATCCTAGTATTAAATTTCTTTGGCTTTTTCATAGAATTTGTATTTATCATTTCAAACATCACAGTCATGGATTATAAAACCATACAGCCATCTGCTATACCTTTTGGGAACCTATAATTTGTTCTCATTATGTGTTAGGGTTGCAAACTTCTCCAGGGATTGATTCAGTACAAAGGAACTTTTGTGTCTACAACCTTCTGGAAGGCATCCTTTACATCTTTATTCCTCAGGCTGTAGATCAGGGGATTCAGCATGGGGTTGACAATGGTGTAAACCACAGAGGCCACTTTCACAGTGTGCCTGAGGTCCTTAGAGTTTGGCACACAGTAGAGGGAGAGGATGGTGCCTTGGAAGATGGTGATGGCAGTCATTCGGGAGGCACAGGTGGAGAAGGCTTTGCAACATCCATTGGCAGAGGGGATTTTTATCACAGTCACAGAAATGAACTCATAGGAGGTGAGGATAATCAGCAGAGTACTCACCTCACTGAATGTGCCAAACCCAAGCAGCAGCTGCTGAGGAATGCATATGTCCGAGGCCAAGACAGCAATGAGGGACTCGTATTCACAGAAAAAAGTGGTTGATTACATTAAATTCAGTGAAGCTAAACTGAAGAGCATAGCAAAGTAGCACCAAGGGGCAAAACATAGCCCAGAAATAGGATCCAGCCACCAGCAGAGCACAGAGCCTCCATGACATGGCAACCATGTACAGCAGGGTGTTATGGATGGCCACAAAGTGGTAGTAGGCCATGACTGCCAACAAGAAATAGCTGGACACCACAGATAAGCAGGACAGGTAGAACTGCCACATGCAGCTCCAGTAGAAGACCCTTTTGTCTTCCATGACCAGGTTGTCAAGCAGCTTGAGAGTCATGATGGAAGAATAGCAAAAGTCAATGAAAGAAAGGTGACTAATGAAAAAGTACATGGGGGTGTGAAGTATGGGATGAAACCAAATAATTGCTATCATCCCAAGGTTCCCTACCACTGTGATAATGTACATGATCAGGAACACGAGGAAGAGAGGAATCTGAAGGGCTGGGTAATCTGTGAAACCTAGGAGGGCAAAGGTGATCTCCACACTCAGAGTTCTTATGGCCATCAGTGAAGTTTCTTTCACTGGGGGCATTTCAGAAGAAATTTGTTCCTGTAAAATATAGATGTATGGAAGTAAGTGACCATTCATTCCATCATGACTTCTTGTAAGTATAACAGTCAGAGAACTGATGGGAAATGTCTGTGCATAAATACATCAACAAGGGAAGAGCCTGTAAAAATTGTGAAATATTTTCTTTAAAGAACAATACATATACATTTTGTTAATTTAGGTAAATCAATTAAATTCATTGAGAAAATGTGTTTCTAGTCTAAGAATTCAGCAAAATATTATAGGACTGTAAAAGTTTAGCATTTCTATTTCAGCAATTCTTAGTCCAGAAAAGCTACTTCTCTTGTTAATTATCTTACAAAAAAGTCCCAAGAAGTGTAAGGTAAGAGTTCTCACAAGAATATTTCTCATTCTTATGAGAAGTCTATACACCACTTTATTGTGAATATTCACAGAACAGCAAATTTAAGGTTTTCTTTATGACGTGGTTGTCATGGACCTAAGGCTCAACATTTCCATGAGTGGTAACTTCTTTGACTGTTATTGGGCTCAGAATTGGATAACGCTTACAGGGCCTTAACCAAAAAGGAATATCAAACAGGATCCTGGATACAGTATCAGGAAAATAACATTTTCATAATTTCACAGTAAACTTGAATGAAGTTACATGCTACAGTGAAACAGGCCACCCCTTTCCGTTTTTCTGTAGACTGAATATAACTGGAGCACCAAGGTTGTTATAGCTACATATATTTCCCCAGGGACTCTAGCTCTGGAGAATCACCTCCAAATTATTCCTTGTTAGCATCAACAGGCAAGGTAGGTCTCTTATGCCACATTTAATGGCTAGAATTTACTCCAAATTACAGAGAATTATAGCATGAAATTAAATTTCAGGCTTTGTTTGAACATGACTAAAATGCCCTCCATAATTTAAGAAAAGATAAAACTTAAATCCTACTGGCAAAATTGAGTCAGCCTGGGGATTTTGTGTGGGAGAGTAGATGGAAAGATTGGAGGCTATTAGACCTCCTCGGTGAGAAACTGAGAAGAAAGAGAGAATGCAAGAGTGAAGCAGCTGACACAGCTGCTTGCAGGGGAAAGTAAAAACACCCAGATCCTGTTGTTGACCTGGAAAAGTACCATGGAGGGCAGAAGATAGATGGATCCTGTGTAACTCTAATTGCTTGCACCCTATCGGAGTGAACAAAACCAAGGTGCACCAGTTACTCAGGTGTCTCTCAATGGTAGACAAGAACCCCCTGGCCCTCCATGTTTTAATCTGATCCTGTGTCTTATTTTCCCCCCCGTCACCTCTTGGTCAGATTTGAACTCGTAGGCTGATTCCTACAATTTTGAACATAGCAGATGGGAACCATAGGCAAGCTGCTTCTACCTATCTATAGCAGTTACCCATGAAGCTGTCCTTTTTGAGTAAATCTCAATTCAAAAGGGGAATTTATATCCAGTTCAGTTTACAACATAAGCTGCTGCTAGAGCATAAAACTAGGCATATCTCATTGTCTTTGATTTTTACTGGATTGCTGGAAGTTGTTCAGAATGTTGGATAGGCCACATGATCAATTACTGGTCAGAGCTTTATTGTTATAAAATTATACAATAACTCCCTCTGTAGATAATTACTTGGGTTTTGAGAAACAGCTTGGATGTTTTAACAGACCTACTCAACAGTGAATGCTTGTTCTCAAGGCACTTATTTGCCATGCAAACTTCACTTTCTTTCATGAGCAGGTATTATCTCTCCCACCATTCTATAAAATCGGACATCTTCAGTCATCAGCTGCACTCTGGTTCTTGAAGACACAAGTAAACCAAATGACAATGTAGCAAAATGTCCATGGCCCATACGTTTTTGCTTTCTTTCCTCCTTCCAGCTTGAACTGGTGCCCTCATGGGACATGCCTTGTCACAGCTTGTACGTGGAAGGAAAGATTGGGGCATTCTTTTCAGAATTTCTGTGGTGCTAGGCATAAGTGCAGGCAATGTATTTGATACTTCTTGGACTCCTGACCCTGCAGCCTATCTTTTAATCTCTAACCATGAATTCCAGAAAGTTTGGGGCTTGTGGCCCTAAAAATTCCCTTATCTCTGTATATCCACCTCATACATGCCTTTGGCCAGCACCCCCCACACACACACAGCTGTATGCCTTAAGTAATAAATAAAATATTTTCATTTTACACTTGAAACAAAGTTTAAGTCATTTTTGATTGGTGCCATTGATACAGGGATTTAGACCAACTTCTGTCAATTTCCTGACTTAATGAGCCTCCTCTACCCTTGTAACCTTCATGTGCATAGGGAGCAGCCACAGTGTCTTTAACATAACTAACCACTCTCCTTTTGCTAAGGGGAGGTTAGTTTAAGTAATAGAGAGGTTTTTTTTTTTCAAAAAAATTAATGTCCCAGAATGAGTACATGCAGATACCTTGGCTTTATTCATGTTTCCTGATTGTCTTTTGCAATGCTTGTCTTCATCTCTAGAGCTAATGGGTTAATTGATGTGTTAATTCTTGTTCATGCCAACTAGCTTTTTGCCCACATGCCTCTCCAGAGTTTAAATGTTCAGAGAAGTTTTCACAGTTACCATGTGGTCATCAGATCCTGCCCACCTGCACCTCCAATGTCACTACCATTCTCTCCATAACACATCAATGTGGGAAGCTTAGGCCACATCAAGAAAGTAGGCTCTGTGTCCTGCATGTGTTCTTACTGTGGTGAATGCACAGAATTGTACCATGAGCCATGAGAAGGTGAGAGACCCCTGTGAGAGTTGACAGACTTGAATATATTTCAGAATTGAATGATTTTTTTTAAGGGTGCTTTTAAACAATTTATTTAACTGAAATGCCATAAACTGACTTCCATTGAATTGAATGAATTTTTAAACTACATTTCCATGAAATGATGTTTAAATCTATTCAAATACCATCTTATGATCATATGCATCCATTTCCATGAAAAATTAATAATTTGATCCCTCCATACCCCCTTACACAAGTTGTGCCCTTTCATAGCAGTAGTGAGTTATTTTAAATGTAAAAAGTAATTTATTTGAAAACTACTGATTTTGATCATCTCTGCTAAGAGAGAAATTCTGATTATTTGATAAGACACGGCTGGGTTAAAAGTAAATAAATAGTTTACATGAAAAAAATTAGCAAGTACATGAAAATATTATTGAAACAACAGAATAGATAATTTGGGAAACCATTTGCACCTCTCCCCATCTTTTCTTTTTCTATCTTCCAATTTCTCCACATTGGCAAATATAGACTATGAGTTTTCCATAGGAGAGGAAACGTGCCATATCTCAGCTTCCCTACCTGACTTATTCCATTTATACTACTAGTTTATCTGAGTTCTTTGAAAAGAAAGTTTTGTATTAATATCTGCTTGGTGCTTATTTGTAAAAGAGAACCTTTTTTGTTGATGTCTTGCACTCTGAGTAACTACTTTGAGAAGATACATACGTAGTGTAAAAAAAAGCAGTAAATAAACATACCTTTGATATCATGGGATGGATCCTAAAGATAGATTCCAGCTGTGTATGATGAGGAAATAACCCTAAATGTACATCCAATGGTAAAAGAAAAGCCGCTGCATTTATTGAAGACGTCAGACACTTTCTGACACTGACCTGTCCCGACTTCGTATTCCAATCTACTTTGATATTTCCCTTATCTCCTAATACAATCCTTTCAGATAAACTCAACTTTTGTATTCTAAACAAGAAACTTTCTTCCTGTGTAAAAATAAAAAAAAATAACAAGTAGACTTTAAGAACCTCAGAGTCATTCATTTTTTTTCTTTTGTTGTTTCTATCATTGCTGAAGTAATAAAAATGACAAATTATAGAACTAAGTCATTTTTGCCATTTTTTACATGATTGAGAGTGTCTGAGTCACAGAGTTGTATTGGAATTCTCAAACCAGAGAAAATGACATGCAGTCCATAATACATACACAGTCTGGTTTTCTGAATCTAAATATATTTGCACAGCTTATGAAAATATTTACTTACAGCTGTAAGGAAACCACACAGTGAAGATGCTAAGAAATTGGTATCATCACACAAATTCCTTAACTGAAACTTTCGTGACATTTTGGAAAAATATAGACTATTACCGTTTAATACACTATGCATATTCTTCTGGAATTGAAATGAAAGTATGTTTTGAAATGGTTTACCAATTGCTCAAATTGTAATGAAGTATAGAAACATAGGATGATATTTACTGATGATAGTAAGTCTAAGGGAAACTGAAATTATAGTGACGAATTTTAAGCAAATGAAGAGCCCTAAATTAAGGCAAGAAGATTGGTCAAGGTGTCAATGAATTCGGGTAAAAAATCATGCAGGCAGCAATGAGAAATTAGAGAAAAAATGAAGTGGACTTCTAATGTAATAATAAATGCTCAATTCTAAACTTTGTCAAAAAAGTTCTAGATTTGTAAGCATGAGGGTCACGATTTACCAAAGGTTCAGGGACAAGCTTTTGTATAGGAGGGGATTGAGGTAGAAATACTAATTTTAGATTTTAGCTGGTATACATATACACAGTGCAAGAAACTAAAATTTCCTGCAATGATTTTATCTTAGCCTGGATAGATTTTCCTGAGATAGTGAGTGTAATTTTTACTACAATCATCAGTTCAAGATGGTCAACATCTTATAAAAATATGGAGTAGAATACTTAAGATATGATTTAACCAGTGTGAGAAAGCAGATGACAGAGAGAGAGAGAGAGAGAGAGAGAGAGAGAGAGAGAGGCAGACAGACAGACATAGAATGGTTACTCAGGATGAAGTAAGGCTAAATAAAGTATCTTAAAATATTTGAAAAGTCTATATTGTGAGAGTGAGTCAGTCTTTTTATTTTTCTTTGAAACAAAACAAACATTTCAGTTAAGAACCAAATGATAAAAAAGTCAACACTAATAAAGGACTCCCTAAAATACATGTTTAAATGTATAATTGATTATTTTAATTAGTGGTGCTTCTTTCAATGATAAGCTTTGAAAAGAGTGCTTTTAGATGCAGGAAAAGAAGGTCTAAGGTGAAAAACATGGGCTGTATACTTGTTGCTTATGAAAATGAAACACAAGACATAAAAGCATTGAGGAATTCTCTGCTTTTAAGTTGTGCCATTTCTTTATTGGTCTTGTTCAGCAGCTCTTCAGAAAGACAGTTTCGTTACTCTGAGGATGTTTGCTCTTACTCCCTCAGGAATTCTGTCTCTATGTCAATGTGCAGGACATTTACTCACACAGGTCAGTGGGCTTCCATTCAGCAGTAGCAGATGTGACCTTAGAAATCTGAACTGGTCCGGTGTGTCACAATAGAAATAACATGGGTGCCTGAACACAAGTGCAGTCTGAAGATTGGTGTCTGGAATTAGGAGGGGCAGATTTCATGAGAAGACTTCAAGTTCAAGCCCAGCCGGGACATTTTGGAGACAGAGTGAAACCCTGTGTCAAATTAAGTAATTAAACATAAAACGCGGCTCAATGCAAAAGTCTTAGGTTCAATCTTCACTATTGAGAACAATTGCCTCCAAAATGTTCCTCAGTGTATAACTTCATATGATTCACATCTATGAACATTAAACATAATGATATTGGGGGATGTAATTTTAACAACACAATATTAAGTCAAATTTTTGAGGAGACCAGTTAAAAATTTTCTTAAGTGGATGTTTGGGAGCTTGATAATATGGTGCACATTAGAATAGGTAAAATTCCAATGAATCACTAAAGAAAGCTATGCTTGACAATATATACTTCCTATCCTGAGTTTTTACAATTTTATGTTTATTTGCAAATTAAAATTATTTGATATTCTCAAGGACACCTCTGACATGATCATATGACTACTATGACCTGGGCAGCAACTGTCTGATTTTGGTGTCTCCAGTTCTGTCATATATTTTATTAGGAGGTACTCTGTATCAGATATATTTTTATATATAACTTGCACATAGTAGCAGTATTGACAAGCACTACTGTTTTATTCCAGACGAGAAAAGCATAGAGAACAGAAGGACACAGGTAATTGTACTTACGGGTCAGCAAGTGGCCACGCAAGAGTCTAGAGTGAAGCAGAACACAAGTGACTGGAAAGTAACCACCTCTATGCTTTCTACTGAGCCCTGACTGAGTTCCTCCATTTAACAAGGTGCAATATCATCTTCATTCTTCCTTTTTAAATTCAGAGTCATGGCACATAAACAGGGAAATCGGAGTTCTCTGTCCTCATTTGTCCTGGTAGGACTCTCAGATTACCCCCAGCTCCAGGTGGCCTCTTCCTGGTGTCCCTGACCATATACATGGTCACTCTGCTGGGGAACTTGGCATAACTCCGGTCAGGAAACTCAATCCTGAATTTCATACACCCATGTACTTTTGCCTCAGCCATATTTCCTTTTCTGATATTTGTTATTCCACTGTATTTACACCCAAACTATTAGAGATCGTAATAATGGAAGAAAGAGCAATCTCTTTCAAGGGGTGCATGGCACAGTTTTTCTTCGGCTGTGCCTGTGTGATTACGGAGATGTTCATGTTTTCAGTGATAACCTATGACTGGTTTGTGGCTCTCTGTAACCCCCTGCTCTACACAGTAGTGATGTCTCCTAATCTCTGTGCTCTCCTGGTGGCAGGAACTTATATGTGGGGTGCACTCGGTTCCTTGACAATCACATATTCTCTTGTGCAGCTGTCCTACTGCAAGTCCAATATCATCAACCACTTTGCCTGTGAGTACTCTGCTGTCCTCTCTCTATCCTGCTCCAACCTCTCCTTCAGCCAGATGGTATGCTTTGTGATTTCTACCTTCAATGGGCCTGCAAGCTCCTGATCACCCTGGCCTCCTCTGTGGTCATTGTGGTGACTATTGTCAGGATGGCCTTCGAGGGTGGACTCCAAAAAGCCTTCTCCACCTGCACCTCCCACCTGACCACCATCAGCATCTTCCATGGCATCCTCCTCCTCCTCTACTGTGTTCCCAGCTCCAAGAGCTCCTGGCTGCTGGTCAAAGTGTTCACTGCCCTGTATACAGTCCTGATCCCCATGCTGAAACCCCTCATCTACACCCTCAGGAACAAGGATGGGAAAGACACGGTCAGGAGGTTAATCAACTCCAGACTGCATTCCCATTCATGATAAATTAAATAACATTTTCTTTTGGTCCTAAAAAATCTAATTTTATGTACTTTATATTTAAGTGAATGAGTATACTTAAGATAATTAAATATTGAATTTGCCATTGTTTCAGTGTTTGGAATAACATACTTCTGTCTTTGGTTTGATTCAAGTATAATTCATTTTATGTGAACAGTTTCTGACAGCAATATACCTCAGAGTTTCCACCAGACACTATGGAATTGAGACTGAAGGAGAAACCAGTACATAGAAAACTGTGCATAGGAACTGGCTTTGTACATTGTGGCTTTATTTTAGGTTTTGCTTACTGAAAGCATTGCAATCATAGATGACAGCTGCCCTTAGCGAATCCATACTGCAGTTCTCGGATCTCTTTTGACTCATAGAGTTCTAACAAAACATTCCCTTTTCATTTTAACAGTACAATTCAAGTGCAAAGAGGACCTCAGGTACACATTATGAAAATATCGTCTGCCTTTTAGCAAACAGTTGGTGAAAATATTAGCAACTTTCAGTGTGCTTTACTTGTTATTCGCCTGTGAACATGACATATTACATTTAAATAAATGGTGTTGAAATGCAGTTGATATCAATGAAAAATTTCAGCTCATTTCTAAAAATACTTATATCCATTGTTCACTTACACAAGTCCATAATTGTTAAATTGTGCCATTTCGCATGCATTTTCAAAATAAAGTTACTTCTTATCTGTGAATAACATCTACTTTTACTTAGTTGCTTAATATATTTATTAATATGACATCTTCTCTAACCTCTCACAAATGTCTATCATTAAATCATGTTGTTTTCATCTCTAAAATAGACTACTTCATGCTTTTGCTCTCTGAGCTATCATTATAAGTTGATCTCTAGTAGCTAATACAAAGTAACCTACCACATTTAAAAAGGAAAAACATTATTTTTATAAAAATAAATTTTTATAAAAATAACAAAATTTGTTAACAATTATAAATTACCTTTTTTGGATAATGAGCCTGAGGTTCTATACACAAGTGAAAAATACATTCCACAAACAATAGGGCATGAAAAGTTTATACAAGAATGGAGGTGTTTGAAAAATGGAACCGTCTATTAGATAGAGCAAACACAGTTTCCAAAGTATTTATTTCATTTCTTTGAAGTATTTGCCAGTGCTGCATATTCTTAACTACTACTGTTTTGAATTATATCATAATATGGATTTGAAAACTATTGCCATCACTTACTTCTGGGTTGGTCCTGCTAGTCCATGGCCCTTACATGATCCTACATTTTTTCAAATTTATTCTATCTCTTCAACACTTGTGAATATTTTGTCTCTCATGTGATTTTAAAATTGTAGGTTTTTCTTTTCACCTTGTATATTCTTAGTATTTCTACGGAAGCAAGTTAATTGTGATAGACAAAATAAGGAAAGTTGAAAATAGCATTCTGCAACAACTTCTAAACACTTATATTTTGCTGTTAACTACACTGCTTCTGAATTCCCTCTATTACATTAATGTACTCATAATTACATTGGTTATAGATTTTTTTTTTACATGTGTTGCTATTGACTTCTAAACAGAATAGCTCCTGAAAATATTTATATCATCATATATCTTCATGCCTGGGACCAAATAGTATTTCAGGGTATTAGAAGAAACATTTTTGATTGCTAATTATTACAAAGAAATTGTTCATGTGTTTCCCAAGTCTGAGTTCTCAGGGTTTCATAATTCCAATCTAATTTTATATCTCCTTTTGTCTTCTATCAAACTCCATGAGGAAAAGGTCAAATTTTGTATCCTAAATTAATAAAATATTTTTTTCATTTCTGAAAGTATTTATTTTTTAAATATTGAAACTGGATATATATATTCTTCTTTTAAAATATTTCTAGTCAAACCTCTTCAAAAATAACATATCTTCTTAAAAACATTTTCTGATTTTTTCAACAATGCTTGAATCTTTTCTTTTACTGTTTCTTATGGTATCTATTGTGGTTCTAAAGTGACTATATAGCCAAATCCGTTCCTCATTGATCACATGACTGAGAGGCCTAGGCACCGTTCTTTGAAACAAATCTCTGAATTTGTAGAATTTCAATGAAATAATTCTATATTATCATGTAATCTGGTGACATGGCATCCATAATTAAAATCACTACTATTTTTCAATCTCTTTATGTAACACAATCACCCATCCGTCTGTCAAAGCAGCCACAGAATAGGTTTCTGAATCTAAAATCATGTTCAGATATTACGAAAAGTATGACTTTAGTTGTATGGAAGCCACACATTGGACAATGAAAAGACGTTAGTGACATATACTCAAAATCCTTAATCAAAACTAGTGTATCATTATAAACAAAACTCAGAGATTGGAATTTAGAATTCCACCATAATAATTTTAAAATTCATTTAAAACACAGATATAATTACACAAAAGTTACTCTATCCATGTGGGTCTTAGGTATCTTTATCCTTTTAGTTTTGGCTTACATACATAAACAATCTCTAAAATATAAAGGAAAAGAAAAAGATGGTATTAGCCATTGTTTGTCATTATTCTACTCTGTTATGCTGAGGGTACAGGAATGGATATGGCCATGTTTTTATTGCTTTATTTTCCCCATGGTTTTCAAAGTATGACCTCCATATACAGGTAAGTTGTCTGTATTTAGTTGTTTCCTTAACACATGAATATCAGCACACTATTGATTTAGAAGAAATCACATTTCAAATAACAAAAGAAAAATTTCCTCTCATTATTTTGTGTGTGGCTTTGTAGCAACAAATGTCAGTTCTCCTGGGTAGTTCCCCAAAGTCAAGAACTTAGATGTGAAACAAACAACATGGTCATGGGTATAGTTTCAGGTCAGGTTCTTACGCAGGCCATCGCAGACTTCCTCCAAAACTGTTGATGACTTGAAAAATAGTAGTGCCTCCTTTATTAAGTTGTTTGGAAAGAGTTCCATGCTGCCTTTAAAGGAATGGGAGCATTGAAGAGGACATTTTAATTTTGAGAGAAGTTGTGCATGTATTTATAATGCCAAGAAAATAATAAATTTATAATGTACAACAGGTAAATCCTGCTTTGGATGAGTATCCTCATGGTTGGGTATATTTCATTCTTATATTATGTAGAATGAAATCTGAAAGAAATTTGGGGAGGATAAACATAGGTGGGTTCAGGAATATTAACTTAGTTTAGCTAATGGTATAAGTTCAAGGTGATAAAATCTACTTGATTATTCCTGGTATAATTTTACTGAATTTAAAGTTATATATTTAAACATTATGTTATATATAGTATTTAATGGTTTTAAATTGAAATGTTGAATGTAAGTCTTGGTCCCCTGAAATTTAATCAACTCATAAAAAATAGGATAAAAGGCATAGTTATAAATGACACATGAATAAAAACTTTGCAAATCATTTTGTAAATATAATGATATAGGTGCAAGGAAAATGGATTAGGAGAAAAAAAAGTGATATTTGTAATATCCAGAAATATTTTCTAGAAAGAGCTATATAGGAAACTTATTTTTCAAAGAGGATATAATACAAAGTACTAGAGAGAAATGGGACAATTCCAGTGGATTAGAAAAAATAAATGTTTTACAGAATAAAATTTTAAAGCGATGATGTTAATTGGGCATTATATTAGTGACAAAATATTTATACACTACCTGAATGACATTATAGAAACTCACATAAAACATATTTCAATTGCAATCAATGGTGTTGGAGTGCTGCCACAAGCTCTTACGTTACAGTATTCAAGACTAACGAAGAGTCAGATTGATGCATTGTGAGGTACTAAGGACCACTGTGTCTAAATGATGGCTGGTAACTGAGGAAATAGAGGAGAGGGGCTATTTTGAAATTTTTTATTGTTTTTCAATTTTCTGACCATAACCTCAGATTATTATAACCACAAAGAACAAGATAGTGATGTTATATTGATAGGAAAATGAAGACAACATATCACTGCATTCAGTATAATCAATTTTGAAATTAAAAAATCAAAATTAATTCATTTAAAACCAAATCTAGGCTGGGGATTTAGCTCAGAGGTTCCGCCGTATGCCTTGCAAGCACAAGGACCTGAGTTCAATCCCCGGTACCAAAAATTAAAAAAAAACAAAAAACAAAATCTAGGGCTGGGCATTTAGCTCAGTGGCACTGTGCCTGCCTTGCAAGTGCAAGGTCCTGAGTTCAATACCTGGTACAAACAAACAAACAAACGAAGCCAAAACTATTGTGGAATATAAACTATAAGATATCTTTTTCCTTTTCTCATGCCATAAATATAAGTATAGCTCAAACCCAGTATTCTCCATGCTACACAGGTTAAGGAGCTCCAAATAACACAATGACTGTTTTTATTAAATTATCATCATGACATTATTTTAGCAATTACTGAACTCTGTTTGCATTCTTCAGTACCTTTCCTAGTTCTAAAACATGAAATATATGGTGAGGACTTTGCTTTCCACATTGAAAGATACATAAAAAAGATCATCTTTAAATTCTTTGAACTCATTTTTGAATTATTTGTACTTATAAATTAAAATCATATGCTAACTACACTGTAATTTTCTAGAGAGGAGAAGGAAGGAAATTTAATAAAGGATCAACAAAATGCCCAAATCATAATGGTGTAGATAACAGCATAATGGTCACTAGAGTAACTGAATATTTAGAGTAACTGAAATAACAGTGAAAGATTCCAGCCAGAGAGCAATGTGATCCATCCAATTAGGATGAAAGGACATTTGATCAGCAATTGGAAATGAGAGAATCAACCAGGGAATGACATGTAACAGCAGATGCACAATCTTTACCTATGTCTAAAAATTGTAAGCATATAATCATAGAGTGCATGGCTTTTCAGTAATCCATGGAAAATTTTTCCATAAATTGAGTAAAGTACATTGAGCTAACTTTATAAAGTTAACCTCAGATTCTAAGTCAGAAATAAAGCAAATAACAGCATTTAAGTGAGTTCATTCTGTCTGAAGTTGGAAGATTTTCTTGGAATCCAGAGCCTGGGTCTTAGTACACTGGTATCTCAATTTACAACTTGATTTGCTTAGGATTTTGGGGAAGATGGCAGCATTAGTGTTTGTGCAGGGAAGGTGGCCATGGTCATATTTTTCACATGATACAGAGCTTGTGAACTGAAGTAAAATTTTTCCAAGTGCTTTTGTTTATGAATCAAATTGTTTGCAAACAGATGCTTTCATGAACCAATTTGCTTCATCAGCTCAGAAAGATGAAAGTTGTGCCAACATGGTGTTCCAATAAATAGACTTTGCAAGATAATTTTTAATCATGGTAAGTCATAAATGACAGAACAAACAAAAAAGTCAACATTTTACCAAAAAGGAAGCAGGAGGCCAAGACAAATGTCTGAAACTCTTGATACTCTGCACTGTGAAAGTAAAGTATGCTTTAAAAAAAGCAAAAACAAAAACAAAAACTTCCCAAACATAGGTTCCAAGTCCTAAACTTACAAGGAAATTCAATATTATTGACAAAACTAAAGATAAACTTTCCAATATAGAACTGTGATTATGCTGTGGTTTCTTTCAAAGATTATTAGATATACAGAAAGGAACTTTAATGTATGGAATGGACAATACAGATTTTGCTCATCAGGATTGAACAGAAGACCTATAAAAATATTTGGAAATTCTTTCCTCTCAAACTGTGCCCAGTCATATGGTTTAGAGGCCCTTAGAATTGCCACTGTATTAATATTAATACAGGATCTGATTGTTCAGAAACTCTGTCTCCATGCCAACTAGCAGAGCCTTACTGGTGCCAGGGATCCATCAAGGTTCCTGACAGTAGACACAGGTTTTTGCCACATTCTCAACCCATGTGGCTGTAGCCCAATTAAAGCAATCTAAGTACCTGAATATAAGGACAGGACTTCTTTTATCAAAACAAATGACAAACCGAGTAACATTCACAAAGGTCCATCTGATCCCCCTGCAATCGATTGTGTGATCGGGGAGCCAGTGCTCTGTAGCTGGGGATGGTAGTGGCAGATTTCACTCACAGGGACTCTCAATTGCTACAGACAAGGCCACACATTGTGTCAGTTCTCAGATATGCCCAAGACAGACACATCATATCTATTGAGTCTTCAAAATCACTTGCAGAATCAGTGATTTATTCAGATGTGAAAGTTCTAATAATCAGACTCCTGGTGGTGTACGAAACCATAAAACTTATATATTTCAATGATATATACTTTCATTCATGCTTGACCACCACACCCAATCTTGTAACATGAAGAAAGATATTGGTTGTTTTATAGGAGATGTTAGTATAATAACTCTTTATATAGTTTATGATGTCTCATAAATTGTTTATTTCTGCTTAATATTATATGGACTACTAGCCAACCACAACCAACAGAATGTGATAAATATTAAGCTTTTAAGGACATCTCCAAAATAGTTCGTTACATTATAATATTTTATTGAATATTTAAAGCCTATCAGTAATCATACAGTAGATATAAAATTGAAGTAATATCAATATTATCAAAAGTATTAAATAAAACACCTGCAAACCCTCTTAGGAAGATATTTTAAGAGTGCTTTATAATAGTATATGTCTAGAAAGGGTGAAAATTCATTATATCCCTACAGACCTGGGAATATCTAACAAGATATATTTGTCCCCCCTCATTATTTATCATATTTTTACATGTATTAAAAATATTTGATCTTTTCAAAGACTCCATATCTATAATCATATGGCTACTATGATTGGCTTAATATCTGAGTTTGTTCTATGTCTCCTCTGATTTCTTCAAAATACATTTTACCCTAATACTCTTAAATACTACTTATAATTATTATTTTATATATAATAATGTTTATAATAGTATCTTATTATAGAAAAGAGCAATAAGTTGCTGATGAACAAAGCTAATTACCTGGAGCAAAATGTGGCCAAATAACACCCCAAAGTGATGCAGAACCTTTGTGGATGCCAGCTGACCGACCACACTTATTTTCACTGGTTTATATTGAGCCTCTGCCCAGATTCTGCCAACTCATTTTCTCAAGTTCTGCTGCTCAGTTTTTCTTCAACTTTATCTCCTTTTCCTAATTAATTATTATGGTGCTTCATTTGAGAAATCAGAGCTCTGTAACCCTGTTCAAACTGGTGGCCTTCTCAGATTACCCTCCAGCTCCAGGCGGCCCTCTTCCTGGTGTCATTGACCATCTACACGTTCACTCTGGTGGGAAACTTGGGAATAATTGTGGTCAGAAAACTCAATCCCAAACTTCATATCCCAGTGTACATTTTCCTCAGCCATATTTCTTTTTTAGATACTTGGTATTCGAGTGTGTTTACACCCAAACTCTTAGAGATCCTAATAATGGAGGAGAGAATGATCTCCTTCAGAGAGTGCATGGTGCAGTTTTTCTTTGGCTGTGCCTGTGTGCTCATGGTGATGTTCATGTTGGCAGTGATGGCCTATGAACAGTTCGTGGCTGTCGGTAAACCCCTGCTCTACACAGTGGCAATGTCTCCTAAGCTCTGTGCTCTCCTGGTGGCAGTAACTTACATGTGGGGTGCACTCTGCTCCTTGACAATCACATATTCTCTTGTGCAGCTGTCCTACTGTGAGTCCAACATCATCAACCACTTCACCTGTGAGTACTCCGAGGTCCTCGCTGTGTCCTGCTCTGCAGCCAGATGATATGTTTAATAATTTCTCTACTGAGTGAGCCCTGCAGCCTCCTGACCACCCTCAACTCCTATGTTTTCATTTTGGTGACTATCATCAGGTTGTCCTCCAAGGGTGGACTCTGAAAAGCCTTCTCCACCTGCACCTCCCACCTGATGGCCATCAGCATCTTCCACAGTGTCATCCTTGTCCTCTACTCTACTGTGTGCCTAACTCCAAGAGCTTCTGGGGACTAGTCAAAGTGGCCACTGTACTTTCCAGGCTGAACCACCTCATCTACAGCCTGAGGAACAAGAATGTGAAAGAGAACATCAGAAAACCTCAGTTGCCCATGAATTAGCACAGACAATCAACAAGTGGGATCTCTTCTTATTAAAAAGCTTCTGCACAGCAAGAGAAACCACCAGCAGTGTGAAGAGGCAACCCACAATGTGGGAAAAAATCTTCACCTGCTCTTCCCCAGACAAAGGTCTACCATCTCAAATCTATAAAGAACTTAAAAGGATCAGACCTCTCAAATTTAAAGACCCAATCCGAAAATGAGCATCTGAAATGAACAGACATTTTTCAGACAAAGAAGTAGAAATAGCAAATAAATACATGAGAAAATGTTCAACATCACTGGTCATTGGAGAGATGCAAATGAAAACAATGCTGAGATTCCACCTCATTCCAGGAAGAATGGCTCCTATCATGAAATCAACCAATAACAAATGCTGGCGGGGCTGTGGGGAAAGAGGAACACTGCTCCACTGCTGGTGGGAGTGTAGACTGGTGCAATCACTGTAGAAATCATTATGGAGATACCTCAAAGAACTAGGACTGGAAGGCCCATTTGACCCAGCTATTCCACTGCTGGAGATCTTCCTCAAAGAATTAAAAGAATCATACCACAGTGATATATGTGCACCCGTGTTCATAGCAGCACAGTTTGCGATAGCTAAAACTTGGAAACAGCCCAAATGCCCATCAACTGGAGACTAGATAAAGAAAATGTGGGTTTTTTTATAAAATGGAGTACTACTCAGCCATAAAAAATGAGAAATTAGAGACCTTTATAGCTAAGTGGATGCATATTGAGGCAATACTCTTAAGTGAAATAAATAGGACACACATGTATAAATACCAAATGGTTTCTCTGGTGTGAGAAACTGAAAGTGTAAATAAGGATTAAAATGTATAATAGGTAATATGAAATAGGAAGAAAAGGGGCAAAGGGGAAGGAAGTGGGAGGGCTATGAGAAAGGTTAGAAGGGAATGGGATTAATATGAGAAAATGGAAAAATAGGAACAAAATTTTTGTAAATAGGGAGGAATGGAGGTGTTGAAGGGAGGGCTGGGCAAGGGTGAAAAATAAAAACCAAGAGAGACAATGTAAAGTTGCAAATTTCCAATGATGAATGTCATTACATTGTATACCTAAAATGTACCGATGATTAGAATGAATAATCAATAATGCAAAATAGGAAGAAAAGGTCCAAAGGGGTAGGGGTAGTGGGAGGGGCAGTGTAAAGGAAAGAAGGGAAAGGAAAAATGCTGAGAAATGGAAAAAATGGAAATGAAGTCTTTGTAAATAGGGAAGGGTGGAGGGCATGAAGGGAAGGCTAGGAATGGGGAAAAAATAAGAACCAAGATGCATTATATAAAGGTACATTTCCCAATGAGAAATGTAATTGTGTTGTATACCTACAATGAACCAATAAAATAATTTAATAAAGCACAAAAAAAATTAAAAATAAATAAATACACAAAGAGACCGTCAGGAGGCTAATCAACTCCAAACTGAGTTCTCAATCCATGTAATTCAAATAGATCCTTGCTTATTTATGTATTAATCATATCTCATATTTTCATATTCCTTATTGTTGATACTTTAGCTTTGAGTGAATTTTTTATTGTACTATAACCAATTAAATTTTTGAATATGTGATGGTCTGCAGTGCTTAGAAGGAACTCATTTTTTTCTCTGGCTTGATACAGTATAATGCACTCTTATCAATTTCAACTGAATTTCTGAATTAGTTAAATTTCAAAATTTCCCAACTGGACAGTATGGATACCATGGACACCATGAAGAAATGTGGATGTGGGAATTCACTCCTTATGTTACAGTTCTACTCTGAGCTGTGCTTCATGAAAGTTCAGGGAACACAGAAGATAGCTGCCTTTACTGGATTCATACTGAAGAGCACATATCTCATAATTTTACTCAGCAAATTTCAGAAAACACAAATTTCAGTTTATAGTAATGCTATATTTACAATCAAATGAATTTCTTGGGCCTTTATTATGAAAAATTGGCCTGAATTTCAGCAAACCAAGTTTGAAAATATTAGCTACTATCCATATGTGTCACTCAGTTTTTTCTTATATTTCAATAATAGCTGTTCAAGTACTGCTGATTGTCAGGTAAAAGGGCTGAAGACCAAGACCAGACCAGGCCACAACAAGCCTTTATTAGGGGAATAGATCTGCCAGGCTGTCTCTGAACAAAGGAGAGACAAAACCAATATGGCCGGGGCAGGGAGAGTCTTTTATAGAGACTGGGGTGGGGTTTGTAGGGGCAGAGGTGGGGTTGAGTGAGGTAGTGACTAGGCAATGGAAGAGCCCATGATGTCACTAGGAGGTAAGAGGTGAGCGAGTATTAGGTTACTTTTGAGGCAGGAACAGGAGCATACTGGGAAGAAGGGTTTATTCTTTGGTGGGAGCAACCATCTTGGCATGATGTCACACAGGGGAGGGGGCAAGGCACCATAGGAAGAGGGCAGCTACTATACATAATAGCTGCTGAGGTGGTGGCAGACCTATCACTGATATGCATGGATAAAATTCAGTTCACTTTGCATTATACTTATGCTAGTAATTAATTTACTAACACGAGACCATAATCACTTAATTTTGCCTTTTATCCCACATTCTTCTCATGAATTTATCTACTCTTTATCAGTAAGTGACTTTCATATCCCCATATTTGCTTTAACAAAGGAGAAACTGTTGTATATAATCCATAGCTTCTCACAAGCATATCACTAAGTCATATTGTTTACATCTACAAAATTGACTATTTCTTCATGTTTCTGTTCAGTGAGCCACATAATAAAGTTGATCCAGAATAGTCCATCCAAAATTAACCTATTAGGGCCAGGGATTTAGCTCAGTGGTTTCGCTGCCTGCTGCACAAGCACAAGGACCCAAGTTCTATCCCCAGTACCAAAAAATATAATAATAATATCCATTTTCACTGAAATTCTGTAAATAATAGTAGATTATCCAATATATTTTTTAAAATGTAATATCCGTTTATTTCTCTCCCTAAGTTATTATTGTTTCTATTTAAATAGTTACACATATGTGAAAATAAATCTCACTGAAAAATGTGAATTTGACTAACATTTGGTGTCATCACTTAAACTTTAAGTATATTTTAAAACATTTTCTGAATGATCATTTCACTTTCAAGTAGATCAATAGATAGGAAATTTCTACCCCTCCAAAACCTAAGTATCACTTGCCTCCATCTCTCAGCAATAGCCAAAAAAGATTTTATATCATATTAATACATTTATTTATCTAAAGATTTTTCTACCGAAAATGTCCATCATTAAAAGGCACTTACTTGCTATTGACAAGCTAATGGAATGAAACACCTACTATTTCACCTATCATACTGTATCAATTATCAATATGACTTTATTAAAGTTATATATATTTCATAGTGACATTAAAGTTTCTCCTGTTTAATATTTCATCATATAAGTATTCCAGAGTCTCTTAATATGATTATTTTTAATTATTAAATTTTGGTCACAGTGCACATAGGTATTGTTGGATCACCTGTGGGTATATTTATCTCTCAATTTTTAAAAATTATTGTATTAATTTACACATATTTACACACAAAGTTTTAAAGTTCCAAAGTTAAGATGTATTTTTCCTCTTCAAGATAATATTATCAGACCATATTGGATTTACTTATTTTCTAATTGTAGCATATTTCACTGTAGCTTAATTTTGATATTTATTGATTTGTGTCTTTAGTGTGTTCATAAATTTTTTCTTTTGTGATAACTTTAGAAATTACTTTTGAAGATATTTGCAATTTATAATTATTTAAAATTACTTATAGATTATAGATATTATATATTGGTTGTTATATATAATGAAAATGTTTTCATATTTGCTTTACTTTTCACTCAATGTCCTTTGATAAAAAGCAAATTAAATGTCATATTAAACATGTACATTACTCTTCTAATGATTTTATAATTGATTATCCCTATTTATCTATCCCTGAGGTCAGGGAGATAGTCTCTGTTAAATTCAAGACTTTACTTTTTAATAACATATTTCAATTCATCTTTGTAGAAGGTGCCAGGGTTGAGACTATGACAGGGTCCTATTGTTTGGAATTATTGTACCCTTGTCATTGTGGTGTTTCCTGTAGGCAGACAGAGGATTTTCTTCAGACAGTGCACATTGAGTGAATGTGTGGTGAGTCACTGCATGTAGCCCTTTAGAATCATGACATTCAACACGGTGCTGCAGTTGGTGTCTAGAGAAGACAGCCTGACTCTCACTGTTACATGCATTAACAGTGCCTTGAGAAGATTCAAGAACTCAAATATCTATACGTGCACCTGGAAGAAGGAAGGTTTTGAGCAGTTGTTTTGCACTTGAGGCAATCACAAGAGTAATATCTTCAGACCTCATTTCAGTCACCTCAATAGTTTCCACACTGACTGTTTCAGGAGTTGATCTTACTGCATTTCTCATGGATACCCACATTATACCAAAGAGCTAGTGATTAGAATGAACCATTAGAAAATATATGTATATATGTCAAGCACAAGTACAGTAGGCCATGTTTGACAATAAATAATGTTTCCATAGAGAGGAGGATATTTCCTTCAAATGTTTCCATAGAGACTCTACAGGAAAAATGCATCATTTATTAAAAAATACTATTATCTCACCTAAAATGTATGTGGATTGTGAATTTTAATAAATGAAACCATTAGAATAAAAGTTAAACCAAAAGGACACCATACAAAATATGTCTGCAGTATGATCCTGATCCAATTTGAGAAATAACCAGAAAAAACTCCTCAGATATAAGATATAAGTACCTTTTAAATTTGGGAAAGTTTATATTTTTATAAGATACCCAGCAGAGGAATGGTTTAAGTGAAATAAATAGGACACACATGTCCAAATACCAAACAGTTTCTCTGGTGTTAGAAACTGAAAGTGTAAATAGGGATCAAAATGTATAATAGATAATGAGAAATATGAAGAAAAGTTCCAAAAGGGAAGGGGAAGTGAGACAGGTAGGGAAAAGAAAAGAATGGAATGGAATAAATGTGAGACCATGAAAAACTGAAAGCAAAGTCTTTGCAAATAGGATGCAAGGAGGGGAGTGGTTGAAGGGAACGCAGGAAAGTGGGGAAAAAATAAGAACCAATGTATAGCATGTAAAAGTGCAAATTCCAAATGATGAAAGTCATCATGCTGTATACCTAAAATGCACCAATAAAATTAATGAAAAAAAATCTAAACACTGTTACTACAAACAAGTATTAATAAAGATAAAATTATAAGTAAAGTTAATAATAATTATTTAAAAAGAAATACAATAGACATTTCTCAGAACAGTACCAATAGGCAATAAATACATGAAAAAAATATTTAAAATCTCTTACCTTTAGAGAAACATAAATTAAAAATAACAGTGAGATTCTCTCTTACTCCAGAAAGAATATCAATCATGTCAAATAATTACAGTCTTGTGAGACTATGAGAACAAAGAATCCTCTATATGTGCTATATATACAACAGGATACTACTCAGTCATAAATAAGGACAAATTTATTTGTAGAAAAATTCATACAACTTAAGACAAAATTTATTTAAATAAATCAAACACACAAGTGTAAATGCCATGGCTTCTCTAATATGAAAAACCCAAAGTGTGAATAAAGACCTAAATAAGTGGGAGGGGTAGGGGAAAGGAAAGAAGGGAAAGGAAAAAATGTGAAAAAAGGAAAAATGCAAATAAACTCTTTGTAAATAGGGAGGGGTGGAGGGGTTGAAGGGAGGGCAGGGGAAGGGGGAAAAAATAAGAACCAAGATACATCATGTAAAGGTACAAGATCTCAGTGATGAGTGTAATGGTATTGTATACCTAAAATGTACCAATAAACTTACTGAAAATAAAATAAAATAAAATAAATGATCAAAAATAGGAAATAGGAAAATAGATCTTTGGCAAATGAAAAGGGTACCAACAGACAGAGGGAGGAGGAAGAGAGTAGAAAAGTGGAAATTAAAAATAACTAAAATGTGTTAAATACATTTACTAACTCTCCATTATGAATATTATCATTGTGTACTGTAAACATGTACTAATGAAATTTTTTTATAAAACTTTTTTAAATCTCACACAAAGAAGGAAAGAAAGATGGAACAAAGAAAAAAGAAAGGAAGGAATGAAGGAAGACAAGCAAAAGCATGAGAAGCATTGGTACATTGCTATCACCAGACTTGGGATTTTATTTGGGTTTCCCTGCATCTTGGGAGGGGAGGCTGCCCCCTGGGGCCATCTTGCTTTTGGGATCCCGAATCACACCACCACATGGCTTGTAGACATTGGGTCTCCATGGTCCTCCCTGGCCTGGAACAGTCTCTACTGCCTGGCTTGTCTGCCCCATCTGAGGCAGCCTTAGGGAATACCAGCTGTATATATCCCATAGAGCATCCTCTATCAGGATTTTCTTGGTGCTATTATCATACAGAACTGGGATTATGCTTGTTGTAGGAAGAATATCAAAGAAGGAAATAACTTTCTTACCACACCAAATAAAGGGGTACATTTCAGCCATTTCGTGTCAGTAGCTGTGGTAACTTTCATCCTTTGGTTAATGTAGCATTTACCAGAATTCTCCACTACATACCTGAATTTGAAATTTAAAAGGCAGTTATTATAAAATATCTCTAAATTCTTGATGTTGTCTGTCATTTTTTCAAACAATTAAGTCGATTATTTTCTTCAGTGAGTCAAAATGAATTATTTCAATAATTCAATATGTAAAAGCAATTAATGGAATAAACATGGTAATATAATTATTTTTTTACTGCCTCAGAAGAAAAGCATGTATCACAATGACACAAGGGACAATGTTACAACTAACTACATATTTTCCAGCCCTCTGAGGGAGCTCCCATTTTAATTCTCTGATGTTTATATCTCTGTAGACATGAGAGATATATTAATACCCAGAGTTTGCCAGAGTAAATCTGTAGATTCAGTGGTCAGAGTTTTCTTGGTAATCCTTAAGATTTCTTCAGTCCTGGACATAAAATGTCACTTTTGTGGCACACACATTGAAGTCACTTCCACTTTGGTTACAAATCTTAAGTATAATGCTATCATAAAGAATGGGAGATTACTATGAATAATAAGGCCTCATGTTTGTTAATCTTAAGAAGACATTCTCAGTCAATTAATCAAGAGCTTCTGGTTTTAGGTCAGTTCATTTATCTTTCAGTATCTTCCCACTCAGTTTGAAAATGTTGTGTCCAGCTGATAAAGATTAATCTAAAGATGAACTAGGTCTCTTATAGTCAGGGAAAACTATTTTCAGTAACAGGAAAAGGAGAGTTTCTCAGAATTGATTTTATGTGTTGTACCACCACGGGGCAATAGAAAAGTCAGAGTAAATTTATGAAATTTTTTCTTGGTGTTGAAGTCTTTTAGACCAAGTTTTTATTTGAGTACAAGTCTCATTCCAGCTCATTTGTTCATATAAAATCCATTGGAAATTGGTAAGGTTTATAACAACTTTTTCAGAATAACTCTTGTTATTGACCTAATAACTGTGCCACATATACAGAGCCACAGTAATACATTTTCCTAGTATGTTGAAATGTTTATTGAAATAGTCTGAAAAATAATAGAGGTTTCATATGTGTTCAGCAGGACATGTGCTATTAGAAAGAATGCACCCTGTTGGATGCTCCATGTCTGAATTTGTGTGTGGATCCTGTCCAGGTAGGACCTCAGAGAGCTGAGTACATAGAGTGGTGCTTCTTCTAGGTAAAGTTGAAAATCCAAACAATCAGAGAACCATTTCTCCTATAGCCTCATGTCTATATCTTCTTTCACTCTTCTCTTATTTCAAGGCTCCTCCTTTTATATCCTTACTGCTTTTCCTTCCCTATCTACTCTAAGACTGTTTCATCATAAGAGAGAGATAAACTTAATTGGAAAATCATAATAAATTACTAACAGCTGAATAAAGTGTCAATAAAAGACCTATAAAAATACTCCAGGAGGCAGTGTGGGCATGGATGCAGATACAGATTTAGTTATGTGAATATATCAGATGAAACTCTGAAGCAAATGCTAAAGTGTTAAATGGAAGGCATAGACTAGGTATACTTTAATTCTTTTTTAACCTCTCAAATTCTATGGTCATTTAATTCTGTATCATGCCTAGAAAAGGTGAATAATACATATTATTAATACTTATATTTACATTTCATCAGTTGTTGTGTCAAGTCATCTCTACAATCCTTATGCAATTCTTCAGACCATAACAAAGCACTCTTCTGGTTTTTGTCTTCCATTTATATAATTATTTTATGACTTAAAGTTATATTTCAGTCCTATGTTAATAATTCTAACAAAAGCTGTCTATTAAAAGAGTGATTAATTGCTATTTTTTACACTGGTGATTGTCACATTTTAACAATCATCAAAATCACTTGGAGTCTGATAAAACACAAAGTGTGGATATCATCCTAGAATTTTTGATTCAGAGATTGAGGGTGAACCTGGAGAACTTGCAATACTGAGAAATTCCAAGGAGAAGGTACTGTTGTTGGATTGCATGATACTTGGAAGAAAAACAGTACTATATTACACCTGACACCAACACATAACAACTTTTGTTTTTCCTTTCAGTTCCATCTGCTATTCAGGAATAATTTTCTTTTTAATACAACAAGGATCATGATGTCACCTGTAAGAAATCAAAGCATCAGGCCCACCTTTATTCTCCTGGGATTTTCAGAGTACCCAGAACTGCAGGTTCCACTTTTCCTAGTTTTCTTGTCCATTTACACAGTTACTGTGGTGGGAAATGTGGGAATGATCGTAATCATCAAGATCAATCCAAAATTCCACACCATCATGTACTTTTTCCTTAGCCACTTGTCCTTTGTAGATTTCTATTTTTCCAGTGTAGTGACACCTAAACTGTTGGAGAACTTGGTTGTGGAAAATAGAACCATTTCTTTCACTGGTTGTATTATGCAATTTTCTTTTGCTTGTATTTTTGGAGTGGCAGAAATCTTTAGGTTAACAGAGATGGCCTATGACCATTTTGTCGCCATTTGTAACCCTCTGCTCTATGCCATTACAATGACTCAGAAGCTGTGTACTCTTCTGGTGGTGGGGCCCTACATGTGGGGCATAGTGTGCCCCCTGATACTGACATATTTTCTTCTTTCACTATTTTACCATGATTCTAACATCATAAATAACTTCATCTGTGACCATTCAGTAATTGTTTCTGTCTCCTGCTCAGACCCTTATATCACTCAGATGCTATCTTTTATCATTGTTGTGTTTGATGAGGCAAGCAGCCTGATGATTATTCTTACGTCTTACACACTCATTTCCATTACTGTTATGAAGATGACTTCAGCAACAGGGCATTGGAAAACCTTCTCCACCTGCGCTCCCCCCTGACAGCCATCACCATCTTCCATGGCACCATCCTGCTCCTCTTCTGTGCTCCTAATGCTACAACTTCTTGGGTGATAGTAAAAGTGGCTTCCGTGTTTTACAGGGTAGTGATTGCCATGCCGATTCCATTGATCTATAGTCTTAGGAACAAAGATGTAAAAGATGCACTCAGAAAATTCGTTTTCATAAAATCTCTTTGTCATGTGACCTAATATCTCAGACTTATTATTTTATCTTTGAAAAATTGATTTACTATACTACAAACATATCGCCCAACTATTACAGTGCAACACATGATTTAAATCATTTAATCAATAGGCATTTCATTAATATGTCTGCAGGAGCATATTTTATGATAAGTTTTGCATACAATAGTTAAGAAAATAGTTTTAAAACACATGTAAAACAGAAATTTTAAGACTTTAAATCTTAAACTGTTTGTTGTAATATTTTTCTCTTTCATGAAGAGCTTTTGATAAACCAATGAAGGATAACCAGGGGAAGGCAGGTGCCAGAGACTCCTGCAGTAAGTCTCTAGTCCCCTCTGCATACTTTGCAGAGTCAAAATCCTCTCTGTGCCTAGCAGCTTGCTGTATTGCCTTTTGATACTGGGTGACAGTGCTGCTCAATTGCAATGTCTCCATCAGCAAGGCAGGCTCCAGCAGCTCCTGGGGTGGAGGACAGAGTTCCTCCTCCTGCACATGAGGGGCACTAGAAGCATCCTCTGAGATCAGCACTTCCCCTGCAAGGAGCATGTTTGCTATGCATGGAATGCAGCAAGTTTGGTGGATGTTTTAGAAGTTATCAAGCTAGGTTGCAAAGGTGCCAGAATGGAGCACACCAGAGTCCCAGAATGGAGCACACCAGAGCCCAAGTTGTCTCTGGTGAAATAGTTTTTCCTCTCTGTTGAGCAGCATGGAAGTTTTCTATCACATGCTGCCAAACCTATAAATCTAAGGTTTCTGGTTTCTGCCCACCAGGATCCCAAATTGTATTCCCAAACATCTTTTACCATTTTTTCAATGCTGTGGACTGACCCAGTATAATATGCTTGTTTAAAAAGAGCATGGAGCACATGGATGTAACTTTGTTGCTTGACTGAAAAAGATTGCTCCATATTCTTTTCTCTTTCTCTTTCTTTCTTTCTTTCTTTCTTTCTTTCTTTCTTTCTTTCTTTCTTTCTTTCTATCTTTTCTCTTTCTTTTCTTTTCTTCCTTTCTCTATTTTATTAAAACCCAGTTAATTATAGCACTTACTTCTTTTCAAGGTTTATGCTCCATGGATGTCCTTTGATGACAGGAGCCACTTGGTTGCTGATTTCTTTTCATTCTTTTTCATCCTGTGTAGCTTCACTGAGCAGATGGTTGCTTGTGTGTCAAGGCCCATATTGGGTACCAATTCCCAGAGACTCCTGCAGTGAGTCTCTCATCCCCAACTGTCCAGAATGTGACCCAAGTTTGAAGAAAAATTTAAGGCAGAATTAAAGAGAAAGTGTGAACTGGAATGGGCAATGCTCCTTTGGCAAAATACACTGGCCCATCTCATCCAACGAATTTTATTATTCATCAATCAGGATAAAGGTGCATGTATAGATGTGCAGTATGTGAAATTGCCATGAAAAATAATGCAGGCAAGCTTTAAAGAGAAGTTAAAGCATTTTCAAATTAGAAGCAAGATAGACAAAATATATGGTTGTAATTACAGCTTTGTCCTTCAAGATATGAAGGCACTAATTGTGGGTATGAAATTTGGGTATGATTTCTCTGACCTCAGCTATGGGTGTTACCTCATATTAGCCCCACAGCTTTGTAGGCCATTACTCTGGCCTCAGCTGTGCCCATTAGTAGGGAGGTCATGTTAATCTACACACTACCACAGTGTTCATGAGATGCTTCTGTGAGTCACGTAACTTCAGTCAGGCTCAATTCATAAAGAAAGCAAACTGAGGTATTTCACTCTTTGCAGCCTGCATTGCTTACAGCATGTTGGGGACACAATCAATATTGCAGGCTATGGCATTTCTATATTTATAATCAGTACAGTCAGTCAATAAATGACAATAAAACATGAAAGGATACTAAGTGTATCACAAAGTGTATCACCCTTTTTCCCTAGTCAAGAATATTTTAAAGATGTTAGACTGAAGAATTATCTGGGTTTATTGGAATTTTTCAGAACAATTGCATCTTTGAAAACTCTTGGATTGGGCTGGGTTTGAGAAGACACTGGAATTGCCTAGACAATTTGGGTGCACACATTGCTTAAGCCTTTGTGTTGTTATATCATTTTTATGCACACAAATTTTCATTTACTCATTTTGTGCTAAAAATAAATTAACTGAATTAAGACAAATACAAAGGAATATATTATTGTGACTTACAGTCACTAGCAGACTTCACTACACATGGGGAAATCTATGTGTCTTGAGATGATTTATACTAATATTCTTCATGTGCATAATAACGATCAACTTGGGGCCGGAGATGTAAGTCAGTGGTTCCGCCGCTTGCCTTGCAAGGATCTGAGTTCTATCCCCAGTACCAAAAAAATAAATAAATAAATAAAGATCAACTATTGGAAAACACATGTTGCTTTCAGGCAAATGATTTCAAGTGAAAAGCCAAATTCTATTTATTTCAGAAATAAATTTGTGTACTGTTAATAATATTTGGGAAGTGCAGGAAATGGGAATAGTCTATTTATCCCAAACTTGTTTCTTTCCTTCTACTTTTTATTAAGTGTCTCCTTAGCTAACAGCCTGAAAATATTTAACAACACATATTTACAGTTCCACTGCTATTGCAAATCTGTGTTCTAGGGATTGTGTGAATGCAGAGACATTCATACATGGTAATTTAAGAAAACACATAAGAAAGAGCATAGTAGGGGTCATGGATAGTGCATAGTGCAAAATAATTGAGATTAATGTGTTTGGAATTGAGTTGGGGGAGAGGAATCAGACAATGATTAATAAAAAGTCATCATGGTGTAGTGCCACACTTCCAAATGGGATAGGAAAGAGTAGTGTTTAGAAATAAACATGATAAAGAAACAAAAGGACACCAAATGCATGAGGTCGAGGATGTGCTTCAGTTTCAGTAGATGTCTAGTTTCACTGGGAAAGGGTGCGATGCATGATCTGGTCGAGTTTCTCACAGTGATCAATTCAGTGACACCAGGGATGAATGAGGACTTTAACCTTTGCCAAAGTTGTTACAGGATTCCCAGGGCAACCCTGAGACAGGAGGGTAAACAACCACGTCTGAATCACAAAATTCACAGAAGTCAGGGACTTATGAGATTTATTTCCCAATAGGAACTGGGTAAAAATAAATGCGATCTGTGTATGGTTAAGGTAACAGCGGTGAGTACTGAATGTCTTTGTCAACTCATTTAGGCTTTTCAGTGACTATATTGAAACAATACAGGAAAAGTAAAACATTACTTTTTGGGAGAAAGAGAGGAATTAAAATTGAGACATGTGTTAGTAAATGATTTAATGCTTGCTTACTCAGTTAAACACATTCGGCAACCTAATATCCAGTGATATTTTATTAGACTTATGTGAAGTTGACTTCATTTTTCATTTGTTTAAGCACTGTGAAGTTTTCACTTTCACAGTTTATATATAAACAATTCCTTTTCAAAATCTTTCTACAAGTAGTATGCTTCATGTGAATGTAAAATTTGTTCTTGTTTTATGGAAGTGAAAATAATAGAGGCAACATATTATATGTACTAACATATACCAACTCGTCCATATAGACTGCACCTGTAGTTGTTAATCTAGAGGAAAGATGAGCTCGATGATTTCATGAATCAGTAAGATACACACGCACACCAAGCAACATGTACACAGAAATGTGTATAAGAACATATTAAACTGAGGCTACTATGTCACAGGAACTTGCACTATTTCTTTTCTCATTACAATTTTTGTGAAAAATTCACTTAAAAGCCAACAATAAGCACAGGTGCATGTTGCAGACTGTTGTTCCACTTCTTTTTATTCCTTCCTTTTGGCTTTTCCAGGGATTCGTCCTTGGGAACTGGGTAAGTTACATGAAAATCTTCTAAAAGTTCTGATATGACATGGATGATTAGGAGCCAAGTGGTCCAATTAAACATGTTACTTTTCAGTGAAACCTAGGGACACCAGGGAGTACCATAATAATTTTCTCTCATTAGCTTATATTCAATATGATGTCAGTGAGAAAAAGTACAGTTTCTTAGGCATTGTGATCCATGCAATCACTTTGGGAACTGCAAGAGATGCTTCCTTTTACCTTCTGCCTTGAAGTTCTAACTTTGGGAACTGCAAAAGATGTTTCCTTTTACCTTCTGCCTTGAAGTTCTAGCTCAGGGGTTTGTTTCATGACTTTCGATCTGGAACTAGCTTTTAGTATATTCAAATTAGAGTCTGAGAATGGATGATGTACAAAAGGCAATTAATAATTATACATGTTTTGAATAAAATTTCATCGAACCCTCTTTGTAGATATAATGTTTCTTTTTTGATATGATATTGCTTCTTTAGATGGTCACTTGTTTCTGCTGTTTCTGAGGATAAAGAAGACAACTGACATATAATTCACATTCTGTTTCATAACTATTACAGTTTGGATATATAGGAAAATAAAATCCTAATATAATTTCTCTTTATTTTTCTTAAAATTTAGAGGAAGGACAAAGAAAAATGGATGAAGGAAACTGCTCCTCATTAACTGAATTCTTTCTCCTAGGAATAACCAATAACCCTGAAATGAAAATGCCCCCATTTGCCACATTTTTAGTTGTGCATCTCATTAATGTCCTGGCAAATCTTGGTATGATCTCACTCATCAGAGTGGAATCCCAAGTTCACACACCGATGTACTTCTTCCTCAGCCACCTCTCTTTCTTTGACCTATGCTATTCCAGTGCAGTTGGGCCCAAGTTGCTGGTGGATCTATTACCAAAAGCAAATCAATTCCCTTTGTTGGCTGTGCTCTGCAATTATTCTTCTTGTACCTGTTTGTAGATGTTGAGTGTCTGATTCTGGTGGTGGTGGCCTTTGATTGATTGGTACAAGGCCATCAGTGACCCTCTGCTCTATGCAATGGACATGTCCAGCAGGCTGTGCTCTGTACTTGTGGCCAGTATCTACCTGTTGGGAGTTGTAGATTCTTACATACATCATTGGCATTCCACCTGTGTTTCAGTGGGTCTAATGAGATTTATCATTTCTTCTGTGATGTCCCTCCTCTCCTCTTAATATCTTGTTCAGACACACAGATTAATGAATTAGTGATATTTACTATTTTTGGTTTCATAGAACTGAGCACCATCTCAGCTGTTCTTGTCTCCTATTGTTATATTATCTTGTCAGTCTTAAAAATCCACTCTGCTGAGGGGAAGGTCAAAGCTTTCTCCACCTGTGCCTCCTACCTAACTGCAGTTTCCGTTTTCCAGGGAACCATGCTCTTCATGTACTTCTGCCCGAGTTCTTCCTCCTCCTTAGATCAGGACAAAATGATCTCACTGTTTCACACCCTAGTGATTCCCATGCTAAACCCTCTGGTTTATAGTCTATGGAACAAGGATATGAAAGCAGCCACAAAAAGTTTGAAAAATAAAAATTTTCTTAGGTTAATTAGTATATACTTAATTAATTAATTAGGATAGAATTAATATGTGTTCATATACACACAATGTGTATGCTTGGTTTCGTCACATTATATTTATAACAGATAGTTTTGTCAATAATCTCCAGTATACCAATATATAATCTCTAATATATCTATATCTATACCTGTCTATCTATCTATCTATCTATATGTTTAAAATCCCCTAAATTTTTTATCCATTATTGTATTTATTCCAAAGACTTGGAGATATTTATTTTTGTAAATATTTTCAGGCTTTTTTTTAATGTGTAAAAGTGTAATTAATTTGATGTGTACTGTTGGCATTGATTTTATTGTAAGACTAATTGAGTGTTCAGTAAGTGCCCATTTGTACCTGTGTGTTCATTTAATTCATGGTGAAATGAGTGTCACGCTATGGAACCCAATAATGTATTGGCAATTAGAACATTAAATAGCTAAACATACAAATAGTAGATAATAAAGTGTAAATTAGCATGAAGTAAATTCAGGACACTTTATGTGAAAGTAAAAATATCTAAATTTGGTCTGTAAAGAATAAAACATTCTGTGAAATAGGGACACTTAGTTACAAAGCTAAACAATGAATGAAGACATAATGGAGAGGTGCTGGGAGAAGAAAATGCTTTAGGTGACAACTTGGATGTTAGAAACTCTGAAATGGTCAGGAAAATGCCCTGAGAAGGAAAGAAAGTCCAAGTTTCAAGACCAAAAGGGTTGAGTAGATTTTCCTAATGTTTAGTAGGTTGAAAATGTCTTTATATACTTCTGCACAATTTAAATGTCTTCTTTTGAGAAATATCTATTTGGATATTTTGTACTCTTTTTTTAAACAAGTATTTGTTTTGGAAGGATTTTTATTTTCGTTTATTATTACTTGAGTTGTTTTGTGTTCTAGGAAGAAATGGTTCTACTGCATGTCAGGATGAGTATAGTAACTCATACTATATTATTTATTTTTATATAAATATAAGAAACAATTTTTATTCTTGCAATGTGAAGAAATGATAAATATTTGAAAGGATGGATTTCTCAATTACCCTGATTATATCATTACATAATGTATATATTACTATTCATTCCACCCACAAAATTGAGTAAATTTGTAACTATTCAAATGAATCAAAACAAAGCATAATTGAAAAGTGTAGGGCCCTTGTAAAGTCTACTCTACAATTCTCAGTGGAGTCATTTCTACTCTGTTTTTTCCACTTTTATTGTTCATATATCTTGTTTTAATTTCCACCTTTGTGATTCATAAATAATATTCTCCTGAAAGCATTATTCTACCTATAACTCTATGTTAAACGATCTCTGCATACTCTTAAATGAAATAAATAGGACACATATATGTAAATACTGAGTAGTTTCTTTGGTGTGAAAAACTAAAAGTGTAAATAAGGATCAAAATGTATAATTGATATTGTGAAATAGGAACAAAAGTTCTAAAGGAGTAGGTGAAGTGGGAGGGGTTGGGGAAAGGAAAGAAGGGAAAAGAAAAAAATATGAGAAAAGGATAAAAAACGGAAACAAAGTCTTTGTAAATAGGGAAGGGTGGAGGGGGTGAAGGAAGGGCAGGGGAAGCGGGAAAAAATGAGAACCAAGGTACATCATGTAAAGGTTCAAGGTCACAATGATGAATGTAACTGTATTGTATACCTAAAATGTACCAATAAACTTGATGAAAAAAACACTATGAATATTCTGTGATGGGCACAAAGTTTTCTGAATTTGATTCTAGCACCTGAACTGTGGCTGAGATACAAATTGAAAAAGTAAATTAGAAATTGAAATAAACTCTTGTAGAAATATTTTCAGGGGTTATCAAATGGTCAATAATAATTAACTAAGTGCATGACACGCATTTTGAATATAATTCTGGATTCTAAAGTAGTCAGTCTACAAAGATGTGCACATTATTAAATAAAGAACATTCATCTAAGTATCTAATCAATATTTAGTTAATCATCTGGCTGCACTTGAATTTGCAATGGAAAAACTCTAGAAGAACCTTGCTGGGCATATATAGATATTACCATATATTTCAGCAATGATACAACATTCTGTGAAAATGTTAATTATCTATTAAAACTGTACAAGTTAAAAGACACTGAAAACTTTTGTTTTGGTGTGTGCAATTACGAATAAATCATCCTTGTGTGAAAGCATCACATAAAGAAAATCAAGTCTGAGAATCTCTGTTGGTTTTCACAGTGGCATTTTTAGACAGAGTTGCAGGTTTGGGGAAATTATGATGATCCAAAAATGTACAGGGAAAATACTTCTAGAGACCACATTATAGGTTTCTACTGCCACATACTCTGAATTTACACAGCCCTTTTGTTGAGCACCAGGACAATGGAAACATTGTTTAAAATAAAAAATTCAGGTAAATTGTAGGGTTCATGTGTCACCAAGCAATCCAGGATTCTTTTGCATAATTTGAGTAGAAAGCATGAATCAGCAAACTGCAGGTCTGCTTTGGGCCCCAAATTTTAATTGCTAATAGCCCTGGGACTTCAGTGCTCTGGGTTCCTGTAACCCACAGCTCATAATGGTAGAGCTCTGGGCCCCACATTTCCAGCTCCTGAACTGTTGTCTGCACTGCTGACTGATGCTGCCAGTTGCTATCAGTCCATGCTGGTAACCTGGTCAATGCTACCATTTACTGTCACTCACAGGTTGTCAGTGGTCGTCACCACTGGCCACCACTGCTGGGTACTGCAATATGTATCATTAGGTTAATATGGATTCATACACTCATCATGGAAAACAGTATGGAGGTTCCCCAGTGCGTGACAATTATAGTTACTATATGACCCAGCAATCTCACTCCTGGGGCTATGGCCAAAGGAAATGAAATCTATATGTCTAAGAGACCTATGTCCCACCACATTTATTGCAGGACGCAGCTACAATGGCACTGTGGGCACATACAAAGTTATGTATGAACTTCGTCCCACAAAAGGATAAGGTCAACAAAATGCATATGAATATTAAGGAACAGACTACAGCCCAAGAGTATGAGGCAGCTATCTGCAAAGAACACAGCTTTGTGGACATCACCACTGTGTAGAGGAGAGGGTTGCAAACTGCCACAAATCAGTCATAGGCCATCACTGCCAACATGAATGTTTCTGTCACCACAAAAAGGCAGGCTAAGAACTGTAGGATGCATCCTGCGAATGACATGGCTCTGTCTTCCACAATCAGGTTTTCTGGTACCTTGGGAGTCACTATGCTGGAGTAACAGAAATCAACAAAGGACAGGTGACTGAGGAAAAAGTACATGGGGATGTGGAGTCTGGGATTGACCCTGATGGTCAGGATCATGCCCAGGTTCCCCAGCACAGTGATGGTGTAGATGGCCAGGAACACCAAGAACAGTGGCACCTGGAGGACCGGATACTCAGAGAAGCCCGATTTTCCTGGGTCCTATGGACAAAAGAGAATAGTTCTTACAAAGAAGTGAGAGCCAAGATTTGTAACTGAAAAGACGAAGAAACAATGGCCATTTTAGGGCTCCATTGAAGAAATTGGCAGAAATTCTTGTTTTCCTCTTTTAATAGTATTTCAAAAGATAATGTTAACTTCTCACATATATATATGACTTTTTTAATGAATGAAATAATAACAAAGCTAAGTCAAGAAAGATTAAAGGGAAAGTAGCACGCTGTATTTGAAGGTACAGGACTCAGTAGCATCATATACACTTGGCGTCATAGAATGGCCACTCATTTTTGCCTGACTCAGATTAATAAAAATACTTTCACTAGAGAAAATGCACATAATAGTTCCTACAGCTTCCCTCTTGATGTATTTTTTAATCTGTGAGAATTAACTTAGAACATTCAGAAGTTGTATAATATAATCGTCTTTACCAAATGGTGACTGCAACTTTTTATTGGTTGTTTAATTTTTCTTTTCCATGTTCTCAATTTTCTAGTAACTTAATACTTAACACATTCTGCCATTATGCTTTAGCAGTATGCGGAGCACTTTACTCATGTTTCACAATTTTTCACAATAGTAATGTAGTATGTTTAGTATGATATTTCATTATTTTGAAAATATCAGAAAATATATGTGTCTTTAATAATAAAACACTTCAGGGAAAATTAATGAAAGGCTGTTCACTTTTCAACGTGACAAATTTTAGGTCGATGTGTCAAAGATAATAATCATGAAAATAATAGACAATTCAAATAAATCTTAGACCATAGTAAAATGTTTTCTACTTTCAGCTATGGATCAAGTTTAATGCTTTGTAATGTACAAGAGTAAAAACAGGGAATTATGTTAAAGAGCATATCATAACATTTCTTGGATATCCTTGATGGCATGAAATATTTCCTAAAGGAAAATTGAAAATAGTAGTAATATAATACTCCATTCACCAGAATAGAAGTAGAAATATTGCTAATGAATTCAAGTGTTAAAATAAATAATATGACATGCGGTAGACAAACACCTTTATGCTTATTCTGAATATTATAATTTTTTTAAATGTTTGCGTAGATTAGAAAATTAGGCTCTATGTTTTGGTTTGAGTCTGTAGGTCCCCCTGAATCCTCATGCAGCCATAAGTGGGGCTTTTTCAGAGGTGTCTAGATCTATAGTGTGTGATGTTGAGATTAATCATGGTGCAGTGGTGGGACCAAGGTCACTAGCATTGAGGATGTGTGTCCCAACAGCTGTAAGTATCCTGGATAAGATATAAAGGATAGAAAGAGCTGTGGTTATTCCTTGTTGCTTTGCTACCTTCTACCCACCATGAACTTTTTTTTTTCTCTGTGATGCCACTCTGCCATGGAGACAGCCAATTATGGACTAAAACCTCTACAAACTGTGAGTTAATGAACACTTTCCTCCCTGAACTTATGTGTGTTGGGTATTTTGTCTCAGGAGTGGGAAAACTAATTAACATGCCATAGCATAGACATATATCAATAGGCAAGTATGTTTGGGAGTTTTTCTTCCTTACACAATAGTAATGCTGTTGAACTTCTCATTTCATTCCTAATCTAAGATCATCACTACATTTTCCCATTCTTCTGTAAATTTTCCCATTACATTATGTCTTCCAGGGGCCGGGGATTTAGCTCAGTGCTTCTACCACCTACCTTGCAAGTGCAAGAACCTGAGTTCTATCCCCAGAACCAAAGAAAAAAAAACCTGTATCTTCCTCTGATTACTATAGTCTCATGCCTATAGGATATGTACCTTCCAGTAAGATCAATTCCTCAATATCACCTCTGCAAAAATTATAGTTTGATCAATATAATGCAAAACTGTGCACTTATTTCTCAGTCACAGTCTCATAAATGTTAAATATTCTGTTCTGCATTATAATGTAATTTTCCCATAATTATTCTATGGTGAATGTAGGGGCATAATTGGCATTCACTATATTCTATTACTTATAAATATTACCTCCCAAAAGCTTATGGAAAGGCTTTTGCTAATTATTCTATATTGCAAAAGTGTTGATTTTATTTTTGAGAAAATAAAGGAATCTCAATGAAAAAAAAATGAGGATGGTATGGAGAGATCTGATCATACCTCTCTGTTTTAGTCAAAATAAATGGGTTTTTGGCTATTAAGTTTTACACACATGCTTGAATCTTATGGACATTACAAGAACTCAAGATTTTTCTTCTAAAATTAAATAAAAGAAATGCTCAGTAAACTCACCTAAATATAGAAGCACTTGAATGGCTCATTTACTGAAGAATTCTTTGATAAGTTTAATGAACTCCACAAATAAACTGGTTTAACGTTTAATTAATAGAAATGAATATGACTACCAGAGTCCATGGTATATTTCATTGAGTATTTTGTATGTTACATTTTTTTCCAACCTATTAAGAAATCTCAGAGATGACAGACACAAGATTACACCTAAAATTTATCTTCTGGTGCCAAACTATGTTATAAGTAATGTCATCAAGAAATTGGGGACTTAGAAAATTAAGACTCTTTAAGGTATTGCCTTGGAGTATTCACTTTGAACAATTAGATGTAAAGAAGTCCCATGTGACATCTTGGTTGTGTATTGTTTTTTAAGGCTTTGGAGCATTTGTATTACCACCTTTACTCAACCTTAATAATTACCACATCTTAATTTCTCAAAGATACAGAACATGAAAGTAAACAAGGAAAAACTCACACTTTATAAATAGTCCAGAGATTGATATTTTATTCCATGTTGATTTTGGTGGTTTTTTTGTTATTAAGAAACATTTATGTTGCTCTATGTTCAAATGCATATCTGCCCCCACAATAATTTTCATTATGTTTTCCTTTGCCAATTTAAGCTGTATTGTAGAGATTATTTTTTATTCAAACTCTTGGTTTTCATTCTAGAAAATAATTTGTATTGGCCTTTCAAGTATGGCTAAGTGATTTTCAGATATCTCTATTTATTACTAAGGAAAATAATTATAAAAATTATATTTTTTATTAAAATTCTTATGAAAAATGTCAGTTTATCAAACTAATGTTCTATTTATTAAATTTGGCAACTCAACTCATCAGAACTTATAAATGCACATAAAGAATAGCAGTCATAATGTAAGAATACATTTTTTTATAACTAGTGCAAAGGCCAAACTACATTTCTAAATATTTGGCACCAACCTCTATACAATCAAATAATTATAAGAATTTGAGGGGGAAAAAAACTCTTCAAACAATGGTGTTGAAAATTTGGATATACAGATTCACAAAACCATTGGTTGAACACACACACACAAATAAATAATGACCAGATAGCTTAAAATAAAGCAAGAAGAAATAAACACACTTAGTTTTTAGTAAATTCTAAGTAAACATTTGTATATCTTTAATGATGAAGGTAGACCACAAAAGACAATACTATTAGCAAAAGCTCTATACACACAATGAAACCACATACACATTATATACTGTGCATAGCACATGCTACTCTAAAACATTGACTCTCCTTCCACATCACAATACTGAAAATGCATGTTGGTAGGTTTTGTTCTGTAAAGCCTATGTACCACAGTTATTATTCTGTGCCAAATTGTATTTTTAATCATTGGGTAATTTATTTGAGTTTCATTTCTATGTTATTTTGAACTATTGTCTACAGGTGTTTTGAAATTGTTCATCATGTGCTATGGTTTAGGTCTCAAATGTCCGCCTGAATTCTCATGCATGTGGAAGGTAAATTGACAATGGGACACGGTGCACACCAGGGCATTAACCCACTCATGAGTGCAGAGTTGACCACCCTGTTAGGAGGGGAGTCTGCACAGAAGAGGCAGGCCAGCGGGACTGAGACCTGGAAGAGTATGAATTAACAGACTCACAATTTTGGAGAAGCCAGAAATATAGCAGAATTTCCAATCTATGGATTTAGGGTTGGGCATGCCTAGTTACAGTCTGCAGTTGGGCTGCAATCATGTTACATGGAAATTTGCCAGCACTGCATTTTCAATGACATATCTAGCATGAGGAGCAAGTGACCATAGAAGAGATTCAAATCCACATCAATTTATGGCAAGCTACTGTCAAAGTAGGACAATTGCATTTATCTGAAATACAAAAAGATATTTTCTTTTTAACCCAAAGTTACCTTCAGCTTAGGTATATTTAAACTATATGGAAACTTATGTTTCTTTTGCCTCTGTGTCTATTCTCTTTGCTCTATAATGTTTCTGTTCTATGGGAGATAGGCAAACAGTCTGAACTAATCACTTCTGGCTCAGCTATGTGGTGCACATTGGCCAACAGAATGTTAATCATGACATAGAAGTAGGCTGGGCTAGTGTTTGATTTTGTATCTCCTGTGATTTAGCCCTTGATATTGGAAGAAAATACTTTATCTGACTTACTGATTCAAAGAGGACATAGGCACAGAGAGCAAAGCTGCCAAAACAGTTTGAACTCCAGAGTGGAAATGAGTTTATCAGACAAACCCACCTAGATCAGCTTACTGAAGTTGCTCAGGCTGATTAACCCTAAGGCTTCCTAACCACTCAATCAGAAATAAAAGCATATTTTCTAATGTTACGTATTTCTAAAATATCACATTATTTTGTTATGCATCAATATAAAAAAAATCCAAAATTGGCATAGATTTCAAATTTAGATTTAGAAATATCTATGTTAATATCTTTGTTTTTAATGCCTTATATACTATGCTAAATATATTCTATATTAAACATTACTTAATAAAATAATATTATGAATTTCATGAACAGAAATGCAATTTATGTATTTAGAATAAACCAATGCTCCTTATGCAAGAAAAATGAATGTGTATTTGAATTTTCTCTATCAATTTTGACCAGCTATCTGCTCACTCTGGCATCTCATGTATCTCCATAATGATAAGGTCTAAGAGCAGATTATGATCCTATTCCTCTATTATAGAAAAAGGAAGAAACATTTCTGTTAGTAGCTAAATGGAAATGTGGGCTAAATCTGCAGTTTTACTGAACACACTTTGACTTTAGAAACAATTTAAAGGATCAGAGAGGAGGCTATAGGTTTTTTGTGTTTGTATTTTTGGATTTTATTCTTTTTTGATTTAGAGCCAATGTACGAAAACTAAATTAAACCAGTGTTGCTTAATCAACTAAGTTTTACATTAAACATGTACTGTTTACTTTTTGAAAAATGAAGTTTCAGTTTGTTAATCATTCCAGGAATTCTGGACAATTTTGTAAAATTTTCTTTACAATGCAAAGGTAAATCTCACAGACCTCATTCTGTGTGACATAGTAATTTGGACTGGATGAATTTCCTGACTGTGTCTTTCATGTCTTTGTTCCTGAGGTTGCAGATCAGGGTGTTCAACATGGGAATGACCACCGTGTAGAAGACAGAGGCCACTCTGGTCATGAGCCATGAGCTCTTGGCAGTAGGAGCACAGTAGGGGAAAAGGATGGTGCTGTGGAAGATGCTGATGGCCGTCAGGTGGGAGGCACAAGTGGAGAGGGCTTTACCACGACCCCTCCGGGAGGGCATCTTTATGATTGTGATAAAAATGAAAACAAAGGAAGTCAGAATAATCAACAGGCTGCTGATTTCATTGAATGTGGCAAAAGAGAAAATGATCTGCTGGTTAATGTAGGGGCCAGAGCAGGAGAGAGCAACAATAGCACCTTGCTCACAGACAAAGTTATTGATGATGTTATTTCCCCGGAAGGATAATTTCAGTAAGAAGTAAGTGAGTGTGAGGGAGCATGTTAACGCCCAAGAGTATGATACATCCACTAACAAGGAACACAGCTCGTGAGAGCAACTTAGGTAAGATATATAGTTTCATTAAAGCATTGAACAGTACTCAAATTTATTTAGAAATACAGTAAAATGTGGAAATTTAAAATAGAAACACTTAGAGGGTGAGGTGAGTCAACAACAATACATATCTCCCTATTCTGACCTGGTAAAATTTAACTGTGATTAGCAAAACAGAAGGATCAAAATAAGTTTTATATGTAACCTGGATCATCCAAAGGGTTAAGGCAATCAAATCACTAATCAACTTTTATTAAGCTTCAGGAAAATCAATCACTATCATGAGTGAAATACATTTTATGTTACACTTTTTTTGCCTAGAAATTTAAGAATGCAAAATATCCCATGAAGAATTCAATGTAAATATCTTTATGATATTTAGCATTTTATATTGAATAGCTTTCAACATATTTTTACATCATGACATGAAATTTGCCATTCTATGGCACAATTCTTAAGATCCTCTCACAATTCCCAGATTTTGAAACATACCAAATTGAACTAAAAGTTTTCCAGGTAATGCCATAGGAAGTATACCAATACAGAAAAATTTGTGTTATAATATTTCCTACTAAGATGTAATTTAAATGGTCTCAGTATTAATTTCCAATAAGATTTGTAATTTGAAGTTTAACTTATCAAATATTAGCATAAATAAAAAATCAGAATGCTAGGTAAAGAAATAATAAATATTCTTGCACTGATTTGCTAATGAAACACAGCAACATTGCTCTGAAAATTCACAGTATCCCTGGAATCAACTTTTATGACACAACAATTTGGTAAGGAGTAAATTCCTAACAGTCTCCTTCACATCTTTATTCCTGAGACCATAGATGAGTGGGTTAAGGATGGGGATGACTACTGTATAGAAAACAGAGGCCACCTTGACCAGAAGCCAAGAACTTTTGGTGGTAGGAACAGAATAAAGAAAAATGATGCTACAATGGAACACAGTAATGGCAGTTAGGTGTGGGGAACAAGTGGAGCAGGCTTTGCAGAGGCCCCCAGTTGAAGACATTTTCAGGACAGCGATGAAAATGAAAATATAAGAAGTAAGAACAACCGATAGGCTACTTATTTCATTGAATGTGGCAAAGATAAAAATGATCTTCTGGCTAATGTAGGGGTCAGAGCAGGATCAGCTACAATGGCACCATGTTCACAAACAAAGTTATTTATGAACTTCGTCCCACAAAACAGAAAGTATATGAATATTAAGGAACAGATTACAGCCAAAGTGTATGAGACAGCTACCAGCAAAGAACACAGCTTTGGGGATGTCACCACTGTGTAGAGGAGAAGGTTGCAAACTGCCACAAATCGGTCATAGGCCATCACTGCCAATATCAATGTTTCTGTCACCACAAAAAAAGGCAGGCTAAGAAGAACTGCAGGATACAGCCTGCGAAGGAGATGTTCTGTCTTCCACAGTCAGGTTTTCTAGTAGCTTGGGAGTCACTATGCTGGAGTAACAGAAATCAACAAAGGACAGGTGACTGAGGAAAATGTACATACAGGTGTGTGGTCTGGGACTGACTCTGATGGTCAGGATCATGCCCAGGTTTCCCATCACAGTAATGATGTAGACAGCCAGGAACACCAGGAACAGGGGCACATGGAGGTCCAGATATTCAGAGAAGCCCAGGAAGATGAAGGTGACTCCAGAAGTCTTATTTTCTTGGGTCCTATGGACAAAAGAGAAAAGTTCAAACAGAGAAGTGAGAGCCAGTATTTGTAACTGGAAAGAGAAAGAAACAGTGGCCATCTTAGATCTCCATTGAAGAAATTGGCAGAAATTTTTTTTTTCTCCTTTAGTATTATTTCAACAGTTAATGTTAACTTCTGTAACATTTATAGAGCAAAGAAGACTTTTTTGTACTGGAACAATAACAAACATAGCTCAAGAAAAGAATAAATGGAAAGTAGCATGCTGTATTTGAAATTACATGACTCAGTATTGTCATATTCATCTGGCTTCATAGAACAACCTCTCATTTCTGCATGACTCTAAGATTAATGACAATACTTTCACTAGAGAAAATACACATAGTAATTCCTACAGCTTCTCTCTTGATGTATTTTTTAATCTGGAAGAAGTAACTTAGAGTATTCAAAAGTTGTATAATATAATCATCTTTACCAAATGATGACTGCACCTTTTATTGGTTGATTAATTTTTCTTTTCCATGTTCTCAATTTTCTAGTAACTTAATACTTAACACATCCTGCTGTTATGCTTTAGTTCTATATGGAGCATTTTATACATCTTTAACAATTTTTTACAATAGTAATGTAGTATGTTTAGTGTGATATTTCATTATTTTGAAAATGTTTATCACAGAAATATATGTGTTATGTCCGCAATGATAAAACACTTCAAGTAATAATTAATGAGCTGTCCTTCACTTTTCAATGTGGCATATTTTAGAAGGTCGATGTGTCAAAAATAATAGTGATCAAAATAATAGACAATTCAAATAAATCTTAGCCCACAGTTAAATATATTCTACTTTCAATTTTGAATCTAGTTAAAAGTTTTGGAAAGCATAAGTGTAAGAATAGAGAATTACATTAAAGAGAATTTCATAACATTTCTTCAATATTCCTTAATAGTATTAAATATTTCTTAAACGGAGAATGAAAATTGTAGTAATATAATATTCATATCACCAGAATGAAAGTAGAATATTTACCAATGAATTCAGGTGTTAAAATAAATGATATGGCATGTGGTAGACAAAGAGCTTGATGCTTAGTATGAGGGTTATCATTTTGAAAAGCTCATAGTTGAGAAAATTAGGCCCACTGTTATGCCTGTGTTTGATGTCTGCCCAAAGCCCCATGCACTCATAGCTAGAGTGTGCACAGTGCTAGGATCAAGAGTGTGTGCAGTGCTAGGATCAAGGGCACTAGGATTAAGAGTGAGAGTGCTGCCCACTCTAAGTAGCCTGGATAAAAAATAAGGGATGGAAAGAGCTGTGGTCACACCATGGTGCTATGCTACCTTCTACTCACCATGAACTCTTTCTCCTCTGAGATGCCACTCTGCCTTGGAGACAGCTGATTACGTACTGAAAACTTTACCAACTCTGGAGCTAAAAGAACATTTCCTCCCTTAACTTGTGAGGGTTGGGTATGTTGTCTCAGCAGTCAGTGAGAAAATTAATTAAGACACCCTAGCATAGACATCTATCAACAAGTGAGCAAGTTTGGGAAACTTTCTTCCCGATGCGATAGCAATACTGTAGAACTTCATGTTCCATTCCTCATCTAAGATCATCACTACATTTTCCCATTCTCCTGTACATTTTCCCATTACATCTTCTGCCGATTCCTGCAAGCTGATGTCTGTAGGAAATGTATCTTCCAATAAAACCAATTCTTCAATATTTCCTCTGCAAAACTTTTTAATAAAGTCTGATCACTGCAATCCAAAACAGTGCCCATATTTTTCAGTCACAGTCACATCAATTTAAAATATTTCACACAGCATTATAAGATAATTTTCCACGATTAACTTATCATGAAATTAGGGACATTAGAGATTCCAAATGCTATTAATTAGTGAATGTATAAAATCTGTACAGTTCAGCCTAGCTTTCCCAAAATTTCCCAGATTTAGATATCCAATTTTCATTAGCCCTATTGCATTCTTCTTCAATCATGTTGTATTTATTCAGCTGTCAAATTAAGTTTGTTATTTTCACACCATATTCTCATCTTTTATGCATTATTTTACCATCTGCTATTATAAACATTGGTCATTATTTACTCTTCTCTACATATTCACAAATTGTAAAGTTCATAACTGATAATTACCATGAAATATATTGTACTATTGACAAATATGTTTATTATCACTTACATCCTAAAATATTATGCGAAGATTTTTGTTAATTATTCTACATTGCTAGTGTGTTTGTTTAATTTCTGAGAAAATAAGGAAATATCAATGAAAAAACAGGATGGCAGGAAGACAGATCATAGCTCTCTGGTAGTCAAAATGAGTGAATTTTTGGCCTCTAAGTTTTACACATATTCTAGGCTCTTCTGAACACTACTAGAAGATTTTTCTTCTAAAATTAAATAAATGAAATGCTAGATAAACTCACCTAAATACAGAAGCACTTGAATGACTCATTTACTGAAAAATTATTTGGTAAGTTTAATGAACTCCACAAATAGACTGGTTTAACATTTAATTAATAGAAATGAACATGGCTACCACTCTGGTCCAAGCTATATTTCATTGAGTATTTTGTATGTTACAATTTTTCCAACCTATTAAGAAAACCTAGAAATGACAGACACAAGATTACACCTAAACATATCTCCCGGGGCCAAACTTTGTTAACAGTGATATCAACATGACCTTGGGGACTTGGAAACTCAAGACTATCTTTAAGGTGTTGTGTGAGAGAATACAATTTGACCAATTAGATTTAAAGCAGGCCTTGTGACATCTTGGTTGTGCATTATTTTTCTAAAGCCTTAGAGCATTTCTATGATCAACTTTGCTCAATCTTAATAATTACTACATCTTAATTTCTCAAAGATACAGAACATAGAAATAAACAAGAACAGTCACTTATTAAAAGTAGTCCAGAGATTAATATTTTATTCCATGTTGATTTTATTTTTTTCCTTTTGTTTGTTTGTTTGTTTGGGGGTTTTTTTGGTACCAGGGATCGAACTCGGGTCCTTGAGCTTGCAAGGCAAGTGAGGGAACCACTGAGCTAAATCCCCGGCCCTCTTTTTTCCCTTTTGTTATGAAGGCTCATTTATATTGCTATATGTTGAAATGTACATCTAGTCACACAATAACTTTTATTATGATTGCCTTTGCTAATTTGATCTGTTTTGTAGAGTTTATTTTCTAATCAAACTATTGGTTTTCTTTATAGAAAACAATTTGTGTTTGTCTTTCAAATATGGCTAAGTGATTTTCAAATGTCTACATTTATTATTGCATCTGAAAAAATAGTCATGTTTTTATTAAAATTATTATGGAAAATGGCACTTTATAGAACCAATGTTATGTTTATTTACTTTAATAACTCTATATATCATACCTTTAAAAATACATATGAAGAATACCAACATCATAATGTAAGAATAGCTTTTTTTGTAACTAGTACAAAGGCAAAACTACATTTGTAAATATTGGATGCCAACATGTATTCATCCAAATAATCTTCCACAGGGATTATAAGAATCTGAGGGGAAAAAAATCTCTTTAAAAACATTATTGCAATATTGGATATACATATTTGCAAAATCGTTGGTGAAACACACAGCGATACACACACACATACATGCACACACAAGGGAATATTATTTAGCTTTTAAAAAGAAAGAAATCTTGTCATATGTGACAGTCTTGATCAACTTGGGGGTTATTATGTTTGCTGAAATAACAAGGTTACAGAAGGATAACTATGTAACGATTAAACTATATGAGGTGTCTGAAATCACCAGGACAATTATCTAATTAGGCAAGATGTAAAAGTTCTAGAGAATACAATGTTATGTATAAACTGCTTACAAGTACTATGCATTTTATACTTAAAATTTTGTTGATGGTGCTTCTTAAGTTAAGAGTTCTTAGCACGATGTTTTTAAAAACAAGCACGGAAAATACTTAACATTAGTATTTTCAAATGATAGATTATATGTAGATACGATTTAATGAGATAAGAAAATTTGAACTATTTTATTATACTTGGAAAATAATAAAATGAAATTTGAAAGCAACAAAATAGAATATAAAAAGGAGAAATAAATTTTAATGATCTGATAGCTTAAAATAAAGCAAGAATAAAAACACAATAGCTTTTAATAAGCTCTAAGTAAAATGTTGTATATCTTTAATTATGAAAGTAGACCAAAAATGACAATATCAGCAATAACTCTGACCACACAAACCGAACCACAGATAGATTTATACAATGCATATATCATATTCTACTTTAAAAGATTTTGTCTTATTCCAAATCACAATACTAATATGGATGTTGGTAGGTTTTGTAAATCACAAATAATGTACCACAGTTATTATTCTGTGTCAAACTGTATTTTAATTATTGGGTAATTTTATATAAATGTAATTTATTAGAGTTTCATTTCTATGTAATTTATTCTGAACTATTGACTACAAGTGTTTTCTAATTGTATATCATGTGCTATGGTTTAGATCTAGAATGTCCTCCTGAATTCTCATGCATGTGGAAGGCGAATTGATGATGGGACACTGTGCTAGCCAGTGCATTAATCCACTCATGAGTGTACAGCTTACTGCCCTGTTAGGAGGGGAGTCTGCACAGATGAGGCAGGGCAGAGAGACCTGGATGTGTGTGAATGAACAGCCTTACAATTTAGAAGAAGCCAGAAATATAGCAGGATTGTCCAACCCATAGCCTGAGGGTTGGACATGCCTATGTACAGTCTGCAGTTGGACTAGAATCATGTTACATGGAATTTTACCAAGACTTCACATTTTCTATGCCATGTCAAGCATGAGGAACAAGTGAACATAGGAAATATTTTCATTTAGTTGACAGAATAAAATGTATATCAATTTATGGAACTCTCCTGTCAAAGTAGGACAATTGCATTTATCTGAAATACAGAATGATATTTTCTTTTTGACCCAAGGTTATCTTCACTCTAGGTATATTTAACATGGAACCTTATGTTTCTTTCCCCTCTGTGTCTATTCTCCTTGCTCTGTAACATTTCTGTTCTATGGAAAACAGGCATATATTCTGAACTAATCATTTTTGGCTCAGCTACGTGGTGCATATCATCCAGTAGAATTTTAACCATGGCATAGAAGTAGACTGGGCTAGCTTTTGATTTTGTACCACCTGTTCTTTGGCCCTTGGTATTGGAAGAAAATACTTTATCTGACTTACTGGTTCAAAGAGGACATAGACCCAGAGAACAAAGATGCCAAAATATTTTGAATGACAGAGTGGAGATGAGTTTAGCAGACAAACCCACATAGAGCAGCTTAGTCAAGATGACCAGATGGAATATGCATGGGACTGCCTAACCAGTCAATCAGAAATTAAACATTATCTGAAGTTACGTATTACTGAAATTTCACATAATTTTGTATAACATATATGTGTAACATATATACACAACACAATCCAACATTGGCTTAAATGACAAATTTAGATTTAGAAATTTCTGTGGATTTTGCTTTTGCTTTTAATGTCTTATATAGAATACCAAATAGAATTTATGTTAAAACATTACTTAAAATAATATTACGGATTTCATGGAACAGACATATGATTTATATACTTAGAGTAAACCAATGCTCCCTATGCAAGAGGAAATAAATATTCCTTTTGAACTTTCTTACTATTTTGACTAACTATCAGGTTGCTTTATGGCGTCTGATGTATCTCCATCATGATAAGGTCTAAGAGCAGATTATCATCCCATTCCTCTGTTATGGAAAAATAAAGGCAGGTTTCTGTTAGCAGCCAAATGAAAACGTGTGCCATATCTGCAATTTTACACAACAAATCCTGAGTTTAGAAACAGTTTAAATGATCAGAGATGAAACTATAGTTTATTTTATTTAGAACCAATGTCCTAACATTCAAATTAAACTGCTGTTGATTAATCAACTAAGTTAGGTTAAGTAAGTACTGCTTACTTTTTGAAAAGTGAAGTTTCCGATTGTTAGTAATTCTCCAAATTCTGGACGATTTTGTAAAATTTTCTTTACAATGCAAAGGTAAATCTCACAGACCTCATTCTGTGTGACATAGTAATTTGGACTGGACGAATTTCCTGACTGTGTCTTTCATGTCTTTGTTCCTGAGGTTGCAGATCAGGGTGTTCAACATGAGAATGACCACTGTGTAGAAGACAGAGGCCACTCTGGTCATGAGCCATGAGCTCTTGGCAGTAGGAGCACAGTAGAGGAACAGGATGGTGCTGTGGAAGATGCTGATGGCCGTCAGGTGGGAGGCACAAGTGGAGAGGGCTTTACCACGACCCCTCCGGGAGGGCATCTTTATGATTGTGATAAAAATGAAAACAAAGGAAGTCAGAATAATCAACAGGCTGCTGATTTCATTGAATGTGGCAGAAAAGAAAATGATCTGCTGGTTAATGTAGGGGCCAGAGCAGGAGAGAGCAACAATAGCACCATGCTCATAGACAAAGTTATTGATGATGTTATTTCCCCGGAAGGATAATTTCAGTAAGAATTAAGTGAGTGTGAGGGAACATGTCAACCCCCAAGAGTATGATACACCCATTAACAAGGAACACAGCTTCAGGGACATCACCACTGTGTAGAGGACAGGGTGGCAAACTGCCACAAATTGGTCATAGGCCATCACTGCCAACATGAAAGTTTCTGTCACCACATATATGCTAAGAAGAACTGCAGGATGCATCCTGTGAAGGAGATGGTTCTGTCTTCCACAATTAGGTTTTCTAGTAGCTTGGGAGTCACTACGCCGGAGTAACAGAAATCAACAAAGGACAGGTGACTGAGGAAATAGTACATGGGGGTGTGGAGTCTGGGACTGACACTGATGGTCAGGATCATGGCCAGGTTTCCCAGCATGGTGACACTGTAGATGGCCAGGAACACCAGGAACAGGCGGACCTGAAGGTCTGGATACTCTGAGAAGTATGAAGGTGACTTTGGAAGCCTGATTTTCTTGGATTCTGGTAGAAAAAAGGAAAGTATGTTCACAGAAGCAAGTAGACACAGTAAAATGAGGCAATGTTTAGAGTTTTAGTGTTTACCCATAAAGTATGTCATATAAAATGATTTCTATTTGTCATTCAAATGATCAGACTTGTATCTTTCCCGGGCGCCAAATTCATGAGAAGTGTCAGCCTAGTTTTTGCATCAATCTCAGTTTACCGAAAATTTTTTTCTTGGATAGAATAGTCCTCATTAATTCCAACAAGCTTCCCCTTCCTCATGCGTTTAACTCTGAGAATTTTTAATCTATATAAGAAATTTACTGAAAGAGTAATAAAATTGCTTTTTAAATTGTTTTTTCCATGGCTATTTCTGAATTTCACTTTCCAATGAGTTTCACATTTTGTCACACATTTCTTTCTACATATTCTAGATCTTTCCTACAGAAGAATAATTCATAGTTATTGAAAAGTATAAATGATTGTATCTATTCTCTGTGTATTACAGTTTAGATATTCAGGATAATTTAAATTGTGACAGATTCAATTACAGCATGTCCTAACTTTGTTTTATATGTTGAAGTCTGTACCACATCATCTTCAGGTGGTCATGTTTGTGTACTTCAAAGCTTCCAAAAATGAGACATTCCTTCCTGGCCAATTACAATCATTGGTTAGTTTTATTTCTGCACTGAATTGTTTTATAAACCCACAATAGTTCTAATGCTCTATCCTCCTAGTTTCTTTATTTTTTCATTAATTTGATCACCACCTAACTCATTCTCTTAACCCTGGCAATGCCATTAAGTATGCCATTATAAATATTTGGTAATCCTGAAAAATATCAATTTCATATAATATCTGCCATATAATATAGACTCCAGTAACACACACTGAGTAAGTGAATGTGTGGGTAGGTAAACAAATGTGTTCTTGACCTGTGTTATATGTACATGAGATGAAAGCCTATTCTAATGCTGAAAATGTTAAATTTACTGCGTGATCAAAGCTGCAGCGTAAAATCAAAATGCAAGGAGACCCATTTTGAGTCTTACAAACACGTAGCTGTTTTGAAACCCTATAGGATATGATCATCCTAAATTGGTGTAAAGTAAGGACATTTACAAACATAAAAAAGGGATGCAATGGACTATTTTTCTCTGACCTACAGGGTAATACAGAATTGGGAAGTTTGTTTGAGGAATCTGTTTTTGGCATTTGAAGGGTCTCAATCATTTTATATCTCATCAACCCTCTCTTCTTTTCTTTCCTTCTTCCTGTCTTTACCATTGCCCAAGTCAACCTCCTGTTATGCCACTTCTTTATTTTATTTATTCATATATTTATTTTTTGGTTTTGTTTATAAAAGAAAATATGAAATTTAACTTTCTGAACAGGCTTATTTCAATTAACAGGATGATCTTGATTTCCATCCATTTTCCTACAAACAACATGATTTAATTGTTTTTATGGTAGAATACTATTCTTTTGTGCAGGTGCATCACAATTTCTTTATCCATTTACCTGGTGATGGGCATCTAGACTGCACTCCACACCATACACATGTGTGTACATGAGTCAGTCCAGTATGATTCCTTTAATTCATTTGGAAATATGGCAAAAAGTATTACACCTGTGTCAAGTGGTATTTTTACTTTTAGTCTTTTGAGGCAACTCCAAGTGATTTCCAGAGTACGTGAACTAGTTTACACTCCCTCAACCAATGAAAAAGAATCCCTTTTTTCCTCATCCTCACTAGCATTCCTTGTATTCTTATCATCATTTTCAATTTTTAATGTTTTATTGGCACATGTTTCCAGTACTTGTATTTCCTCATGGCGAGTTGGTAATACTCATACACACCTTAATTCTTTTTACATCTCCCTCCCTTCCCCTCCCCAGCCTCTCCTTGCAAGAGATGTATCTCCCTATGTCCTAATATCTGTCTCTTTTGTATTCCTGATGATAGCCATTCTGAAGGGGGAGTGTGGAAGCTCCAAGCACTTTTGATTTGCATTTCCTAATGACCATTGGTGCTGAATATTTTTTCACATACTTATTTGTTGTATGTACTTCATCTTCTGGAAGTTTCCATTCCATTCATTTGCCCATTTTGGAGAGCATCATATGTTGAGGATTAAAGCTTGAATTCTTTAGTTCTGAGTTACTAAGTCTTTGGCTGGGTTATTTATTTTATAGATATTGATATTCTAGGTATGAGTCCTCTATTAGAAGAGTAGCTAGCAAAAATTTCTCCCTTTCTGTACAATGTGTCTTCACACTGTTACTTCCTTGTTCTGGGGATTTTTAAAATTTTTCTATGATAATATGTATTGATTCTTGATATTAATTCTTGTGCTATTGGTGTTCTATTCAGAAAGTCTTTTCCTGGGCCTAGGTTTCAAGTGTTTCCTCCATACCATCTTCCGGCAATTTTGAAATTTTTATTAGTACAGCTAAGCCTTTTGTCTATTTTAATTTGATATTAATACAGAGCAAGGGATAGGGATAAACCTTCTGCAAATGAAATCCAGTTTTCACAGGACAATGTGTTAAAGAGGCTGACTTCTCTCCAAAGTATGTGTTTGCCCCCTTTGTCAAAACCTAGATGGCTGTATTCGTATTCTATATTTTGCTGAATTTCTGCATTTTCAGTTCTAATGCATTGGTCTGCTTGTCTTTTTTGCCCCAGTTACCTTGTTGTTTTTGTTACTATAAAATACAGTTGGGACTCCAGCATTGTGATACCTACCTCCTGTATTGCTTTCTTTTCTTTTTTTCTTCAGCATTGCTTTGGCTATTCTGTATCTTTTCTGACTGCATATGATTTCTATGAATTTTTTTCTAGTTCAAGAAAAAAGTTGTTGGTATTTTCATAGAAATTGCATTACATAAAAATATTACTTCTGTTAATATTGCCATTTTCACAATATTACTTCTTATCCAAGATCAAGGGTGTCTTTCTATTTTCTAAAGTTTTCAATTTCTTTCTTTGGAGACTTGCAATATTCATTGTAGAAATCATCAACTTCCTTGGTTAGCTTGATACCTAGAAATTTAATTTTTTGATGCTACTGTGAATGGGATTGCTTTCTGATTATTTTATTGATGGCTTCAATATTGGTCTACAAGAACACAATTGATTTCATTGTGATTTTGCATCCTATAGTCACTGAATTTCAAACATTATACTGAACAGACATGGTAACAGTGAACAGCCTTGTTTTATTCCTGATTTTGAAAGAGATGCTTTTAGTTTTTCCCCATTCAGTATGAAAGTGCCAGTGGGATTGTCATACATGGGTTTTAAGAATTTGAGGTAAGATTCTTTTATACTTATATTCATCATGAAGAGATGTCAGGTTTTGTTGAAAACTTTTTCTCCATGTGTTGAAATAATTCTGTGATTTTTATCCTTGAGTCTATGTAGTATCCTATATGTATTGATTCATGTATGTTGAACCATCTTCCATTCACAAGAAAATGACTGAATCATGACGTATATTTTAATGAATTGTTGTAATCTGTTTAAGAGACTCTTACTGAGAGTTTTTTTCATGTATCAAACATGTTAGCCTGAACTTGTTTGAGTCCTTATTGGGTTTTGTTATCAAGGTAATGCTGATTTCAAACACTGAGGTTTGAAAGCATTCTCCTTTTTTCAATTACATGGAAAATTATGAGGAGAATTAGTGTCTATCCTTATAGAAAAGTTTGGCAAATTCAGGGGTAATTCCACTGGGTCTTGGATTTTCTAAATTTTTAGAAGTTTTTTCAAAATAATTTCTAATAACCATATAGATTTTAGTAGTGTCCATTTTGATTTTACTGTTTTCATCTCTCTTTTTTGTAATTTGGGCTTTCTCTCTTTCTTTTGGTAAATTTGACTACGGATTATTCAATTAAAAAAACAAATCTTTTTTTATTGATTTCTTGTGCTGCTTTCTCAAGTTTCAGTTTCATTAATTTCTGCTCTGAGTTTTTAAAATGTATTTCTTACTTGTTTAGGGATGGGTTTGTTCTTGTTTTTCTAGGACTTTTAGTTGCATTACTATGTTATTACTTAATATCACTCTGTTTATCTAATATTCATTTCCTTTCTTTCTTTGTATTCTTTTTTATATTTATATATCAGTTAAAATAAAATTCATTTAAATAAAAATAAAACATAAAAGAAAAGATTCAGGGAAATGTTTTATCTCAGAGATAAGGTTCATAGTGGATTCCCTGGGCAACAGGTTAGCAAAAAAATGAACAGCCAAATACATCATAAAAGAAATGTCAATAGTGTTAAGATTTTTAAAGTTTTATTCGATTAGGAAATTTACATTTCACATCTATTTGTAACTCAGAGTTTTCTGTTTTTCTTCTTCTGTTTGGAGTTGTGTGCATTAGGTCCTTTCTTTCCAGGTCATCCATTTTTTCATAACTATTCTCCTAGTAAAATGCCAGATGGTGTCATGTAAGTATCGATGTGTGCACAGTGAAAAAATGACTTGTGTGATGTATCTATTTTTAGACCTTTGAACAACATTAAATGTGTTCTGCTCTACTTTGGTCAAATTATCCCAAGGAAAATACCCAGATTCACTGAGATGCCACATCACATTTCTGCATATACAGTGTCTCCCAGGAAACACTGTTTGGAAATCATTAGGAACCATGAGTTTTCTTGGCCTTCATTTTCCCTGGAGTTGCTCTTTGAGGAGGGGCAAAGTATAGTTGCCAATATAAATGATGAAAATACCAGCTTCTTCTTCTCTTGACTATTAGGATACAACTGGGTAAGGACTCAAATTTCTTTTAAAAACAATTGGATAGCTTTCCCTTTGAAAATAGGTAAGTTCTAAGAATGCATGGGAAGAAGTATTTATTTATTCACTGAAGGTATTGGTTGATTCTGAGTTATGATATTCATGGAACATTGCCTGTATCTTAGATTTAAATCAACCACCCAGTGAATTGGACCCAGGTTAAATTTCATTTAAGCAACCTGCAGTTAATCATTATCTGAAGAGAACTAAGAATTATAATTGTTAAACCTCATTAAAATATAAATTTAGTGAATATTTACAAATGTTCTATTTATTGAAAACTTCACACACAGTAAATTTACAACAAATAATTATTAAAACTATTATTCCATTTACTTAATAATGCAGACCATTTCTTCACATTTTTGCACAATCTACATGTGATAATTTATCCTTGAAAACTGCTAAGTCAGTTCCAACAGCGATAATTTTTTTCATAACTTCAAGAAAAGGAGATATAAAAAAGAAATTTGTGATCTGTATTTCCAAGAAAGATATCAGGAAAACCTGACAAGGAATACTCAGGAAATTACAGCATGTGAGAAATGGATTTGTTCTGACTCCCTGATAATTGTCAGAATGCATATTGGTAATTTGTATTTCTTATTTTTATATTTAAATATTGTTTTTTTTTCTCTTGTAATTCAGCAAAACCTGGACTCTCTGTTAAAATACGAAATCAGTGAAAACTATCAGAATATTCCTCCATGGTAGGTCAAAGACTGAAGAATAAGGAAAAACACATTTGGGGAATCACCCAGAGAGGAACCCAAAATGATTTTAGGGAAAATTTTACTGAGACGTGGTGCAAGTATGAATTGAGGGTTTCATGCGGTCACTCTACTGTTAATACACAGGACAATGGTAGAAACTAGGATGACTATTCTAAACTATGACCTAGGTATCTCTATCATTTGACTATAATTATCCTGTGTTTTTAAAGTTCCTCAATATGGAAAATGATTAAGAAAATAACACTATATATTGAAACTGAATTCCATTTCATTTTTTTTCAAATATCAAAACTAAAGTAATTCATTAGTTAAGTAAATGCATGTAATAATTAAAATATCAAACTACAGTGCAATAAAATAAAGAATGGAAGGGAATTAATATTTTAAAGTATGATGCTGTCAGATGCTATCTAATTGATTAAATATTAATATATATTAATTTATTGACTCCTTCACAACCTTGACTGAATTAGTCTTTTATGATCATACTATGAAAAAACCAGGTTATTATCTTACTAAATAGAAATTTCAGTAAAGCCTCAGTGATTTTCCTCTTTTGCCCACCAAGCACAATACTTCCTACAGAGCATTCAATGATTAATAAACAAATTAGACTTTACACAAATCGACAGGAGGTAACTTTTATTTTCTTTACTAGACAAATAAAAATGTGATATAAAGAAATTTTGCATCATTTGTTCAAAAATCAAACACTCAAGATTCAACACAAAAATAGGTCAAACAATTTTGTTTTCTGTTTTTTTCCACCATTATGTCCAAGATAAGGAAAAATTAAGGCTGTGGTCCTCATATTAACCAAGTTACATTTCCCTTAGAGAATGACTATAGCATGTAATAATCAACAAAATAAATAAGCAACATAAAGAAAAATAGGTAGTTATAAGAATCAAAAGATGTAGAAGTTTTGATTATATACTATACTGTGGAGTGTAGTTGTCAGTGAAACCTATATTTGAAAACAGTAGCAGTTCTGGTAGAATTTTAAATAAGTCTCAGTTACAAATGGCAAAAAGTTCAGCTCCTGTAATGCAGTGTTAAGGAAAGCTGGTGAGAGGTGCTGAAGTTTAAACTGTAGGCACTGTGATTTCTGAGAACATGGATGGCATAAAGTCAAAAATGCTTAGGGAGTTTAAGGTAGCAAGCTATGAAGGAGACTGAGAGGAAAGCCGTTTTGGTGTGGTCTTAGTATTAGAAGACTTTAGTGTCAGGGAAAATAAGGAATCAATCTCTGTGTGTAGTTGTAAATTTATTAGATGTCTTTGTAAAAACGGTGACCAGCCCTCAGCCCCAGCTGCTGACCCACTGTTTTGTACATCATTAGGTCAGATCCAGAGGAAGTTCTTAATGATCTACTTCACACTCAACATTTATTTATACTTAAGTAAACCTTGAAATCTGCAAAAGGGTATGATATATTTACCACCTCTGAGTGAGGCAGGAGTGCAGAGAGATGGAAGAGATTAAGTTTGCTGTTGTTGCCCAAATAGCTCAATATTTTAAAGGATATCTAGTGACAAATGGACATTGTGATACATTTAAAAATGTGGAAATACATTGTGGATTGTCTCTTCACACTGCTGGTGGTTTCTCTTGCTCTGCAGAAGCTTTTTAATAAGAAGAGATCCCATTTGTTGATTGTTTGTGCTAGTTCTCTGGCAACTGAGGTCTTGTTCATAAAATCTTTTCCTGAACCAATGTCTTCAAGGGTTCTACCTAACCTCTGTTCCAACTGGTTCAGAGTTTCTATTTTAATATTGAGATCTTTAATCCATTTTGATTTCAGTTTAGTGCATGGTGAGAGATATAGGTCTAGTTTTAATCTTTGGCAAGTTGAAGCCCAATTTTTCCAGCACCATTTATTAAAGAGGCTATCTTTCCTCCAGTGAGAGTGTTTGGCTCCTTTGTCAAAGATGAGATGGCTGAGTGTGTCTGGTGTTCTTTCTGCATCTTCTAATCTGTTCCACTGGTCCTCAAGCCTGTTTCTTTGCCAGTACCATGCTGTTTTTATCAAGGAACTTTGTAGTACAGTTGCAGGTTGGGGATTGTGACACCCCCTGCCATGTCTCTGTTACCTAGAATTGCTTTTGCTATTCTGGGTCTGTTCTTGTTCCAAATGAATTTTTGGATTGTTTTCTCGAGGTCTATGAAGTATGCTGCTGGGATCTCAACTGGAATTGCATTAAATCTATATAGCATTTTTGAAAGTATGGCCATTTTCACTATATTAATCCTTCCTACTCAGGAGAAAATCTTCACCTGCTCTTCCTCAGACAAAGGTCTAGTATCTGGAATCTATAAAGAACTTAAAAAGATCAGACCTCCCAAATTTAAAGACCCAATCCAAAAATGGGCATCTGAAATGAACAGACATTTCTCAGACAAAGAAGTAGAAATAGCAAATAAATACATGAAAAATTGTTCAACATCACTGGTCATTCGAGAGATGCAAATGAAAACAACACTGAGATTTCACTTCACTCCAGAAAGAATGGCTCCTATCATGAAATCAACCAATAATAAATGCTGGTGGGGCTGTGGGGAAAGAGGAACCCTGCTGCACTGCTGGTGGGAGTGTAGACTGGTGTAAGCACTGTGGAAATCAGTACAGAGATACCTCAAAGAACTAGGACTGGAAATCCCATTTGACCCTGCTATTCCACTGCTGGGGATCTTCCCCAAAGAATTAAAAGAATCATACCACAGTGATATATGTGCACCCATGTTCATAGCAGCACAGTTTGTAATAGCTAAAACTTGGAAACAGCCCAAATGCCCATCAACTGGAGACTGGATAAAGAAAATGTGTTTTTTTTTAATAAAATGGAGCACTACTCAGCCATAAAAAATGAGAAATTAGAGACATTTATAGCTAAGTGGATGCACATTGAGGCAATACTCTTAAGTGAAATAAATAGGACACTGATGTGTAAATACCGAATAGTTTCTCTGGTGTGAGAAACTGAAAGTGTAAATAAGGACTAAATGTATAAAAGGTCATGTGAAATAGGAAGAAAAGGGGCAAAGGGGAAGGAAATGGGAGGACTAGGGGAAAGGATAGAAGGGAATGGGATTAATGTGAGAAAATGGAAAAATAGGAACAAAATTTTTGTAAATAGGAAGGGCTGGAGGGGTTGAAGGGTGGGCTGGGCAAGGGTGAAAAACAAGAACCAAGCGAGACTATGTAAAGGTACAAATTTCCAATGATGAATGTCATTATATTGTATACCTAAAATGTACCAATTATTAGAATGAATAATCGATAATGTAATATAGGAATAAAAGGTCCAAAGGGGTAGGGGTAGTGGGAGGCACAGGGGAAAGGAAAAAATGATGAGAAATGGAAAAAATGGAAATGAAGTCTTTGTAAATAGGGAAGGGTAGAGGGCATGAAGGGAGGGCTAGGAATGGAGAAAAACTAAGAACCAAGATGCATTATGTAAAGGTACAATTCCCAATGAGAAATGTAATTGTGTTGTAAACCTACAATGTACCAATAAAAGTATTTAATACAAAAAAAAGTGAAAATACAAAATGGGTCTTACAGACACTAAGGAGTCATGCTTCTTAGATTTCTAAAGAGGCCTTCAAATATGGGATGCAATACTTTCAAGTGATTCAGGAGCATGGATTATAGTTATTGAGCCATGCACCATATGGGCTTTGCATAAAATTTTAAAAATAAATAGTAGGTCCGTTTCAAATGCCCTCTCATTATAATAAACTTGATTTGGTTAACTTTTATGATTATCCTATTTAAATAATGTTGTGTTTTATCAGATAAAATACTCAAAATGCACTTCTGATAATTTTAAAATTTTTCTATTAATTTTCCACTTTCAGTCTGAAAAGAAACTGTTCCTTGATAAGAATCTGAAAGAGTGAAGCAGTGGATTGAATTACATGGGTTTCATTAAATTAAATGTCTTATTTGAACACTATGAATACCTTTCTTTATATTTGGTATAATAAATGCCTAAAGGTAATTCTGTAGCAATTAATTTCAATTCTGAAAAGATGGATTTTTATGTTTATGTACAAAATTTAAATGGTATATAGACTAAAGGGAAAAAAATTAGGTAAAAATATTATACACAATGGAGGACAACTCTGTCATAAAGACAAACTTGAGCACTCATAGATAAAGGAATGAAACTTGATATTAAGTAAAATAAGTCAGACACACAAACTGAAATGTTGCATCGTTTCTCTCATATGAGAAACTATATAATATGTATAAAGCAAAATAAAAGGTACATGTGAAGTAAGGAGATCATTTTCAAATTGATAGAAGAACAGGATGGAGTGAGAGGGAGAGAGGTGAGGGGAAAGGGATTTTTTAAAAGAATCAAAGAGGAGGGAAATGATGAAACTTGAGCCTTTGCAAATGGGAAACGGACCAAGAGTTGGAAAGAGCAGGGAAGGAAGAGAGGAATGGAATGAAAAATAAAAATGAGAAAGGAATTAAGACACATTGTGTATATGTACCAGCTCCCCAAGATGATTACAATCATTCTGTAGTGCAAACATGTACTAATAAAAATAATACTAAAAAGTAAAATTTAAATATATCAAGGCCAATATTAGAAGTAGTGGATATAAAATATTTTTAGTACCAAGGGTCAGTGTTCTCTATTTTTGGAATAAAGAATTTAAGGTGGGATTTAATCAAGTGATCAGAAGTTTGTTTCTCAACAGTTCTTCCTCATTCTTCTGATCAAATGATGAAAAGGTCTTTATGGTTCCCAAGGGTTAACAGTCATTATCACAAGGATGTTAATTCACTTAGTATGACATTACTTTATCACTGTGGCAAAGAGGGGTTGAAAATAATGGGGATAAACATCAGAAAATTCAGCCCCAAACACTAAAATAATAACATGGAAATGGAAAGTAATGTGCACTTTTCCAATGCTTAATTAGAAAAAAATGGATAATTCATTTCTATCAATTTATAAGAAGTTAATTTATTCAAGTAAGTAATGCATTGGACAAGAGTAAATCTAAAATAAATCAATTATTATTATCCTGCTAAATGTCAAATAAATAAATATTTTTTCACCTCTGAGATGATAATACTTTGATAAATGGATTTCATATTCTTCTTATACCTTTGGTTTGCTGTGACACATAATGAACTGATTGTAAATCAAGTACACTTATCAATTTGAATGAATTTGTAAATTAAGCACAAGAGAAACCTCATGATAGCAAATGCATTTTATGATTTCTCTATATAACATTTCCACATAAATTACATGGTGGGAACTTTCTTGTATTACCTACGTATTAAGATTCATATATTTGTATTTTAAGTATCTTCACTATTAACGTTTAATTTCTGTGTATTTTAAAATTATAAACAGACAGAAGATCTGATTTTTCCAAACCAAAGGGTAAAATTCTTTAGTTCTACTGAGCACAATATCCAGTTATGTTTGCTAACTAAAGCTCATAGAATGGCTACACACATACACACACACAAACACACACACACACAAATTCTACAAAGCTAATCTTCATTTCAGGGATCAAAAAAAGTTACTAATGATTGATATTTTAAAGAAAATGACAAAAACCCCTCCCTTCAGTCTTCCTAAGTGAAAATAAAATTTTCTTCCACCTTTGAATCTTATCCAGTATAATCTGCTCCATGCAAGGGGACGACATCTCTTCCATATTTAAAAGCATCTCACAGTGATGAATAATTCCTCTAATTTCAGGTGGCTGCAAACTGCTCCAAGTCATGGAAGAAAGGAATAATATCACAGAATTTATTCTTTTAGAACATTCTCAGTAAAAGAAAATAAAAGTCCTCTGCTTTTTCCGGTTTGTGCTCTGTTACTTTGCAATCGAGATTGGAAACTTGCTTATCATGGTTTCCATCGCCTACAGCCTACACACACACCCCGCTTGTTACCCAGCCCATGTGTTTCTTCCTGAGGTACCTCACCCTGTCAGGCCTCTGCTATACCTCCAAGGTGACACCCAAACTAATCACTGATCTGCTGGCTACTAAGAAGTCCATTTCCTACAGTGGCTGCATGACCTAGCTCTTCACCATGCGCTTCTTCAGGGGCATCAAGTTCTTCATCCTCATAGGGATGGCCTTTGATCGCTTTGTGGCCATTTGCAGGCCGCTGCACTATGTGGTCATCATGAGCAGGCACCAGTGTGACCTGCTAATTGTAGCTTCCTGTGCGGGTGGATTCCTGCCTTCCTTTAGTCCGTTCATCCTCGCCATTTTACTCTACTGTGGTCCCAATGAAATAGACCCCTACTTCTGTGATGCATATCCTTTGCTGAAGCTGGCCTGCATGGACACAAGCAAAATTGGCCTTTTGGTCATTGCCAATTCTGGCCTGATGGGCCTGGTGACTTTCGTGGTCTTGCTGATCTCTTGTGCAGTGATCTTATACACTGTCAAGTCCTGCTTTGCTGAGAGTCGGCACAAAGCCCTTTCCACCTGCAGTCCCCACATCACTGTGGTGGTCCTCTTTTTTGCTCCTTTACTATTTGTTTATATTCGACCAGCAACTACTTTTCTGGAAGACAAAATGTTCACTCTGTTTTATACTATCATTGCCCCCATGCTCAACCCTCTGATTTACACTCTAAGAAATATGGAGATGAAGAATGCCATCAAGAAATTCTAGTGCCATCATGAGAAATGAAAGAAACAGTCTGAAAGACATCCCCACAGGTCCCTGCACACCGCCCTTAAGACTCCACTCTTCCCTGAAACCTGGAAACATCATAAACCTTGCATATGTGACTTCCCCCTAGGAAGCATATGTGTAGGACCCTGTCTGCATAAAATGTACTATCCTCTTGGCTTTTTCCAGGTTTCTTCTCTATCATCTTTCCTTTCCTGCTTTCTTGTTCCTGTCTCCTTTGTCCACTGCTCAGTTCTCTGGGTGGCTCCTTTTGCTCTGCCACTGCAGTGTGCAGTGCGCGGCATAAACAGTGTATGGCACACATGCAATGTGGCCCCACAGAGCTCACTATTGCCTGTGACTCTATTCAGGGAATCAGCTCCTGGCTCCAAGAATAGCTACAAAGCAACACCAGTTCATACTTAGAGCATATTTTAACACATCTAGAGGGGCCATAGCAGCTCTCCTTATCAACTCCACCTCACACTCTGATAGTAACCCATAGCATTCTAAGTTTTCTTACATTTCCAAACCGAAGATAATAACCCCTCTTCTGTTCATTAGCCCATTCCTTCCAGCTCTGTTCATAACTCAATCAATCACACCTCTTGGCTTAATTCTAGCACCATATACAGTGGACCCTTCACTTACAAACTCAATTCATTCATGGGGACTGGTTTTAACTCATGTTGGTCAATTGAAGGCTCAGGCTCCTTTACACAGCCTTCAAAGGCTCTCACCTGTACACAGCCAGATCTCAGTGTCCTTAGAGAGACATTGGCCCAGAATTTCTCAACCTCACACAGGAAAGAATGGTGTAATGTTAATGTTCCTTTCAGAACAATTAAGGGTTAAATCTGTATGTGTGATCATCTGGAAGCACAAGAGGCTGGCACTGGGGTTGTAACTCAAGACTTTGATCATAAGTTAAAACTAAAATCCCTGTCATAACCAAGTTGTTCATGTGTCAGGTTATAACTCAGGGTCCACTGTAGTGTGTTGATTGAGAACTTCAGTTTCAAAAGCAGAATTGTTTACTGACTTTTCAAACAGGGCAACATTATGGTCCCAGTACCTTCTTCAACATGAAGGTATAGTAACAGCACGACAGTTATTATGTTGTTCACAGTTACATGTGAAGGGCTACAAATCTGCCTATGACATAGGAAAATACATAGGAGCATTCTACTGTCTCATGTCTTGTTAGGATGAGTAAAACAACAATTCAGATAATGTCTTTTGAGGAAGGAAAAAAAATATCAAGGAGCACTCATATTAGTGTCAAGACCCTGTGAAAGGACATGTTAAATTTTATTTTTCTTGGAGTAGGCAAGAAAATAGGACTTTTATTACATCAGCTTTTGTTTTTGTTTTTAGTATTATAAAACTGAAAAAAATGTGTTGGCAAATTCATCTGATAGAAGAAATGCCTGAGATCAGAACTAGGCCACTGGATAGTTGGTTCGGAGTGGAAGACCTCAAATCTTTTAGGAATCTCCATCAACATGAAAAGTATTATAACAGAATTTATTTTCAGGCTAACAGTAAAGAACTCCTAAGAAAAATCAGTAGTTGTTCAAAGTTAAGATGGCTGGAAACTGAGAACATAAAGAATATAGTGCTCCAATTCTGTTTAAACTGCTCAACAATTAAAACTGAAAATGTTACATTGTAAAAATGTTTTTGAAAAATGTCTTCAAATGCATTTCTTGGTTTTCTGACCTCATTTGTGACAATTATCCTGGTCCTTCTGAGTAGGGCTTAAGCAGCACACATGAGGAGACAGTGCCATGGTACATTCAAATGAGGAGAGTCTTTCTGCAAGGCAACAGGTCTCGGTGAGAAGACTAGCAAAGCCTTCAATTAACTGTGCCTGTTTCAGAGGTATGTTTGTAAAATAAATGGGTTAATTAAGACACTTGAACTGCTTGTTCACCTCTTTAAGCCTCAATTTCCTCTAAACCATTAAGATAGCATTACATAATTTAGAATACAACAAGGAATCCACAAGGCAATGGGAAATACCCCAGGGTCATACAGAGCAACAACAAATACTTTCCTTTTGTGTTCTCTCCTCTTTGAAGTAGTACATTAGCAACTAGTGAAATTTTCATACACATGTACAACCAAGTCCAAAAACACTAATAAAGAAAAGGTAACCTTGCACAAATTTAACAAATGAATCTGGTAACTTTCAATTTTGACACTCTGTAGTAAACAAAATTAAGATAACCTATTGATTGGTTATTTTAAAACTCTAATCACTTGTCTATATTCTGTTTGTTTGCTTTAATACTTGCTTACACCTTTGAAAATGTAACCAAATGTGTGCTTTATTTCTTTGATAATACTACATAAAATATCTGCCTGCCTATTGAGTTGTGAATACAATGAAAACTCTTATATTTAAAGTATAGTTCCACCATTTTCTTAATGTAAGAGAATGTGACATGTATTAACTTTACCTTAATTAATTCGGATACAATTAGTGTAAGACGGTAGGTATACTGAACAAAAAGCTCTTCAAAATATTGGCAAACGTAATGCAGATATTCAAGCAGAAACTGAGCTGTTTCAATGAAATCATACTCGAGCAGTCTGGCTCTTGTAAACAGAAGGACTGGGTACTTTATAAAATGAACAAACATACAGGTTTGGGTGGGTTTGTGACAGGCATAATATTTTAGACTCTGTTTAGATTCAGGAAATTTATATTTTCAATGCTATTTAATGATAGCTATTTTATTCCTGGCATTCAAAGGTAGATGTTATATATTGAGCTCATTTTTAATTTAATGCATACAAAGGCACAAGTAAAGAGATAGAGAAACATAAATATTTCTTCATTCAAAAGTAAGTGTCCATATATAGTTAAGTTAATTGTAGCAGTTCTTCCTGATGATTAACATAAAAAAGTCAATCCAGTGATAGCAAAAATATCCATAATATCCCCAGTCTGTGACTTTATTTCTATCATTCTTCAACAAAAACGAAATATGACTACTAAAATGACCTATAGAAGTGCCCATGATAATTACATGAGTTTCAAGAATTGTGTAGTATTATAAAGTAAATAAGAACTTCACAAACAAACAGTGGGGGCAAGTCAAGAGAACAAGGCACCCCTTCTAGAAATCTTCCCAAAGGAGTTAAAGGTATCATACCACGATGATACATACACACCCATGTCTACACCAGCACGATTCATAATAGCTAGATCTTGGAGGCAGCCTATATGTCCACCAACAGATGAATGGATGATGAAAATGTGATATTTATATACAACGGGTACTGCTCTGCCGTAACGAAGTACAGAGGACTGTTATATTGATTATGCCCAAAGCAGACTGTAAAGAGTTAACCCCACAATTGGCTTATTTGTAGAAGTGATTCTGGCCAAAGCCTACATGCAGCAGTCAGAGTAACTCATACCCAAATTCGTTCCCACAACTAAACCTTCAGACTAGAGGGACAATGTTCTAGTTTCAATCATAGATTTTGTCTATTCTATTCCTAACGTGAGAATCCTGTCTTGTCCTTTATGAGCCTTGTTTCCATTAATTTCCATAGAAATCACACATCACCTTTACCCCAATTGATTTCCAATAAAAGTCACTGCCTAGGACTGTCCAGTGCCTTTGTCAGTTTCCCCAACATTGGTTGTCCTGGAACCCCACATTCTGTCTCTTAGTTTTGTCTCTTAGTGTATTCTTTTTGTCAGGCCTATGTCACACATTGGCCAGGTGGGTACTGGGACCTGACTGCAGTGGTCTCCTGCAATGAAGGATTAACTTGAGTCATTTGTAGGAAAATAGATCTACTTCATAATATTAAGTGAAGTGACTCAGACACACAAGCTTAATTATTGTGTGGTTTCTCTTCTATGAAAAACTCAGCACATATAAAGTACAAAAGAAAAGACAGATAATAGGGAAAAAAAGAGAGAGAAAATAAGTTATTTGAATCCAGCACGGACAATGTATCTACAAGTGTACTTAGACTTAATTCAATTGTCTCACATGTTTTATATGTTCTTTGGCCTGTTTGTTTGGTTCTAATCTGTGCATATGATAATTAACTTCATACAGTCTTATAAGATAAATGAGTCTGATGCTGGAAAAATAAAATGGGGTGTAGCAGGAAGAGGAGAAAGGAATTTAAATGTGTTATGTATATGTGCCAATTCCTTACAGTGAATGTAATTATATATGAAAAAACACATATTAATGAAAGTTTAATTTAAAAGGTTAAAAAAACAAAAAGAATACAAGTACCCCCGAATGTATTCCAAAATGCAAAAGATAGCATAATTTTGATAGCAACACGAATTATGTAGCATGGGATTGATATATAAAGTATAAATGTAGGTTTCTCTATAATAAATGAATGATTGAATATGCTGTCAACTGCTTTATAGAAATTCTCTTGAATTTTTAATATCTATACCAAACATGTCTGTCTCCGACATGTCTCACAAGCAGCTCTTGCCTTTGAAATTCAGTAAAATGTTTCTCTGCATACAGTGCAATATTTAATAAGTCTTTACATTTATGGACTCATTTAAATGTTTACTCTGTTTTTTCTCTAATCATAGTATAATCTTATTTCCCATATTCATATTATGTTCCTGAAAAATAAGTCCTATTTTGTTAAACAATCAGATATTTAATCCTTTGGAAATATCTTTGAATTCTAGAGAGATATGTAAATATCCAGATGCATAGAATTTATTTAGGAAATTTTTTATATGTAGCCTTTGTGTTGATGGTAATGAATGAAACCAATTCAGGCATACTCTGGATCAAGCTTCTCTTGTTATCTCTGTTTCCAATCTCATTACATCAAATTATAGGGCAGATTCCACAGTCTCCCAGTCATAATTATTTTAACTGGGATATTCATGCTTCCCACTCATTTCCTGGTAGCTATACATACGGGTCACCATATATAATCCCACTTTGTGTCTCTTTTTTCCTTGTAATTTTACACCCAAGTTTGGCTCTATTTAGAAAAACTACATGGTTATTTTACCTGTAACCAATACCATATCTTCTTACTATATAAAATGAATTTTTATAGAAATACATCTATAATTATTAAACTTTTGTGATTTTTATAATAATCTCACTAAAATGTTTAAGAAAACTTTTCCAATTTCACATAATCTTTATCACTTCCATAAAAATGTTTTTATTTTTATATGTGTATGCATTAATAAATCCCTTTTTGCTTTTAAAATTTTTGGAATAAATATATAATATCTTCAATAGAATAGGAAAAGATGACAATGAATTTTGGAATTTTTTTTGAGAATGCTGAAAGGAAATGAAGCCCAAATGGACCCTTTAGGTCTGGCATAACCAGTATGAGTGTGGCTTATGTATTTCTGGAGGTTTACTGTGAAGAAAAGTATAAAGATATTGCAAAGGTGAGTTCAGATAGCACCCGATTGAAAAGCCCAAATGATATAACATCAAACACAAAGTGACTGCACTCAGGGAAGAAAATGATGGCACAAAAATCTGGAGGAAGGTGCACCTAAGAAACAAACGGAAGCAAAATTGGAATAAGGTATAGTGATGCCCTGGATCATGAACAACTCAGTTTGCAAACAGAAGCATTTGGGAACATTTTGTTTCCATTGGAGAACTCTGCATCAGGTGACAAATAGGATTACAGCCATCTTCCCCAGAATCTGAACTGAGTTCGTGAACTGAGGTGCCACTGTATTTCAAAGGACATTACAATATTAATAAACTGACTTTAAAATCTGTTTGTTTTTAAAAGGAAGTTCATGCTTTAATAAACTTAAGATAGAGCAAATGTCACTTGGGCAGTGTGCATCATGGACAGTAGAGTGACTTTCAAATGAGCTGCCTTCCAATAAAAAAATGATTTCTGGCAACAAATCTTCCTCATGTCATCCTTCATCTCCATGTTCTGCAGCATGTAGATCAGTGGGTTGAACATGGGAGCGATGATGCTGCAGAAAAGAGCAAACACTTTTTCCTGTGGGAAGGTGGCTGCTGGTCTCATGTAAATGAAGAGGACAGGCACGAAGAACAAAACCACCACTGTTATGTGGGAGCTGCAGGTGGAAAGGGCTTTCCTGCAGCTCTCTGTAGGGTAAGCCCTGATGGTGTACACAATCAGCACGTAAGACAGCATCACAACCACAAATGCCACCGGTCCCATCATGCCTGAATTGGCAACCACGAGGATCCCGGCTCTGTGTGTGGCCATGCAGGCCAGTTCCAGGAAAGGGAACACATCACAGAATTAGCGGTCCATTTCATCGAGGCCACAGAAAGGCAAGGTAGTAATGAGGAGGCACTGAACAAAGGAATTCAGAAATCCCCCTGAGCATCATGCAGTGACCTCTGCATTGCACCTGGGCCTGCTTATGACTACCCCATAGTGCAGAGGCCTGCAGATGTCCACACAGCGGTCATAGGCCATCACTGTGAGGATGAAGACCTCGATGCCCCCAAAGAAGTTCATGGCAAAAAGCTGAGCCATGTAGCTAGTGTAATAAATGGTGTTCCTTTCTTTCAGCAAGTTGGTGACTGGTTTAGGTGTCACTGTGGAAGAATAGTACAGGTTTGAGAGAGCAAGGTAATTAAGCAAGAAATACATGGGTTGGTCAATTAGCTAGCTACAAGTGATAGAAGTCATTACGAGTACATCCCCCATCCAAATAGGTATGTAACAAAATAAGAACAATAGAAAGCACAGGTTTTTAACTTTCTTGTTCTGGAAAAGTCAGAACAGTATAAATCATGTGATGTTATTTGTATTTTCCATGATCCAGTGCATTTAAAATTCAATATATTTGGCTGAGAAAAAAAAAAAAACAGGTCAATATGAGAAGCATTGATTTAGAATGGTATGAATCTTAGTATAATAGAAATAATTTAATATATTTCACCTCCCTTATTATTAATATTAAAGTAATTAAGCCTACATTTCCTTTGAAGAGGCAAACCATATAATTTACCATCCTAATCACTTAACATTGTGTATTGAAAGTAAGTTACACTTGCTCCGGGCACAAAGATGCACAATGGTCTGGCATATGTAACACGAAGGTGCACTCCAGAAGGAAGCCATACTAGTAGGGGACTCACTTGCCTCCTTGCTATGTTGGAAGAGTCAGACTTAGGGTGAAGCCAGTAAGGGGCTTTGGGCAAGTCCTAGTTGGAAGCTCATCTTTATTTAACATTTTCATATTTTTATTGTGAAATTTTCACTTTAAGAAATACACTAACCTATGTATATTGCTCATTCTATTGTCTGCACCCATACTGAGTATGGGATTTGCCTCATCCAAGTCTTGATCTTGGGTAGAAAAACGTTATATATTTCTCAATGCCACAGAAAACAACAAAGAACATATAATATCACAAAAGGCAAAGTAACTGTGATATTCCTTTTGATTTGCCTAGACGGATTAAAAATAATACTCATTATATACAAAAAGTTGTCAAGTGAATGTTGTCTGCTAGAGGGAGGAACATCAATGTTTCAAGTCCCATGTAACAGTGCACATAAGCCTGCAATCATTTCCAAATAAAAGAATGATTAGATATACTGACTTAAAATGATTTTATTGTCTTCTCAGTTTTTAAGTGTGATTAAATTATTTTAAAAATAACGATGATTTTGTAAATAGTGGGATGTAAGAAATATTTTTTCAGAATATCACAATATTTTTAGTATTCTATAATCAAAAAAAATTCAATATTTTAAAAAATAATCTTGGTTTAGGTTATCAGTACATGAATTTTCAGTGAAATTCGCAATATATTTTTATAGATGCAAGCATAATTTAGGATCCTTTCAAAGGGTCTTGGGTAATATTAATTTAATATTTTGGTTACATAGCTTTTGAAGAATAACAGTATTCATAAATGTAAGAAACTGATATAAAATGAACTCCAAAGAATTCCATTAGTTAATAGGCAGGATGATTTGAAAAACTCTCTTTCTCCCATTTCTTTCTCCAAAGCTAACTAGCTTCCATTCTGACCAAATAGGTAAATAGCTAAATCATTTGAGGATTTCCATCCTTCCTTGGTTTAATGTTCTTGGAAAACTGGACCTTGCTGTACTAATTTATGCACCACAGGATCTAATTCTTCTCTGGAGTCTAAGTTTCCTGCTTTTACATTCAGGAATGGTATCAAGGTGTGTGCGTGTGTGTGTGTGTGTGTGTGTGTGTAACTCATTAAATTCTGATCTTGGTTGATAACTGTTTTTAAAATATAATTGAAGGATTATGGGGTAACAGGCTGTTTTTTCCTTGTGTTATTTGCACAACCATGTAGTTTAAGTAATCTGTGGAGTTGAGTTGGCACTACTGGCTTCTTCCTTCCCTGAGTCCTTCCCTTCAGGATAGTAAAATGGCACTGCACAGCTGCCAGGCTTCCCTACGGGGGTGCGGCAGAGATAGTTCATCCTGTTAAACTATAGTAGCTTTCTGATCCTTTCTAGATATTAAGTATATCATCCTATCATAAACTTTTAAAATGCAGTTCTTTTCATTCCAGTTATGTCAAATTACCAATGCCCCTCTACCTCTAGGAAGCTTTCCTTTGGTATTTCAAACTATGGAGATTTTTATGTCCTTAATTCTCCCTGCAATACTTCCATTTATCTCATTACTAGCACTTATTTTGAACAGCCAAATTGTTTAATTTCTGTTTAATTCTTTCAAGGTAGCTGTTGGTGTGGGCAATTACAGTGTCTTGCCTTCTTTATGTACTTCATAATTTGGTAACAGATGGTATGTCAGTGAAGGAATTTTAGACTCAGTCATTATTTTAGGCAAATGCTTTCTCCATTTCATCTGGAAAAGATAATTAGCTTGCCTGAAAGTTAGTCCCCTCCCCCATTTTTTTGTTCTTCCCCTTTTAATGTGAGCATTTCCATTCTCAATTTTAGATTTTGCAGGTTGAATTATCTAGTACTCAGTGGGTCACAAGTACAAATTCTCTTTTATTTTGCTTTTCCTCACATGCTCTTACACTGTTTAGGGGCCTCATATACAATTAAAAAGAAAAGAAAGAAACAGAAGTATACTGAAAATGTAATAGAAAAAAATGAAAGCTATTAACATTCCAGACACAGTTATTGTTATGGATTTATTCTGTGAGGCTTTGCACTGACCTACAAGAGAAACAAAAATAATACTCAATACTTACTTGGTGTCTACTCTGTAGTGCTCTAAGCACTTGAGTCTAACAAGGACATAGTGATCATGTTATTGTCTATATTTTATAAAAGAAAAGAAAATATATTTATAATTTGATAAAAACTGATTGATACAAAGTATCATTTTTAAACATACAGGTAACAGGTCTAAATTGTTGTTAGAATTATTCTAGGGATATGCTTCCTCTTTTATCTCTTTCTTATAACCAAGTTTTTTGACTCAAAAAGTAGAAGTTGAACTGATATTTTTCCCTTCAAACATTGGAGATTTTTTTTATAGACAATACCAAATCTCCTGTTAAATAATTGTATTTCCTTCCTTGCATACTTTCAACCTATTTTAATATCTACCCATTATTTTTATCCAGGTTTTTTTAAGTCAGCTCTTGGTCACTGTGACAAGATACCTGAGAATAACAATGTAAAGAGGAAAGTTTTATTTTGGCTCACAGTTTCAGACATCTGATCCATGGTCAGCTAATTTCATTGCTGCACAACTGAGATGAGGAAAGCCACCCTGGCAGAAGAGCACAGTGGAAGAGGGCTGTTCCCTTCATGTCATTCAGGCATCAGAGAGAAAGGGAAAGAGCAGAGAGGAAGGTGCCAGGAACCAGCTAATGTCTTCAAAGCCAGGCCCCCATTGATTGCTTCTATAAGTTTCCATTTTCTTCTGGTAATGCCATCAAATTATGAAGCCATCAATGAAGTTAGAGCCTGCATGATCCAATCACTTCCCCAAAGTCCATTAGCTGGCAACCAGCCCTTCAACAAAGGTTCTAGATCCCAACCATTACACATACTGATGACCAGGATCCTCTGATATTATAGTATTCCAGATGAGAACATTCGACACACTTCATTGCTCACTATGTATTTATTACATATAGAAAAGAAGGCAGGAAGAAAATGAACCTCCACTCCAATACATTCCATTAATTTCTCATCATTTGTACTTCTTTTCTGTTTATTTTTCCTCTTCTGTATAAAGTGCAAGTTAATTTAATCACTAATGCCTTTTATTTTTCTTTTACAGACACTAGGTGGGACATTGGATACTATTGCTACTTCCTCCATGGTGCAAAATTGCATAAAGCCTGGTGCTTGCTTCCCTCTCTTTGCCTACACAGAAGTTATCTCTCTATATCTACAGAGTCTAGTGTCAGAAGAGTTTGCAGATAATGCAAAACATCTTTCTAATTCTTGTCAGTGCATCTTTTTAATCTTTTTTTTGTGTGTGTGTAGGGCTGGATATAGAACTCAGAGTCTTGGCACCTGATAGACAAATGCTAGCCAAGTGCACTAAGCTATAGCCAATTTTGTTCTTTTTTTCCTTCTTCCTTCTTTCCTTCCTTCCTTCCTTCATCCATTCCTTCCTCCCTTTTTTCCTTCCTTCCCTTCCTCCCTCCTTTCTCTTTCTGTCTTTGCCTCTTTCTTTTTTTTCTTTTTCTTTTTTCTTTCTGTTTTCTGAGACAAGGTCTCTCTAAGTTACCCAAGTTGGCTTCAAACTTGCTAACCTCATGCCTCAGCCTCACAAGCAGCTGGAGTTACAGGGTGTGGCAGCAAGTCCTACTTCATCTTTCCTATTTTGGATTACATCCAGTTTCTGTGATATATCATGTTGTGACTCTAGCTCTTTTGAAAACTTTTGTCCATGGATAGGAATTCAGACTGATATTTTCATGGGGGCATCAGTGCAGAAATGTGATAGTGTGCCATTTTGCTTATCTACTTTTGCCATAATTCCACAGCTTCTTAAGTCAGTAAGAGGGACCTGGGAAAATAAGATGCTAAGATTGTGGCAGTGACATTTGTGGGGAATCTGAGAGTTATGAAAACCCAAATTCCTCAACGCCTCCTGATAAACAGAGTCACTTTGTTACAGGGGAAAACAAATTATTATTGCCTGGTGATCACATAATAAACTCATCTGAATCTGTTTCCTTGCAAAATTATGCCTATTTTCTTAAAATTTATTTTCATAGGCCTCATTTGACTGCCACAGCCCTGGTGGAAATTAGCACATTTGAAACCTAAAAGTTCCTACATTTCATTATAGTGCATTCCAAATCGTTGTTTTCTACTGTGCTAATTAATAATCACTGGTATTCAGTAAACAATCATTAGGCATCTGTGTGGAATTCAAAATCATCTGAATTTTGCCTTTTCAAAACTCAGGTTAATTTTCTCAAATTACTCATCTGATTGCAGTAACTCAAATTGGAGTATTCTCTTCACATGTACATGTGAATTGTTCTGTTTAATTTGTATCTTTTAAAAAATATCATACTTTTACCATTTTACACTGGTATCTGGAGGAATATTCCAGCTTATTTTCTAATTGACTAGGTATGTATCCATATCATATATTTTCTTCAACACAAAACTTGTTTATAATTTTAATTTATGTATCTTAAATAAAATAGTAACTATGTATGTACACAGTGTGACAACTCATTAATACAGATCCCTTTATAAAACCACCATCATAAAAACAGAGCATCTGAAAAGAATGTGTATTCTGATTTTGTGGGGTGGAACACTCTGTAAACATCTATTAAGTCCATTTGTTCAATAGCTTGGTTCAGTTCTAGAATTTCATTGTTAATGTTTTTCCTATATGATCTGTCTATTTGTGATAGAGGGGTGTTGAGGTCCCCCACTACAATTGTGTTATTATTTATTTGGTTTTTCATGTCCATTAATATTTGTTTTGTATAGTTGGGGGCATTTGTATTTGGTGCATAAATATTTAGGATTGTCTTCTCTTCCTCTTGGATTGTTTCCTTCACAAGGATGTAGTGAACATCGTTGTCTCTCTTAAATGGTTTTGGTTTGAAATCTACTTTTTCTGCAAATAATATTGCTACCCCTGCTTTTTTCTGGGATCCTCTCACATAGAGAACTGTTTTTCACCCTTTTACTTTCAGTCTATGAATTTTCTTTTGAGTTAAGTGTGTTTCTTGTATACAGCATACTGCTGGATTTTGATTCTTAATTCATTCTGTCAGTTTGTTTCTTTTGATTGGTGAATTGAGGCCAATTACATTGATAGTTATAATTGAGAGATATTGACTCACTCTTGTCATGATGTTTTATTGTTGTTGGCTCTTTTCTTATTTTTCCCCCTTTCCCTTTAGTGCCTTAGCTCACATGGTGTCTTCTCCCTGTTGGCCCTCATGGAGTTGTAACCTTCATTGTCTTTTTCTAACATATTGCATAAAATTGTTTGGAGTGCTGGTTTGCTGTTCATGAAATTTCTCAGGTGTTCTTTGTCATGGAAGTGTCAGATTTCCCCATCAATTTTGAAAGATAATTTTGCTGGATACAACAGTCTAGGTTGGAAGTTATTTTCTTTTAGGGCTTGAAATTCTTCACTCCAGGCTCTCCTTGATTTGAGGGTTTGGGTTGAGAAATCTGCTGTGATTCTGATGGGCTTTCCTTTGTAGGTAATTTGTTTCTTTTCTCTAACTGCCTGTAGAATTTTGTTCTTCTGTTGGGTTTCTGGGATCTTGACTATACACATTCTTTGCAGCTGCACACGGGTCATTCTCCAAAATAGATCACATGCTAGCTCATAGAGCAAATAGAAGTAAATGTAAAAGAATTCAAGTTATTCCCTGTATATTATCAGACCATAGTGCAATAAAATTGGAGATCAATAACATAAGAAACCGCAAAACACCCACAAACACATGGAAATTGAATAACACTCTCCTGAAAAACCAATGGGTCACAGAGGAAATTAAAGAAGAAATTAGATAGTTTCTACAAGTAAATGATAATCCCAGTACAACATACAGGAATCTGTGGGACACAATGAAAGCAGTTCTATGTGGGAAATTCACAGCAGTGAATGCCCATATTAGGACATCAGAGAGAACTCAGGTAAATAATCTAATACAGGACCGCAAGCTCCTAGAAAAAGAAGCATATAACAAACCCAAATCTATTACAAGAAAAGAAATTATAAAGGTCTGAGCAGAAATCAATGCAATGGAGGCGAAGAGAATGATACAAAGAAATCAATGAATCACAGAGCCGGTTTTTTGAAAGGATAAATAAAATTGATAAACCTTTAGCCAACTTTATCAAAAAAAAAAAAAGGAAAGAAAAGGCTCAAATCCATGCAATTCAGATGAAAAAGATGAAGCCACAACATATCCAGCAGAAATTCAGAGGATTGTCAATACCTACTTTTAGAACCTGTACTCCAATAAAATGGAAAACACAGAAGAAATGGACAGATTCCTAGATACATACAAATTGTCAAAGTTAAATGAAGAGGATACAGAAATTCTAAACATGCCAATAACAATGAGTGAAATTGAAAATGTATTAAAAAATTTACCAACAAAGAAAAGCCCAGGTCCTGATGGGTTCAATGCTGAATTCTACAAGATGTTTAAAGAAGAACTATCACCATTACTCTTTAAACTCATCAAGGAAATAGAAAAGGAAACAAGGCTTCCAAAATCTTTCCTGGAAGCAAGTGTTACTTTGATTCCAAAACCAGGGAAAGACCCAACCCAAAAAGAGAACTACAGGCCAATCTCCCTAATGAACTTAGATGCAAAAATCCTCAAAAAGATACTGGCAAACAGAATACAGAGGGTCATCAAGAAGATCATACACACTGACCGAGTTGGATTTATCCCAGGGATGCAGGGATGGTTCAACATCCATAAATCAAAAAATGTAATACACTATATTAACAGAGTCAAGGACAAAAACTATATGATCATCTCAATAGATGCAGGAAAGGCATTTGACAAAACCCAGCAGCCATTCATGATAAAAATGCTACAGAAAATTGGAATAGATGGTCCTTATGTCAACTGGATTAAGGCTATCTATGAAAAACCAACAGCCAGCATCATACTAAATGATCAAAAACTGAAAACTTTCATGCTAAAATCAGAAACAAGACACAGATGCTCACTATCACCATTCCTGTTCAATGTTGGTCTGAAAACATTAGCCATAGCAATTAGACAAGAGAGAGAAATAAAAGGAATAAACATAGGAAAGGAAGAAGTGAATCTGTCATTATTTGCTGATGATATGATACTTTACATAAAAGACCCCCAAAACTCTGTCAAATGCCTTCTAGACCTAATTGACAGATTCAGTAGAGTAGCTGGATATAAGGTCAACACTCAAAAAACAATAGTCTTCTTACACGGAAATAGCAGACCCATAGAGAGAGAAATTCAGGAAATAATTCCTTTTACAGTAGCATCTAAAAAAATGAAATATCTAAGAATGAACCTAACAAAGGAAGCAAATGACCTCTGCACCAAACACTACAGCACTCTGAAGAAGGAGATAGAAGAGGATATAAGAAAATGGAAAGATATCCCTGTTCCTGGGTAGGAAGAATCAATATAGTGAAAATGGCCACACTTCCAAAACTACTATATAGATATAATGCCATAATGATTGAAATTCCAACAATATATTTCACAGAACTAGAGAAAACAATTCAAAAATTCATTTGGAATCAGAAGAAATCTAGAATAGCAAAAGCAATTCTAGGCAACAGAGACATGGGTGGGAGTATCACAATCCCCAACTTGAAACTATACTGCAAAACTACTGTGATAAAAACAGCATGGTATTGGCAAAGAAACAGACCTGAGGATCAGAGGAATAGATTACAAGATGTAGAAACTACTCCAGACATACTCAGCCACCTCATCTTTCACAAAGGTTCCAATCCCCTTCATTGGAGAAAAGATAACCTTTTCAATAAATGGTATTGGAAAAACTGGATTTCAACTTGCCAAAGATTAAAACTAGACCCATTCCTATCACCATGCACTAAACTAAGATCAAAGTGGATTAAAGTGTTAAATATCAAGACAGAAACAGTAAACTTGCTGGAAGATAAGCCAGGTAGAACTTTCAATGACATTGGCATAGGAAAAGACTTTATGAACAAAACTTCAGTAGCACGGGAGCTTACAGAAAGAAACAACAACTGAGATCTCATTAAAAAGCTTCTGCACTGCAAGAGAGACTACCAACAGAGCTAAGAGGCAACCTACAATGTGGGAAGAAATTTTTAGCAGCTGTACCTCAGACAACAGTCTACTATCTCGAATATATAAAGAATTGAAAAAAATCAGACCCCGCCCAAATTCAAAGACCCGATTCAAAAATAGGCATCCAAAATGAACAGACTCTTCTCAGACAAAGAAGTGAAAATAGCAAATAAATATATGAAAAAATGTTCAACATCACTGGTCATTCAAGAGATGCAGATGAAAACAACACTGAGATTCCACCTCACCCAAGAAAGAATGGCTGCTATCAAGAAATCAACCAATAACAAATGCTGGTCAGGGTGTGGATGGAAAAGAATCCTTCTCCATTGTTGGTGGGAGTGCAAACTGGTGCAACCACTGTGGAAATCAGTATGGAGACACCTCAAAGAACTAGGACTAGAGGTCCCATTTGACCCAGCTATTCCCCTACTGGGTATCTTCCCCGAAGAATTAAAAGAATTATACCTCAGCAATATAGGTGCACCCATGTTTATAGCGGCACAATTTGTAATAGCTAAGGTTTGGAAACAGCCCAAGTGCCCATCAACTGGAAAGTGGATAAAGAAGATGTGGTTTTTTTATAAAATGGAGTACTACTCAGCCATAAAGAATGAGAAACTAGGGTCATTTATAGCTAAATGGATGCATATTGAGGCTATACTCTTAAGTGAAATAAATAGGACACACATTTGTAAGTACCAAATGGTATCTCTAGTGTGAGAAACTGAAATTGTAAATATGGATTAAAATGAATAATTCATAATTTGAAATAAGAGAAGGTCCAAAGGTGAAGGGGTGGTGGGAGGAGAAGGGGAAAGAGAAGAAAGGAAAGGAATAATTATGACAAAGCAAAAAATGGAAACAAAGTCTATGTAAATGGGGAAGCTTTGTGGGGGTGAAGGGCACATATGTAATGGGTGAAAAAATAAGAACTAAGATACATCATGTTCAGGTACAAACACACAATGATAAATGTAAATGAATTGTATACCTAAAATGTACCAATTAATATATAAATAAAAAAACAAAAAAACAGAGCATCACCCATGCTTTCCAATATTCTTGAAGGCCAATTTCCCAAAATGTCCCCTTTCCCACTCAAGTGGCCCTGTCCCATCTTAGAAAGATTCCAATGAATGTGTACACCCACCCAAAATTTATTTCTACAGTTCCTAAATGCATAAGTAAAATAGTCTTTCCCAGTGAAGATTACACTGCTCATGTTATCTTTTTGAGCTATACAATAAGCAAATTTAAGCAGGTGGAATATAATTTTTCTATGAATATAAAGTAACCAACATGGCAGCTCATCTCAGATGGCTTTGCAATGATCAGGATGCATTCCAACTTGCCAGATGCAGGCACTTTCATTTCTGTATTATCCTTCATTTATTGTGTCAGTTTTGCCTAAGAAGGTGGATGTGTCATGGATGGTAACACTGTTTTCTCTTAAACCATTCTGGTTTGACTTCCATTTAACTTTATTATTTCAGATGAAACAGCTGGACAGAGAGAAATTCCTTTAGGTGTCTATGGACTGAGCCTTCTGGGGCATAAGATGATGGCCTCACCAAGTGAAAGACAAGATGCTTTGTCTAGTACAAAAGAAGTTTATTGAATGAAGAGTCTTTCAAACTTAGGAGTCAGCATTTACAGTGCCTGAGTTTAATGCTCTTACAAGTTGAGTAAAGTGTGCTGCCACCAGCTATGAGTGCAAGCAAGTGAACAAGTCCTATTTGTTGTGTGAGTCTTATAATACAGAAGACCCAAGTAGTTGTGCAATCCAAGTAGTTATGCACTATGGAACATTAGCAAAACCTTTAAGAAGAGAATCATAACAGTTATATATAAAGTGTTGGAGCAAAGTGTAACATCTTTCTGCAGATAATGATTGCTCTTTGCAGAAATTGCTCCTAAGGTGATACTAAGTTCTAATTGATCCCTAGCCACAAACCAAGGGGCACCAAATGTGAATTTAGTGTTGGAGTGCTGGCATTGTCTACTAAGTGTGGGGTTAGTAGCAGTGCTACATCCTCAAGATGAAACAATACCTTCAAGATTTGAACTGTTAGGCTTAAGAAATGTTCCTGAAGCATTTCTGCCAAACTCTCTTCCCTCAGTCAATGCTTGTGGCTTCATGTGGAGCTGACTGGAGAGGAAGTCTTGAATTAGGTTGGTTTACATCTAGCTTTACATGAACACTTGAAAATAGAAAGCTATAACATTAAAGGTCAAAAAAGAATGTGCTAAAAAAATACCGGATTTGAGAAAAATCTCAGTTAACACAGCTTTGGTCAGTTAACTTTGTATACTTTGTATAAGCAAAGGGATTACCGAAGACATAGACACATATTCCAATTCCTGGCAATTGCTAAAGGATTCAATGCATGTTCTGAGTCTTTGAAGGTATGATAAAGATATAAATGGATAGACCATTTGGACAAAATATAAAAATTTTCAGATCATACAAATACTCATCTGAGGCTATCCTCTGCAGAGATTTTGTGATGGTAGACACTGTGTTTGGTGGATGGCAGAAATGATCTCTTCTCAACTCTTACTGATGTGGTTATAAAATGGCCATGTGCAGACATCAGAGCTATTGTCAGGGCTTTATGGTATGGAAATTCTCTCCCCCAAAATTTATCTAGCTGCTACTATCACAGAAAGCACATGGCTCTGTGTACCAGGACTTCAGATCTAGTGAGGTGCAACGTCTCTGCTCCCCCATGTCTAGAGCAATAGCTGGGAAAACTCCAAAGGCTGATGGCAGCTCACTAACCAGGGCGTGAAACCCACTGGAAGAATCCTCAAAGTGTGTTGAGTGATTGTGGATTTGGGTTGGAAGCTCAGCTTACTTGCGGACCAGAAAAACCCAAATTTAACTTCTACTTATGGCCCCAGTGTTTAGGTTTGTATGGACAATGAAAGATAGATTTCATGCATGAAGACCTCCACAGAAACAAGGAAAAAGCGCATATTTTAAAAATATCTCACCCTGAAAGTCCAGAAATTTCCATCTACTATATTGTATTGCTTGATGTAGTCATAAAAGTCCACTCAAGCTTAAGGGAGGGGACCAAACACCTCAGCAATTTATGAGAATAGTGCCAATGTCACAGTGCAGGAAAAGCATGTGGAACTTGATATGAAGGTACATACCTACAGGCCAGTACTCTGGGAGGCTGAGGCAGGAAGATCACAAGTATGAGCTCTGCCTAGGCAACTTTGTAAGAGTGTCACTCTGTCTCAAAAAATAAATAAATAAATAATAAATAAATAAATAATGGCTGAGGAGGTAGCTCAGTATGAAGGCCCTAGGTTCAATCTCTAATACTATACACATACACACACACAATTTTAAAAATGAATAAGAAAGAATAGCAATGAAATGGGAAATATTATTGTGACCATGTTTCAAAACTACTACCTGTCACCAACATTGAGTATCCAACATGCATTCGTCCACAGGGAGACTGCTCAGGCCTGGGGTTGCAGGGTGACCCCATGGAAACCTCCCGGCATGAAAGGGATAGAATTTCTCCACAGAGAAATAGACAAATGCATAGAACTAGATTTACTTTGTTTCTCCCAACAACCCATGGCCTTATGACTGCCCTATTCATCATGATGTTACCTCACCCAGCACTAAGCCTGCTTGCATAGTGTATTTCACGAAGAAGGAGCCATGGTGGTGGACAGGACAGCTCGCTCCACGCTCACTCATTCTACCCTGTATATCCATTCCCTCCAAAATCATATGTTGAAGCCCTTCCTCACTTCTGTATCTCAAAGTGTCTCCTCGAGAATGGGTCTTTACAGAGATAATCAATTTTAGATGAGTCTGTTCGGATGGACCTCATCTAATCTGACTGGATGTATTATGTAAAGAGAAAGTCTGGACACACAAAACAGACAGCAGAGATGTGCTCACAGAGAAAAGACCATAGGAAGGCCCAGGGAGGTGGAGGTGGACAGAAACATACATGTGGATGGTACCTAAAATCTCAGACCAATGACAGAAAGGATGGCTGTAGCAATGTGTATTTTCATATCCATGCATTTTTTGAGATATCTACTCTTAATTTTCTCCTTTCTTATATTTTATCATTATTCTTTGGTTATATAATATCAAGGAAAGATCAGAACTTGGGCTAGAAGAAATACTTGCAGTGAAATTAACATTGTCCAGAAGGTTTTGGGTGTAGTATTCATTTAGAAGAGGAATAAAATGAGACTATCTTTGTAGAAGGAACTTTTTCAGTTGAAAAATAAAAGTCTTTATTTTAAGGTAGATTTGAGTGCTGTATATATAAACAATTGTTTATAAAAGTTAGAAGGGAAAGAAATTGAAATTGCCATTCATCTCTTAACATCAGGTGAAAAATCAGTTTTCTGTATTTTCTGAAACCCTGGAAGAAGAAGTGCATAAAATGTGTCTCCTTCACCACATGCCTTTCTACTAGTTTATGTCAAAAAAGTGACATGCCAGACTTAGATTGGAAAGCAAAACACAAGATGAACTAATTAAGTAACATTCAAAATAGAGAATTAAGGGGAATGTGAGCAGGTATGTGAAAATACAGAAAGGACAAACATAAAAATAAAAGTTAACACCCACTTAGGAGAGGTGTGAGCAAATGCTAGAAAGACTCAACTTTGGAGGGTGGCTGACTCTGGCATGTGCAGTATATGCTTTAACAAATTGATTCTTGCTAATTATATATATATTTATGCACAGAGTGTGATACTAAATTACACACATACAATGTGTAATGATGGAATCAGAATAATTACCATAACCATCACCTTGAACTTTTATCCTTCCTTTGTGATAGGAATTTTCAAAATCCTCTCTTCTAGCTCTTTTTAACTATACAGTGAATTAACTACAGTCATCCACTGTGCAACAGAAAACTGCAACTTATTCCTCCCTATCTGTAATCTTGTTTTCAAATCATTCCATTTCAATTCTTAGACTGAACAGTGAGCAATAAAATAAAATTCTAAATTTGCTTACACAGTACTTCCTTTCCCAAAAATTTTGGTGACAGCACATTTTCCTGATGGCATCCTTTGTTTCCAGGTTTCTTAATATGTAGATCAGAGGGTTGAACATGGGAGCAATGATGATATAGAAAAGAGCAAACACTTTGTCTGCAGGAAACGTTCTGTTTGGTCTAATGTAAATGAAGAGCACAGGCACGAAGAACGGCACTACCACCGTGATGTGACAGCCACACATTGAGAGCGCCTTGGAATGGCTCTTAGCTGGGTACACCCCAATGGTGCACAATATCAGGATGTAAGATGTCATCAAAATCATGAATGTCATCAACGCAATCAGGCCCTAATTAACATGCACCAAGAGACCAACTTTGCGTGTGTCCATGCAGGCCAATTTCAGCAAAGGGTACACATCACAGAAGTAGTAGTCTATCTCATTGGGCCCACAGATTGGTAGGAAGATGGTGAGGAGGAACTGACTGGCAGAGTGCAGAAATCCCAAAAACAGCAGGCTATGATGATCCAGTTACACCACTGCCTGCTGATGATTACACTGTAATGCAGTGGCCTGCAGATGGCCATGTAGCAGATAGGCCATCCCCATGAGGATGAAGATCTCATTGCCTCCGAGAAAGTGAATGATGAAGAGCTGTAGCATACAGTTACGGTAGGAAATAATTTCCCTTTCTGCCCATAAGTCACTCATTAGCTTGAGTGCCATCATGGATGTATAGCAAAGGTCAGAGAGCAAGAGATAATTGAGGAAGAAATACATGGGTTAGTCATTTGGCTGTGTGCATGTGATAGAAATTATTATGAGCACATTTCCCATCCAAATAGCAATGTAACAAAATAAAAATAATACAAAGCACAGGGCTTCAATCTCCTTATTTTGAGAATGTCCCAGGAGAATAAACACAGTGACATTATTTCTATTTCCCATGGCCTGGTGCAGCAAAAATACATTAACAGCCACCTGAAAAGACAAAAGCTTAAGTTAAAGCCATGCATTTTATGAAGAATGTTGATAATGGAATTTATATTATGAAACTAACTTTAATGGACAAGATACAAGGCAGGCATGGTGCCACTGAGCTAAATCTCTGGCCCAAGTCACAGAAATGTTGATAACTACATTGTTAATGAGTACAACTCTTTCTAGTTCTGCTGAGAGAATTAACTCCCTTTTAGATAAATAATATTCAGCATATCACAGGGGCTCAATAAATAATTATATTGAATCTATTTGTTTTTATTGCTTCTCAAATACCAAGCTACTATTACCTTAAAAAATGTTAAATATTTCTTGATAATTAAGAGAGGAAAACTTTAAAGATTTAAAATAAATGCAGAAATAAATTATTCAATAGTGGAAATCAGTTTTGTAACAATTACTGCAACCAACAGGGATAAGCAGCAAAATAAATAGAGATAAAATAAACTCATACTCAAGTTTTATTATACTTCCTGTTTTTATTTAGTGACATGGCTAGGGTCTCTGGTTCAACTTATTTTTTGTTTTTCATTTCTCTGATGACTACAGATCAATCATCATGGTTCTGCCTCTTTCAAGAATCTTATTTATTCTTGTGATTTGTGTTTCTTTACTGTATGATTGTTTCTTAATACCTTGCTGACTTTCTACTAAAAGTTTTAAACATTTTTTTTTCTGATTTGAAATTCGCCACCCAAGTGAGCATTAAGCTCCTGTACACATGTCACTGAAATGGCACATCACACTCATAATGGGCAACTCCTTGAATTTACTGCCACTCTAATGTTAAAAGAAGTTAGTCTGTGGAATTTGAAGAGATACCTGTATTAAAGTTACCTGGCTGTCATACATTTTCTAAACAATGAAACCAAAAACAGCTATCATATGTGCAGCACAGGAATGGGAAAGAAGAAATAATTCATCACAAATCTTCTCAAGCCCAATCCTTGTGAATCCTTTCCTTTAACTTCCCCGATACTGTGTTCTCCTGACAGCACTAGAATTCTGATAATCCTCCTCCTGTTCAGATTACTGTCCCTCTGGATTTCTACTGCATTCTGTGTAGACCTCTAGCTACTAAAAAACACAGTAAAATGTTTTGTCCTTAGAGACAACTGACACCTGTCATGCAGCCAGTGTTCACACAAACAGTGAAAAGTAAAATACTCAAACCAACAGTCTGAAAGCAATGGGATAATTTAAATATTCAAGTGAGGTAAACCACAATTTGTACTTGTCTCATTCAAGTTATTTCTAGAGAGGGCTAAACTCACAGGATTACTAAATAATGTGAATGATCTAAAAGTGCATCATGCATAGGTCTGTGTGTATTCTGGAGCAAGGACCATTCTTTCTATGTTGTTTGGATTTACCTTCAGAAAGGACTGCTCACTACTCCTTTTTTCTGATTCAAAGACCTGGCGAAGCCAGACTAGGATCCAGACTATAAATGGTATGAAGACTGTAGTCAGCTGTGCCAGTTTAGGAACCTTAGTCATCATCCGTCCTCTGGGCTCAGATTTAATTACCCTGAATTTTACACCAAAAGAAAGTTTTGCAAAGAAAATAAATTTGTTGACATTTTTTTGAAGGTCATATTTTTTCCTGCATGCTAGCAAACTGAGAAGAGAAGGCTGGTTCTGGCTTGTAGGCTAGTTCTGGGTTTCATTTTCTTCAAAAAGTGTATTTGTTGCATTTTCTGAGAGAAACAATGTGGCTTCTAGTGAGGTAGAATGGGGAGGGGGACAATAAACCTTAGTATTGTTTTGTATGGAATTAGAAAACTTCCATCCAAAGAATTTGTTAAAAGGAAAAATAGTTTCAATGAAAAATGCAGTGATTGGTTGTCTGCCATCGAAATCAAGGTTTAACCAATGGTCCGTTCACTTGATGTTCACATTCCTCTACTCTAGTGCTTTTAGATGTGGCCTTTCATGATAGATAAAAAATACATCTGTCAAATACATCTGACTGCACTCTTAAAATTTTATATTGGCTAATAATTTATGATGTTTCAATTTTTTGAGAAGAAACATTTTTAGAATATTTTATCAAAAAGAGCATGTTGACAGTGTGCACTATGAAGTCAAACAAATATGGAGGTGTCATTTTCTCTTTGAAATTCATAGCAGATGATGGGAAAAGGAACAATATTTATAATTCTCAGCATATTTCTCCCAAAACTTGTAGACATTGTTACAGTGTAACAATTCTTCTACTACCAAGAAGGTATTAGGCAAATGTTACAATCCAGTGTAATACCATTTTTTTTTTGTTTTTTTGTTTTTGTTTTTGGTACTGGGGATTGAACTCGGGACCTTGCACTTGTGAAGCAGGCACCAGAACCACTGAGCTAAATCCCCAGTCCTGTAATACCATTTTTATTCATAACTTGTCAAAATAACAAGGTATACAATTCTTCTCCAATATAAATTGATATAATTTGCATGCCATATCAACATTTTCTCCTCCTACTTACTATTGTCTTACTGTTGAAAGTATCTTTTAAGATTTGATTACTGTTCTTCAGTAGTGCTTTTTTAATGTTATTTTTTTATCTGCCTTCTCTTTGTTTACATAGAAATACTGTTTATTTGACATAAAAGAACCATTTTCACATACACTGGTTCCTTTGGAAAAATCTGTCTTGGAAATCTATTCTTCACAATATCTACAAATAATATATTTTCTCCATGCATGAATTGATATGATTTTTAATGTCTATCTATTCCTGTGTTCTTGTTGTTCTGATTTTTTCCAAATATAAAGCAAATAATAGTACATGCAAAAAATGTGCTCCAGGAAAATTTATATTTTTAAAACATTTTCCTTGGTATTAATTCTTCCATAAGAATTGTGACTGATTTAATTTCTCGTGACTATACCTCTGGCATAATTCTGGAACCTCTCAAAGACATGGGGGGCTGCTTCACCTGTGTGGCACACTACCACTTCTTTGCACATTTTAAACAAAATTATCTGTGTAAACATTGTCATTATCTAATTAATTTTAGAATGTCATAATTTTAGCTGAGTATCTCATATAATAACTGAAATAAACCTCCTTACAAAAATAAATTAATGTTTAAATTTGTAAATGACCTGTTTGTATTATTTCTAAAGAATGCTAAAACAGTTGCTTAGTCTCCTATGTAAATTTCAAAAAATACTTGTTAAAATTCTGCCACAGCATCAGAATTGATTATTCTACATAACAAAGTATCATTCCTTAGCCTACAATATTTTTAGTATAGACTTGCTTCTCTACTCCTCAGTCTTACTAGTGAAATTTTCATTTTACTAGTAATTTTCCACTTCCTGATCTTTGATATTTATAAATGAATGATTTGCATTCCATGATTTGAATAAGATGTGCCATATACTGATAACAATTACCTACAAAAAAGGTAAGCATTATATGCCATTAACATGAACTGAGGGCCTGGGATTTAGCTCAGAGATTTTGCTGCCTACTGCGCAAGTGCAAGGACCTGAGTTCAATCCCTGGTACCAAAAAAACCCCATGAGCTGAAAATAATAAGAGGAATGGAGATGAGGAAAGCAGAATAGAGATGGAGTGAGGTGTGTAGGAAGTAGATTTTAAAAAGAAATAAGCTCTGTTAGGTACATGTACCTACTTCCCAAGATTAATGTAAATGTCATATACTGTAAACATGTACTAATAAAATTAAAATTTAAAAAATTAATAATGTTCCTTGGTGCTGACAAATTTTTACTGCTTCATAAAATTATTTAGCTTAAGGAGAACAAATCAATTATGTTTTTCTTCTAAAAATATCTTCTGACACCAAACTTTTCTCAGAGCCTTTTTCATCTCTGAATTTTTCAGGGTGTAGATTAGGGGATTGAACGTGGGTACAATAATGGTGCAAAATAGAGTGAAGATTTTGTCTTCAGGGAAAGTGGTAGGGGTCTCAGGTAAGAAAAGATGGAAGGTCCAAAAAATAAGATAACAACAGTGATGTGAGATCCACAGGTAGACAGGGCTTTGTGTCTTCCCCCAGCTGAGTGATTTCTTAATGTGAACAGAGTAATGACATAAGACCCAAACAGGAGGACAAAGGTTACTAAGGCAACAATTCTGGACTTGGCAACCACAAGTACACCAGTGACGTAGGTATCAGTACAGGTAACTTTCAGCAAAGGAAAAATATCAAAGTAGTAGTTGTCAATTTCATTGGGACCACAGAAGGGCAGCCCAGTTATCATAGAAAACTGGGAAAAGGAATGGGCAACCCCACTAGCCTATCAGGCAGCCATTATCAGGAGTCTGCATCTAGTCCTGTTCATGAAAATCATGTAGTGGAGAGGTTTCGAGATTGCTACACAGCAGTCAAAGGCCATAACTGTGAGGATGAAGACTTCAGTAATTCCAAAGAAGTGCATGGCCAAGATCTGTAACATGCAGTTCCTGAAGGAGATGGACTTTCTTTCCACTAGGAGATGGCCAATCAATTTGGGTGTCACACAGGAGGTATACCAGATGTCTATAGAAGATAGGTGCTTGAGAAAATAGTACATTGGTTGATTACACAGAGAACTGCACTGGATGGAGATAAGGATCAGAAGGTTTCCCATCAAGATGGCAAGGTAACAAATCAGGAAGAAGATGAAGTAAAATATTGGTATGTTCTGGTCAGAAGAAAGACCCAGGAGAATGAATTCTGATATGTTTCTCTGACTTTCCATATATGATACACAATGCACAAATAATTATCTGAGGAAAAATGAATTTAGATAAAAGCATTTGTAACAGGATCACAATCATATAAAGACTACCAGAAAGTCACAGAAGCTACTCAAACAAATAATAAAAGCTAATATATAAAAATGTATTAATAATATTTGATTTTGTTCTGATTTCTCCAGTAGTTGTTTTTGAAAAGATGTTCCAAGCATCTATCATATTGGTAATAATAAGAGTATAATTTATTAAACTGTGAAAATAAAATGATTGAAAATTGCAATTTCAAAATAAAAAAAAAGTTCTGATGTTGCTATTTATAACAAATTGAGATATAAGAAAAAATTCTTAATATAATACAGGACATTTATCTAATTTGTAATTTTTAGTTTTATACTTCATTCATAGTATTTTCAGTTTAGGTAATGGGCTCTTCTCCCAGCAAGTGACAGAGCAGGTGCCAGAACTGCTTTCAGATATCTGCTCAATAAATGTATTTGCAGTTTTTAAATTCCCTAAATTGTTAGCTGTGTGATTGGTGATTAATACAGCCCAGAACATAGGGGTAAGGAACTGGGTATGTGGTCCCTTCTTATTTAACTAAAGAACACAATTTTTACATTTATGCTACAAGACAGAAAGAAAACTGAATACTTAGTAAAAGAGTTGAACTTTTTGTCAATATATCTTGAAAAATAACAAAACAATTCATACATATTTATTTAAATTTTAGTGTGAAAAAACTCCAGGAAAACTCTAGAATCAGTAGCATTAATATTATAGAGACATAAAGAAAAAAGTAATTGAAATTGACAGGTAATTTTAAATCTACACAATTATGTTCTGGTAAAACAAATTATGGGTATTAAAAATGAATGAAAGAAATGCAATATAACTGTATAATTATCAGTGGCTTTGCACAAATACTTCTTTATAAGATCAGGGTAGAATTCACAAAAAGACAATGGAAGAGTACGCTACAGAGAGAATGAACTTCTGAGTACTATTCTCCCCAGTGGTGGGAAATTAAACAGCATTCAGACAGACTGTCTACTTTATTCCCAGATTATATGTGGCAGCCATTTATGGCCCTATAGATCCTATGTATTATTATTATTATGGAACTTTTACTGCAACAATATGCATAGAGTGATAAAGTTAGCATTTTCCAAGAAAGGACAGTCTAAATTTGATTATTTTCTATCAATATCTCCCTCCAACCTTCTAGTCTCTATAGTTTGAAAACAGTAGATCAAAACTGTGTATAAGTTATAAAAACTTAAACTTAATAAGCTTTGGTAATTTATTAAAATATATGGGCATAATTATCATTAAAAGTGATCTCTCATTTAAGAAAATAATATTTTGCATTCCTTTATGTAAATTCACATAAAATAGAGGTGAACTTAAAATGTTTTAAATAAAAAGGAAATCTAGTGATTAGAATGACTTAAGAATTAAAATATCCATGTAACCCAAACATATTATTTCCTGTATGGAAGGAACTGATTAAAAACTGAGTGAATTTCTGAGATCAGAGGTTTAATGAAGTATAGAGTTTAAAAAGTAGATCTAATTCTTCAGTTGCCTGCCATAAATGTTGGGAGATGTTTCAGATGTATAGCAGTAGAAGAAAACACTATAATTCCTTTTTTTTTTTTTGGTACTAGGTATCAAACTCAGGACCTTGTGCTTGTGAGGAAGGCAGCAGCACCACTGAGCTAAATCCTCAGCCCTAAACCACTGTAATTCTTATATCACAAAAGGTGACAGTCTCTGAGATCACTGTCAAATCCACCACCACAGTTCTGAGAACAAATGTGTGGAGCAGCACTGCTCTGTTTGAAACCTTTACATAATTTCAGGCTTTGAATTAGAGCAGTGTAACTATTAATATTCAAACCTGCATACTTATGGAAGTAAGATTCTCACCTGGAGTTATTATTAGTATAGGACTGTGAATGACTTTAAGTTATAGGAAGTGTAATCAGGAAATGAAAGAACATTTTTGAAACTTTTATGTCATTATGCATGAGGAGGGGGAAAGAATATATTGTTAAGTAAAAGCGTGTATTCTTAAATCAATCAAGAAAATTTTAAAATAAAACTATAAAATCCAATAAACAGCAATTTTTGTGCAGCATCGTCTAATTTGTGATGATACATAAAGAATATCAGTCATCTAGATGGCTCCAAATCCATGAATTTGCCTTCAGGTGAAATATGTAAATTGAAATGTGGCTACATGAGTCTGTTTCAATCTGTGATGTAAATTTTATAAAGCAGTTGATTTCAATGCTATACAGCCTTTCCAAATAAGCAAGAGATGATAATCATCCAGTGTGGATTCAGAGTCTGTACCGCTTACTCCCAACAATAATTTCATAGATTTATTCCCAACAATTGTTTCACATTTTCACTTTCTGTTATCACTTATGATAAATTTTAGAAGACATAAGTGGAATTATTGTAAATTTCTTCATAAATCTGTTTCACTCACACAAGACAGTTTAATTTTTCTTAATTTGAATTTAAACATTAATTAAACTGAAATGAACCATTCATGGAAATGGTGAATTGAGCATGAGATTATGATATGTAATCTCTTGGAAGAACAAAAGGAACATAACTAAAATTATTTATCTTTTCCTTATCCTTTTTCTTTTAATGAGTGAATTGATAATTTTTTTAAATTGTCTCAAACAAGCAGACACCTCCAGTGAAATATTTTGTAATAAAAATCAAGCACTAACCTAGATTTTAGAAGGGAAATCTGAACAAGTGGGATGTAAACAATGTTTCAGTGGTGAGAAGAAGGGGTGAACAAAGAGGGAAGAAAAGAAGGAAACTAAAGAAAAGAAAGAAAGAGAGAAAGAAAGAAAAGAGAAAGTAGAGAGAGAGGGAGGGAGAGGAAGGAAGAGGGAAAGATAAAAATCAATCCTGTGAAATTTATGAACTTTTATTTTTTAAATAAGTAACCTTTTGTGCTCTCAAAACTAAATCAAAAAAGTAGTTTTCATCCTTGGTGGTATCGCTGAACTGTTCCAACCACTCCTTATAAGATATTTTCAGCAAATGTTTCTCCTGTAGGTTAAATAGTTTCCTAATAGGACTATATTTTTCTATTGGTGACAGCAGCATGTGCGATTACCAAAACTTTCTTTGCCTGACTTCAGTAAATCTAGAGAATTTTGCGATAATGACATTTGAAAGGTGAGAATTTTTCCAAAGGTTGAATCTGCAGTATTAACAACAATCCGAACGTTGTTATTTTAAAATGTGTTATACAAAATTTAAACTTTGCTTGCACTATGCAGTGAAACCAAACATTGCTGAAAATGTTTTACTCTTGTTCAAATTTTAATGGACCATATCTGAATGTACAGCACTAAATAACAGAATAGGCACCAAGTAGATTGAAAGATCCTTAAAAAAGGCTTATGAGGATAATTACCTGCACATCAATTATGGGTGGTCTTTCAGTCAGTTTTATATTACTCAGGAAAATGTCTTGGTTGCTCATTCAGCATCCTCAGTTATACACTTGCTGAATTTTTCCTGGTATTTACACCTGGAATATAAGCTATGTGTAAATTAATGAATCAGAAATATGTCATTTCTCAGAAAATGTCTTCATGATTGTGTTCATTTCATTTCCAAGAAGATAATTCAACAATTTTCCAAGGAGAGTGAAATTAAAATACCTCTGAAAACTGTCCTGTATTATGAAATAAAGTATTTTTTTCATTCCACAACAAAATGACCTAGGGTTTCAATTGCTAATACAACTGCCTGACATCTGCTTATACTTGAATGCAAACAAGAGAACATGTTAAAATAGCATGCATGTATTTGCTCTAGGACTTACTGCTTTTCTCTTACATCTAAAAAATATTGCACTGACAGAGCTACATATATCCAGAGAAGGGATCATAACTGTTATTTATTTTGAAAGTAAAGAGAAATTATTTTCCCAGAAGTATTTCTTAAAAGTTCTCCTTAGTATAATATTACTCAATTGTCCAAGGTTCTATTGCTCCATGCTCCTGGGAATTTCCTGAGTCTAAACCTAAAGTCTGTTTGTAGAATCAGTTACAGCTCCTGAGGGGAGCTCAGGAAATCTGGCTAGTTTAGGCACAGTTCTCTTCTGAAGAGCAGGAGAAACACTTGGGTAGATGTATAGGAGCATTATACTTTCCTTCTATGGAAGTCTTTATTTCTACAAATAATAAAGAAAAAAAAAGGAGGAGAGAGACACAGAGACAGAGACATAGAGAGAGAGACAGAGACTAAAGAGAGAGAGAGAGAAAGAGAGATCCAGAATCCCAACAAAAGCCATTATCAAAATAAATGCATATTCAAGGGAGCCACTTAATAAATCAACAATCTGCTAACCCACTCTTTTCCTGGGCTAGCAACCACATAACAGTAATGCACTGTTACTTCTACACTGGATGGTTTGAAATGTAAGGTATACAGGAAAACACATAATAACCAGAATGAATTAAAGTTAGAACAAATATCCCACTCCTATTCATAGATTTGTACAGGACACAAGTTTGTTGCTGAAAATTAGTAGAGAAGCCAAGATTGGAAAATATATTATATATGTGTATTGTGCACATGTACCTTATTCACTGAAGTTCAGCTGACTGCCTCTCTATAGCATGGACTGCCTGTGTACCACACCAGGTTGCTGTGGCATGGATATAGTTTATCTCTGCAGAGGTTGATACACTGGAGTCTTTGTCCCAAGTAGTGTAACTGTGATCTGGTAGAAATTTAAGAGAGGGACTCCAGACATTGAGAGTGTGGTCTTGTAAGGTGGGTCTCATATGACCCCTCAAATTCTACTGAGGGGTTATTATGCAAGGAGCGAGCCTGTCCTGTGTCTTCTCTCCTACTCTGCTCCTGGTTTGAGATGCCCTCACTTGTTCCACATGCAGTGTCACCATTGCTCTCCATGCCAGGAGGTGACACTGTCCAGGGAAGACATGCTCAGTCTGCTCTTGCTGTTTGCATACTCAGCTTGCAAAGTGTCAGACAAAGTGTCTGATACTTCCAAAGTATCAGACCCTGGGTCTGATATTTTATTACAGTTCTAAAAGGCTGATTACCAGCAATAACATAGGAATTTACTACAAACATCAGTATTTCATAGTATCTCATCTAAATCACAAGTTCACTAAGATATCGTCAATGTTTTTATACTCATTAATTTTTTGCAATACATCTGTGATTGAAGGCATTTTAAGAGCATTTTCTGATTTAAATATTTAAAACACTATTGGATGGAATTATTTCCTCCATTATTCAGGATCAGACAAAAAGAAAATGTCAAGAAATTTAGCAATTTGATCAAGATCAGATTTCATTTCAGAATAACACCAGTGTATTTCATATTTTTAACATATGCAGATGTGAAATGCATGGTAACAATATATAGAATTAGGAAGTGGGAAAATCAAAGTAGAGGTAAAAACAAGAAAATGGCAGAGAGAGGTAGACAGGACGAAAGGCTAGTGTATCACTCATACATTAATATCATATCACAGGAAGGTAATTGTAACACAGTAGAGTTGTTTATCATAAACAAACAGCAATTTTAATAGGAAAACAAAGATGTTCAACAAAAAAGAAACAAATAGATCATTAGACAAAGAGAATTTTGAAAAAAAACGCAAGATAATAAATCCATTATTATTGATAATTATCCTAAATTAAATGATCTGAAAAATAAATGAAAAAGCATGATTTGTTCAAAAACAAGCAAAACCAGAAGATCAAAGGATGGAAAAAAATATACTAATAGCAATGAAAAGAAAGATGGAGAGACTATAATGATTATACAGGGGGGATTTCAGGACAAATAATATTACCAAAGAAAACAAACTGAATTTCATAATAATAAAGGGACCAAAGAGGCAAAGAAAGAACAGCAACAGGATGGCAAACACAGCAACAGTTCTTCAAAATATAGAAATCAACTGCAGAGCCATAACAAAAAGAAACAATTCAACATAGTTGATTTCAGTACCTGAATATCAATAGTTCATAGGAGAAGTTGACCAAAAATTAGCAAGGATGCCTTAGACTTGAGCAAAGCTACCACCTAAGGTGACTTAGTTGTCTTTGCTGTAAACTAACCCTAAACCAAACCCTAACCCTAACCCTAACTCTAACTTTAACCCTAATGCTAACCATAACCACAAACCTAAACTTAACCCTAACACTAACCTTGGCAGAACACAAATTCTAGCCAAGAATGTGTAACTCAGAAGAGTTACCAAGGAGGAATATATTCTGATTCATATAACAAGATATCCTAGACTTATATGAACTCTAGTGTTTCAGAGTATGTTCTCTGACCACACTGTATTTAAATATACACAGAGAAATCTAGGAAATCAGCAGATATGTAGAAATTATAGAACAAATTCTAAGTTCATGGATCAAGAAGAAACTAAAAGAAATTCTAATGTGATATAAAAAAAATTAAAGCACAATATATAAATTTTCTGTGATGCAGTCAATAAAGCAGTATTTATTAGAAATTTATTAATATAAACTTTTATGTTGAATGAAAATGAAGGTCTCAAATTAATATATTCAATGATCTCTAAGATTACAAAAATAAAGGTCAGGCTAAAGCAAAATGAGAAAAGGAAAAGGAAATAGTAAGGATGAAGATGATAATCAAGAAAAGAGAAAAAATAAAACAAAAATGGTTATTTGAGAAACTTACTAAAATTAGTGAACTTCTAGCCATATTTATCAGAAGAAAATGCAGAAATTATCAATACCAAGAATAAGAATAGATGTCACCACAAATTCTGTAGCTATTAACATACTAGTAAGACAAAAATATAAAGTATACAAAATTCAACTTCATTTTAAGATGCATGCTTTAAATCACCAAAAGTTTTGAATAGACACATATTAAAAATGAAGTTAAATGTCAACAACATACATGAAAAATTGTTCTGCAAGAAAAATTATTCAACATCATCAGTCATTTATGCAAATGTGAATTGCATTTGAGATTAAAGTTCAGACCCTTCAGAATGACAAAAATTCATCAAGATTGATGTTGCAGGTACAGTGGAGCAAGTATTATACCCTTCTTTGAGGGAGAGTAGACAGTCATACCCACTTTGGAAAACATATTTTGGACATTTCTCAAGAAGTCCACCAGCCATTCTATTCCTAGGTAGTTGGGATAAATGAAAGGCTACGTTCTTGAAAAACCTGTACTTGAAAATTTACAGCAGTTTTTTTTTGTACCAGGAATCGAACTTGGGTCCTTTCACTTGCACAGCAGGCGGTGAAACCACTGAGCTAAATCCCCAGCCCTTACAGCACTTTTAATTCTAATAACCAAAAGCTGTAAACGACCCACATATCCATTATCAAGTGGGGTCAAATCAGATGCCTCTGAAGTTCTGCCTGCTACATCTATGAAGACATCATAAACCCCATACCCAGTAGTTTCCAGAGTGCAGCCTGGTAATAGACAGCTCCCTCAGGAACTGCATTATTTCTGTCATGGTGTTGTACTTCAGTGGCTACAAGAGCAGTGTTGACATGCTTGCTTTGTGTTACAAAACACAGCTTCAAGGTTCCAGGCTATAAATGTTCCCCTGCCAACACTGGCTGAGTGTGGGGCACTCATCAACCCATACCCATCTACTCCCTGCCTCAGGGCCACGATCTACAGATGTGGTGGCAGTGGTACCAGTAGTGGCAGTGGTGGCAGGCATCCTTTGGTCCCGTGTCTCTCTTCTCAGCATGGAGGAAAGCACACCAACCCTGTCACAGGCTCCACAACAGCTGTCAGGCAGTTCCTCGAGGATGGCTGTACTTATCTCCTCAGAGTGTCTTCAAAGTCATCTCATTAGCATTCTGCGTAGACCAAGTAGACTGTCACTTGATGGTTGTTCTTACTGGCCTGGGACACTGTGACAGTGTGTGGTTCTATGTCTATCTGAAATCTTTGTGGTGAGATGAGGGCTTGCATGAATGAAACCACTTTCTATATTCACAATGAGGTCATTAACCAATGTCCCTGCCTATGGCAGTGTGTGGAAGACAAAGCTGTGGCCAGTGTCAGATCGCATTCTGGGGAAAGACAACATCAAGAGGGCCGAAAAGGACACTTGGACACTTATACCCAGTGGAAACATATACTAGAAGTAAAACCTTCAAAAGCAAAGAAAACCAGGAAAAAATTACAGCTCCTGAATATGTAAATTCCAACAGACTCACTGAAGACTGTAGGAAGGGCAGATTCCGGTCACTTGCATCACTCTCCCCAGTCCCAGATGACACAGTGCAGAGTGTGACAACTGCAGTGTGGGAAGATCAGAGGAACGTGAGCACTAGACATGGCCACTTCTGGACTACAATTAACCAGACCCTAGGAAAGAACAGCAATCTGCAGACTTTCAGGATCCCAACTCCAGACTGGAACATAAGGACTGAGATTCCAGGCGAGCAGCAGGGAGAGCATATCCCAGAGCTCCAGGCTCCAGGACTGAGTGTTGACTTCATTGCCCAATCCTGCTGCCATCAAGACAGGCCCCAGTGCCTGGGACTGCCCCTGACTCCTGATCTGGATGTGGACCTGCATACAGGCTTCAGACCACCCCAATCAGAAGACTATACACCTGTCATGCAGAAATGAAGATTTTCCCAGAGGGGAAAAAAACCTGAAGCTTATCACTACCAGATCTGTCGCACCTCCCAAAATTGCTGAAAATGTTCTTTAACCTGAAGAGGACGGGCACTAATTACTAACATGAAAACATGAAGATGTAAAAGTGATAGGTAAATGTGACTACATAGTCAATTTCAGATTTCTCAAATATTTTAATAGAAGTTTAGGAGTAAAATGTAGTTTTATTAGAAGGTGAAAATTAAAAGGTATTACAATGCTTGCTAAAGTAATTTGTTAAAGGATGTACAACATGAATTCATTAATGGATATAACAATTGCAAATGCACCCAATAATGAAGCACTTAAATATAGTAAGCAAGAATTAATGGACCTGAAGTGAAAGATGACAATAATACAATAACAAGAAAGGACATCGACACTCCATGTTTAGAAATGGACAGATAATTCAGACAGAATATCAATAAGAAAACATCTCACCTGAGCAATATTTTATAAAAATAGATTATATATATATATATATATATATATATATATATATATATATATAATGTTACCAGCAGTACTAGAGCTCATGTTCTCATCAAGTACACAGGGAATAATTTCCAGAATAAATTATATTAATGTGATTCATGGTCACAAAAAAAAGCTTTACAAACTCAAAAAGCATGAAAGAAAATCAAGTATCTTTTGCAGCCACTCTGGCATGGAACCAGAACTCAATATTAACAGTGAATTCAGAGGAGAGAGCCCTAGCACAGAGGAAGTGAACCTTCTGGGCCACCATACCACCATCCCCAGTGCCAAGGAGATGAGCCTCACAGGCAATAGCAGCAAAATCCCCCCCCCACACACACACTTTTGAAATGAGAAGACACATAAACAAGTCTCAAAACCAGATTTCCACATCACCTAAAGCAACCACAAAGGGAAAGGAGATGCAACAATCTGATACTCAACCACCTGGACTCCCTGAACTGGCAACAAAAGAGGACCTGGAAATAATAAAATAAGAAATAATTTATCAGATAAAAGCAGAGATTGTGCCCATAGTGCAAGACATGATTAATAAATCTAGAGAGGACACAGATAAAAAAATAGAGGAAATGAGGAACATGATGAAATTGCAACATAGGAAATAAATGGAATCCATGAAACATATGCAAACAGATTTCCAGGAGATTAAAATCTCCCTTCAAAGTTTATGCAGCAGAATAGAGCCAATATGAGAACAGAATTTCAGATATAGAAGACAAGACTTCAATTAGTGGCCAGGAAAAGAAAAATTTCTTTAAAATAGCGGGGGACCATGAGAAATCAATCCAGCAGCTGCTAGATGATACAAAGAAGAATAACATAAGACTGATCAGAGTCAATGAAGAAACAGGAGAGAGTGCAGATGACATAAAATTCTATTCACAGAAGCAATTGCAGAAAACTTACCAATTAGGGGAAAAGAGCTTGACATACAGATAAGTGAGACATATAGGACGCCAACTAGCCTTGATCAAAAAAAATTACACCTAGGCATATAATTGTTAAGATTCCAAGATGCCAGAATCCAAACAGAAGAACAAAATTCTATAAACAGAGTAAACAAACAAAACACATACAAAGGAAAGCCCATCAGAATCACAGCAGACTTCTTAAAGCAAATCCTGAAGGCAAGAAGAGCTTGCAGTGACATATTTCAAGTCCTAAAGGAAAAAAGACTCCAACCCAGATTGATATTCCCTGCAAAACTGTCTTTCAAAATTGATGGAGAAATAAGATACTTTCATGAAAAAGAGCACCTTAGGAAATTCATGAATACCAAACCAACCTCCAAAAAATTTTACACAATATCCTAGGCAAAGACAACAAGGATCACAACCCCAGGAATCCCAGTAGAATGAACCCATTGGGCAAAACAAGAAATTAAATGCAAAGGGGGAGAACCCAACAAAAAGAAAAAGTCATGCCAATGATAAGTCAATATGTATCAGTTATAACCATCTATGTTAATGGTCTGAATTCACCAATCAAAATAAATAGACTGTCAGAATGGGCCAGAAAGCAGGATCCAACAATATTCTGCATACAAGAAACACACTTATTTCAAAAAATAAACTGTTAGAGTGAAAGTTGAAGGGTGGAAAATAATACTCCATGTGACAGGAACCCCCCAAAAAGCAGGAGTAGCTATCCTCTGCAGAACAAGTGGATTTCAAACCAACACTGATTAAGACAGACAAAGAAGGAAACTACATCATTGAAAAGGGAACAATCCAAGAGGAAGAGATGACAATCATAAACATATACGCACCAAACATGAGTGCACCCAAGTATATAAAACAAATAGTAACAGATATGAAAAATCAAATGAGCATTAATACAATAGTAGTGGGGGACTTTAATACCCCATTGTCACAAATAGATAGATCAACTAGACAAAAATATCTAATGAAATACTAGAACTCAATGAAATTCTTGAACAAATGGACTTACTGGATGTTTACAGAGTGTTCCACCCCACAAAATCAGAATACACATTCTATTCTGCTGCACACAGGTCATTCTCCAAAATAGACCATGTACTTGCTCATAGAACATGTTTAAGTAAGAGTAAAGGAACTGAAGTTATCCTCTGTATACTATACAAACACAGGCCGATGAAATTGGAGATCAATGCCTAAGAAACCACAAAAATTTCATAAACACATGGAAATTGAACAACACACTTCTGAAGAACCAATGGGTCACAGAGGAAACTAAAGAAGAAATCAGACAGTTCCTACAATTAAATGACAATGACAATACAACATACTGGAATCTATGGGACACAATGAAAGCAGCTTTACAAGGGAAATTCATAGCAGTGAATACTAATATTAGGAAAACAGAGTGAGCACAATTAAACAAACTGATCCTGAACCTCAAGCTTCTAGAAAAAGAAGAGCAAGACAAACCCAAATCTCATACAAGGGAGGAAATTGTAAAGATCAGAGAGAAATCAACATGATGGAAACTAAGAGAATGATACAAAAAAATCAATGAAGCAAGAATTCTTCAAAAAAAAAAAAAAAACACAATTGACAAACTCTTAGCCAATTTTATCAGAAAAAGGAAAAGGCCCAAATCCATGAAATTAGTAATGAAAAGGATGAAATCACAATAGACCCAGCAGAAATCCAGAGGATCATTAATACCTACTTCAAAAATCTATATGCCAATAAGATGGAAAACACAGAAGTAGACAGATTCCTAGATACATATGAATTATCAAATTTGAACCAAGAAGACCTAATTCTAAACAATCCAATATCAATCGATGAAATTGAAAATATAATTAAAAACTTACCAACTAAGAAAATCCTGGGTCCTGATGGGTTCCCTGCTGAATTCTATAAGACTTTCAAAGAGGAACTACTGTAACTACTATATAAACTCTTCAATGAAATATAAAGGGAAACAATACTCCCAAATTCAATTCTGGAAGGAAGCATGACCTTGATTCAACAAGCAGAGAAATATCCAACTAAAAAATAAAACTATAGCCCAATCTCACTAATGAGTATAGATGCAAAAATCCTTAATTAGTTACTGGCCAACAGAATGCAAATGATCAAGAAGATCATACACTCTGACCAAGTGGGATTCATCCCAGGGATGCAAGGATAGTTCAACATACACAAATCAATAAATTTAATACACTATATCAATAAAGCCAAGGACAAAATCCATATGATCATCTCAATAGATGCTGAAAAACCATTTGACAAAATCCAACATGCATTTATGTTGAAAACCCTACAAAACACTGAAATAGACAGTCTCTACCTCAATCTGATGAAAGCTATCTATGAAAAACCAACAGCCAATATCATACTAAATGGTAAAAAACTGAAATCCTTCACACTAAAATCAGGAACAAGACAAGGATGTCCACTATCCCCACTCCTGTTCAATATTAGTCTTGGAAACGTTAGCCACAGCAACTAGACAAGAGAAAGAAATAAAAGGAATAAAGATAAATGAAGAAGTCAAATTGTCATTATTTGCAGATGACAGGATACTCTATATAGAAGACTCCAAGAACTCCACCAAAAGTTTTCTAGACTTAATAACCAAATTCAGTAAAGTAGCTGGATACTAGATCAGCGCACACAAATCAATAGCTTTCCTCTACACGAACAACAAAGTCACTGAGAAAGAAATAGGGCAAACAATTCCTTTCACAATAGCATCCAAATAAATAAAATACCCAGGAATCATCCTAACAGAAGAAATCAAGGACCTCTTCCTGAAAACTATAGCTCTATGAAAATAGAGATGGAAATGATATCAGAAAATGGAAAGACATCCCTTGCTCCTGTGTAGGAAAAATCAACATAGTGAAAATGGCCATACTTCCAAAACTGCTATATAGATTTAATGCAATGCCAATTGAAATTCCAGCAGTATACTTCACAGACCTTGAGAAAACAATCCAAAAATTCATTTGGAACAAGAAGAGACCTAGAATAGCCATGGTACTGGCAAAGAAATAGACCTGACAGTGGAACAGATTAGAATATGCAGAAATAACTCCAGACACAGTCAGCCATCTCATCTTCCACAAAGGAGTCAAACACCCTCACCAGAGGATAGATAGCCTGTTTAATAAATGGTGCTGGAAAAATTGGGCTTCAACTTGCCAAAGATGAAAACTAGACCTATATCTCGTACCATGCACTGAACAAAAATCGAAATGGATTAAAGATCTAAATATTAAAACATAAACACTGAACTGGCTGGAACAGTGGTTAGGTAGAACTCTTGAAAATATTGGTGTAGGAAAAGACTTTATGAACAAAACCTAACTTGCCCATGAACTAGCACAAACAATCAACAAGTGGGATCTCTTCTTATTAAATGGTTCTGCACAGCCAGAGAAACCATCAACAGTGTGAAGAGACAACCCACAATGTAGGAAAAATTTTCACCTGCTGTTCCCCAGACAAACGTCTACTCTCTAGAATCTATAAATAACTTAAAAGAATCAGACCTCCGAAAATTAAAGACCCAATCCAAAAATGGGCATCTGAAATAAAGAGATATTTCTCAGACAAAGAAGTAGAAATAGCAAATAAACACATGAAAAAATGTTCAACCTCACTGGTCATTCTAGAGATGCAAATGAAAACAATGCTGAGATTTCACCTCACCCCAGAAAGAATGCCTGCTATCAAGAAATCAACCATTAACAAATGGTGCAGGGGCTGTTGGGAAAGAGGAACACTGTTGCACTGCTGGTGGGAGTGTAGACTGGTGCAGACATGGTGGAAATCAGTATGGAGATGCCTCAAAGAATTAGGACTGGAAGTCCCATTTGACACAGCTATTCCCCTACTGGGTATCTTCCCCAAAGAATTAAAAGAATCATACTACAGCAATATATGTGCACCCCTGTTTTTAGCAGCAGTTTGTAATAGCTAAAACTTGGAATCAGGGCAATTGTCCACCAACTGGAAACTGGATAAAGAAAATGTGGTTTGTTTATACAATGGAGTACTACTCAGACATTAAAAAATGACAAATTAGAGACATTTATAGCTAAATGGATGCACATTGAGGCGATAGTCTTAACTGAAATAAAGAACACACACATGTGTAAATACAGAATAGTTTATCTAGTGTGAGAAACTGAAAGTGTAAATAAAGACTAAAAGGTGTAATAGATAATTGAAATAGCAAGAAAGGGGTCAAAGGGGAAGAGAAGTGGGAGGGTAGGGGAAAGGAAAGAAGGGAATGCAATTAATATTAGAAAATGAAAAATGGAAACAAAGCGCTTGTTAATAGGGAGGGATAGAGGGGTTGAAGGGAGGGCAGGGGAAAGGGGAAAAAATAAGAACCAAGAGAGATTATGTAAAGGTGCAAATTTCAAATGATGAATGTCATTATATGGTATACCTAAAATGTACCAATAAAATTAATTTAATAAAAACAGTGAATTCAGAAAATTCACATATATGTTTAAATTAAGTAAAATGTTCCTACAAAAGAAATGGAGTGGATGAATGAAGAAATTGAATGGAAAAATTAAAACTTCAGTAGCTGAGGATCAGGCTCAGTGTTGTACAATATGTTCAAGGATTGGATTCAGTTGTTAGCACTTTGGAAAATGTCTTCAGACAAACAGAAACAAACACTATTAGCTGCAACAGAGGAGATGTGGCAAAAAATTCTAAAAGGCAAAGTTATAGCAATAAACACCTACATCATGAAAGAAAACAAAATCACATTCTATGCATGCAGTAATTTGAGCTTAAGTAATTCAGGGGAAGATATGATCATAACGTGTGTCATTATATACATATCCTAATACTATTTCAATTTAAAATGACCAGAAAATGAGCTGTTGTTCATAATTTCCTGTATACTGTAATGATCAGATGTAGATTTTTGCTCATTGTTGAGAGCATACCATTTGGAAAGTCATTGGAAGTTAGTGTTTACAGCCTGTCCCAAACAAAATGCAGCACCATGAGTAATGATGTAAAATAGCTTTAAATAAATGGTCCTAGAAGCTACAGAGACATTATTTCAATGTGAACAGGTTCTGATGAGAACATGAAGAGATGGTGTCTGGACTAAAATAGGAAAGGAGATTCTTGGACACTAGGAATCTGGAATTGTCATTTGCTCTCATTGTATTAAACCAGTACTGAGTACCTCCTCTCTGCTCATAACTTTAAATCCTTATCAAAAAAATCACTGTTTACAATACTGGATAGTAAGCTTTGTCATTACCTTTTAAGTTATACACAAAACTGGTTATATAGACATGAACAGGCAGAAAGAAAGGGAGAGTGGCTGCACACAATCTATGGGAAACTCTAATTGTAAAAGTGATGAATTAATAGACCCATGGGAATGCACATAAATTGAGAAACCCAATTATTTGTATGTATGCTTCTGTTTGAATAGCAGGCTTGTAATTAAAGCAATGAAAGATTAACAGAGATAGGGACTACATCAACTAGATATTGGAATGTTTCTAATTTTTTGACTTGCAAGCAAAATGGTAACAAGGAATTCTAAGGAACAGAAGACAATTCCTAGAAATAAAGGCATCTATCTTTGGAAAAGCAGTATCAATTGGTTAATTCAGCAAATGGGGAAGATGAAATTTTGTCGATGGGAAAGCAGAATGATTCATAGTTTGTGACAGGGCAAAGTGCTACTTACACTCCACTGAACACTAAGCTCTCTCACATCTCACATCTCCCTCATCCTGTCTTTTCTACCCTTCTGCTTATTCATAATATTATTACCATACTATGCCACTCTCTGCTCTCTTCCTCTAATGAAAAATTACCCTAAAAGATTGAGCAAAGCAAGGCACCTCCCACTCTCTAGAATAAAGTAGAAGGTGCTTAGTATGATTAGAGAGGAGAACCAGAATTCCAGAAGGAGATACTGGCATTGTGCTAATGAGCCACACTTTCAAATTAGCGCCTCCACACATGGTGTATGATGCATGTCAGTTGATTTAATTAAATATCAAAATATTTAATTAATATTTAATTCATTATTACCTGATGCCATAGATGACAGAAGAAATGGTGCTTGAAGGTCTACATGAAAAGATATAAAAATAGGGAGTGCAGAATATTTAAAAATTGGAAAAACCATTAACATCTTCTCTGAAGTGATCCTATGAGATACATCTAAGATCCGCCTCAAGTTTCAGTCTCAATTCCATGTTTGAATATGGGAAACAGAGCTGTGAAGCTTCATTTTCACATAGTATGAAGAGAAAATTTCAGTTGGTTGCTACAGTCATGATTTTAGTTTTAAAATCACAGAATATCACAATCAGGAGCTGAGAGTAAAAAATAACATTTGATTTTAATCTACAAATATGTGTGTATTTTTACATGGGCTATACAATTTTAGCATTCATTGCTATTCTAGTTCTGAAGCAATTCATGTTGCCCATAAGGGTTAGTGCTGCTTTATCCCTCGAATCTGCTTTTACCTTTAGTAAGTGCATAGCCATTTACCCCTATTCTACAGAGAGAGACTGAATTCTATCTGCATACAGAGTGTATCTCCTGTGTATGTCATGCTATATCCCTGGGCATGACAGGAAATGATTGCATCTTTATTCCCAGCACAAACTGAAAAGTACAAACAACAGACAAACCAATGAAGAGAACATGCTAATTGCCCACAGATGTGAAAAGTTTTCCGAACACTGGAGACAGTCAAGCTTGGCAAATCCCTCTTGATAAATCACAGGGATGGAAAATTTCCAAACCCTAGGGGAGCAAACAACTCTATGGGTTCATGACCTCTCATGGAAACTTCTTTATATTCTAGATGGAAACTAAGAAGAAGTCTTTTTGCTTTTCTTTTGTCCTGACTCCATGTTAAAGACAGCCCATGTGCAGCAGAGGGAGGTTTCTTCCTCTCTCTCTCTCTCTCCCTCCTGTTCTCTCTCTCTCTCTCTCTGATAAAAAAAGAAAATTTGGATGAAAGCCTCATATTTGGGACACTGAATGGATTTTTCTCTGTAGAGTATCCAAGGTTACTTCAACTGGACTATTTTAGGAATTGATACATGGTGAGAAGTATAATTTACACTTTTGCATTTTCAAAGAGAACACCAAATCGTGATGTAATCCTTCAAAATGTTGTTATTATGGTCAAGCCACTAGGTTTAATGCAATGCTTAGGCCTCAAAATGAAAACTGTGTATACATGGGCTAATTTCATGAGATTTCTGGCTCTCAGACTCCTCATTTTGAAGAGGAATTAAATATTATTGAGCTCTACATATGTGGAAACAAATAAAAAAATTACATATGGCACCCGTAAAGCAGCATTTGATTGCAGTTTTTCTTTTTTGGTACCAGGAAGTTTTGGATTGCAATCCTTAAAGCAGCATTTGAAAGATAAGTGCTCAAAAGCAGCTACCATAGCAGAAATTTTTTCTTTTAGTTAGGAACATCTGTTACTTCCATTCTAAATAATTTATAACTATGATCAACACTGCATGTCCAAGTTACATGCTGAGTTACAACTAATACATACTTTGGGGCTAGTTCTTGAGTAACATTTTATTTATTCATTCTAAAGTATATATTTATATATATTATATATGTATATAATATATATATATATTTACCAATGCTTCCTCCAACAATATCTACCCTGTTGTTTTAATTGATAAGCAGGACATTCTGAAGGTCTATCTAAAATGCTGACATGAGAGCATAAGAAATTCAACTACTGCAGGAACATTTTCAGTTACTGGTAGAATAGAAAACATACAGTTTTCACAACCACACATTAGCAGCGGGTGACACAGGAAAGGACATTAAAAGTAAGAAATTTTGACTTGGGTCACAGAGTTGAGTCTCCTGATTTTAACTCTATTCATTTGGTGTCATAATTAATATTAGTTTCCTCCCTCAGAATTGTTAAAGAATCATAAATGAGTGATGCTCTAAATTACTTAAGTGCTTGTTTTCAGGACTTGTCTTTCTCTTAAAATGAATTAAACTATTAAATTAGAAGAAAATATAATATTCATATGTCCATCAAAAGGACAAAGTTCAAAAGAGAATGGATAACTTCTAAATAGATTTTTTTTAATTTTAAGAAACAGTAAAAGTTGAGATATGTAAGACAATCAGCAGAGGAACATCAAAAGGAAAGTAAAAGAACTGAAGTCTGAAGAGAACCTATTCCCAGGTCATCAAGGAGAGTAATATGCTTTGTTAGATAGGTAAGAAATAAAGATTTTGTTTTCGAAGCAAATGATTTCAAATTCAAAGTACTCTGGATTTAGAAGTACAAGAGGTAGGGAAATTAAGAAGAGTGTATTATTGTCTACTTTTTATTTTATATGCTATACTTACTTAGAAAACATATATGCAAATATGATGGATATCCTCATATATCTGCATATAAATGCACCTAAAATTTAAAAATTAATTTATTGAAATATAGTTATAAAATAGTAACTGACAACATTATTACTATTCTTGTTTTAGTTTTGAATGTTTTATATATATATATATATATATATATATAGCAAAAGTTAAACACAGAAAATGTTCACAGTTTGTTATAAAAAAGGCTTCATTTGTGTCATTCAACAAACCAACATGTTTTAGTTTGCTCTCCATGAAAGTAGACATGGTAACACTTGTTCAAGGTGTTTAGGGTTAAATCTGTATCTGGGACCATCTGGAAGCACAACTGGCCTTCATTCAGGTCATAACTCAAGGCTTTGATAGTAAGTTAAAGCAAAAATTCCAGTTCTAACCCAAGTTGTTCATATGTCAGGCCAGTCATAACTGGAGGGTGAACTATTTGGAGAAGCAAAATGATTACAAATGTTACCAAGATAATATGAAGAGTTCTTCTATACTCTTCATTTGTTTATTCCTAATATTACCATGTAATATTATCATGGTTACAATTGTTGAACTTGTGAAATTAACAGTGATAAACAGTAGAAACTAGATTTCATTCATATTTTATTTTATGAGTATATACACGATAGTCTCTTCTATGCATTCTGGTTTCCAATCCAGAAGAATGCATAGCATTTAGAATAAAATTTTAAAGACTAAAATCTTAAATTTGTCATCAGTAAGCACAAGAACACTGTTTTCTCCATTATGAAAGTTTTCACATTAGTTTTGGGAATTCTTTATATCCGACAAAAGTGTTGGTTTGCATGCAGCTGATAAAAATTTTAATGCTAAAATTGTATTACTCTTAAAATATGCCAGATAAAGAAAGTGAGGATATTAAGGATAATTTAACTATTACATTCACATATTATCTTGTTCTCTCTCTCCAAAGTCAAAATCAATCAATCCATCTATCAACCTAAATTATTTCCAGGAGAATCATATTAAATAGTACTGTATAAATGTAAGTGGCATGAAGACCACAAAAAATTATTAAAATATTATTAAGAACATTTAGAAGTACTTTGAATTTAAAAATAATTATCTTTACTGTGACAAAACAAAATATTTTATATTAGTTGAAAAATAAAAACATTTATTGATCTAGGCCATGGTAAAGCAGGAATTAGAATTGACAATAGTGCCATTTCTGCGTACAACAGTGACTCTGAATATTAGTTCTTATTCAAAAACATCTTCTGAATTTTTGATGGTGTGTTTTTGGGTCTATTTCTTGACTGATCCTCTAAAAAATCAAGACAGACCATTGTACTATACTCACTAACAGAAGTGAAATTCAGGCTTTGAGAATTTTAGTAATCTGTTCAATATCAGCATAAATTATCAGAACCTAGTTTTGAACCCAGGTCTGCATGGGTTTAGGGCCTATGTTCTGACACATTTCACTCCTTTGTCTTCCTTGCTCTGGTCCTGAACTAACCCAACTATTGCTGGATTATATATTGATGTCTGATTCAATGACCTTTTATGGTTTGTTTTATAAACTTGTTTCTTGGTTAGAACTTTTCTTTGAATATTGAGTTCAGAATACAAGAGTCATTTCAGAATGTGTAAAACATTGACAGAATCATGGAAATAGTGGCTTTAAAGTTTTAAAAAAAGGAGAGATATTGACATACACAATCATTTATTTTAAAGTACCATTGACATTTAAAATGATTTCTATAAACTTAAAATGCCATTTATAAGATTAGGTTATTTTACCTCTCACAATAAGCCCCTTATTCTTAATAAACACAAATGTAAGTTAAGGCATTGTACTATACATATGTGTACACACACAAACAATCTAACAAAATATTATCAGGCACTGGTAACATGTATGGCTGAGAACACATTCTTCAATTTTCAATTTTTTATAAAATGTAAATCAAAATTTGAAGTAATTGTCTAGATGGAACATATTCTGCACCATTTTCTCTGCTTCTTTTAGCAAAATACCTCTTCAACCATGTGCAAAGAATCAGGAGCTTTAATGTTTACAGATGAATGGAGACTGTAGAAAAACCACCCCTCACTAACCCCTCACTGGAAAAGAAATATCCCCATTTTTTGCTGTTGCTTCTATGTATAGGCATTGGTTAGAGAACAGAGGTTCCATGTTTAAAATTCCATGCCCAGCATCTCTCATTTGCTTGAATTTAATGTCTTTAAGCATGAGTTTCCCACCAACAGTAGCTATAATAAGACTTAGAACAGGCTTCTTCCTAGGAGTTAGATTCTGAATAATCATTTCTTTTTGTCATCATGACAACAGTCTGAAATAGCATTTTATAAACTTTTGGAATGAGGAATAATTTGAAAACTGTCAAAATTTAGTCTCTGCTCCTTATGTGTTACATACAGAGCTAGACACTTTTGCATGGATCTTTCTCTTTTGTAAGAACCCAGATAATTTAGGTAAAGATCTAATTCAGTTCAGGGTTTTAAAGAGATTTTTTTTTAGGAGTGGCTATGACTTGCAAGAGTATTGGAACTCCAGGCTATGTCCTCTCTTTGTAGATAAGGCTGTCTCTTGATCAGGATTGATGTTCAAGTTATCCCATCCCAGGCTACAAAGAGGCAGCATTGCAAAATTAACAGAACTTTTAAAGGGTTCAGGAAACTTTTCACGAACTCAGTGAAGAAGCCACTACTCAACAATGTAAGCTAGAACTTGAGGGGAAATTTAATTCTCATCCTTACAACAAGTGGAGATGCCTATTATCTATATTGAAATTCAACTATTTAAAATGTTTAATATTTTGTTTCATATCACTTCCTGACCACCCTCTACTATCCTTAACATATTTCCAATTTTGTGTACTTGGTAACATGATAATGGTACAACTCCCTAAAGTGTTGATAATGATAGTACCACAAAATGATCTGAAACAGAGTTTTCTTTCCTTAGATTTCATATTCCACATGTTCTTTCCCTGGTGTGCCTCTGCTGCCCCTTTCCTTGGAAGTCATGCAAAACCAAAGTGTTGTGACTGAGTTTGTACTCCTGGGGCTCTCACAGAATCCAAGAGTTCAGAAAATAGCATTTGTGGTGTTTTTGTTGATCTACTTTGCAACTATGGGGGGCAACATGCTGATCGTGGTGACAATTGTATGCAGCCCTGCTCTGCTGGGCTCCCCCATGTACTTCTTCTTGGTATTCTTATCATCTCTGGATGCCTGCTTCTCCTCAGTTGTCACCCCAAAGACAATTGCAGACACTCTCCATGAGAGGAAAACCATCTCCTATGAAGGCTGCATGATGCAGGTCTTTGGTGTACACTTCCTTGCAGGGGCAGAGGTGATTGTCCTCACCGCCATGGCCTATGACCGCTATGTGGCCATTTGCAAGCCCTTGCACTACTCCTCCATCATGAACTGGAGGCTCTGTGGCATTCTGATGGCCGTAGCCTTGATAGGTGGCTTCCTACACTCTATGATTCAAATTTTCTTTACTTTCCACCTGCCACTATGTGGCCCCAACATCATCGATCACATCATGTGTGACCTGTACCCATTATTGAAGCTTGCCTGCACTGACACACACATCTTGCGTCTTTTGGTGGTTGCCAACAGTGGGTCTTTCTGCATCCTCATCTTCTCTATGTTGCTTGTGTCCTATGGTGTCATCTTGTTTTCCCTGAGGAAGCACAGTTCTGGAGGGCAGAGGAAGGCTCTCTCCACCTGTGGGTCCCACATTGCTGTTGTGGTTTTATTTTTTGTTCCGTGCATATTTATGTATGCACAACCTCCATCTGTTTACTTCTTTGATAAAGTTGTGGCCATATTTTGCACCATGTTAACTCCCTTGTTCAATCCTATTATTTATACATTCCGGAATAAGGACATGAAGAATGCAATGAGAAAAGTATGGAAGAGATTTGTGGTGGTTTCTGATGAAAAAATAAAACATTAAACTTCTTAAAGAATTAATTTAAGGTAAAGATGTCAAATTGGTCTTAAATATTTATGGGGTGGACGATTTTTATACGCTTGGAGGTAATGCAATACAGTAGAAAAAGCATTTTCAAGGGTATCTGGAAATAACATTTTCACCCCAGATTACCAATCAACTCTGAATTGGCAACTCAGTATCCTCATGTGTCTGTCAAAAAGATTTGAATGTATGCTTACTTTGAATGTAGTGTTCCAAACAAAGAGTTTGAAATGATGAACTACCTATCAAATTGTCATTCACTCCATGCCTGAAAAATGCTAGTGGAGGAAACAAAAAGAAAAATGTATAGAGATCAGAAACAGAAACTTAAAGTAGTTCAAGAAAAAATATATATGTTTAGGCCACTGATCTCAGGGACAAATGAAACAGCAGCCATGACCACAGAGAGGAAGCAAGTAGAGCATTTGCAGAACTTCAAATAGATGTATCCTGTATCACAGTACCCCACCCTGTGGGTCCATTGCTATCTGCTACAGAATTTGGATCAATTCATTGATTTTTAACAAAAATAATTTGATTTTTCCAGTCCTTCCTACAAGTGAGTTCCTCTTGGGTCCATTGACGGTGTCTAGCTCTCAGCAATGGGGCAGGAAAAGGGCAGATTCCCCAAGGGTGACCATGAGCATCTCTGTGAACACTGTCAAAGAAGGCCCTCCTAAGCCTGCGAGAGACCATGTATGGTACTAGAAAAGCCAACTCAGAACTTGCAGATGCAATTAACTGGCTTCTCTCTAAAGAAAAGAGTAGAAGCGAAGATTACTGAAGGTGAAAAGAAAATTTTCAAAAGATAAGTATGTTTCAATATACTGGGTGATTTGAATTCTTCATCCAAATGATGTCCTTTGGCCTAGTCCATTCGTGATGAGGAATAGTCCCTAAAATATCAAACAGTTATTGTCACTATGACAAAAGTGTGTGTAATAAGACACATGCAAGGTAAGGTCCTGTTCCTGCTCTTTTTCTTGTCTTCATCATCATTGTCTACCACCTATAAAAAGTCACTTCTTATTGTCCTTTCCTTTCTCACAGAGGATTTATTGTTATATATGTTTCACTTATCTCTAAGGATTAGTAGGAAATGAGGACCTGATATCACTGGTGCAACTATTTTACGAATCTTTAAATCCAAGATTTGATATTCTGTAAAACAAAACATTATTCTCATCAGCTTGTGGTGGGCCAATACAGATTCATGTCTGATCCTTAAAGCACTCGAATTAAAATACATTTTTATTATTTTAACTCCCAACAACCAACCCATTGTTAATTTGAGTTATAATATTCAATGAGAAAAATCAAATATAATATTCAATAAAGAAAAGTACAAATACTAAAAAATATCTATCTAATTGTTTTTATTCCACCTAATTTGATGAATAAAATTTTGCAAATATTTTCCAGCAACATTTATTGTTTTAACTGTTTTATATCCCACGTTGCTTTGACCTACAGATAGTGAATTTATTCCAATGATTTATTTTTAGGTCACACAACTGTTTCACTGACACTAAGTGACCCATGTTAGTCATTATAGTTACTGAAAGAATTTTCAGAAACATATTGCCAACTTGAAACTATGTAAATTTAAAATATGCCTCTGAATGTCTGAAAGAGATCAGTAACACTGATTTCTAAGTTAAACAATAAAACAGTTGCTCATATGAGTTTTCACATGGTAATATATATATAACTGTTCTTGTCAATTTAAACTAAAACATCAGAATAATTACATACAGTATTGAGTTGAAAGTGCAAGATGACAATTTTAATGGATTTATTCTGTATTGTCATTGAATTATCATAAATCAGGTTAAATTAAGAGTTTCCTCCATATCGTGACATTGATCTCTGTTCTAATGAAGGAAAAAGCAAGATACTTATGGTAGCATCCAAGACTACGAGATGGGGTTTCCGTAACCTCCCTGACCACTTCTCATTCCTTTACTCTTTCTCAGTAGCAATGGACTCCTTCCTCCCCAGGAGCAAGCTACACAGCCTTTGTACATCATCCTTGGCTTGAAACATTCTTCTTCTTTTCTTGAAGTTGTATTTCATGGTTGAGTGTGCCAGCTCCTTTTTAATAAATGCTACCTGCCCTATGATTTTAAAAATACCATCTTTCTACCTTGCTTCCTTGGATTTCATGAGCTTCCTCCCCACGAACTCTCTATTCAAGGACATGTGCATTATTTTTGTTATCCAGACCCAAAAGTAGGACTTTACTAGAAGTATCTTATTAAAATAAAAGAGCTTTAGACTTGTTAGTAAGAGATTTGGATCCTAGATTATCTTTTATTACTAATTAAGTGTGTGGCCTTGTGTAATTTCACTTCTCTGAGTTTCAGTTTCCTTTGTTAAAGTAGAATTAATAAGAACACAAAAATATTTCTTCTGCACTCATCAGAGTCTGGGATTTTTTTCTTTTCATGTGTTATGTATTTTGTAAATGTATGTCTTCAAATTCTCATTTAATTGATGATGAAATGAAGTCTCAATGAATTTAAATGGCATGGCAAAAACTCTAGTCCAGTCCATTGGTGGTAGCAAAAACAACAAGAAAAACAACTATGAAAATGTGTTGGGTTATGGTGTTCATATAGGTTCTTCTCTCAGACACTTGGGCTTGCAAATTGGCTTTAGGCTCTTAAGCAAATGCATCCTGTGATCTATTCATGGACTCTCCTGCCTTAGTTTCTATCAACCATCTCTCTGCCCTCACCCTTACTCTGGACCTCTCACTTCATCCTCCTTGTACACAGACACCAGGCAATGGGACACCTAGCAGGTGTGTTGGGTGATAACGTGATCTCAAGAATCAGAAATTAATTTTGTGATGAAGTCTTTCCAATCTTTAATACATTATAAATTCTAACTTTCTTCCTTCCCCATGAATGTATGTATATATATATATACATACATATATATATATATATATATATATATGTATGTATGTATATACACACACACATACATATATCCATGATGCACTTGTGGGTAATTGCAACACATATATTTACACGAGTACTCAATAATCTCTTTTCCTTTTCTTTTTGTCCTCTTCTCTATATTGATTTAAAACATAAACTGAGATTAGAAATGGAAATAAAACTAACATTAGCAATATGAAAAAGAATGATTTTACCACATCCCTTTTACAAAATGGGGAACTGAATGCTGAAAAGCCTAAAATGCTTAAATTTACATAGCTAACAAGTGGTGGGCAGCACTCACGCCCACCATACAGCTATCATCTCACTGAAGGTCTAGCTGCTTCACAGACTTCTGGGAATCTTAGAGACGAATGTAAGTGAATCATATGGAGAAGAGAACAGAGATTCACACCTGCACCTCAGGAGTTTAACCAAGTGACACTAATGTTTGCTTTTGCCCATGGTCTGTCTCAGCTAGGTTGGTTACTGGCTGCTTGGGCTTATGGTTTCCTGGAGTTACTGAAGTTGAAAACCTGCCCTAAACATCTACAAATGTTTGAGGGAATTTCCATAAATAGCCAATGCATTGAGGAGCACAATATTTAACTCACGTTATTTTAAAAGAGAAACTATTGAAAGAGTTCACTGTCTTTAAATGTCTTCCTTTCCTTTTCAGAACACAGGACTAGACTCTTCCAAAAAATATTCATGAAACAAATTTTAAATCTTCTCCTATTTTACATAACACTCACCCCTACTCCAAGATAGACCTTGTTTTATCCAAGGCAGGTTCTGGAAGAAATTTGGAAAGTATGACTACTTGGAGAGTTCTTTCTTAACATAAAATACCCACACCCCACAACCACTTATGATAGAAAGAACTGAGAAGTTTCTTTCAGGATGTTCCTCTCTGGAAAGAATCGTAAGGACCAGTGAATGAAAGAAGCACTTTGGTGTTCTGGATTTGCATTTTTAATGTGTCTCATGATCTCATTAAACATATATTGTGACTCCACATAGTAGATTCCCACTCTGAGAGTCAGTGTAATCAAAACAGTTTTCCTACAGCCTGAGGACTGGACCCTGAATTGGGGAGAGTGAACCCAAACCATGTCACCATGACAGGCTTTGATGAGCCTGTCTCCTTCCATATTGTGCCCTTGATATGTGATAGCAAAAGTCAGGAATATTTACCCAAAGCTCACACTCTTAACTGGAAAGACTCCCTAACTGCAAGACCTACAGATGGTGAGACAAAAAATTTCCTGGCTTGCAACAGAAGGCATCAACAAGCTTCTTGGCTTGATGGATTTCCCACCCTCTTAGGATTGCTATATAAGCCTAAAGGAAGAAAAGGGAAATGGGAAGAGGAGAAATAGTAACACAAATGGGAAGATGAAGAAGGGAAAGTGTGGGACCAAAATGACTCCATTTTGGAGCCGTCTCCTTTGTTCTCTCAAATTTGTGCTTAAACTAGGAATTCACCACTTGAAATTCCTGAGTTTATTACCCAACCGCCTGTGTACCCGGGGAGAGAGCGTTCCAGGCACACTATCTGTAGGATAAGCAGTTAATGAGCTGACTGTCCACACAAGATAGATGCGGCCATTAGTGGGTCTGCTAACGATCAGTATGTAACAACCGGCCGTTAATCTTTGCCCCTTTTCTCCCTCACAAAAACCAATACGTAATCCCCTTCGACCCCCAAAGCCTAGCCAACCAAAACCCTACACTTCATATGTATTGAGTATTAACCAATCACCTGGCTACTAATAACCAAAGCTTGTTGTATTCTCAATAAAAACCCTGCTAGTTAGGGACTCAGGGCTCTCAATCTCGATCCGCTGTGTCGGTGACAGTTGAGAGTCCCTGCTTAAGCTTGAATAAACGACCCTTGTGTGCTTACATCAGAAACGGCCTCCTGGTGGTTTCTGGGACTTCACAATCTGGGCACAACAAAAGATTTTAGCCTTAAGTCTCAGAAGTCTCCTCCAGACAAAAGCATTTGTGGAAGGTACTTGCTGATCACAAAGCATTCTTTCCTTTTCTGTTAGTTACAATTACCTGACACTTCTCTTAAAATGTGTTTTAGACACTAAAGTTCAGAGAAGTTTAATTCCATCCATTGTATTAAAATTATAAAATAAGATCAAAGGTTTTTAGAGCTCAAAGTATCATTCCTGCCAAATTTATATTTCCACTCTTAAAATTTTCCTTGAATACTAGATTTTCATACTGACCTACTTTCTTGACATGTTCTTTCATGTTTTAACTAGAGGTCTTCACATTTAAAATCTGATTATGTTTGGCCCACATATATTGTCTGTAGCTTTATCAAGAAAAAAATCATCTTAACTTACCAAGCCTGAAACATAAAGCCAAAATTGTGGTAATCATAGCTCACATTTAATATATTAGAAAAAAATTATCTTCACAAAACATTTTTTTGCTTTCTAATATCTTCCTCTGAGCTATTATAATCTTTCACTGCTTACACTGTATTGCATCAAAATAATTAGGATTATTTTATGATTGTTTATAATTATCAAATCATTGCTGCTATATCATTGAATTTAATAGTAATATTGTCATTGTTTGGCTTTGATCCCAGGGCCTTCTATCTGCTAAAAAGCATTGTAATTCGGGGCTACTTCCCCATCCCTAATAGTAACATTTTTTCATTATATAAACCTAGAAGATGTTAAGAAATATAAAGTCCCAGAAATGATGCACCTGAAATTCAATCACAGTTTATCTATTTGAGTGTTTCACTCTTCTCAGAGATTTGATTGTCACTCAAAAAACCTACATTAAAGGAGAAATCCTTGAGTGACTTTTATTAGTCTACAGCTCAGTAGGACTACGAAAGCTTGCTCAGATGGAGTACTTGGTAACTGAAGTGAAGTTTCCCTTGGGACAGGACAAGAGAAAAGACGGGGCAGAATCTGACTGTCAGCAGCCTAGCTGGGATTAGTGGTTTGTTGTGAACCTAGATTAACAGTGTTCATAGCTCATAAGAGACCCTTCAGGGTCAAGTGGGAAGAAGCATGGTCTTTGTACCTCAGGAGGCTGGGTATTTGTGATTTTTTTTGAAATAGCTATAAATATCTGCTGGAAGAAATAAATGTTTACTTCACATTCTGCCAGGGACTATTTTGGGCTAAGAGGCATCATTTTTATAGATGTTTCTGTAGAGAAAAAAAAGAGAGAGAGATATTCTTTTTATGGTAAAAAGTTCTAGGAACAAAAGCAAATTGGGATGACTACTAGTTCATCTGCATGTTGTTGGGATGGTTGTGAGCTGATTTCTAAGATTTATGTGAATTCTCAGCACAGGGAACAGAAAGACGGACGTTTTCAGGGCCCAGGCATCTCAAAGGAAACAAGCTTTTCATTTTAGAGGGGCTTATCACAGTAACACAAAAATATTGTTAAATTCCATCCAACAACTCTGAGTATTCTTTGTTCCATTGTGATTCATAAATGCTAACACAAGCTGCTCTTGTATTTTATTCCTCAAATTTTATATGTTGTCAATGAAAAGCATCCAAACTTTGTATCATGGCTTTCATGGCTTTGTGCTAGGAGAACAATTTTCTTCTCCAAGCTTGTCTACTACAGTATGTGCTTAGAGTCTCTCTAACCAGAGTCTGTGTCAGTCCATTTGCCTGAAAAATATTTCCTGCCCATTTTCATAAAAATTGTCTTTATTTCCCAAATGCTCAAACTCTTCTGTTTTTTGTACCACTAAACCCCACATTTTGCCATAACAAGAGATTTATCTTTATTTTCCTCTCATCAGGGAAACTCTGTGTTCAAAATACCACATACTTTCATTCATTTTTCTCTTTGTAGATATTAAAATGTTTGTAACCATTATCCATAGCTTGTGCAACCATTAAAAAAAAGTGTATGAGCCAGAACACTGCTATAATTTTAGTCAGTCAGCAAAGAAACTCTATGTTTTCAAGCAGTGTGCCACTGTATTGCAAGTAAAGGAACAACTTGAAATAGTATTTTTACAGAATGCAAAGTAGGTCTTCAAAGGCCAATTATAATTGTACTGAATATAAAGTTATAATTATCATCCAATTATAAATAGTGGAAGCTACTTCTTGTAAATTCCTTGCACATATGAAATTAATTTTCATAGCAATCCTAAAAGATAGATTATTTTATTATTTATATTAGTTCTGTCAAAATCAAGGGACTTATTAAGCATCAGACCACTAGTGTGGGCAGTGAGGTGAAATTTGAGTCTGATCAGTTTTTAAATAATAAGAACATGTTTGTGGCACATCATGAATACATTCATTGTGAGCAGGTGTTCCATGTACACGACATATCTTATTTCATTTTACACCCCCTTCCTCTCTGACCCTCCCTCCATCATTTAGTCACCTACCCATTATAATCACTGTTTGATTTTGTTTACAGCTCTGAGAATCTGTTTGGGAACCAGATTTTCTCAATTAAATTTACACTTCTGCTCTATAAATAATTTTGAATTCCTCTCTGACTACCATATCCATGAGAAAATTCCTCTCATCACTCCACAAATGTTTTCTACTCTTCCAGTATGATGACATGCCATCTCCTATAATTATTGAATTAATCTACATTTATCTTTGGACTCATGAGATCAGGGTAACAGTTTTTCTAGTCTTAAAAATAATTTCATATAATTTGGCCTCAGCATTGAAAGTGAAAAGTAATTATGAATGAGTGCAGAATAAATACAATTGTTATATTTTTCTAACAAGTGGGAAAGTAGCAAATTGAGGGTTGTTTCACAATGCTAGTGTGTAATTTTACTGGAATAGTGATTTTCAGATTTTTTAGAGCACAGAGTTACACTGCATACCACATGAGACATATAGGCATGTGTGTGCACCTATATGGCTATAAAAAATCTATTATCCTTCTTCTGAAAATTCAGAGTAAGTTAGGGCAAATATTGGCCCAGTTTTTTTGACACAGGGGGGCTAAATTTCAAAGCAGTTAATCACCCGCTCAAGGAAAATACTGGTTTTGCAGTTTGCATTTTAGATAAAAATAAAAATATTGGAAGGATATTTATTTTACATTCCCAAAATTCACACGCTTTGATCGATGGTAGTAAGTTTCAGAGGAACTAGATAAATCTTTAAGAAGCCTGACATCTACAATTTTTAAGGACTTTAGAGGAATTTGTCTCCAGAATGTGATTGGAAGTAGTGAAATATGGCAAAGAACTGGGGAATTCAGAAGTCAGCTTACTGTTCCTTCCAATGTCATTTCATTTATTCTCTTTGTGAGTAAGCATCATCCACTCCATCCTATCTACAGTCACTGTGATGAATAGAAGAATAATCAAATTCATTCTGTTTGGGTTGACACAAGATGTGGAAAACCAGAAGGTGATATTTGGGATTTTCTTGATTCCTTACATTATGACTCTGTTGGGCAACTTTGTCACCATGGTGACCATTAAAGCCAGCCAGACCCTTGGGAGTGCCATGTACTTCTTCCTCTTCTACTTGTCCTTCACTGATGCTTATTTCTCTACAAGCACGGCCCCCAGACTGATCTCAGATGCCCTTTCTCAGAAGAAAGTAATCTCCTACACTGAGTGCATGACACAGGTCTTTGCAGCTGATTTCTTTGGGTGTATGGAGCTCTTAGTGCTCATCCTCATGGCATTCAATCACTATGTGGCCATCTGTAATCCTCTGTGGTACAGGACCATCATGAACTAGCGCATCTGCGGTATGTTGGAGACCCTGGCCTGGGTAGGTACTTGCATCCATTTCTTGGCACAGATTTTCCTGGCTTTGAGACTGCCCTTCTGTGGCCCCAAAGTGATTGATCACCATTTCTATGATTTGCAGCCCTTGCTGAAACTCGCCTGCATGGACACCTACATGATCAACTTGTTAGTCATGACTAATAACGGGGCCATATGCATGGCAAGTTTCATAGTGCTGCTCATCTCCTATGTCATCATCTTGTACTCTCTGAGAAACCATAGCACTGAAGGAAGATGAAAAGCCCTCTCCATGTGCACTTTCCACTTTATCGTGGTTGTCATATTTTTTGGCCCCTGTATATTTATATACACACATCTGCCAACCACGTTTCCCGTGGACAAGATGGTGGCTGTGTTTTACACAATCGCCACGCCCTTACTCAACCCTCTCATCTATACCCTGAGAACACAGAGGTGAAAAGCTCCATGAGGAAGCTCTGGTGTTGCCAACTATGACTTCAGATGATCCACACTGTGTGAGAATTCTAAAGCACAATTCCTTCCCAATGCAGCATTTACTACATCGACTGGAATAATAATCAGATTTCCTGATAGTAGACTTACCATTTAAAAGTTGAGTATTTCACAACTTGGACTTTTAGTTTTAGGTGAGGATGTTTTACAAAATGTTATTTTCATTTTGAAGATAATCTCATCTATATATAAAATGCACAGGCACCAGTCTCCTCTTCATATTATCACAATCGAATGACACCTAGCTCTTTCAGTGTGAGTTTATGGTTCCAACCACCTCTGCTCCAAGAGGTGTTACCATCATTCCTTCAGAGTAATGAAAACTACCAAGGCACACAATTACTTTGTGTGTATGTCAGGATTTCCTTCAACCAAACATAAAACATGCTGCACAAAATATCCCCTATAATTTTGATATAGACAAGTAGAGGCAGTGTCAATATGCATATCTCGAAAAGGACACTTGTCAAAGTTTGCAGTTCTGTGTTCATATGTGGTTGCACTCCCTCAAAGTAAACGTCCACAACTTTCCTTATTGCCCATCTTACAATTTGATTTTCAAGAATTTGAATCTAGTTTTGTGAAGTTTAAAGTGCAATTGGTCCTTTATGTGTACACAGTAATTTTACAGAATACTGGGCTTCATGGTGGCATTGTGTACATGGACATAACATACTTTGATCACATGCTTCCCCTCACTACCCATCTTTACACCCCTCATGCCCCTCCCCTGATCTTTTTCCTCACTGTCTCCCTTCTACTTTCATGTCATCTTTTTTTCTCCCTAGACTCCACCTACTAGGGAAAACGTGATACTTGACTTTCTGAGCCTGGCTTATTTCTCATGATGATGTCCAGTTCCATTGATTTCCCATCCAAATGACACTACTTGTTGCTTTGTGGCTGAATAATACTCTATGGTGTATATGTGCCACACTTTGATGAATTCATCCACTGATGAACACCAGGTTAATTTCATATCTTGAAATTCATGATTCATGGAGGGAACTCTATAGTAGGCTGAGTTTCATTCCTTTGGGTACACACCAAGGATCTGTGTCATATGGTCATTCTGTTTTTGAGTTTTTGAGGGTCCTCCATACTGATTTCCATAAATTTTCACCAATAGTGTATAAAAGTTCCTTTCTCCCCCTCAACCTTGCCAACACTGTTTTTGTATTCTTGATGACAGCAATTTTGTCTGGGGTGAAATGAAATCTCTATCATTTGCTGCTCCTTCAAACTTAACACAATAGGAGAAAACTTTTGTTTATGTTTGAGCGAAAACTCACAGAGCTTCATAACTTTCTCTTTACTCTTATATAACACCAATCCTAAACTTCCTTCAGCTTTATATGATGCTAAAACTTAAAATGTCCATAATATGTCATTAACCCAAGTGTTACAAGTACTCAGGACCTGGTTCAACTGATGCCTAGGAAACCAAAATAGGAAAGGCAGACAGAAGGGTTGGGAATTTGGGGTGCAAGGGAGGAAGAATTATTCTGGTGCAGAAAAGTCTTACTAAATTTGATATCCTATCAAGCCGTCCTACTGTCTCTGGATCTGGCAGATACTGAAATATTTATGTTTCTCTTCTCTGTTGGGTCCTTTTTGTAGGCCTTTAAAAGACAGTTTCCTTGCCCTGCTTAATTGTAGCATCCTTCATGTAGAAGCAAAATGTCTTCCTGTTGTCACAGGTGATGCCTTCTTCAGCCCACAGCCAGCCAGTAGCTACTACCTTCCAAATTCTCTTCTTTTCTCACTGACCTTGTGTGACTAGTCCACAAAAAGCTCTTCAGGGGGGCCTCTCAGCAGTCCTTGGGAAAGGTATGATTTTATTTCTTAGAGACTGATTTATTTAATTTTTAGAAACTTGCTCAATGTGGTGAAATCATAAAGAAAACAAAATAACTCAATCTAAATCATGTTAGAACTCACGTGCATACATCTAAGTAATTTGTCTAGAGGATAAACGTCTTTTAAAAATAATGCAAACAGGAATGGAATATGAATTCTTGGTGTTCTTTAAGTGTAATTAGTATGTATGTACTTCCTCCATATATTGAATGTAATTAATCAATAATTGTCATAGTTTGAAATGATTTCTATTGATAATTAAAGTATAATTCTAAATACTTAACCAAACTATAAAGGTAATTTTTAGAGCTTGGTTTTTAAAGCCATTCAAACATGGATGAAGGGAGACTGTAGGGTGAGGAAAAGAAAAGGATGTAAAAATGATTACAAAGTCATGTGTATATGTGTCAGTTCCCCAAGATGAATGAATTATTATTTACATAAACATACACTAATACAAAAAGAAATAAAAATGAAACAAAAAGGGAGAATGTGTAGATTCTCAAGTCTAAGATGCTCTTATCAGACCCAAGATTCATTCACAGGATGTAACTTCCTCTGAGTGTTGAAGAGCCCTTTGAGGTTATTTCAACTCGAAGCTTCTCACTATGGAGGCAGATGCCTGGGGTATGAAGGAAGCTGAAGTCATCCAATGTTTCATCGTGGTTAAAATCATAAAACTGGAGTTTATACTGTTTTCAAAGAAAAGTTTAAAGCAGATGCCTTCAAAAGGCTTAAACCTAATAAACACATAACCTTCCTGGTTTACTAAGGGATTTGTGTGGTATCTGATAAGAACAATTGCTAAGGTGTTAGCCAAGCAAAATTTTACCAAATCATTTCAGGCTCTCTCTCTCTCATGTTTCTCCTCTCTGTCTCTCTCTCTCTCTCCCTGCCTCCCTGTATTTAAACTTTAAACTTTATTGACACAATTGACACCACACAAACTCCTCTCTAACACTCCCACTACCCAGTGTAGACCTCTTCATCCTCTTCCTGTCTGTAAAGCAAGCAGTTCCAGAAGCAGAGATGAGAGATATGCTATTCTCTGTTCCACTCCCTCTCAGCCTCTCAGGCCCTGCCCAGAACCATGAGAGAGGGAAGGCTGGAAGTGAATACTGAGCTCAGCCCTGCCAAGCCTGCTACTCCCACTCCCTCCTGCTCCATGTGACCTTGGCAAGGACGCTTTGGAGCCTGAGCCTGCACCCAGAAGAATTGGAATTGGGGCAGCATTTTTAAATCTCATGTGTCCCCCAAAATGTTCTAGGAAGGGCCATGAGTTTCAGAACCTTTGCTTAAAATGCAATAATAACATTAAACAGATTAAACCATTTTCATCAAATGTATAACAGTATAACAGTAAGTGGTGAAGAGGAAGGGCCAATTTTAAGATCAGCTTCTTAATACTTTCCTTGGACAAGAGAAGCTGCTGATGTCAGGAGAGATTCACCCGGGTGTGAGCCCATGCCCTCTCACTTGCATTGTGTGATCTTAGGAAAGCCACTTACCTTTCTGAGTGTCAGTCTACTTGTAGATGTATATCTACCTGTATGTATAAGGCTCAGCCCAACCTGTATAAAGATTTTGTGAAGTTTTCTATTTATCTCCCTTTTTCTGGAGACTTGACCAGGTGATTTGACTCAGGTTCTCTGGGTGCTGGGTGGTGACGCCTCTCTAGGTCAGATTCTGAAGTTCACACTTTCTAAAGGCTGAAAAGACTCAGAGGTTTCATTCCCCACCATGGTACCCAGCGTAACTGGAGATGAAAATGGGACTAAACGGTAAAATAAGTGTTAGGAAATCTAACAAAATAATGCAATTCCCACTGCATACTTCAGTGACTCCTTTGCCTGTATCTTATATAATAAAGCCCTAATAAAATATTTCCAATGCACTCTCTTTTCCTTCTTTTGTCCCATGTCTTAGCTCAGTTTTTCAAATAACCCATCACCTGCACAGAACCAGGGTGCATGTGCCCTCCCTGTGTTCCCAGGCTGGACTGAGGGGTAGAGAGAGAGCAAGGCATGATGGGAAGAGAGAGAAGGATCAGGCATTTAAACAAAGTATCAACACCTGCCACAGAGTAGATATGCCCATATTTGATGAATAAATAACTCATGGTTAGCTTTTTGTTGCTGTGCCAAAATACTTCAGGAAATCAACATAAAAAGAGGAAAGGTTGATTTCGGCTCACTATTTCAGTGGTTGCAGTCCATGGTTCCTTGGATCTGTTGTTTTGAGCCTGGAGTACTACAGTTCATGGACCCAGAAATAAGCCAACTGTGGACCAGCAGAGAGATTCTCTGAGAGCTTTCAGAGCTCACAGGAGACCCCGGCCAGGAATTTTCAGTGAAATGGATTAGTTGGTCCTGGTGACAGGCAGGATGGAGCAAACTCAATTAAAACTTCACACAATCCATTAACATTTTCTGAAGATAAAGATGAACCTGCAGACACCTCAGTGAGCCCCACATGGTTCAAGCTGTGACTGGATGGGTTACAATATTTGACTTCAGCACCTCCAAGTCTTGTAGAGTTTAAGGTAAGTATTAACCAGATGGTCATAATCGAGATGCCAGGGTGTATGGCTCTGCTTGTAACTGTTTAGGAAAGTAGATTGTCCTGAGAGTTTATATAGACATTTATAGTAACAATGGCTTACCTCATTTGTAGACACAATTTGTGTGTGTGTGTGTGTGTGTGTGTGTGTGTGTGTGTGTGTATGTGTGTGTGGTCTGAGGACTGAAATCAGGGCCTTACACTGAGTCCTTCCTTTTTATTTAATTTTTAGTTTTTGGAGACAAAGTCTTCCTAAGTGACTAAGTTGGGTGGCTAGGGCTTGAACTTGGGACCCTGCTGCCTCAGCCCCCCAAAAGGCTGGGAAAACAGGCCTGAGCCACCATGTCCTGCCCAACTACTTTGTCAGCTCTTCTTACTAATTTTTCCTTTGACCTTCAGTTTGAGTCTTTGTCTATTTATTTTCTCTGAAATGAATAATCACAGCTTCAGTTAAGAGTTTTAGAAATGGTCTATTTCACACCCTCTCCACATAGATTCCATGACAACTTAAATGTGGAAGTAATCTGGGTACCAAGGGGCTCCTGCTGCCTGGAAGCCATCTTGAGCACCATAGGTTCTTGATTGTATACCAAATACAGTGCTTGGTTCTAGCTCTTCCTGGAATTGACAAAGTTCTTCCAGTGTGTTATTGCATCTATCATTGGAAATGTGGTCCCAAGCAGTCTTTCTGGTAAATGTTTTTTTTTTGCTCAAATTCTTTATTGGTACATTTTAGGTATACAACATGTTTACATTTATCATTGGGTGCTTGTACCTGTACATGATGGATCTTGGTTCTTATTTTTCCCCATTACCTGTGCTCCCTTCAACCCTCCACTCTTCCCTGTTTACAAAGAGTTTCTTTCCATTTTGTCCTTTTGTCATAATTTTTCCTTTTTCTTCTTTCCTTTCCCCTTCCCCTCCCACTTCCCTTAAAATTTTGGACCTTTTCCTCCTATGTCAAATTATCAATTATCCATTTTAATCATTTTAATCCTTATTTACACTTTCAGTTTCTCACACTAGAGAAACTATTAGTTATTTACAAATGTGTGTCTTTTTATTTCACTTAAGAGGTTGGTCTCAATATTTAGCTATAAATGTCTAGTTTCTCATTCTTTATGGCTGCTTAGTACTCCATTTTATAGATAAAAAACCCACATCTTCTTTATCCAGTTTCCAGTTAATGGGCCCTTGGACTGTTTCCAAACTTTAACTATTACAAACTGTGCTGCTATGAACATGGGTGCACATATATCACTGTGGTATGATTCTTTTAATTCTTTTGGGATGATACCCAGCAGGGGAATAGCTAGGTCAAATGAGACCTCTAGTCCTAGTTCTTTGAGTATCTCCATACTGATTTCCACAGTGGTTGAACCAGTGTGCACTCCCACCAACAATGTAGAAGGGTTCCTTTCTCCCCACACCCCCACCAGAATTTGTTATTGGTTGATTTCTTGATAGCAGCCATTCTTTGTAAGGTGAGGTGGAATCTCAGTGTTGTTTTCATCTGCATCTCTCAAATGACCAGTGATGTTGAACATTTTTTCATATATTTATCTGCTGCTTTTACTTCTTTGTCTGAGAAATGTCTGTTCATTTCAGATGCCTATTTTTGAACTGGGTATTTAAATTGGGGGGTCTGATTTTTTCATTTCTTTATATAATTTCTGGTAAATATTGTAAGAGTCACTTTGTTACAGTGTCATTTTTTGTTAAAGGTTGGCTGTCAGGAGCAATGCTACATAATTTTAGGGAAAAATCATTTGGTTACCCTAATTCTCCTGCCCACAGCCCAGCTCTGGAATTCTGGGACATAATTCCATTTTGGCCTCTAGTCACAACTGAGACCTCAATGATCTAGTGATGCTGTGATTCTCCAGGACAAGAGACATCCTGAGAGCTGAAAACATCCTGGGAGGAACAAACACCTACTCTGTTCCTCATTGTTCTTGGATTGTTACATCTTGTTTAGGCTGATGTACTGAACTCTCTGCAAATCATTTGTTACATTTGTTTCTCTTAACGTACTGAATAAAAGGTGCAGTAAGCTGGGGGCTTTCCTCTTTGCTGCCCAGAGCAGCACTGATCAGACCCAAAGCTCAGCTTCATTTTTGTATCTTTCCTGTAATTTGCCTTGTGCTGCCATGGCTAGCAGGAGACTAGGACTTAGCTGCAGAGGTTCTAGTAACATCCCCTTTCCCCGTTCCCTACATTTGTCCTTTAGCTGCTGCTCTTTGGAGCATAGTTTCCAAGCTTAGTGTGCAGGGCAGCTACCTGAGTGTCTAGAGATCTACAGTAGGAATCACATGGGGCCTCCACAGGATATGCTCCACAGATCTGGTCCTAATTTCACTACATCCCATGGACAGGCAGGAATCTTCTTGCATACCAACGTGTGCAAGCAAATTTTTCTGATGAAATGTTGAAAAGTGTTAGTTCTTCTGTAGCTAAAAACCCTTCACCATTTTCTGTTGGAACACAGTGCACCAGTTGTCTAGAGAGATCAGTTTGGTAATGTTTGTGTGGACCAGAACAGGTACCTACAGCACTCATGGATGAAGAGCTTATTTGCCATCTTTCTGGTAACTGCATTTTAAATTGAGTCCATCCTATGATTTGGCTGTGGTTTAAGTGTGCCCCAAAAGTTCACATGCTGGAAACTTGGTCCCCTGAGTGGTGGTAGTGAGGTGCAAAAGCTTTAGAGAAAGGGCCTCATAATGGTGATTATGTTATGGGCCTTTGGCATTGGAAGGGATAAGGCTTCTCTCACTGGGTGAGTTCAGTCAGAATACAATGGGTTGTCATGAGAAGAGCAAGCCTGACCCATGAGGTTTTCTTTCTGTTTTGTCTTCCATGTGTGCACTTTCCACTGTGATGTTATCTGCCATGAGGCCATCGCCAGAGGCCTCCAATACTGTGAGCTATATAATGACCATTATAAAGTGCCTAGGATTAGGTATTTTGTTACAGCAACAGAAACGATGCCAAGACACCCCAGTATCCATCTTCTTAGCTTTTCTTTCTCCTGTTGTTTGCCTTACCCTGGAAATATTTCTTCAACATCCTATTGGAAGGATTCATGCAGAACCCTTCCAGTGTCATCATTCTGTAGCATTACTATCATATAAATTTCATATATCTTAAGGAATCGTATGTATGTGAATGTGTGTGGGTATATATGTCCAAGCACACTGTTACTTTGACAAAATACCAGAGATAATCAAGAGGAAAGGTCTAGTTTGGCTCATAGTTTTGGAGGCTTCAGTCCATGGCAACTTGGGTCTGTTGCCTTTGAACAGAAGCAGCACAATCCATCATGGTGGATAATTTGGCTGAAGATGTCACTTTTCATCTCATATCATCTCATGAGGTGTCAAGTCATATGGAAGGGAGAAAGAGAGACAGAGAGAGAGAGAGATGAATAAAAAGAGAGGCCAATAGCATAGGCCCAGTCTTCCCTTCAGTGGTGACACATTCCTAGTGACTTACCTTCCTTTATTGGACCCCACTCCTGAAGGTTTCACCTCATCTACCTTCCAGTATCACCACAGGCTCATAACAAGCCCTTAACACTTGGGCTGTGGGGTAACTGCACATCCAATGTGTAGCATGTGTACATACAACTATTACAGGACCATCCTAGCTTCACCCAATCATCTTATTCACTACTTTATGACAGAAAGATAAACAGGATTCCACCACATCAATAAATCATTAAGTTTAAAATTGAAGGAAAGAGAAATTTCCTCAATTTCATTTTGCTTTGTGGATCTGGTCCTGCTTGGTACTGAAGTGATTTGCTGTCATTTCCAGCTCTGATTCTACTGCCTGTGCTCACATGTGGGAGCAGAGGTTAATAATATAGCTATTCATATTATAAGAATGCCAATCTGGTTAATGTTTGATATCTGCAAGAAAATAAAAGGAAAGCAAGGAATAAGGAAGTATCTCTAAATTACATCTGGAATGATCACTTATGTTTGACTTTATTTTGTTTTTATTTTGGTGATACTCTACCATTCAGCTACATCCTCAGCCCTTTTAAATTTTTTATTTTGAGAGAGACTCACCAAGTTGGCTACATAGGATTTGGACTTAACTTGCAATTCTTTTACCTCAGCCTCCCAAGTGCTAAGATTATAGTAGTACCACATGTGGCTTGGGATGTTCACTCATGTATGAGAGTGGCAATGATTCTGACTCATGTGACTGATTGTCATAGTGTCATTATTCAGGTTGGATATGATGGCAACCTATGCAGTTGTGATTCTATTGTGTAACCATATTAGAAATGACAATGTAGAGATTGAGCTCTTCCACCTGTCAAATGCAGAAGATTAATTGATAAGTTGGCTGAATATGAAAGCTGAAGCTGAACTGCAGAATATTTTTGCTTAAAAGCCTTCAGCAAATTCTCACATTTGAAGAATTATCTACACAGTACAAAGTAACTCTCAGGGGCCATGTTTATCAAAACCAGAGAATTCCAAGGAACACACAAGCCCCAAGCAACACACCACAGAACTGTGTCCCTGGTGTGAGAGGAACAGGAAAGGGCTCATCTCAGGAAGATTCTCTCTTGCAAAGGGAAAGGCTGGCCTGGACTCATGTACAGAGAGAATGAAGAGAGGTCTTAGTGACAGCTCTTGGCTAGAGAGCAACACCAAGCAAGGCTGTTACCTAGGGACTTCACTTTGAGGGAATTGGCCCTGCCAGTAGGAGCCATTTTCCACAGCTCAGTATTAAGATTCAGCTCCTAAGCTGCTTGCCAAGAACATTGTGGCTGCTAGAAGTTTTCACTGGGGATTTGAAAGCAACAACAGCACCTGGTAGTGTGGAAATGGTGTTGGTAACAACTATTCAGTTTAATTAAGGACTTGCATCAGCCTTTGGGACCAGGAGACTGTGTGGGAAGGAGACGGTGACCACAGCTTGGCAGACATCTCTGGGAGGGTGACTTTCCTTCCTCACATCTTGAGGCAGAGACAAGGGCTGGAGCTCATCTGAAAAATGAACTCTTGCAGCCACCTCTGTGTAGCTTATGGCCTCAAGAAATTACAACCTAGAGCACCACTTGCTATATGCCTACAAATCTCTTTACATCAACAAGTTTATCATTTTGGGGCTTGAAACTACTGAATAGGATGAAGCTAAATCTTTGATTAAGCAGCCCTTTTGATCTCGGCACTTTAAGGAATTTCTTTTTTGGGGGGTGTACTGGAGATTGAATTCAGGACCTTGTGCTTGTAAAGCAGGTGGTGGAACCACTGAGCTAAATTCCTGGCCCTAAGGAATTTCTTATAGGCAAAAATATCTGCCTGCAAAAGTTCATTTAAGACTCGAGGTTGTGGAAGTCCATTTATATTTTGAGTTGTAAAACAAAGCAGCAACAGAGTAGAGAAGATGCATCATTTTCCAAACTGGAGATTCTGTGCTACTTGGTTAGGCTTTTCATCTAAGGCTATTTGTTAGGAAAGAAAGAACTCTGTTTTGATACAGTATTCTAAGGCCTTTTTCACTATTGTACCTCTGATAATCCCTGCAAGTTGTCTCTTATTAATGCTAGTATGTAGGAGTAGAAGGAATATATTTGGATATATTTCTCATCAATACAAGTATCATCATACCTCAAATCTAACATTCTAGATCACATATAATCTAATACATAGTCAGCTTTATGTCTCAAAGAAGGTGTTTCTTAGGGCGTGTATCATAATATTCAGGACATTTTATTTCATACATGGCACCAATCAATTGATATTAAAAATACAAACCCAGGATTTGGGGGATTATGGATTTATGCATGCACCCAGTTAAAACAAAAACAAAGTAGAAGATTCTTCAAATCAATATTTTTCTCATAGTGTGGAAGTTACTAAATTGGTTCACAAATATGCAGCACTCTTTGGTGGAGGGGTACATGGATTTTATGTCCTATACCACTTGTGGAAATATGTGATGTTATCCTAGAAAGATGAATATTGTCACATCCTCAACCCATCAGTTGCATTCCTAGGAGATAATTTTAAAATGTTATGAATTCATTCTTCTAGTAGTCAAATATTCATTGACACAGTAATGGGTAATGATGAAGCATTCACATAATGGAATAAGTAATAACAGTGAAGATAATTATACAACTACATTCAACAACTGATGTAAAACAGTTACTTAATGATGAATGGAAAATTAAATTCTGAAAATTCTTCAAACACTATACTAACTCACCCAACATTAAAAACCAGTAAATATTAAAAATATACATATGTAGTAAAGATAATTTATTTATTTATTTTTTGGTACTGGGGATCGAACTTGGGTCCTTGCACTTGAGCAGCAAGCGGCAGATCCACTGAGTTAAATCCCTGGCCCAATAAATTATTTTTCAAAAATAAGACAATTATACATTAAAAATCTGAATCTTACTTTTAGGTTGAGAAAAGGGATAAGACAGAAAAAGATTTAATTTTTCATAACACATTAGTTTTCAGGATTGGTATTGAGTTTCTAAGTATTATATTATTTAATATACTAAAACTAATAATATAAAATAAAACATAGTAAAATAGTTTGAGAAAGGTGAATCTATAGTTTTTATTTTATAGTCAGAACTGGGTTTTATCGTTTGTGTGTGTGTGTGTGTGTGCGTGCGCGTGCCTGTCTGTTGTCTCTACTTATTTTGTGTTGGCTCCAAATTTTATCAGGCTGTCTCACCTTATATTACAAGCAGAAACTATGGTCTCTTTTCTCAGAAAACCTATTATAGATGAAAAAGGATGACTTTTCTCAATAACACACAAAAATATAGAGTTTTTCTCTCATTTCTACCAGACTTCTCATCTGATCATTAGTCTTGGGAAATGTTTTCTGATTGACTAATTGGGAGGCATAGTCTCATCCTTGGGACATGATGCTCTCAAATCTTATATAACAAATACGCACACTGTGTGGGGTTTTTATAGGGAGAGAAGCTTTCAGTTACTCAAGGAGAACTGGGCTTGTGTTAGGTAGATAACCAGGGCCCAGCAGGCAGTTCTAACACCTCATCCTTAGCCATCATTGTGAAAGATGCGTGTGTCAGCCAAGGGTTTGGATACTATATAGTAAAATACCGGATTGTCCTCCCATGGTCCAACTGACCACAGCTTCCTCCTTGTTAGTACTGTATTCTATACATCATGAAAAACATCACTTTTTATGATGGGAAAAAGCCAACATTTTCACTATCCTATTGGAAGTCTCCCAGAGCTACTCATTCTGCTACTTAAGAGAAATCTAAGAAGGGGAATTTAGAGGAGTTATTTGTTGTGCCCCAAGATTGGACCTCACTTTAGCTATTGCCTTCAAAATTATTAGATGCACTGCAGTTTGGATAGAATCAGAAAAGATTCTGCTTCATTTACTGTTTCAGTAGGACTTTTTTTCTGAAAAAGGTAGGTTATTTTTGTCTGAAAAAAAGTAGATTATTTTCTGAAGAAGTAATTTTAAATTGTTAATCAAATTGTTTTTCAATTTGGTTTCATTTGTTTTATTCAATCCTTACTAAATGATTGTTAATTGTATACTATAAATTGTACTTTATAAAGACATGTTATGGTATATTTGGTGGTGGATAAGCATTTACTGTTTACAGAACTTGCTAAGAGTTTGGGGAATTAAATAAGAACTCTTACCTCGTTTCCTGCCATTATGTAAAGGTTTCCTGTTTTAAAATTTGCAACTCAGTGGTGACTTCAGGACTTGCCTGTGTGTTACAGACACAAGTGTTCTGCTTCCTGAGATTCTCCTTCTGTGGTTTCCATATGGCCAGATTTCCAGGATTTAATCATGATTCCTTGTGCATGATTCTTGAGCCTCTCCAAAGCAGGACATCTTTTATGACATTGTGTCCATATCATCTCTTGGGGCTCACTTCCCCAATCTCTGTTTTCTCTGAGTGACCTCACCCAATCTTGTGATGCAAACTATCGGTTATACCTAATGGTTTCCAAATCAAGTTTTGGAATACTGTTTTGAATGTATTGGATTTTTGAAATCAACTGTCTAGAGAACATTATCACTTCTACATCCTATAGCTACCTGAATTTCAACCTCCTGTTTCTACCTTAGTACTCATCCTGTGCTTTTGAAACTTAGGTAGTCTTACTCAGCCATTGGAAATATCTTTCAGCATAATCACTTTCAAAAACTGCCTGGTTTTCAGTGTAGCCTCATGTAAAGAAAATATGTGAAAGGAAGGAAAAGGACATGGAATGTGACAGTCATTATTACAGATCTTAGTATTGAACTAACTAAATATGTATTTTGGGTCAGCTGCTTAACCTCTATGAATTTAAATTTCTTCTAGGAAGTGTTATTGAAGGACCCTTATTAACAAGACAGATTCCATATTGCTGCTTGACCCACCTGCCTGCCCTTTAGATGAACTCAGAAAGAGGAAGCTTAGAAACCTCCTCCCCTTAGAGAGTCTCTTAGAAACAACAATTAACTATTGTTTTACAAATGTTCTAACAGCAGGATGTTCCCCTTCTGTACCTTTTGCTTGCTTTACTAGTTCTATCCCATAGAGGGGCCTAGAAACTGTTGGCCTCAAAGGTGTATAAAACATGTTTGTCAACCCCCAGTTGAGGCTGGAGTCTGATGCTCTGCTGGGGTCCCAGCTGGTAAAAAACTCCTGTGTGGATTTAATATCAGTCTCTGGTTGGTTCTCTCTCACTGGGTGTAACATTCTTGGAGGCCCCAGTGAGATAGCCAGCTGTTCTGGAGCTTATAATCTTGGAGCCTTTATTTATTTTTTAGGAGAGACCAGGATTGGACATTGGAGGTGTTTGGCCCCTCTGGACACCAGTCTGCAGAAGGAGAGGCCACCCTGACAGTATTCCAGGGCTAGGCCACCCTGACGGTATTCCAGGGCTCCAGGTAGGCTGGTCCCAGTCGGGCCCTATCACCGATCAACTGACCCACAGGAGTTTATTGGGGAAGCCTCTAAAGGTAAGAATCAAATGATTCTTAGTGCATTGTGGATTGGTAGGAGGAAGCCAGACTTGGCGCAGGTTCCTCCTACTTAAAGCCTCTTCGTGATGATGAGCAGGCTGAACTGGGTTGGAGTCCTCAGAAGGGTGACTCCCTGGGTGGGGTTTGAATCCATTCGGCCCCAGAAGTGTATGTGGCCAAAGTCTGTTTTTGTCTGTTTATTGTTGTCTGTCTGTCTGCTTGTTTTGTGTGCCTTTTGCATTTTCACAGGCTGAAATTATGGGTTCCTCACAGTCCACAGAAGGAACTCCACTTTATTGTGTTTTGAATAACTTCAAAAAATTTATTCCACAGAGAAAAGGAATATGGCATAACATTTTCCAAAGGCAAATTGTGAACTCTGTCAGAATGGCCAAGTTTCAGAGTCAGTTGGCCCCCAGTGGGAATTTATTCTGTGCACATTGCTCGCAATGTTTGAAATGTGGTCAGAGGAGTCAGGGCCCTACAGGTCCCAATCGAATTTTGACACTTGATTGGGACAGGACTATGGTCCATCAGCCCCATCTTCCTCCTCCCTTTTTCTTTTAAAACAGACAGAGCCTGGGGGAGGATTGATTTATGTCCCTTTTATAACTAGTGATCGTTACAATTGGAAACATCAAAATCCCCCCTTCTCTGAAAAAACCTCAGGCATTAATCTCTTCTTGAGTCTGTTTTTCATACTCATCAGCCAACCTGGGGTGATTGCCAGCAGCTTTTACAGGTCCTGTTCACCACTGAGGAGCAGGACCGCATTTATCAACAGGCAGTCAAAGAGGCCCTGGGACCAAACCCCGGCGTCACTCCCGGAACTCAGAACAACTTGTTCATCAGTTACATCACTTAACTCACCTGGGAAAATCAAAGTTAAAAAGACTAATGAGCTCTAAGTTTTCAATCCCAGGACTGACCTCTATGGTCCAGGACATCAGTTCCAGGTGTCAGGTGTGTACACAGTTAAACTCCAAGGCAAGACCAAGGAACAAAGGTAATCAACTATTGAAAAGAGAGCCAGGGGAATATTGGGAACTTGATTTCACTGAAATAAAATCCAGCAATAGGTTGAAATATTTACTGGTATTGGTTGACACCTACTCCAGTTGGGTAAAAGCTTTGCCCACTTCTGGAAAATCAGCCAACATAGTAACTAAGGTTTTTCTCTAGGAGATCCCCAATTTGGTATCCCTCACTACCTGGGGTCTGAAAATGAGCCTGCCTTCACGGCACAGATATCCAAATTGTTTGCAAGGGCACTACATATTGATTAGACACTGTGCCTATTGCCCACAAAGTTAAGGGCAAGTAAAAAGGATAGGTAGGACCCTGAAGGAAACCCTGACTAAATATGTTCTAAAAACTGGCAGTAGGTGGCCCGATCTGCTTCCTCTAGCCTTGTTAAGAGTTAGATATACCCCATATGTGACAAGTTTACCCCTTTTAAAATCCTGTATGGGAGGCCACTGCCACTTCTCCCTAAGTTAAACTTTGAACAGATAACAGAGAGTTCTTGTGTCTCTTTACTTCAGTCTCTCCAAGCCTTACAGATTCTTCAGAGTGAGATCCAAGCTACAAAACAGGGTCGAGAAAAAAAACCTTTGTGACATTCCAGCCCCATGGTTTCAAGCCAGGAGATCTGGTCCTGATATGCTTGGTTTGATTGCACTGAGGACTTGACTAAATACATTCCCAAATCACTCTTGGCTACCCAATCTGCCACTTTATTTTGTGTTACCATGTATGATGTTCCACAAGTCTTGTATTATAATAAAAATGGGGGCCGTGAACATCTGGGATTAACCACTGAACACTATAGGAGTAAATGGGCTGCCCCCATTTTAGTGCCCATTCTGGTGGGATTAGGAATAGCCAGGTCAGTGGCTATTGGAACTTCCTCTCTGATACTTCAGGACACAAATTTTAAAGCCCTAAGCCACCAAGTAGCCAGAGATTTGGGTCACTTGAAAGACTCAATAACCAGATTAAAAAACCAGGTTGATTCCCTAGCTGCTATGGTACTGCAAAATCAAAGGAGACTTGACCTCCTGTTCATGAAACAAGGAGGGTTATGTGTAGCCCTAAAAAAACCCTGTTGCTTCTATGCTAATCAGTCTGGTGTCATTAGAGATACCTTAGCAAGGGACAGGAAAAATTTAAAGACAAAATATGCTCAACAAAAGGATCAAAATTGTTTCAAAATCTATTTGACTGGTCCCCATGGTTAACTACCCTACTTTCTGCTGTAGCAGGCCCCTTAGTTATCTTATTTCTGCTTTTGCTCATGGGACCTTACATTAAAACTGCTCTGACTAAATATGTTAGACAGAGGGTTGATACAGTTAACCCGATGGTGTTGAGACAAAATTATGAGATTTTAAAAGATGTTTTAAAAGTATTCAAAGAGTAAATACAGGAAACAAAGATTTGATTAAGTTACAAGAACCAGTGGGGAATGAAGGTCCCTTGTTAGCAAGACAAACACCATATTGTTGCTTGACACACCTGCCTGCTCTTTAGATGAACTCAGGAGGAAGCTTAGAAACCTCCTCCCCTTAGAGAGTCTCTTAGAAACAACAATTAATCAACTATTATTTTACAAATATTCTAACAGAAGAATATTCTGTTTCTGTACCTTTTGCTTGCTTTACTAGTTCTATCCCATAGGGGGACCTAGAAACTGTTGGCCTCAAAGGTGTATAAAACATGTTTGTCAACCCCCAGTTGAGGCTGGAGTCTGATGCTCTGCTCGAGTCCCACCGGTAATAAACTCCAGTGTGGATTTAATATCGGTTTCTGGTTGGTTCTCTCTCGCTGGGTGTAACAGTTATGTTTGAACCAACCTCATGAACTAGTAATGTAAATTAAAAGAGGCCAGCAACTTAAGTAATATACATTAAATGGATTTATATAAAAGACATTCAATAAACACTTGGTGAAGTAAAACTATTCTGATAAAATGTATTCCTTAACTATATTTTTACTAACATCAATAAGTAAAACAAATGAAATGACTTGCAAAAACTGATGAGATTTGATACTTGCTTGGCATACACATTAATCCTCAGGCCACTTGCTATCTGTAAATCTGGGAATTCTTGGAAGGCTGGGAATCTCTGATTTCCAGACACCACACTGTCCTTCCTATTTTATCCTTTAAATATATTAAACCTGTATTGCAGGAGCTAGAAAACCTTGATTCCAATAGATAGGATGGAACCTCAGGTACTGAGTGGGAGCAGATTATTCCTTGGTGAGCTGATTCCTCTTTCACTGATGACATTTTCTTTTAAAACTATTCAATTGTTTTTCCTGTTTTCTGTCACCCTCTCCACTACCCCTCTGTACTATTCCCACAAAATCTGTGCCTGAGGCACCTACTACAAACATATCCTTGTTTCTAGCTAGTTCTTGGGTGTGAAGTGAGTTACTATTCTGGTAGGTTAAATAGGCAAGTCCAAAGTTAGATCCATTATAAACATATAAGAGGTTTCTCAGTAGCAGAATAAGGGAGACTTTAGAGAACAATACTTTTTAAAATGCTAACATCTTGTGTCATTGGGTGTTGAAAATTACCACTGGAATGCAGACTTTTTGGAGGTCATCCTATGCAGAAGTTGCTTTCCAAAAGGTAAGGACAGATGATGCTAATTTAGAATCCTCTGTCTGGTAAATAACAGGTTATTTGTGCCTTTTGAGCTCAGAGTCATTATTACAAGTTAATCTATACAATTTTTTTCACTTCTATATGTTTTGCAACTGTATCATTCCTACAGCTTATGAGGAAGGAATAGGAAAAACAACAACCCAATGTTTTTAATATCTACTGCTAATACAGGAAATAAATTGACTGAAATATAAGCACAAAGATACAAGCTATCTTATGAAATCAACAAGAACCAGATATGGGAAAACTAACACTGTTCTGTAAGAGAAAAGGGCAGTCCATGTGCTAAGGGTTATCACAATTTCTTGGAATGGCAGAGTGTAGAAAAGTCCCACATGATTTCCATCTAATGAACCTGAGTGAGATAGGGCCTCACTAAAAGGCACAGGTGCCAGAAATTGAGGCGAGATTATGTCTGATAAATAACCAAAGAAAAAGTTAATAGACAATGATCATCTTGAAAAGTTTTCAGGATGAGGCCAGCTTTTCCATCTCCAAGTGGCACGTTTGTCTAGAATATTGTATATCACAGAGTGGAATTATTATTTCTTATGTTGCTTAAATCCTAGTATAAAGAATATAATTTATAATTGATCTATATCTAATATTTAGATTGAAAAGATCGTTATTTTGCAGAGAATGTCCCAACATGAAAATTAAGAGGCTAAACATATGCTCTATATTGATATAATAACATTAATATATATATATATATAAGTATTAATACATTTTGAAGGTGAAAGAAAATATGCCATATTATGGCCAATCCTCAAAATATTTTGGATAAAAATCTTTTCCTCAATATTTGTCACTATCTAAACATCTTGTACTTGTCATCTTGACTGCCTTAACCTTCCGTCACTCTATGTTATATATCTAGTAAGATTTGGAAAGAGGAATAAATATTAACTTTCTGACAGTTAAGGCAACTACATGTACACAGAATAGGATGACACTGAATTTTATGATTCCTACTCGTCCTCAGGATGGTTATATATTCACCAGAGACCAGGAATCATGAGTTTGAGCTACAAAGCAAGGAGTGAAAGGAGCAGCCTTTCCATTACTCATTAATTTGGGCTTGAGAAAGGGGTGAGATTGTTAACTTTTGTGTAGAGAAGGCTAAACTCTGCATAGAAATAAAGTGAGTGTAGAGATTATTTTAAAGACAAAAGTCTAATGTATCTAAATCAAAGAGGAGTGTGTCCTTTAGAAGAGTCCTGAAGGAACACTGATTCTGGCCTCTAAAGTAAACATAAAAGCATAGAAAGAGTCCTCTAATTCTTTGTGTCCCTGCCTCATCCTCTTGTTCAGTTTCTGTTTTAATTAGAATATGTTTGTGATACATAATAATCACTGTCATCTTGGGAGAATCGATACAGATACATATCACATCTTTATCATTTTACATTGCCTTCCCCTCCCATTGCCCTGCATCCCCAGAATCCATTCCCATATCCACAAAGTCTGCCTCCCTGTTCCCATAATCTATCTTTTGTTTTCTTCAAATGATTTATACTTTGGGTTTTTCATATAAGAGAAACTATGCATTATTTAAGCTTGTGGGTCTGATCTAATTAATATTATTAATATTATGGTCTTAATTAATATTATGGTCTAATTAATATTATGGTCTTAACATGCATCCATTTTCCTACAAATGACTCAAATTTATCCTTCTTCATGACTAAGGTGTACTGTATTGTTTATACATGGTATATTTTCTTTATCCATTCATCTGCTGATGGATCTGTAGTTTACATCCATATTTAGCTATTATGAATTATGTTGCTATAAACATGAGAATGCATGGTTTTGCTGTAATTTGATGTTTTAAAATCTTTTGAAAAGATACCCAGAAGAAGTAGAGCTGGTCAAATGGAATTTCCATTTTCAGCTTTTGGAGGAATCTCCATACTGATTTCCATTGTGGTTTGACTAGCTTACATATTTACCAACCAATGTAGAGGGGTTCTTGTCTCCCTACAACCTACCCAGCCTTTGTTCTCTTGGATTCTTAGTGTGAGCCATTTTTAGTGGATTCAGAAGGAGTCTCTGTCTTGTTCTGATTTGCATTCTCTGAAAGATGCACATTTTTTCATGTATTTAATGGTCATTTATACATTGGAGAAGTGTCTACCAATTACAATTGCCCATTTTTTGATTGGGTCTTTTATTTGGGGAATCTATTTTTTGAGTTCTTTTCACATTCTGGATTTTTAAAAACATTTTTGTAGGTTAACTCTTTACTCTGTTTACTCTGTTGGTTGTTTCCTTTGTGTGCAGAGCTTTTTAAATTTGATACCATCCTGTTACAGTTTAGACCTAAAATGTCCCCACAAATTCTCATCTGTGTAGAAAGTGATTGGCTCATGGGGGCTATACACTAATCAAGGGATTCACTGGATGATGAGTTCAGGGGTTTCATGTGCTATTAGGAGGAGGGGACTGGTTGGATGTGGGTCACTGGGGACATGACCTGGAAGGGTGCATTCTTGTTCTAAAGGCTCCTCCCTTCTCCCTCTATGCCTCTTGGCTGCCATGGGCAACCAGCTTTCCTCTCCCCAGACCCTGCCACCATGCTCTTTCCACTTTGGAACCTGCTAATTTTGATTTGGATCCTCTAAAATCCATGAACCAAATGAAGCTCTCCTCCTTTAAATTGGGGATGTTGGGTGCTATGTCCAAGCAATGAGGAATTAACCAAGAGAGATTTTAGTACCAAGAATAGGATGCTTACTATTACTATACCTCACCATGTGGTTCAGAAGCCTTCACAAGTGGTTTGAATGAAAAACTTGGAAAGATTTGGAGATTCAAGTTCGAGATGCCCTAGGATGTTTTCATCTGAGCTTGAAACATTCTGGTCAGTTCTCCCAAGACCAGAATGCTGATAAAAATACACACAGTAAATGCCAAGCTCATGAATTTTCAATTGCAAGCAAAAGCCCACAGGCAGATGACAAAAAGCCATGTGTGTTATGTTCTGACAGAAATTTTTCTATGTTTTGGTGATATGCTGTGTCTTTGCAGAACATGCCTGTGAACTAATTTATCTGCCAAAAGAAATTTCAAAGCAGCCCAATATTCTGGCTGCTGCATGAGTACTGCTGGGCTCCTTTAGTCACATATACAGAAAGAATAAGGAGCAAAATTCAAAGGTAAAATGTTTTTAGTTTTGCCAGAAAGGAATTGCATGCCAAGTTGGGATAAAGAACAGCATGGATACTAAAAAGATTAGCATTAAAAAGAATTCAAGTACTTTGCATCAGAAAAGGAAATATAACTTGAAGGCATCTCAGGAATTAACAAGACACCCCACCCCTTCCTTCACTGGCTTAGGTTTTCAAAAGTGTAAGCCTTTCAATTCATTCTGCTCCTGAAGGACTCCGCTAGTTAGGGGATTGCTTTCCTTAGATTTGTTTTACAGTGCTCATCTATGCAGGCACACAAGATCTTGTATAGCTATGATCAAAGATATGCTAGCTATGACTTGAGCTGGCAGTAGCTCTTAGCATATCCACATGGTGCTAATTTTTCATGCAAGGAAAATACAAGAGTTATGGGGTCATGGAAGCTTCCAACCTGATTTCATAAGAAGGTTTGGGAATCCAGAGAATGTGCCTCTGAGAAGAAAGTGACTGAAAGTTCAAAATTTAAGACAAAAGTTCACTGAAGACCCCAAGAATTTAGAGATGGCAGAACATTTCATATCTCCAGAGGAAATCTAGATTCAGTGAGCAGATCCAATGAAAGGCAGATGTCAGGAGAGCTGCATCCATGATGCTGTAGGACAGTGCTGCCACAGTCCTTTGGAGCTCACATTTCTCCATAATCTGGCCTGGGTGCTGAACATAGAGTTATGGAGTCAGATTTATTGTTTGCCTTAATGAGTTTTGATCATGCTTTGGTTTAGTTCCTTGCTATTCTCCCATTTGTCCCTTTTGGAATGGGAATGTTTAATCTATGGCAATATATGTTGGAAGTATTTAAATTTATTTTTGCTTTTTATAGGGGCTCAGAGCTAAGTGTTTGACTTAAGGGTCAGAGGAGACTTTGGACTTGGACTTGTTGGCATTGTTGGAACTGTTAGCGCTTTGCTAACTCTTAGAGATGGACTTATTCCTTTTGCATTATGAGATGGATATGAGTCGTTTGGAGGAAAGAGGGAAGATCTGAAATTTCCTCCCAAATTCTCATGTGTGTTGAAAGTGATTGAATCATAGGGGCAACATACTCAGTGGGGCACTATATTCAATATATCAGTGGATAAATCCACGGATGAATTCAGAAGCTGAATGTATTCTTAGGAGATAGGGCCTCACTGGAAGTGATGGATAACTTGGAACATGACCAGGAAAGGTCCATTGTCCCTGTCTCATCCTTTCTCTCTACTGTCTGGTTGCCTTGAATTTCCTTCTGTCCTTCACCCAGTCTCTTCCCCCATTCCCTTTCTATCTTACAGCCATACTATTAACTGAATCCTCAAAAAACTTGATCCATAATAAACTTTTTATTATTAGGTTATGGATGTCCAACAGATAGGAAAGTAACTAAGACAAATCCCATTTGTTGATTCTTCTTATATTTCTTGTGCAATTGAGATTCTGTTGAGGAAGTCCTTGCCTATGTCTATGTCTTCAAGAGTTTTACCTATTTTATTTTGCAACACAGTCAATATTTTTAATAAGTATTTAGGTCATTTAGATTTGATTTTCTGCAGGGTAAGAAATATGGGTCTAGATAAATTTCTTGGCATGAAGTTTTCCCTGAATCATTTGTTAAATACACTAGCTTTTCTCCAACATATGATTTTGGTCTCTTTGTCAAAGGTCAGATGGATTTATGTGCATGTTGTTAATTGTGCATCATCTATTCTGTCCATTAATCAACGTGTCTATTTTCGTGCGAGTACCATCCTGGTTTTTTAGCTGTAGCTTTGTAATATAATATTTTATTCTAAATGTTAAAGAGGATTATTAATTTATATATATATATATATTTATTGGTACATTTTAGGTATAAAATATATTTGCATATATCATTGGGTGTTTGTACCAGAACATGATGTATCTTAGTTCTTATTTTTTCTCCCATTACTTGTGCACCCTTCACCCCCTCCATCCTTCCCCATTTACATAGACTTCGATTCCATTTTTTGCTTTCACATAATTTTTCTTTTCCCTTCTTCCCCTACCCCTTTCCCTTCCACCATCCCCAAACCCTTGGAACTTTTCCTATTTCAAATTATCAATTATTCATTTTAATCATTTTCATCCTTATTTACACTTTCAATTTCTCACACTTGAAAAACTATTTGGTATTTACACATGTGTGTCTTATTTATTCCACTTAAGTGTATGGCCTCAGTATGCATCCATTTGGCTATAAATGTCTCTAGTTTCTCATTCTTTATGGCTGAGTAGTACTCCATTTTATAAAAAAAACATATCTTTATCCAGTTTGCAGTCGATGGGCACTTGGGCTGTTTTCAAACTTTAGCTATTACAAACTGTGCCACTATAAACATAGGTGCACATATATATAAATTTCTTGGCATGAAGTTTTCCCTGAATCATTTGTTAAATACACTAGCTTTTCTCCAACATATGATTTTGGTCTCTTTGGTATGATTCTTTTAATTCTTTGGGAAAGATTCCCAGTAGGGAAATATGTGGGTCAAATGGGACCTCTATTCCTAGTTCTTTGAGGTATCTCTGTACTGATTTCCTCTGTGGTTGCACCAGTCTACATTCCCACCAACAATGGAGAAGGGTTCCTTTCTCTCCAAACCCCCACCAGCATTTGTTATTGGTTGATTTCTTGATAGCAGCCATTCTTTCTTGGGTGAGATGGAATCTCAGTGTTGTTTTCATCTGCATCTCTTGAATGAGCAGTGATGTTGAACATTTTTTCATATATTTATTTTCTATTTTTACTTCTTTGAGAAATTTCTGTTCATTTTGGATGCCCATTTTTGAATTTGGTCCTTGAATTTGGGGGGGGTCTATTTTTTTCAGTTTTTTATATATTCTCATTAGTAGACCTTTGTCTGAGGTACAGCTACTAAAAATTTCTTCCCACATTGTAGGTTGCCTCTTAGCTCCGTTCGTAGTTTCTCCTGCAGTGCAGAAGCTTTTTAATATGATGAGATCCCACTTGTTGATTCTTAGTGCTATCTCCCATGCTACTGAATATTTGTTCATAAAGACGTTTCCTGTGCCAATGTCATCAAGAGATCTACCTAACTTATCTTCCACCAAGTTTAGAGTTACTGTCTTAATATTCAAATCTTTAATCCACTTTGATTTTACCTTAGTGCATGGTGATATGTATGGGCCTAGTTTTAATCTTTGACAGATTGAAATCCAGTTTTTCCAACATCATTTATTAAATAGGCTATCTTTCCTCCAATGAGGGTGTTTGGCTCCTTTGTCAAAGATGAGTTGGCTGAGTGTGTCTGGAGTTGTTTCTGCATCTTCTAATCTATTCCACTGATCTTCAAGTCTGTTTCTTTGCAGTACCATGCTGTTTTTATCACAGTAGCTTTGTAGTATAGTTTCAAGTTGGGGATTGTGATATCCCCAGCCATGACTCTGTTGCCAAGAGTTGCTTTTGCTATTTTAGGTTTCTTGTGCTTCCAAATGAATTTTTGGATTATTTTCTCTAGTTTTCTGAAGTATATCGTTGGAATTTTAATTGGCATTCCATTAAATCTATATAGTAGTTTTGGAAGTATGGCCACTTTCACTATATTGATTGTTCCTACCTAGGAAGAAGGGATATATTTTCATTTTCTTATATCCTCCTTAATTCTCATTTTTCAGAGACCTGTAGTTTTCAGTGTAGATGTCTTTTTCTTCCTTTCTTAGGCTGATTCCTAGATATTTCTCTCTTTTTTTTAATGCTATTGTAAAAGGAATTATTTCCCGAATTTCTCTCTCAATTGGTATGCTATTTGCATATAAGAAGGCTATCGTTTTTTGAGTGTTGACCTTGTATTCAGCTACTCTACTGAATCTGTAAATTAGGTCTAGAAGACTTTTGACTGAGTTTTTTGGATCTTCTCTGTAAAGTACCATATCAGCAAATAATGATGCTTTCACTTCTTCCTTTCCTATCTTTATTCCTTTTATTTCTTTCTCTTTTCTAATTGCTATGGTTAATGTTTCCAGACCAATATTGAACAGGAGTGGTGATAGTGGCCATCCTTGTCTTGTTCCTGATTTTAGCATGAAAGTTTTCAGTTTTTGACCATTTAGTATGATGTTGGCTGTTGGTTTTTCATAGATAGCCTTAGTCAGGTTGCGATAAAGACCTTCTATTCCAATTCTCTGTAGTGTTTTTATCATGAATGGGTATTGGATTTTTTCAAATGCTTTTTCTTTATCTATTAAGATGATCATATAGTTTTTGTCCTTGACTCTGTTAATATAGTGTATTACATTTATTGATTTACAGATGTTGAAGCCTCCTTGCATCCCTGGGATAAATCCAACTTGGTCAGGGCGTATGATCTTCTTGATGGCCCTCTGTATTCTATTTGCCAGTATCTTGTTGAGGATTTTTGCATCTATGTTCATTAAGGAGATTGGTCTGTAGTTCTCTTTTTGGCTTGGGTCTTTCCATGGTTTTAGGATCAAATTAATCCTTGCTTCCAGGAAAGAATTTGGAAGCCTTGTTCCCCTTTTAATTTCCTTGATGAGTTTAAAGAGTATTGGTGATAGTTCTTATTTAAATGTCTGGTAGAATTCAATTAGTGAAGCCATCAGGACGTGGGCTTTTATTTGTTGGTAAGATTTTTATTACATTTTCAATTTCACTCATTGTTATTGGCGTATTTAGAATTTCTATATCTTCTTCATTTAGTTTTGGCAATTTATATGTATCTAGGAATCTGTCCATTTCTACTGTGTTTTCCATTTTATTAGAGTACAGGTTCTCAAAGTAGGTATTTAGGACTCTCTGGATTTCTGCTGGATCTGTTGTGGCTTCACCTTTTTCATTCTTAATTTCATGGATTTGAGCCTTTTCTTTCCTTTTTTTTGATAAGGTTGGATAAAGGTTTATCGATTTTATTTATTCTTTCAGAAAACCAACTCTGATTCATTGATTTTTTTGTTTCATTCTCTTAGTCTCCATTGCTTTGATTTCTGCTCGGATCTTTATAATTTCCTTTCTTGTATGAGCTTTGTGTTTGTTATGCTCTTCTTTTTCTAGGAGCTTGAGGTATTTCATTAGGGTTTTAAACTGAGTTATCTCTGTTGTCCTAATATGGGCATTCATTGCTCTGAATTTCCTGCATAGAACTGCTTTCATTGTGTCCCACAGATTCCTGTATCTTGTGCTGGCATTATCATTTACTTGTAGAAACTGTCTAATTTCTTCTTTAATTTCCTCTGTCACCCATTGGTTGTTCAGGAGGGTGTTGTTCAATTTCCATGTGTTTGTGGGAGTTTTGCAGTTTCTTATGTTATTGATCTCCAATTGTATTGCACTATGGCCTGATAATATACAGGGGATAACTCTAATTCTTTTACATTTACTTAGTTATGTCCTATGAGCTGCATGTGATCTATTTTGGAGAATGATCTGTGAGGAGCTGAAAAGAATGTGTATTCTTATTTTGTGGGGGTGGAACACTCTATAAACATCTATTAAGTCCATTTGTTCAATAGGTTGGTTCAGTTCTATAATTTCATTGTTAGTTTTTTTCTAGTTGATCTGTCTATTTTTGATAGAGGGGTGTTGAGGTCCCCCACTACAATAGTATCAGTGCTTATTTGGTTTTTCATATCCATTAATATTTGTTTTGTATAGTTTGGGGCATTCATATTCGGTGCATATATATTTAGCATGGGCATCTCTTCCTCTTGGATTGTTACCTTCACAAGGGTCTAGTGACCATCTTTGTCTCTATTAATTAGTTTTGGTTTGAAATCTACTTTGTCTGCAAATAAGATTGCTATGCCTGCTTTTTTCTGGATTCCTGCCATGTGGAGAACTGTTTTCCATTCTTTCACTTTTAGTCTATGGATTTCCTTTTGAGTTAGATGTGTTTCTTGTATACAGCATATTGCTGGATTTTGCATCTTAATCCATTCTGTCAGGCTATTTCTATTGAATGGTGAATTGAGGCCATTAACATTGATAGTTATAATTGAGAGATATTGACTTATCCTTGTCATGATATTTTACTGTTGTTGGCTCTTTTATTTCTTTTTTTCCCCCCTTTTCACTATAGTGTCTTACCTTGCATGATGCCCTCTCTCTTGGGCCTCATGGAGTTTTGTCCTTCATTGTCTTTTTCTAGGATATTGCTTAAAATTGTTTGGAGTGCTCGTTTTTTTGTTCATGAAATTTCTCAGGTGTTCTTTCTCATGAAAGTATCTAATTTCCCCATTGCTTTTGAAATATAACTGCTGGATACAGCAGTCTAGGTTGGAAGTTATTTTATTTTAGGGAATGAAATACTAAACTACAGGCTCTCCTTGATTTGAGGGTTTGTGTTGAGAAATCTGCCTTGATTCTGATGGGCATTTCTTCATAGGTGATTTGTTTCTTTTCTCTAAATGCCTGTAGAATTTTGTTTGTCTGTTGGGTTTCTGGGATCTTAACTATCATGTTTCTAGGTGTAGATTTTTTTTGGTCATGACAGGTTGGAGTTCTATATGCCTCACTTGTCTGTATGTCCAATTCTCTACCTCTGTCTGGGAAGTTTTCTACCATTACTTCTGTGAACAGTTTTTTATGTCAATTGTACTTTCTTGTTTTTTTTCATGGACTTGTATGAGTCTTATGTTATTCTTCTTTGCATCATCTAGCAGCTGTTGTATTGATTTCTCATTGTCCCTTACTATCTTTAAGAAATCTCTGTTTTCATGGTCCTTCACTGCAATCCTGTCTTCTATATCTGATATTCTTTCTTCAGAACCTCTTAGTCTGCTCTGCATGCTGTCAATGCAGTTTTTAATCTCCTGAATATCTGTTTGAATCTGTTTCATGGATTCCATGTTTTTCTTATGTTGGGCAATCGTGTTTTCCAGTTCTTTCTTATGCTAGGCATTCATGGCTTCTTACATGTTTCTGATCTCATCTATTTTCTTATGTGTTTCTGCTCTAGAGCCTCTAATTATGTCTTTCACTCTGCTCACCATGTCTGTATTTATCTGGGAGATTATTTCTGTTTTGAATTTTTCTACAGCCTCATGCATCTGCTTTGTTACTTCCTGTGCTCTCAATTCAGGGTGTCCAAGTGGTTTCTTATCAGACTTTTCCACCTAATTTCTGCCAGAATTTCCTTTTTGTGGTGTGGAAGCCTGCATTTGTGCCTTGCTTAAGTGTCTTCTCATTTTTATTTTTGGTACTGTCCTTGGTTTAATTCCTGGGTTGATATTTCAGAATTGCTTAGTGTAGGTATCTTTGTTGCTTGTGTTTAAAACCCTTGTGGAGTGATTGCTTTTCAGAAGTGTCTTCCAGATATAGCTTGTGTTTGGGTTTTGAGACTCTAATGACTCTGAGGCTATTTTAGTTTCCTTATACCAGGAAGGAAAACTAATTAGATCAATCACAACATGTTAGCCCAAATGACATAGTCAGCAATACCATAGCATTAGGCACAGCTTAGAAAATGACAATTTGTGGTAGCTCTTAATCTATCACATTTAACTGTGTGAGTTAAATTAAAACTGAGGACCAACCCAACATAAGTTTATAATCAAAAATCTCTTCAATATAGCATGTTTCCCCTTCTGTGTGGGGAGTTAAAAAGAGTTGGGGAGGGAGAGACAGGTAGAATGAACAGGTAAGATTAGCAGTGAGGCCAGAAGACACAGAAAGGTCACACAAACTCTAAGAAGTCATTAAATGCAAGAGAAAAAGGCAGAATGAAAGAACAAAGATGTGAATACAATCACCTAATGGCAACAGGGAGGCTAGATACCAAATTTACTTTCCTTTAAACCTAATGATAATCAGAAGGAAAAAGAGAAGAAAAGAATATTAAGGGAGAAATCCGAATTCAGTGCAGGAAGGAAAAAATGGGGAGATGAGGAGCAATGTAGGACAGCAAGAGAATGAGTGAGAGAGAGAGAGAGAGAGAGAGAGAGAGAGAGAAAAGATAAAAGAAAGAAAAGACAGAAAAGTAAAAATTTGAAGAGTAGAAAAAAGTAAAAGTTAAGAATTAAAAATAAGAGAAAAAAATTTTTGTTCTTTTCGGTAAATAGTAATAAAAATTATGGGCCTCCAGGGTATGTCTCTGCTGTCACAGTAGTCAAAGTTGGAATTTGTGTGCATATATGAGCCAATGAGTCTCACCAAGCCAGCATCAGACCAAGTACAGTAATCTGATGTGCCTTTATTGTAGAGATCCTCTTTACTTTTCTGCTGAACTTCAGTTTTCATTAAGGAGCCTGAGCAGCCGTCTTTCTGTTACTAACATCTACTCTATTTTGTGATGCTCAGGACAAGGGTCTTTATAATCCCCTGTGCCTCTGTAGTGTGGGACCAGGTAGCAGAAAATCCAGAAGGGCAGAGGTGCATGCGGGGGGTCGTGACTGGTCCTTGAAGGTGCCCACGTGGCTAAGCAGACCTCAACGTGGATTGAGCAGTGTCCAGGAAGACTGCAGAGCTTCAAGCTTCTTGTCTCACCTGGCTGGTCGTGGCTTTGAGCTACATATTGTATCTTAATCCTCCTTCTCTTCTCCTTTCTGTCTCCACTCATTCATAAAAGACAGATGGCAGGAAACAGGGAGATAGATTTTCTAAGTTATGATATATACATATATACTTTTTGTGTGTTGATGGCATATGTACTTATATTATGAAATAAAGCAGCCAAATGGATCTTAAATGTTCAGTGATCTACATCGAAATCATGGTCCTTAATGTTTATGCATATGAAATATAGTTAAGATAGAACCATACTTCTTAACTTTAAATTCATAGAATTGCCAAATTTAATTAGAATCATCCCAAAGTTAAGAAGGGTTTGTATTTGAAAAATGCTATAGGGAAGAATTCATTCATAAGCATATTTGAGCCTCATAATAACACAAAGTTGTCCATAAACTTGAAGAGCAAGATTTGGAGTAACTTATTAAAAGATATAGACAAAATGTCTCTGATAAAAATATTTAACCTGCTTGGGATAATCCATAACTTCTCATAGGACATCATAAATTAATTCCTTTTTGGGGGGCAGATAACCATTTTCAAAGTCATCCTTTCTCTACATTCATGAACCTATGCAGGTGAAAAATAATGTGACTGAGTTCATTCTACTTGGGTTGACACAAGATCCTTTTAGGAAGAAAATAGTTTTTGTCATTTGTTTGTCTATTTGGGGACACTGATGGGTAACTTGCTGATTATCATCACCATCAAGACCAGTCAGGCACTTGGGAGTCCAATGTACTTCTTCTTTTTCTACTTATAACTATCAGACACCTGCTTCTCCACTTTCATCACCCCTAGAACTATTGTGGACACCCTTGTGGAGCAGGCCACTATTCCTTTAAGTGAGTGTATGATCCAAGTCTTTACATTGCATTTCTTTGGCTGCCTGTAGATCTTCATCCTGATCCATATGGTCATGGACTGCTATGTGGCCATCTGTAAACCCCTGCACTACACAACCATTGTGAACTGCAGGCTCTGTGCAGTGTTTGTCACTGTGGCCCGGGTGGGATCCTGTGTGCATTCTTTAGCTCAGATTCTTCTGACATTGAGTCTGCCTTACTGTGGCCCCAGTGTGATTGATCACTATTTCTGTCACCTGGAGCCCCTGGTGGAAGTTGCCTGTGTGGACATCTACGTGGTCAACCTGCTCTTGGTGTCCAACAGTGGGGCCATTTGTTCAGTGAGTTTTGTCTTACTGATGTTCAACTATGTTGTCATCCTGCATTCTTTCAGAAGCCACAGCACTGAAGGGAGGAGGAAAGCCCTCTCCACCTGCATCTCCCACATCACCATGGTTGCCTTGTTCTTTGCACCTTGCATGTTTATTTACACATGCCTTGCCACCACCTTCCCCATGGATAAGGTGATAGCTGTGTTTTACATGATTGGAATACCCTTTCTCAACCCACTGATTTACACACTGAGGAATGCAGAAGTGAAAAACGCCATGAGCAAGTTGTGGAGCAAGAAGTTGATCTCAGATGTTATGTGATGAAAGGAGGTTTCAATTCCTTCTTCTGAGTTTGAATTGACCTTAAAAAGTCAATAGAGAATATCACCTTTTCATTGTTGGTTGAATGTAATAATATCTTATGGTTAGAGACTTGTTCCATCATCTCTTGTCATAATCTTTTTCTTCCTGACTCATGCAAAGTGGTAGATTCAAGTATGTAGAGAAGCTTCCTATTGTAAGAGACACTATATATACTTTGGGTAATTTTTTCTTTCAACTCTGGGCTATACTCTGAAAACTGATCTTGTGTTTACCTAGATCCTTCTAGAGCACCAATGGAATACAGCGAGAAAACTTCACTCTTCTGGAATTTGCCTTGATCTCATTTATTGAGTCTTTAGTCATGTGATTCTTTTGGAAAAATTTAGTCTTTACTCCTAATTTGGTCCTCTCTAAATTAGGGGGAATTATTAGTTTCTCTCATATCACAATTAATTTCTCTTGTTTTTAATACAAGGCTAATTACAGAACATATATAATAGCACATATACCTCAAATTAAGGTAGAGATTATTGTGTGTGCTAGAGATAGTGGGTACACTCATTAGATCACAGAGAATCTGAAAATACTAACAGACTAATCAAAGAATGTGACAACATCAGGAACATTTTTTGAGTGCAGTGACCTCTACTCTCCTTAACAAATCAGGTCTGACTTGAAAATCAAGGTACTACAGTTGGCCAAATTCACTTGCTTATATCTTCCAAAGCTCATTGTTCATCTATTGATACTTAATTTTCAATCCAGTGGTCCCTACATAATGCTAGAAATTCCCATTTCACTCGTGATCCCGAGAAACTAGAGACTGCATTCCTACATAATATTTCTGGTGCAGTTCTCTACAGATGTTCTGGTTAATATTTGTCTTCTTTCAACTTATTACTAAAAATGAAGAGTATTTAGTTATTTTATTTCTTGCATTTCATAAAAGTTATAACAGGTATTTTAGAGATAATGAATCAGGCACTATGGTTCAGTCAGTCGCAATTAGCATAGTTAATAAAAATAGAGAAATTTTTTCCTTAAAAAATACCTGACCAAAAATGAAGAGCCCTTGTAGATTCAAGGATAAATTAGAGTCATTAGTAACTCAAGATTCTGGAGATGCCGAATCAGCCTGCCACAGACAGGCAGATCTGTGCACGCCCTACCAAGATCCTGAGTCACATGGAAGACACTGAATCACACTGCTACAGGCACGCAGCCACCTGATTCCACAATACAAAGATGCAGAGGACACCAGACCACCAGACCAAGGTACTGAGTGCCACTGTTCCCAGCCCAGAGGTAGGGGCTTCTGAGCTGTCGTCCCACTGCTCCTGGTCCAGAGGAAGGGTCTTTCCGGTCACCATCCCTCCGGCTGCTCCCAGCCCACAGGAAAGGGATTTGGGGTCACCATCCCTACCACTGCTCGTGGCCCCTGTCCCACCTCACCCAGCTCAGAGGAGGTAATCTGTGCAGCCCCTAACATACCCCTGCCCCAGTCAAAATGAGAAAACACGTAAATAAGTCTCAAACTCAGACTTCCAGATCACCTACAGCAGCCCCAAAGGGAAATGAGATGGAACACTCTGATACTCAACAACCTGGACCCACTGAACTGGCAACAGGGGATCTGGAAAAAATGAATTCAGAAATGATTTCTCAGATGACAGGAGAAATTGTGCCCCTAGTGCAAGACATGATTAATAAATAAATCTAGAGAGGACCAGAGGAACATGATGGAATCCTAACATAAGAAAAAAATGGAATCCATAACACAGATGCAAATAGATTTCCAGGAGATGAAAAACTCGATTGAAAGTCTACACAACAGAATGAGCCAGTGTGAGGACAGAATTTCAGATATAGAAGATAAGATTGCAATTAGTGACCAGGAAAAGAAAAAGTGCTTCAAAATTATAAGGGAACATGAGAAATCAATCCAGCAGCTGCTACATGATGCAAAAAAGAATAAGATAAGACTGTTTGGGCTTAATGAAGAAACAGGAGAGAGAGCAGATGACATAAAAAATCTCTTCACAGAAATAATGGCAGAAAACTTCCCAAGCAGGGGAAAAGAGCTTAACATACAGATAAGTGAGGCATATAGGACTCCAATAGCCTTGATCAAAAAGAATCTACACATAGGCATATAATTGTTAAGATTCCAGAAACACAACAGAAGAACAAAGTTCTCCAAGCAGTCAGAGAAAAGAAACAAATCACATACAAAGGAAAGTCCATCAGAATCACAGCAGTTTTCTCAACAGAAATCATCAAGGCAAGAAGAGCTTGGAGTGACATATTCCAAGCCCTAAAAGAAAACAGCCTCCAATCCAGATTGATGTACCCTGCAAAACTATCTTTCAAAATGGATGGAGAAATAAGATACGTTCATGACAAAGAGCACCTTAGGAACTTCGTGAATACCAAACCAGCACTCCAAAGAATTTTACACAATATCCTTGGAACAGACATTGAGGATCACAACCCCAGGAAGCAAAGCAGAATGTACACATCTGGCATGACAAGAAATTAAATGTAAAGGGGGAGAACGCAACAAAAAGAAAAAGTCATGGCAGTGACAAGTCAATATGTTTCAGTTATAACCATCAATGTTAATGGTCTCAATTCACCAATCAAAAGAAATAGACTGACAGAATGGGTCAAGAAGCAAAACCCAACAATATGCTGCATACAAGAAAAACACTTAACTCAAAGGAGACTCATAGACTGAAAGTTAAAGGGTGGAAAACAATACTCCATGTGACAGGAACCCCCCAAAAAGCAGGAGTAGCTATCCTCTTGGCAGATCAAGTAGATTTCAAACCAACACTGATTAAGAGAGATGAAGAAGGACATTACATCCTTGTAAAGGGAAGAATCCAAGAGGAAGAGATGACAATCATAAATATCTATGCACCAAACCTAGTGCACCCAACTATATAAAACAAATACTAATGGACATGAAAAGTCATATAGGCACTAATACAATTGTAGTGGGGGACCTCAACACCTCACTGTCACAAATAGATAGATCAACTAGACTAAAAATATGTAATGAAATACTAGAACTCAAACGAACTCTTTAATAAATGAACTTAACAGATGTTTCCAGAGTCTTCCACCCCACAAAATCAGAATACACATTCTTCTCAGCTGCACATGGGTTATTCTCCAAAATAGACCACATACTCACACATAGAACATGTTTAAGTAAGTGCAAAGGAATTGAAGTTATACCCTGTACATTATCAAACCATAGTGTGATGAAATTGGAGATCCGTAGCAAAAGAAACTCAAAAAATTTCATAAACATGTGGAAATTGAACAACACACTTCTGAATAACCAATGGGTCACAGAGGAAATTAAAGAAGAAATCAGACAGTTCCTTCAATTAAATGACAATGACAATACAACATATCAGAATCTATGGGACACAATGAAAGCTGTCTTACAAGGGAAATTTATAGCAGTGAATATGCATATTAGGAAAACAGAATGATTGCAATCAAACAACCTGATGCTGAACCTCAAGCTTCTAGAAAAAGAAGAGCAAGTCAACCCCAAAGCTCATACAAGGGAGGAAATTATAAAGATCAGAGGAGAAATCAATGCAATGGAGACTAAGAGAATGATACAAAAAATCAATGAAGCCAAGAGTTGATTCTTTGAAAGAATCAACAAAATTAACAAACCTTTAGCCAACCTTGTCAGAAAAAGGAAAGAAAAGGCCCAAATCCATGCAATTAGGAATGAAAAGGGTGAAATTACAACAGAACCAACAGAAATCCAGAGGATCATCAATACCTACTTCCAGAACCTATACCCCAATAAGATGGACAACACAGAAGAAATTGACAGATTCCTAGATCCATATGAATTACCAAAGTTGAAAGAAGAAGACCTAAAAATTCTGAACAACCCAATATCAACCAATGAAATTGAAAATGTAATTAAAAACTTATCAACTAAGAAAAGCCCAGGCCATGATGGCTTCACTGCTGAATTCTACAAGACATTTAGAGAGGAGCTGCTGCCACCACTGTTTAAAGTCTTCAATGAAATTGAAAGGGAAGCAATACTCCCAAATTCATTCCTGGAAGCAAGCATCACCTTGATCCCCTAAGCAGAGAAAGACCCAACTGAAAAAGAGAACTATAGGCTAATCTCACTAATGAACATAGATGCAAAAATCCTTAATAAGATACTGGCAAACAGAATGCAGAAGATTATCAAGAAGATCATACACCCTGATCAAGTGGGATTCATCCCAGGGATGCAGGGATGGTTCAACATATGCAAATCAATCAGTGTAATACACTATATCAATAGAGCCAAGGACAAAAACCACATGGTTATCTCCATAGACCCAGAAAAAGCATTGGACAAAATCCAACATGCATTTATGATAAAAACCCTACACAAAGTTGGAATACATGGTATCTAACTCAAACTGATAGAAGCCATCTGTGAAAAACCAAGAGCCAATATCATACTATATGGTCAAAACTGAAATCCTTCACACTAAAATAGGGAACAAGACAAGGATCCCCACTATCACCACTCTTGTTCAATATAGTTCTGGAAACATTAGCCATGGTAATTAGACAAGAGAAAGAAATAAAAGGAATAAAGATAGGAAATGAAGAATTCAAATTGTCATTATTTACAGATGATATGGTACTCTATATAGAAGACCCCAAGAACTCCACCAAAAGTCTTCTAGACTTGATAACCAAATTCAGTCAAGTAGCTGGTTACAAGGACAACACACAAAAATCAATAGTTTTCCTCTATATAAATGACAAACGCACTGAGAGAGAAATAGGGCAAATAATTCCTTTCACAATAGCATCCAAAAAACTGAAATACCTAGGAATCAACCTAAGGAAAGAAATCAAAGACCTCTTCTCTGAAAACTATAGCACTATGAAAAGAGAGATTGAAGATGACATCTGAAATGGGTAGACATCCCCTGCTCTGGGTAGGAAGGATTAATATAGTGAAAATGGCCAAAATTCCAATATTGTTATATAGATTTAATGCAATTCCAATTGAGATCCCAGCAGCATACTTCATAGACCTCGAGAAAACAATCCAAAAATTCATTTGGAGCAAGAAGAGACCCAGAATAGCAAAATCAATTCTAGGTAACAGAGAGATGGCAGGGGGTATCACAATCCCCAACCTGCAACTATACTACAAAGCTACTGTGATAAAAACAGCATGGTACTGGCAAAGAAACAGACTTGAGAACCAGTGGAAGAGATTAGAAGATGCAGAAACAACGCCAGACACACTCAGCCATCTCATCTTTGACAAAGGAGCCAAACACTCTCACTGGAGGAAAGATAGCCTCTTTAATATTAAAAATTGGGCTTCAACTTGCCAAAGATTCAAACTAGACCTATATCTCTCACCATGCACTAAACTAAAATCAAAATGGATTACAGATCTAAATATTAAAATAGAAACTCTGAACCAGTTGGAACAGAGGTTAGGTAGAACCCTTGAAGACATCAGTGTAGGAAAAGATTTTATGAACAAAACCTCAGTTGCCTGTAAACTAGCACAAACAATCAACAAGTGGGATCTCTTCTTATTAAAAGGCTTCCTCACAGCAAGTGAAACCACCACCAGTGTGAAGAGACAACCCACAATGTGGGAAAAAATCTTCACCTGCTCTTCCTCAGACCAAGGTCTACTATCTTGAATCTATAAATAACTTAAAAATATCAGACCTCCCAAATTCAAAGACCCAATCCAAAAATGGGCATCTGAAATGAATAGACATTTCTCAGACAAAGAAGTAGAAATAGTGAATAAATACATGAAAAAATGGTCAACATCACTGATCATTCAAGAGATGCAAACGAAAACAATGCTGAGATTCCACTTCACTCCAGAAAGAACGGCTGCTATCATGAAATCCACCAATAACCAATGCTGGCATGGCTGTGGGGAAAGAGGAACCCTGCTCCACTGCTGTTGGGAGTGTAGACTGGTGCAACCAATGTGGAAATCAGTACAGAGATACCTCGAAGAACTAGGACTGGAAGTCCCATTTGACCCTGCTATTCCACTGCTGCGGATCTTCTCCAAAGAATTAAAAGAATCATACCACAGTGATATATGTGCACCCATGTTCATAGCAGCACAGTTTGTAATAGCTAAAACTTGGAAACAGCCCAAATGCCCATCAACTGGAGACTGGATAAAGAAAATGTGTTTTTTTTTTATAAAATGGAGTACTACTCAGCCATAAAAATGAGAAATTAGAGACATTTATAGCAAAGTGTATGCACATTGAGGCGATACCCTTAAGTGAAATAAATAGGACACATGTGTAAATACCGAATAGTTTCTCTGGTGTGAGAAACTGAAAGTGTAAATAAGGACTAAATGTGTAATAGGTCATGTGAAATAGGAAGAAAAAGGGCAAAGCGGAAAGAAGTGGGAGGGCTAGGGGAAAGGATAGAAGAAAATGGGATTAATATGAGAAAATGGAAAAATAGGAACAAAATCTTTGTAAATAGGGAGGACTGGAGGGGTTGAAGGGAGGCCTGGGCAAGGGTGAAAAAATAAGAACCAAGGGAGAATATGTAAAGGTGCAAATTTCCAATGATGAATGTCATTATATTGTATACCTAAAATGTACCAATGATTAGAATGAATAATTGATAATGTAAAATAGGAAGAAAAGATCCAAAGGGGTAGGGGTAGTGGGAGGAGCAGGAGGAAGTAAAGAAGCGAAAGAAAAAATGCTGAGAAATGGAAAAAATGGAAATAAAGTCTTTGTAAATAGGGAAGGGTGGAGGGCGTGAAGGGAGGGCTAGTAATCGGGAAAATATAAGAACCAAGATGCATTATATAAAGATACAGTTCCCAATGAGAAATGTAATTGTGTTGTATACCTACAATATACCAATAAAAGAATTTAATACAAAAAAAATAGATTCTGGAAAGTTAGATTTCTATCCACTGTAATATTCTCTGAGCTTGGATGCAATTCATTTTCTTATTAATTTTTATTTCTTTTTATTATCTGTTTATCTCTGCTTGTTCAAAACATATCCTTTCACATGGCTTCTGGCACTAAGATTCTCTCTTGTGTCCCTTCAGCTTCTCCCCCCTTCATCCAGACTGTCAGGTTCTGTTGTCAGAATTCCAGTGAAGAAATCGGACTATATCTGATCTTGCACTGAGCATAATGAGTGTAAGTAAAGTACTATCTATGAAACAACCAGCTTAGGTTAGGTGCCATCCCTGGTACAATCTACTGTGATTAGGTAGGAAGACAGAAAAGGCTAATAGGAGTCCAAATTTTGGAGAAGTTGAATAGGACCTCATGATGTTTATTTATCATGGACTTTTAACAGGTTAGCATCTTGAAGAAAATAATGAAAATGTTTTATTAGCTAATCAAAAATAGGCCTAGAAATTTTAATCATTGGCACAAATGGGAAATATTTATTTACTACATTTCTTGCTTTTCAGATTCTATAACTATTTTGCACTAAGTTGAAACATCTCAGAAAATGAAGAGTTTAGATTTAAGATTTTAAAATAATATCTCGTGGCCTTAATAAAATTACTTTAAATTTTCTACTCAACCATAAACTTATTTATTTTGCCCCCAAATGAATGCTGCTGTACTTGGAACAATAGTTTTATAGCTTTCTTTGATTACATGTATTACAAGGATTACATGTATTTATTCTAAGCTAAATTAGTATTTCACTTAGAAAGCAGAGTTGTTGTTGTTGTTGTTGTTGTTTTGATAAGCAGAAGATGTCTGTGTACAGAATTTTATTTCCTTCCTTAACGGTGGTGGAGTGCTCACATTTGCTCTCTTTATGGACATTACCAAGCAGTTCTGCTCAGTTTGGCTTGGAAATGAACTTGCTCTCAGGAGGGTGATGACTTCCTCCATCTTGCTAAGCAACCTTAAATATTATCAGGGCTATTAAATGTGGGCACTTCCAGTGTCACAGTCTGATGAAGAAGAGCTGGAATCACCAAAAAGGGACCATTTGTCTCCATTTTTCTACCCATCCCTATTTCCCTCACACTTTCCCCTTGTTACCTCTGATCACTTCCCATTTGCAAGAGATTCATCTCCTTGTCTCCCTCTATCTCTCCTTTATTATTCTCTTTGTTTGCAGTTTGCTTCACTGAAATGAGAGATACTATACAGTATTTAAGCTTGTGTGTCTGGTTTATTTCACTTAACATTATATTTTCTAAGTGCATCCAGTTCCCTACAAATGTTTCAAATTTATCCTTCTTTATCTTTGAGTAGTTTTCCATTATATATGGTTACCACATTTTCTTTATCCAGTCATCTTTTGATGGGTATAGAGGCTGCTTCCAAGATTTAGCTATTACAAATTGTGCTGCTGTAAACATCGTTGTGCCTTTATCACTGTCCTGTGGTGTCTTAAGCTCTTTAGAAGACCCAGTCTTATTTATATTGAGGGAGAAAAATTTACTTTCCAAAGAGGCATGAGGGAATCATACTCAGGACTTAGACTATGTTCTATAATGTTTTCTCTTTTCTTTTGCATGAATTGGAAAATGGAAAAAATTCTTAAATTTTCCAGTGATAGAATAGAGTGAACAGGATATACATTGAAATGAATCTGGCCTTGCTATGTACATAACTTTCCCTAATACACACCCTTTGCAAATCTTCAAGTCTTTTCATCATTTGCTTTCTGTTCTGACAAAGTATAGTCAGTATTTTAATTCACTGTTAAATGCAAGTGACATGCATCTTGGCACTATCTGATTATAGCTTTTTTTTAAAAAAAGGGCTGATTTAAGGCCTGATGTTGGTTGGCATACTCTATTTTACCAGAACACTGTATTTGACACATTGACTTATTTCTGTGTGTGCCCAGATAGGCAAATCAAATCTCTTTTCTTCAAACAACCTTCAGTTATTTTAAAGAAAAGTGGAAAACGAGTTCTGTTACATTTAAACAAGGCTTCTTCACAGTTCTGGGGTTGTTTCACCTTTCTGTTACCTCCTAAAAAGTCACCACAAAACTGTCAGTCTGAAACATTTGGGTATCCATGGATATCATTTACTTCACACTTGAGATCATGGTCTGAATGCTTTGGGTCTTTTAATAATTTTCAAGTTCCCAGCACAGCTTTCATCATTTTCTGGCAAACTGCTTTCTCACAGGGCTGCTTGTTATGATGCTGCATGTGCTAGCAATTTCTCTCACTGACAAGACCAGGATGAAAGTGCGCCGAGCTGGGGGTGTGGGTGACAATCACTTCTAAATTCATTAAAGTCATTCCTTGGGATTTCAGGAAGGAGGCTCAGACTTCCAAGCTGCTGTGTCCTGAGACCATTCTCAGCTCCTAGAGAAAATCACTTGTGTCCCCTTTGCCCTCAAAGGCAGACACAGTGCTCTGCATCCTTGTAGGGTGGACTAAAGCTCAGTCCTCCTGTTCTGGGAGCTGGAGAATTGCTTGCTCCTGAGCTGGGCCTGGGGTTCCCGTCCCCTTGCTGGGAGCCTACCCACATCCTTATGGAGGGGTCACAGCCCAGAGGCCCCTGGGTAGCATGGAGCTCCCATGCTCCACCCATAGGATGGAACCTGGGGCCCAGAGAAGCAGGTGCCCTGGGTTCCCCTAAGGCCTGTGAGCTGGACTGGGTTCCCACTCCAGGTCCACCTGCCAGGGAGAGGAAGCTGGGTGGAGCTGGTGACCGCCTTCCCTGTCCCTACTCCAGAGGCTCCCTGGTCCCTGGCTTGGCAGTAGTGGAGCAAGGGTGGGATGAATGCACCACTGTGTGTGTGTGTGTTTGTGTGGGTGTGCATGTGCACACAAAGTGCCATGCAGGTGGTGTAGGCAGAACTCTCACATCAGTTCTGAGCTCTGCTTCTCAGCAAAGCCGCCTCCAGGGCCCAGTGCAGGGTTGGGACCAGTGAGGTCCCCCCATGGGCCCACCAGCTGTCAGCAAACTCCAGCTTAAGCAGTGACCCTCATCTCCCCCTCTGCAGTCCACTGCACTTGTGCTGGAGCTGAGTTCAGGTCCCAGACCCTGGGACCTGGCTGCTGTGACTTCCTTTGCTGCTGGACCACCACTGTGCTGACCCAAGAATCCAGGCTGGGAGAACCTTGTCCCTACAAGGGTGAGTTTGTTACCCCTAAGGGCACAACCTGGCCCTCCCCACTCTCCCGGACCTGCCGCCCCCAAAGGGCAGTCCTGGCTCCCACTTCTCACTTATTTCTTTAGGACATCCTCCGTGTAGTCTTCTTAAGAGTACAATTTTTAGTTATTATTTCCTTGTCTCCTTTTTACCTATCTTTATTCTTTCTCTCCTATCTCATCACCCTGCCCCAGATATGGATTGCTTACTGTGAAGGGATACAGAAGGACAGAGGGTCCGCCTTCTATAACTGCTTCAGACTGAGAAGTCATGTGGATCCTGGCTACCAGGGATCAAAATTCTCACTCTGCCTGAAGGTCTAATGAAGACAAAGGAAGGAAGATGAAGGGTTTTGTTGTTTGATGAACCATCACTCCTTGAGGGTCTGGAGAAAAGGACAAGGACATTAGCAAGTCATGAATGCTTAAGCTTCCACTTTCTTACCTGACTTGTTAAATAAAATTAAAAGAAATTAAAAGTAGACTATTGATAAATAGTGGCTCTAAAAAGTTATAGAAGTCAAATAAATTTAGGTAGTATTTGGCAGAAGCCTTTTATCTTTTAGATTAGCTTCTGTTTATTTTAAGGTGTTTACTATACTGAAGGTCTTAAAAAACCTCTATTTTGTAGATGAGCCCCAGATAGTATAGGCAAATCCTGATGTAGACAACACTGTTATTTTATACCACAAAAGTCATCATGATTAGTAGCTAGAATATTTGTAGTGCCATTTTTTGTGTTATAAGCTCACCTGCACAAGAAGCTAACTCTTTACCTGAGAGGTGCTTGAAAGTACACTAACATGACAGTGGGAATATGATAGGGGAGGCTGAGCGACACATTTTGGAACAGGTAGTGGTACTGGATGCTGGGGCCTGGGTCACATAGCTATCAGAAAGTAATAAGTATGACTGTTGGGGCCTGGGGCCATGTGACCCAGGTCCACTGAATGAAGGTTGGTGCACCTTGCATCCAGAGCAAGGGCACATGAACAACAGTGTGTCTCTTGGCTACAAGACAAAAACCAGGGACCATGGCATTCTTGAGGCAAGATAGCATCTACTCAGGCTCTTGTAAATTATAAGAAAAACTAGTTCCTCATTAACTTGGTCCCCTATTGTGAAGTTTAACCTGTTCCTTTCTCATACACTCCCTTTATAAAAATTTAACCTGTGTTTTCCAAAATATTTTTCCAACCGTTATTGTTCCACAAATGACACACTGCCCCTTTCCTCTATGCTTCTTGATGGCTAATAAAAGTGGATCAACCATGGAGGTTTTCAAGAGTGCCCACTAGAGGCTTATCTGATCCTGGTCCTTCTAAACTTTGAAATTTGTTTCTGTCTTTATTCCTCATCAACAATTGACAGGAATTCAGGGGTCTGCTCAGCCCTCAGCAACTGGGAATTATGATTTCTTATGTCCATTCGCTAAAATGTTATAAGTACAGCAGGAGACTGCCAGTGGGGAATGGTGCAGTATTTGGAATCCCTTTCAATATCCAGCCTAACTTTTTGTTTAATATTGCTATTACTATCATTCCTCTTTTTGGTTACACTTTCTTGTTGGATATTTAAGAGCAAGTCAAAATAAGACCCATCCCAATCAAAATTTCTACCTATTGCTGTGTCATCCATCTATGTATCTATTAAGGTCTGTCAACTTCTGTTGACAGAATCCTCAGGGATTACTTTTAGGGTCTTATGTGGAACCTCTTAGCTCCTCTACCAGTTGTGTCATCTGCCAGGATGAGTCATGGTTTTGCTTGCTCAAATGGCTTCCCTTGGAACCATGGGGGACATTTCTCTATAGTAACCCTCCTTTTAGCACAGTGCACACTGGTTGACTATCATCTCTTGATTGGCTAATGACCTGGATGAAACATGTCTCCAACTTTAACGACAACTTTGCTATCATCTTACCAGCCAATTTGAACCAGCTCACTTTAAGTCATGGGAACAAAGTATTTGGGTTAATATACATCATTTGTTTATAAGCCAACTTAAACTTTTGAAGGATAAAATATACCTGACAATGAATGCACAGAAACATACATATTAACCTAAATTACAAAATCTTTATGTTACTGAAATTTAAGATTCTTATTTGCAAGTTTCACATAAGTCTTCAGCCTAGTAGTTTTTGTCCTCTTTTCAAGGGAGTTTGGTAATCCTTGGATATCTGTATAACTATTTTTTTATGCAAGGTCTTAGCAGATCCAGAAATCCCTAACAGCAAAGATAAAAAAAGAGGGCTGGGGTTTTAGCTCAGTGGCTGCCTGCTGAGTTCGATCCCTGGTACCAAAAAAGAAAGAATGAAAAATAAATTAAGATGAGTTCAAGAAAAAAAAAAAAGGAATGAAACCACTCTAGGCACTTTAACCAACTGATAAAAACATATATTAACATGAAGACAAAACATGCATATTACGAAACAATCACATTAAATCTGAGCTCACTTTGAGATGTGAAATTACAACAATACTTTCTCTCAGTTTTAGGTTTATATATATAGTCCAGTCAGAATTTTCCCTCGGGGGTATCATTTAGTGCATTTCCTTATGAAAGCTATAATGATATTTTCTTTAACATTCTAAGCTACTCTAAATACCTTTGTCCTATTAATTAACACTATACACTTATGGCCAGTAAAAGATGAGTGAAAGAGAGAAGGGCAATAGATTCTTAAATGGGACCTTTGTTCATTTTTCTTTTTATTATAAAACACTCTAGGTTCTCCTGCTTATGGAGGGAAGTACATCTCCCCAGGATCCCTACCCCATGCTCTCCCAGGAAGGAGGCCCAGCACAGGCTGCCGCCAATCAGCAAAGTGCTGTCTTTGCCTTTTCCTGCCTGGGGCTCATCAATGGGGTTGGAGCCATTCAGGGAGAAGAGAAACTGTGGGCAAGCACCCTGCGATAGGAGAAAGTGCTGGGCTGTGTGTCAGGAGGCTGGGAGTCAGTCTCTTGTCCACTGAGCAGTGAGTGTGTTTCTGAGAAGGGCTCCCTCAGAGTCCATTTCCTCATCTGTTAGTGGGGTGAGAATATCTATGTCCGTGTGACAGTTAAACCCCACTGTGTCAGCTTGATTGGCTTTAGGACCCACCCTGGAGACTGGTGGAGCACACTTCTGGGTGAGTTACAGAGGCCTCAGGTACAGGCAGGTCTGGTCCCTGTCCCCTTCCTCTCCGGCACCTTGCCCTCAGTCAGCTTCCTGGCCACCATGAGTTATACACCTTTCCCCCACCTCGCTCTTCTTCCATGGGTCATCCAGGTGGGCCTAGAACTTGTGATCGTCTCACCTGCCAGAATTTCCTGTTTGCTCTATACACAGCCCGTGTGACCTCACACAGATGTACGCACTTCTCTCCCAGGTCTATCTTCCATGCTGTTCAAGACTGCAGCAGTGTGGGCAAGGTGCCCCACCCAGGAGCCTGTGCCCTGCCAGGGCCACCAGGACCCAGGATGAACTTGGAGCCTGAGTAACCCTGATAACTCTTCCCTTTTGTTTAGGAGCACTGATATGCAGATATGTGACTGGAATATAGAGACAAGGTAGTAATCAGTATCACAGTGGGGGTTGTAGCCTCCTGTAGGAACAGGGAGAGGGGGCACCTGGGGGTTTTAAAACTTGGTGATGCTTCCTAGACCTGGGTGTTCTTTTAAAAAAATAGTAAATTGTTTATTATATTTCATTGTAATAAAATAAGCACAACCATCCCAACCATTTTCAAATGTACAGTTTTCTA